>NC_092334.1:45799166-46532500 GCF_046630445.1 Rutidosis leptorrhynchoides | reverse complement strand
AGATTAATATTATTAGTAATCTTATGGGTAGGAGTATTATTATTAGTATTATTATACATAAAATAATACGACGAGATTATGAGCGAGTTATTTCAAAACGGGTTTTATGAGCGGGATAGAGCTAAGGAAATTATGAGTTATAGCTATGGAGGTTATGGGTATGATTCGGGGGTATGCTCGTGAGGTCAATCTAGTGTTTATCATCTCTGTCGCGTCTATGTACTTTCCTGCAATATTGAATCTCAATATTGATATGTGAGCATTCATATTTTATCTTTTATATATTAATAGTGTATCCCTGACTAGTGCTCGAGTATATATGTGTAACGATCCGGCAAAATCGCCATTGACGGCGTCGTTAACTTAGGTCCCGTTGCGTGGTCATAGTCCCTAAATGAGACGCGTTTGACCAAAATTATGTCGCATTCATTTGAAACGTGCAATACTTACAAAGTTTAGTTTACCCAATGGTTCGACAACAAGTTTAAGTTTACAAAAGTTATAAAGTATAAATGAAATAACTTGCGACATAATTAGTTTAAAATCACGTTTGCTATAAATAGCGTAAGTAAGTATGTTCTAAGTTTGAATCCAAAAGTGCTATCACTAGCGTATGCATGTATGTATCAAGTAGCCAAGTATGAACCTGAGAAACATATAGAAAACTGTCAACGAAAAACGTTGGTGAAATCATAGGTGTATTTGTAAACGTTGTTTTTGAACCACAAGATTTTGTATTTCCATAACGTTGATTATCCAAATCGTTTGCATTCCAAAAGTATGTTCGCGAGCACCCAATTATTAAGACTTAACTGTTTTGTACCCTGTTACGTAGTGTTAGAACATACACTAAACCCGAAAATATATTTCATCCGCTAACGGTAGCGAACCGTTCGAATGAGGCTCGTCAAGCCCATGTGATCACATAATTTAAGTTCTCGCTTACACCCTGTAAGTGTAACTAATGATAATTGAATTGAGGCTTTTTGTACTAACTCGCTGTGAAATGTTTGTTTTCGTACTTGTGTTCAAAGTATAAAGTATGTAGTATAAAAATGTATATGTTTCTCATCTCATGATTTAAAAGTATAAAAGTTGTTGAAAGATGGGACTATGATCTCACCTCGAGTGCACGAGTATAAATGTACTTCACAAAGTAAACGTGTGCATGAAAGTTGTTTAGCCTTGACCTAAACAAGTAAATTGTATCAATTATCAGTTACGACACAAGGTCGGTAGAAATGTGTTCAATTAGTCCTATG
The DNA here is from genome assembly GCF_046630445.1 of Rutidosis leptorrhynchoides. Lineage (NCBI taxonomy): Eukaryota > Viridiplantae > Streptophyta > Magnoliopsida > Asterales > Asteraceae > Rutidosis > Rutidosis leptorrhynchoides. Next base: position 46,531,238 of record NC_092334.1, on the reverse strand, counting down.
GCTCGTTACGACTCAATTATATAGCATGTGAATCAAGTTGTCAAGTTTCATGCAAGAATCAAGTATAAAAGAGGATTATAACGGTTGCATAAGTTTTTGGTTAAGTTTGACTAAAAGTCAAACTTGGTCAAAGTCAACGGGGTCGGGTCGGGTATCCGACAATTTTGCTAAGTTATATAATCATATGTGAGCATGTTGGCCAAGTTTCATGTTAGTCGGAGGTGCGTATCATAGTTAGAATTAAACGAAAAATGACAATTTTGGACAGCCTCTGATAGATCATCTGGACGGCATCCAGAATGGCTGGACGGCGTCCAGTAGTGACTGGTGGGACGGCTTCCAAATGTATTACAGATTGCTGCTGCTGCAATTTGACAAGTCTCGAACCAAAACACTTTCAAACACAAATTATGAACCGAAAACATTCAAAACACGTATCTTATATCGTTGGAAAGGTATTTTTACGAGGAATACAACTAAACACATATCATCAAACAATTAAATCATTTAAAATGACCAAATCCTCGTCGAATGATCGTTAAAAGTTCATCATTGAAGTTTCAAGTTCGTAAAACGCATTTATGATTCGGGAACTTACTACACACATATAATATGCCGTTTCATAGGTAATTACGCATACAATGCAACTAAACACTTACCAACAATATTGCAAAGCATTTGGTTCATCAAAAGTTCGTTTTAAAATCTATCAAACCCTAACCAAGAATCATGAAATCAATAATCATGTTAATGAGGTCTTACAAAGCCAACCAACATATTAAATTGAAGCTAATGATGCTAGTAACACATTTAACACAATAGGTTTAACATCTAACAACATTTAGTCAATCAAAATCAAGGATTAAACTAACCCATTTCAAGTGTTCATGCTAGTTACACCAAATAACAAGATCGAGCATACAAATTACATACACGATATCACAATGAGCCATAGACACTAATTAACACTATTTCAAGTCTAAAGGTCTAATTTATGAAAATTAGAGATTTTGAAAATCTTACCCCAAGCTATGAAATTGGTACCAAATTGAAGAGGATGATGCAAGGATTGCAAGTATGTAGTCGGATTTGTTGTGAGCTTCCTAGATCCGAAATAGATGATAAATATTTGATGTTGGAGTTTGAGAGAAAAAGATGTAAGTAATGAGATGAGGAGGTGATGAATGAATGAGTGGTGGTGGTGGGTGTCTAGTTAACCAAATTCCTCCATGTGGCAAGATTAGTCCCTCAAGTTTGGAGCCGGGTGCGGGAATTAACCAAATGAATTATTTTAAATACGCGAGAGTAAACGGGAGATGTTATAATCGAATAACGAAAATATTGAGAACGTTAGTTAATGAAAGATACGAATTTAGATAACGAAAGATATTATCTAAAAAAAAGACGGTGTTAAAAATAAATTTAACGGAAAAATGCGGGATGTTACAATATGATTATGCGTGCTTGTATGCTTAATATTGTCGTTAGATAGTTTATGATGAATTGATAATGCTAAAAACGAACATATATTTCATAGCATTATCTTTCAAGAAAGACAAGCTTTTAGTGTAATTGTTCTATTTACAAGTGATATTCGTTTAAATATTAAAAGGTGAAGACAAAAGACAGATTCGACGAATTGAAGACGCAAATGACCAAAACGCTAAAAAGTACAAAGTACAATCCAAGAGGTTCAATTTTGTGACGACCCGGAGATTTCCGACCAAATTTAAACTTAACTCTTATTTAATTTCGACACGATAAGCAAAGTTTATTTAAATGAATCTCAAAATTTTGAACTGTTTCATATATTCGTTTGACTTTCGACCATTCCCGACGATTCACGAACAACTATTTGTAAATAGATAACATATATATTTAAATAGGTATTTATAATTTGAAATATAATTTGGAATATTATATAATTTAATTATTAGAATTTATATTGTAAAATAAATAAAATACGATGTAATGGAAACTATATTTAATTATATATATATATATATATATATATATATATATATATATATATATATATATATATATATATATATATATGTATATAAATATTACTTGTAAATCTATGAATTTATATTAAATTTATTTGTTTAAAAATATATAATATTATTGTTTTAGTAATTAAACTTGATATTTTAAAACTGTTTATATATAAAGGGAATAAATGATTTCGAGCTTAATTTGTAAACGTCAGTAATACTCGGTTGACATTTCGTTAGCATTCATATAGATTTAACATGAGTTTATGAAGGATTAAATAAAAGTTGAACTGTAAATCGATTACGAAGATTTTAGATTTGTTAAAAGTATTTTTTACCTTTTTAAGTTTAAATATTAGTACTCCGTACATATAAATCGGAACAGAAAATAAATAATTTTTGAACCTTTTTGATTAGGTTTCAAACAGGTAATGAGTGAAATAACTAAATATGTTTAATCTAAAAATTTAGGATTTTTAGGAACACTTTTATACGACAACTGTTTAGCAATGGACATGATATAGCACTGCGTGGGAAAACTGTCAGTAGTATACGTCCAACTAAATGTCACGAGATTTTAAATTATGTTTACTGTTTTAGATTCCATTCCACTTGCACATTACCTTTCAATCATGTGATTAATTTATTATTATTATTATATTATTTTACTCTATCATATATATATTACATATAGTTACCGGGTTTAACACCCCCACCCAGAATGTTCACTAGACGGAAGAGCTAGTGAGCGTGGTGTTTAGTACTTCGAAGTTTATATATTATACAGACGAGATGTTCTGTTTTGGGGATATTATTGATGCGCATTATATTTTAAGGTCGGTTACCAAGCCAAGCAATGAATGCAAAGTGAATGTTATGTATCGAGAGAATGATTTTATACACAGGTTATGTGTATGATATTTTGTACACGAGATATGTATAACGACCCTCATTTTTCCATTATATATTTTTCCAATATTAAATGCCCAAACAATATAATCAAAACTTAATGATTAAACTTTAATCAACAATTGTTAAGTATTAAGAGTTAGAAAACATATTAATTAACTTTGTGCAATAATTGACAAGTTAATAAAAGATGAAAATAATAAACTGTTAGTCGACACTCACTGCTAATTAAAATTTATGCATTTATGTAATATTATAACTGATAACCTATAAGTAATAAATAAAAATTGACATTTATATAAATAATAAAACAATTGAGAACTAAATATATACAAGTCATGAATTAGTAAAAAGAAAATAATACTTATCATGTAGTAAATGTAAAAAATAATAATAGTAATAATAGTAATAATAATGAGACTAAAGAATCTTAAACAATTACATCCTTATGTTGACTAAAAATTAAAATAATATATATATAAACTAGTACCACCTATTGTTGACTAAAAATTATAAAATAAAATAAAATCATTAATTAGAACATCCTTATGTTGACTAACACTCTAATACTTGCACTATATAAACTCCTAGTTTCTCATTCACAAATCACACCAAAATCCTCTCTCAAAAACAATCTCTCCCTCTCCCTCTCTTGTGGTATTCGGATCTTCAAGCTTGTTCTTCGTGTTCTTCAAGAATCTTCAAGGAGTTCTTCAAGATTTTCAAGGCTTTGATCTTCCATCTTCATCGTGTTCATCTTTTCTTTGTTAATTATCTTGAATCTTCAAAGGTATAACATAAACCCTAAACTATTTACATAAACTTTAATCTTTGTTAATTCATATTCATATTATAAACTTGTTATCCATAAACACACCTAGATTTATATATACATATATACATGTAAAAAAAAAAATATATATATATTTTTATATATACATATACATATTAAAACCTTAAACCCTAATACTACTTATACTAGTACTTAACATGTATATACTATTACTATTACTAGCACCTATAACCTACTACTTATATTGTAGCACACAAACATTTTGGGATATGTATTAGAGATGTATAGATCTTCGAACTTTCTTGACGAATGGTTTCTACGAGATTCTAGGCAGAGGGTTTGGACTTCCGATTTAAAGGGTCCTATGGCTCAAGCCCCTAGATCTAAATTAGCCATTCGAAGGGAAAGGGGTGATTGGAAGCTTATCTAATACGGCAAGTATCCTAAAATGGAAACACTCATAAAAGTAGAAACTCTCTAGTCATAGAAACTTAGTAAAATAAGAAACTTTCTAAAAATAGAAACTTTATAAAAATAGTAACTTACTAGGAATAGAAACTTAGTAAAACAAACTATACTTAAACACATACTTAAACTTAAACATGGGCAAAACACTTAACTACTCTTAAATGTCAATAGGTTGACTTTCCTGCTCACTCGTTCAACTCTCTATTCTGAGGAATAACTCTCTCTCTACTTACTAAGGTGAATTCATAGCCCCACTCTTTATTGCTAGCAAACTTATTTAATTTATTTGGGGTGAGACACATGCTGCTTTTACTATTTACAATTTAGACACAAGTACCAACTGCTAAAACTATGCTATACCCGGCTATGTCCGACTAAGTCCCTACAGTGATATTTTTAAGTGCTGCGGCATGCTTATTTATTGGGGGTAGGCCTATCGGGAGTAACGTCCCCGATACATTTGACTAAGTCTTTGTATTACTTGATAATGAAATTAAACCGACAAGGACAGACACAACTTGTCATGGGGCAAACTTGAACGTTTAGTCTAAATATCACGCACTGGCATAACTTTTTGATCCTGCGGGAGATCAACCTTACAAATTAAATCTTGTGGTCTAAAACAAACGGTCAAACTTATTTGTTAAACCTATGAACTTCACTCAACCTTTTGGTTGACACTTTAGCATGTTTTGTCTCAGGTGCTGTTTGATTCAAGCTCTTATACTTACTGCTTATGTGATGCTACTTGGACATAGGATCAAGAGATATCGCATTTATTACTTCTGCATGTGAACATTTCCATTATTGTTATTCCTATCATTGTAACTACGTTTCATTTTCCGCTGCGTGCTCAATAAAGTTTGTTTTATCATTTAGTATTGTTCTCGTATATTATAATATGTTGGTTGATTTGATATTAAGTCACATTTCACCCAGGCCCTAACTGGGGGTGTGACAGATTGGTATCAGAGCAAACCAGGCTGTTATAGAGAACCAGGATTGCATTTTTATGTGTGCCTTACTTGTTAGCTAGGGTGCCTTAGCAATCTAGGAAACTATAACCTTTCCTGCCTTGGACTTAAAGCACTTAGGATTGTCGTATAATCTTAACAATTATGCTTTAATAAACTTGACTCAAAGATTCTAATCAAGGTCTCTTTCCTAATGATAGGATGTCAAGCTCAAGCGTTAACAAGTCCAACAAAGCAACTCACAACCCTACCACCGAAGTAGGTGTTGGACACTCTTCAACTTCGAGACCAGTTCGAAGTCCTCTTTATAATCCTGCTTCACCACCGCTGAATTATAGCCCGAATACTATTTTAGATTCACATGGGTCTCCTCAATACTACCCAACTCCGAGAACCCAAGATAAGGGAAAACGGCATGAAGAAGTTGGTCCATCAAGGAAGAGAGCCCGATCTCCTTTTTATGATGGTCCTAAGTATGAAATCATGAGATTACGAAACGATACCGAGAGAAACATTGGAGGTCTACTTCGCCACATGGAAAGAGCGGATCGTCGAATGAAGAAACTTATGAAAGAAAACGTCGAGCTAAGAAAGGAGTTGCTGATACTAAAGTGCGAGGAAGAACGCAACACTCGCTGGGGAAAGCAATCACTTGCTTACCTCAAGGAGGATGTTGATGTCCGAATGAAAATGGAGAAAGGTCGAGTCGACGAACAACTTGCCATAAGAGAGTACAACACTAATGCCGTAAACAGTCTTGTTACCAACCTTTATGACAACTTCGAGTATCTCTATGAGAAACAAAAGTCGAAAAATGAGAAAGTTGAGGAGTTTATGAAGAAGGTTGGAGACGAAATATGAAGACTACTTCAATCTTAATATTTCCTAGTTATTTTTCCTATTTTCCATCTATGTAAAGGCTGTGCCTTAAACAATTTCTATTTCCGAATCGTGTAATAAAAGCTTATTTAATGCCTCGTTCTAATAATATAAAGTGTTTTATTAATATCATGCGATATCAATACTTTAGTTTATTCATACTTGTGATTACTCAAACTTATAACTTGTTAAACTTATCAAATATATGTTCACTTTTATGTAGTGACATCATGGTTCGTCCAGCTGCACCTACCGTTAACAACGTTGTGTTAACTACTGAGCAATTCCAACAGTTACTCGCTGCTGCCCAAGGCAACGCCCAAGCTAATCATGCTAATACTCAACCAAAACCTTGTTCCTACAAGGACTTTACAAACTGTCACCCTCCCGCTTTTAAGGGAAACGAAGAAGCTGTCGAACTAGTTCGTTGGTTCGAAAAGATGGAATCTATTTTCCGTATTTGCAACTGTGGTGATGATGATCGAGTAAAGTATGCCACTAGCTCGTTGGGTGGTAATGCTTTAACTTGGTGGACTGCTTATGCCAAGTCCGTAGGAATTGATAATGCTAATGCAATTCCATGGGACGAACTCAAAAGTATGATGGTCAACAAATTCTGCCCAAGGAGTCAAGTTCAGAAGCTTGAAGCTGAGTTCTGGGAACTCAGGGTCAAGGGTACTGACATTGAGAATTATACCAATCGTTATCTGGAGCTTTCTACTCTATGTCCTGAAATGTTTCCTACTGAAGCTAGAAGAATTGAGCGGTATATTGAAGGTCTTCCCGAGGATGTTCAAGGGAATGTTATTGCTGCTGAGAAGGTTACTTTGGATGCTGTGATTCTCATGGCACAAAATCTCATGTTGGCCAAGAGAAGAAGGGCGTCGGCCAATAAGCAAGTTGAAACCAAGGGTAATGATGGTAAGAGGAAGTTTGAGCCGTCTCAAGGTTCAACTCAGAATGTTAGTAAAAAGCTTATGGATAGTACAAGGACGAATTATAAGGGCACTTATCCTTTTTGTGTTCGTTGTGAAAGGCATCACCCGGGGCAGTGCACTGCCACTTGTTCGTTGTGTAAGAAAGTGGGACACGTAGCTAAGACGTGTAGGACTCCTCCAAAGAATAAATCTATTGTTCCTGCCAAAGCTCCTCCTACTTGTTATACTTGTGGGGAAAAGGGACACATTAGTCCAAATTGCCCTAAGAAGAGAGATAATCCTGCTACTGGAGCCAATACTACTGCTGCAAAGGGTCGTGCATTTGTTATTACTGCTGCTGAAGCCCGAGATGAAGATGAGGTCATCACGGGTACGTATCTCGTCAATAATTGCTACGCAACTATTTTATTCGATACTGGTGCCGACCGAAGTTACGTATCTAATGAATTTTGTACCCTATTTACTGAAAAGCCTCAACCCTTAGAAACTAAACGATTAGTAGAAGTAGCCAATGGAAAGATCATGAAAGTTGATAAAATTTATAAAAACTGCAACCTAATCTTAGCCAGCAAAGAATTTAAGATAGACCTTTTGCCGGTCGAGCTAGGAAGTTTCGATGTCGTAGTTGGAATGGATTGGTTACGTCCATTAAGAGCTACGATCATGTGTTACGATAAAACCGTTCATGTTCCATTAGGAAATGGAGAGACTCTTATTATCCAAGGTGAAAAGAGTGGTTCCAATCTCAATATTATCTCCTGTATTAAAACCCGCAAATACCTTATGAAAGGTTATCCAGCTATTCTAGCCCACGTTAATCTGATTGAATCGAAAGAGAAGCGAATTGAAGATGTACCAGTAGTTAAAGACTTTCCCGATGTGTTTCCCGAAGATCTTCCGGGTATTCCACCTCCTCGACAAGTTGAATTCCAAATTGATTTAACTCCTGGTGCTGCTCCTGTTGCTAAAGCACCATACCGTTTAGCACCTTCCGAAATGAAGGAATTATCCAACCAACTCCAAGAACTATTGGATAAAGGTTTCATTCGTCCAAGCTCGTCCCCTTGGGGAGCTCCTATTCTGTTTGTTAAAAAGAAGGATGGTACATTAAGGATGTGCATTGATTACCGCGAACTTAACAAGCTTACTATCAAGAACCGTTATCCGTTGCCACGTATTGATGATCTATTTGACCAACTTCAAGGGTCAAGTGTTTATTCAAAGATTGATTTAAGATCCGGTTATCACCAACTCAAGGTCAAGGAATCCGATATTCCTAAGACTGCTTTTCGCACTCGTTATGGGCACTATGAATTCTGTGTCATGCCTTTCGGTTTAACTAATGCTCCTGCCGTGTTCATGGACCTCATGAATCGTGTTTGTAAACCGTATCTTGACAAATTTGTCATCGTATTCATTGACGACATCTTGATCTATTCGAAGAATGAGAAAGAGCATGAGCAACATTTGCGCATGATTCTTGAACTCTTACGAAAGGAACAACTTTATGCTAAATTTTCTAAGTGCGAGTTTTGGCTCAAAACCGTACAATTTCTCGGACATGTTGTTGATAGAAACGGAATACATGTCGATCCAGCTAAGATTACTGCTATTCAGAACTGGGAGATACCAAAGACTGCAAAGCATATTCGTCAATTTTTGGGACTTGCCGGTTACTATCGAAGGTTTATAAAAGATTTTTCTCTCATTGCCAAACCTCTTACAAAGCTGACTCAAAAAGGGAAGAAATTTGAGTGGTCCGAAGAACAGGAATCTGCTTTCAAGATTCTGAAGGAGAAGTTGACCACAGCCCCGATTCTTTCTTTACCTGAAGGTACCGACGACTTTGTTGTTTACTGCGATGCCTCAAAGCATGGCTTTGGTTGTGTTTTAATGCAACGAGAGAAGGTTATCGCCTATGCATCTAGACAGTTGAAGAAACATGAAGTAAACTATACCACACATGACCTAGAGTTAGGTGCCGTGGTATTTGCATTAAAGATATGGAGACATTATCTCTATGGTAATCACTTTACGGTGTACACTGACCATAAAAGTCTTCGACACATCTTTGATCAAAAACAGCTGAATATGAGGCAAAGTCGATGGCTCGAGACATTGAACGATTATTATTGTGAGCTGAAATATCATCCTGGCAAGGCGAATGTAGTTGCCGATGCCCTTAGTCGAAAAGACGATATTAAACGTGTTCGTGCTTTAAACCTAAAAATCAAATCGAATCTTATTTCACGAATCTGTGAAGCTCAATTGGAAGCTATTAGTCCGACACTTATCGAAGGTGAAGGACCTATTGGTTTTGAGAACCAACTTCAAGTGAAAGCTAATGGTACACGGTACTTTGGCAATAGAATCTGGGTTCCTCGTTTTGGTAATCTTCGCGAACTAGTCTTGGATGAAGCACATAAGACTAGATATTCTATCCATCCCGGTTCCAGTAAGATGTATCACGATGTGAAGGAATTCTACTGGTGGCCTAACATGAAAGCCGATATTGCTACTTATGTTAGTAAGTGTCTCACTTGTTTGAAAGTCAAGGCCGAACATCAAAAGCCTTCTGGTCTGTTGACACAACCCGACATTCCGCAGTGGAAGTGGGAAGGTATCACTATGGACTTCGTTACTAAGTTACCTAAGACTTCGAACGGTAACGATACTATTTGGGTCGTAGTTGATCGTCTTACTAAATCTGCACATTTCATACCGATCAAGGAAACTGACAAGATGGAGAGATTAGCACAGCTTTATATTAAAGAAATCGTCTCACGTCATGGTGTTCCTATCTCGATCATTTCTGATCGCGATAGTCGATTTGTTTCTAGATTTTGGAAAACTTTACAATCTGCTCTTGGAACTCAACTCGACATGAGTACAGCTTATCATCCGCAAACCGATGGTCAAAGTGAACGAACCATTCAAACTATGGAGGATATGCTACGTGCTTGTGCAATCGATTTCGGCAAAGGATGGGATAGACATCTACCTTTGGTTGAATTTTCTTATAATAACAGTTATCACTCCAGCATTAAGGCTGCACCTTTTGAAGCTTTATATGGACGGAAGTGTAGATCCCCTTTGTGTTGGGATGAACTTGAGGACAGACATTTAACTGGTCCTGAAATTATTCACGAAACTACCGAAAAGATCGTTCAAATCAAGCAACGTTTAGAAACTGCCCGTAGCCGACAGAAAAGCTATGCCAATAAGAAACGAAAAGACATCGAATACCAAGTTGGAGATAAAGTCATGTTGAAAGTATCCCCTTGGAAAGGTGTTGTCCGCTTCGGTAAGCGAAGTAAACTCAGTCCACGATATGTTGGACCATTCACAATCACTGAAAGAGTCGGTCCCGTGGCATACCGATTAGAACTGCCAACCGAACTTAGTCAAGTACATGATGTGTTTCATGTCTCAAATCTTAAACGGTGTCTTGCCGATGACACACTCGTTATTCCTCTGGATGATGTCCGCATTGATGAGCAAATGCACTTCGTTGAAGAACCTATAGAAATCATGGAAGGAGAGGTCAAACAAACGCGTAAAAGCAATATACCTATCGTTAAAGTCCGGTGGAATTCGCGTAGAGGCCCCGAATATACCTGGGAACGCAAAGACCATATGAAACGGAAATATCCCCATCTCTTCTCAACTGCTGATGCAAACGAGAAAACTACCTAAAAACTTCGGGACGAAGTTTTCAATAACGGGGAGGTACTATAACGACCCTCATTTTTCCATTATATATTTTTCCAATATTAAATGCCCAAACAATATAATAAAAACTTAATGATTAAACTTTAATCAACAATTGTTAAGTATTAAGAGTTAGAAAACATATTAATTAACTTTGTGCAATAATTGACAAGTTAATAAAAGATGAAAATAATAAACTGTTAGTCGACACTCACTGCTAATTAAAATTTATGCATTTATGTAATATTATAACTGATAACCTATAAGTAATAAATAAAAATTGACATTTATATAAATAATAAAACAATTGAGAACTAAATATATACAAGTCATGAATTAGTAAAAAGAAAATAATACTTATCATGTAGTAAATGTAAAAAATAATAATAGTAATAATAGTAATAATAATGAGACTAAAGAATCTTAAACAATTACATCCTTATGTTGACTAAAAATTAAAATAATATATATATAAACTAGTACCACCTATTGTTGACTAAAAATTATAAAATAAAATAAAATCATTAATTAGAACATCCTTATGTTGACTAACACTCTAATACTTGCACTATATAAACTCCTAGTTTCTCATTCACAAATCACACCAAAATCCTCTCTCAAAAACAATCTCTCCCTCTCCCTCTCTTGTGGTATTCGGATCTTCAAGCTTGTTCTTCGTGTTCTTCAAGAATCTTCAAGGAGTTCTTCAAGATTTTCAAGGCTTTGATCTTCCATCTTCATCGTGTTCATCTTTTCTTTGTTAATTATCTTGAATCTTCAAAGGTATAACATAAACCCTAAACTATTTACATAAACTTTAATCTTTGTTAATTCATATTCATATTATAAACTTGTTATCCATAAACACACCTAGATTTATATATACATATATACATGTAAAAAAAAAAATATATATATATTTTTATATATACATATACATATTAAAACCTTAAACCCTAATACTACTTATACTAGTACTTAACATGTATATACTATTACTATTACTAGCACCTATAACCTACTACTTATATTGTAGCACACAAACATTTTGGGATATGTATTAGAGATGTATAGATCTTCGAACTTTCTTGACGAATGGTTTCTACGAGATTCTAGGCAGAGGGTTTGGACTTCCGATTTAAAGGGTCCTATGGCTCAAGCCCCTAGATCTAAATTAGCCATTCGAAGGGAAAGGGGTGATTGGAAGCTTATCTAATACGGCAAGTATCCTAAAATGGAAACACTCATAAAAGTAGAAACTCTCTAGTCATAGAAACTTAGTAAAATAAGAAACTTTCTAAAAATAGAAACTTTATAAAAATAGTAACTTACTAGGAATAGAAACTTAGTAAAACAAACTATACTTAAACACATACTTAAACTTAAACATGGGCAAAACACTTAACTACTCTTAAATGTCAATAGGTTGACTTTCCTGCTCACTCGTTCAACTCTCTATTCTGAGGAATAACTCTCTCTCTACTTACTAAGGTGAATTCATAGCCCCACTCTTTATTGCTAGCAAACTTATTTAATTTATTTGGGGTGAGACACATGCTGCTTTTACTATTTACAATTTAGACACAAGTACCAACTGCTAAAACTATGCTATACCCGGCTATGTCCGACTAAGTCCCTACAGTGATATTTTTAAGTGCTGCGGCATGCTTATTTATTGGGGGTAGGCCTATCGGGAGTAACGTCCCCGATACATTTGACTAAGTCTTTGTATTACTTGATAATGAAATTAAACCGACAAGGACAGACACAACTTGTCATGGGGCAAACTTGAACGTTTAGTCTAAATATCACGCACTGGCATAACTTTTTGATCCTGCGGGAGATCAACCTTACAAATTAAATCTTGTGGTCTAAAACAAACGGTCAAACTTATTTGTTAAACCTATGAACTTCACTCAACCTTTTGGTTGACACTTTAGCATGTTTTGTCTCAGGTGCTGTTTGATTCAAGCTCTTATACTTACTGCTTATGTGATGCTACTTGGACATAGGATCAAGAGATATCGCATTTATTACTTCTGCATGTGAACATTTCCATTATTGTTATTCCTATCATTGTAACTACGTTTCATTTTCCGCTGCGTGCTCAATAAAGTTTGTTTTATCATTTAGTATTGTTCTCGTATATTATAATATGTTGGTTGATTTGATATTAAGTCACATTTCACCCAGGCCCTAACTGGGGGTGTGACAATATGTGTACGGTTACTAAGATTTATGAAAATGGTTTTGTACACGAGATAGGTGTACTGTATTTAAATCTTGTGGTCTATCAAAATGATGAATTTTATTGCTTATGATAAACCTATGAACTCACCAACCTTTTGGTTGACACTTGAAAGCATGTTTATTCTCAGGTATGAAAGAAATCTTCCGCTGTGCATTTTCTCATTTTAGAGATATTACTTGGAGTCATTCATGGCATATTTCAAAAGACGTTGCATTAGAGTCATTGAGTTCAACAAGATTATTATTAAGTCATTGATAGTTTGATATATTATGAAATGGTTTGCATGCCTGTCAACTTTCGATGTAATAAAAGTTTGTCTTTTAAAAACGAATGCAATGTTTGTAAAATGTATCATTTAGAGGTCAAATACCTCGCGATGTAATCATATGTTATTGTATTCGTCCTTATGGATTAGGACGGGTCGTCTCAAATTTATTGATGAGAAAGGTCTAGAAATTACAAGAGTACGAGCCGCGAAACGCAAAGTACACGATATTAAATAGTACGCAAGGACGTTCAAAAATCTGGAACCGAGACATGAACCAACTATCAACGCGCGATGCAATGGACCTAAAATTACGAGTCAACTAGGCACAAGAATATAATATAATATATATATAATTATATATACTATATTATATATTAAATAAACTCAGCAGCCCACATTTTAGTTGACAATGTGAGCTGGTACAGCTGGCCATTAGTGTTAAAGTCATGCGATCGCATGAGGGGCTGTAGCTGGCCAAGTCCTATAAATTGCAACGTTTTCGGTCGAATTATGTACACCTAATTCAATCTTCTCCCTAACTCTCTCAATATATATATATATATATATATATATATATATATATATATATATATATATATATATATATATATATTTATAATTTTAATTTTAATTTAAGATTAATAATAATAAGGTTATGATAGCGAATGTTGTAAGTTTGTAAGTCGAAATTCTGTCCGTGTAACACTACGCGATTAATACTCATTGTAAGTTATGTTCAACCTTTTTAAATTAATGTCTCGTAGCTAAGTTATTATTATGCTTATTTAAGCCGAAGTAATCGTGATGTTGGATTAAATATTAAGACGGGGTAATTGGACTTTGTACCATAATTGGGGTTTGGACAAATGACCGACACTTGTGGAAATTAGACTATGGGCTATTAATGGGCTTTATATTTGTTTAATTGAATAATAGTTCGTTAATTTAATATAGAGATTTACAATTTGACATATCTATAAATAACCACATACACTCAATCGGATACGATGGGTGGGATATTTATAAATACTAATAATCGTTCATTTAACCGGACACGAGAATGGATTAATAGTCAATGGACTCATTAAAACAGAGGTGGATTACATACAAGGACACTTGGTGTAATTGTTAATAAAGTATTAAAACCTTGGATTGCACACAGTTGATAACCTGATGTAATCATTAACAATATATTAAAACCTTATTACAGTTTAAGTCCCTAATTAGTTGGAATATTTGACTTCGGGTATAAGGATAATTTGACGAGGACACTCGCACTTTATATTTATGACTGATGGACTGTTATGGACAAAAACCATATGGACATATCGAATAATCAAAGGACAATTAACCCATGGTAATAAACAAAAATCAACACGTCGAACATCATGATTACGGAAGTTTAAATAAACATAATTCCTTTATTTTATATCTCATCGCACTTTTATTTACTGTCATTTTATTTATTGCACTTTTAATTATCGTACTTTCAATTATCGCATTTTTATTTATCGTCATTTACTTTACACTTTAAATTAAGTCATTTGTATATTTAATATTTTACATTAGGTTTTAATTGCGACTTAAGACATAAAATCGACAAACCGGTCATTAAACGGTAAAAACCCCCCATTTATAATAATAATATTACTTATATATATATTGATTCAAATATAGTTTAAAATAAATATAGCTGTAAACTCAGCTAGCTCCCTGCGGAACGAACCGGACTTACTAAAAACTACACTACTCTACGATTAGGTACACTGCCTATAAGTGTTGTAGCAAGGTTTAGGTATATTCATTCTATAAATAAATAAATAACTTGTGTAAAATTGTATCGTATTTAATAGTATTTCGTAGTAAAATTAATAACTATTTCGTATACACCTCGCAAAACATCAAGTATTTTTAGCGCCGCTGCCGGGGACTCACTTAACACCGAAGCGAAACACTATAAAAAAAGATTTTTAATCTATTTTTTGTAAAAAAATACGTTTAAATATTAAAAACATATAAAATATAGTATATATAATTATTTAAGTGTTTAAGTAAAAAGAAAATATATTTTATAAAAAGTATAAAAGTATTTTTTTAAATATAATTATAAATATTACTTATGTATTATTTTTATAAATTAAAAATCATAAAAAAATTATAAAAGTAATCGGGCCGACAATGTAGCAGCCCAAACATTTGAACTGGATCCGTAGGTCATGCGACCGCATGACAATATAACTAACACTCCATGCGATCGCATGGAGTGACTTGACAAACCTGAAACCTTAGTCTGATCGAATTAGGGTTAGTAATTAATATTAATTATAATTAAGTTTAGGGTTAGATTTTATAATAATTATTATTATTAGGGTTTAATTAAATGATAATTAGTGTTTGTTTTTAGTTATAATTTGTAATATTAAGTTTAATTATTATTATTAAATATATAAATTAACACTTTTATAAAATAAATAATATAAAAATAATATTTTCATAAAAATTGTATTTTTATAACTTTAAGTTTTATATTTTCATATCTTTTAATCGTTTAAATTGTATATTTATCGTTAGTAATTAGTTTTAAGACTAGTATTTTGCCGTAGTTTATTTTTATTTCTAGATTTTTAGGTTTTGCCGTAAAATTCCTTAAGTGCTTTTTCTTTACACTAAGATTTAGGTGCTTTAGAATTTTACGACGTCGCTTATCGCTTAAATATTTAATAGATTTTAGTGCATATTTAAGTTATTACCATTTTGGATATAGAATTCCTTTAAGCTTTAATACCTTTAGACGTAATTTTTAGTTTTTAGTCTTTTAATTTTCGACGCCTTACTTTCTTATTATTATTTTCCGACCTTTTATTTTTCGACATTTTTCGACGCGCTCTTTTTCTTTCTTATTTCTCGACGCTCTAGTTCTTTAGGACATAGAATTTTCTTTATTTTCTTTAAAACTTCGACGAAAAATTATTTTAAGTGGTTAAATTTATAGACATCCAAAATTTTCTGATTTGTAGTAATAGTTGGATTTGTTAGTGGCGAGTTGTGAGCTTCCGATTTAAAGGGTCCTGGCTACCTACTGCATCTTTTGGCTATTCAAAACGTGGGAAAAATCAGAAAAGTCTATTAATTTGATAGCTTATATAATTTTTATCTTTTATAACTAATAGGATATTCAGTGAATGCACCGAGCAAAACGTTCACCACCTTTCATACGTTCACCACCTGTAACTCGATCAAGACATCTAGCCAATATTATCGTCGTTGATTTTTCTTTAGAATCGTCATCTAGTCAACCAAGTACTCCAATTCAAATTTCCGATAATCCATTTTTTGAACCCGACCTCACATTTGAGAACCCGGAGGATATTCAGGGACAATTCAGAGATCCTGAACCACTAATCATTTCTCCTGAACCACAAATCACTCATCCAGAGATTGTCGAGGAAGAAACCATTAAGTCAGAATCCTCTAGTGATTCAGATTCAACAAATTCAATCATGAAAAATCTGGAACCTCTAAGTATGGAAGACCGAATGAGGGCTAAACGCACTGGCCAAGGTCACGCAATTACTCAACCAGACATTAACGCACCAGATTCTGAAATCAAAGGACAAATCCTACACATGGTGACTAATCAATGCCAATTTAGTGGTGCGCCGAAGGAAGATCCAAATGAACACCTTCGAACCTTTAATAGGATTTGTACTCTATTCAAAATCAGAGAAGTTGAGGATGAATAGATCTATCTCATGTTATTTCCCTGGACTTTAAAGGGAGAAGCCAAAGATTGGTTAGAATCGTTACCTGAAGGGGCGATTGATACATGGGATGTCTTAGTTGAAAATTTTCTTAAACAATTCTTTCCAGCATCTAAAGCCGTGAGACTTCAAGGAGAAATTGTTACGTTCACACAAAAGCTAAATGAAACTCTATATGAAGCATGGACAAGATTTGGAAAGTTGTTAAGAGGATGTCCGCAACATGGTTTAGACACTTATCAAATAGTACAAATATTCTACTAAGGATGCGACATCACTACAAGAAAAGACATCGACATAGCAGTTGATGGTTCCATTATGAAGAAAACCGCAACTGAAGCTTACAAAATTATTGATAACACTGCTTCCCACTCACATGAGTGGCATCAAGAAAAAGACATCGTTAGATCATCTAAAGCGGCTAGAGCCAATTCTAGCCATGACTTTGATTCCATTTCCTCAAAGATAGATGCTTTAGAGAGACGAATGGAAAAGATGACTAAATATATTCACGCAATACGAATTAGTTGTGAGCAGTGTGGAGGACCACATTTGACAAAAGATTGTCTCAGTATTGAACAAACAATGGAACAAAGAGAGAATATTTCATACATGAACCAAAGGCCTAGAAATAATTATCAAAATAATTATCAACCGCCAAGACCAAACAACAATCAAAATCAGAATTATAACTGAAATGTTCCATACAACAACCAACAAGGTCCTAGCAATCAACAAGTATCCAACAATACTTACAATCTGCAAAGACCTATTTTTCCAATTAAACCACCACAAACAGATAATAAAAAGCCAAATTTAGAAGACATGATGTCGAAGCTAGTTGAATCTCAAACTCAATTTTTCACATCTCAGAAACAAACCAATGAACAAAATGCTTAAGCATTTAGAAATCAACAAGCTTCAATCCAAAATCTGTAACAAGAAGTAAGTAACCTAGCAAGGTTGATAGGTGAAAGAAAACCGGGAAGTCTACCTAGCGATACAAATGCTAACCCCCGGAATGAAACAGCTAAAGCCATTACCACGAGAAGTGGTATTACACTTAAACCACCTGAAATACCTGTAATTTCTGATGACTCTATTCCTACTACACATGCACCACAACCTGAGCAAGATAAGGAAACAGAACCGGTAGTTGAAAAGGTTAACGAAGATAACACAGTTAAGGCTAAACCTTATATTAAACCATACCAACCACCGCTTCCTTACCCAAGTAAAATGAGAAAGGAAAGACTTGAAGCCGAGCAATCTAAATTCCTGGATATGTTTAAACAAATAAATGTAAATCTTCCTTTCATTGATGTAATTTCAGGAATGCCAAGATATGCTAAATTTCTGAAAGATCTAATCACAAATAGAAAGAAAATGGATGAACTCTCGGCTGTTACTATGAATGCTAATTGTTCAGCAGTGCTGTTGAATAAGATACCAGAAAAATTATCAGATCCAGGAAGTTTCACAATTCCATGTTTTCTGGGAAGTCTTAGTTCAATAGAAGCATTGGCAGACTTAGGTTCTAGTATATATTTAATGTCGTATTCACTATACGCTAAACTAGACCTTGGTGAATTGAAACCAACACGAATAAGCATACAACTAGCCGATTGATCAGTAAAATATCCTAGAGGGATAATGGAGAACATGCTAGTTAAAGTTGGTACTTTAGCATTTCCAGTAGATTTTGTTATTTTGGACATGGAAGAAGATTCTCGAGTTCCTCTCATATTAGGAAGACCATTCTTAAACACGGCTAAAGCAATAATAGACGTGTTCGGTAAGAAACTTGTAGTGACCCGAACTTTTCCATGTTTATATATATTAATTAAGATTGATATTTACATGATTAAATGTTTCCAACATGTTAAGCAATCAAACTTGTTAAGACTTGATTAATTGAAATATGTTTCATATAGACAATTGACCACCCAAGTTGACCGGTGATTCACGAACGTTAAAACTTGTAAAAACTATATGATGACATATATATGGATATATATATAGTTAACATGATACTATGATAAGTAAACATATCATTAAGTATATTAACAATGAACTACATATGTAAAAAAAAGACTACTAACTTAATGATTTTTAAACGAGACATATATGTAACGATTATCATTGTAAAGACATTTAATGTATATGTATCATATTAAGAGATATTCATACATGATAATATCATGATAATATAATAATTTAAAATCTCATTTGATATTATAAACATTGGGTTAACAACATTTAACAAGATCGTTAACCTAAAGGTTTCAAAACAACACTTACATGTAACGACTAACGATGACTTAACAACTCAGTTAAAATGTATATACATGTAGTGTTTTAATATGTATTTATACACTTTTGAAAGACTTCAATACACTTATCAAAATACTTCTACTTAACAAAAATGCTTACAATTACATCCTCGTCCAGTTTCATCAACAATTCTACTCGTATGCACCCGTATTCGTACTCGTACAATACACAGCTTTTAGATGTATGTACTATTGGTATATACACTCCAATGATCAGCTCTTAGCAGCCCATGTGAGTCACCTAACACATGTGGGAACCATCATTTGGCAACTAGCATGAAATATCTCATAAAATTACAAAAATATGAGTAATCATTCATGACTTATTTACATGAAAACAAAATTACATATCCTTTATATCTAATCCATACACCAACGACCAAAAACACCTACAAATACTTTCATTCTTCAATTTTCTTCATCTAATTGATCTCTCTCAAGTTCTATCTTCAAGTTCTAAGTGTTCTTCATAAATTCTACAAGTTCTAGGTACATAAAATCAAGAATACTTTCAAGTTTGCTAGCTCACTTCCAATCTTGTAAGGTGATCATCCAACCTCAAGAAATCTTTGTTTCTTACAGTAGGTTATCATTCTAATACAAGGTAATAATCATATTCAAACTTTGGTTCAATTTCTATAACTATAACAATCTTATTTCAAGTGATGATCTTACTTGAACTTGTTTTCGTGTCATGATTCTGCTTCAAGAACTTCGAGCCATCCAAGGATTCGTTGAAGCTAGATCCATTTTTCCCTTTTCCAGTAGGTTTATCCAAGGAACTTAAGGTAGTAATGATGTTCATAACATCATTCGATTCATACATATAAAGCTATCTTATTTGAAGGTTTAAACTTGTAATCACTAGAACATAGTTTAGTTAATTCTAAACTTGTTCGCAAATAAAAGTTAATCCTTCTAACTTGACTTTTAAAATCAACTAAACACATGTTCTATATCTATATGATATGCTAACTTAATGATTTAAAACCTGAAAACACGAAAAACACCGTAAAACTGGATTTACGCCGTCGTAGTAACACCGCGGGCTGTTTTGGGTTAGTTAATTAAAAACTATGATAAATTTTGATTTAAAAGTCGTTATTCTGAGAAAATGATTTTTATTATGAACATGAAACTATATCCAAAAATTATGGTTAAACTCAAAGTGGAAGTATGTTTTCTAAAATGGTCATCTAGACGTCGTTCTTTCGACTGAAATGACTACCTTTACAAAAACGACTTGTAACTTATTTTTCCAACTATAAACCTATACTTTTTCTGTTTAGATTCATAAAATAGAGTTCAATATGAAACCATATCAATTTGATTCACTCAAAACGGATTTAAAATGAAGAAGTTATGGGTAAAACAAGATTGGATAATTTTTCTCATTTTAGCTACGTGAAAATTGGTAACAAATCTATTCCAACCATAATTTAATCAACTTGTATTGTATATTATGTAATCTTGAGATACCATAGACACGTATACAATGTTTTGACCTATCATGTCGACACATCTATATATATTTCGGAACAACCATAGACACTCTATATGTGAATGTTGGAGTTAGCTATACAGGGTTGAGGTTGATTCCAAAATATATATAGTTTGAGTTGTGATTAATACTGAGATACGTATACACTGGGTCGTGGATTGATTCAAGATAATATTTATCGATTTATTTCTGTACATCTAACTGTGGACAACTAGTTGTAGGTTACTAACGAGGACAGCTGACTTAATAAACTTAAAACATCAAAATATATTAAAAGTGTTATAAATATATTTTGAACATACTTTGATATATATGTATATGTTGTTATAGGTTCGTGAATTAACCAGTGGCCAAGTCTTACTTCCCGACGAAGTAAAAATCTGTGAAAGTGAGTTATAGTCCCACTTTTAAAATCTAATATTTTTGGGATGAGAATACATGCAGGTTTTATAAATAATTTACAAAATAGACACAAGTACGTCAAACTACATTCTATGGTTGAATTATCGAAATTGAATATGCCCCTTTTTATTAAGTCTGGTAATCAAAGAATTAGGGAACAGACACCCTAATTGACGCGAATCCTAAAGATAGATCCATTGGGCCTAACAAACCCCTTCCAAAGTACCGGATGCTTTAGTACTTCGAAATTTATATCATATCCGAAGGGTGTCCTGGAATGATGGGGATATTCTTATATATGCATCTTGTTAATGTCATTTATCAGGTGTTCACCATATGAATGATTTTTATCTCTATGTATGAGATGTGTATTGAAATATGAAATCTTGTGGTCTATTGTTACGATTTGATATATATAGGTTAAACCTATAACTCACCAACATTTTTGTTGACGTTTAAAGCATGTTTATTCTCAGGTGAATACTAAGAGCTTCCGCTGTTGCATACTAAAATAAGGACAAGATTTGGAGTCCATGTTTGTATGATATTGTGTAAAAACTGCATTCAAGAAACTGATTTCGATGTAACATATTTGTATTGTAAACCATTATGTAATGGTCGTGTGTAAACAGGATATTTTAGATTATCATTATTTGATAATCTACGTAAAGCTTTTTAAACCTTTATTTATGAAATAAAGGTTATGGTTTGTTTTAAAAATGAATGCAGTCTTTGAAAAACGTCTCATATAGAGGTCAAAACCTCGCAACGAAATCAATTAATATGGAACGTTTTTAATCAATAAGAACGGGACATTTCAGTTGGTATCCGAGCGTTGGTCTTAGAGAACCAGAAAATTTGCATTAGTGTGTCTTATCGAGTTTGTTAAGATGCATTAGTGAGTCTGGACTTCGACCGTGTTTTCTTTAAAAATGATTGCTTAACATTTTTGTTGGAAACTATATATTATTAACATGTATATATTATGTGATATATTAATCTCTTAACATGTTTGATATTGTGTGATAGATGTCTACCTCTAGCACAAATCCCATTGACTCACCTAATAATAACGAAGAGTCGAATATATATTCGACTGATTCACAAGTTCCCGAAGAAGAACCGGAAGAAGAATCAGAACCGGAAGAAGAATCAGAACCGGAAGAGGAGGAACCGGAGGAGGAAATAGAACCGGTGGGGGAAATAATAAAACGGTTAAGTAAAAGAAAATCCTCAACCAACCGACCAAGGTTAATTATGGTCAATGGTGTTTCCGCCAAGGAAGCAAAATATTGGGAGGATTACCAATTCTCCGATTAATCGGATTCCGACGAGAATTCCTACGATGTTATAGAAATTACCCCAACTGAATTTAAAAAGGCAAAAGAAAATAATAAGGGAAAGGGCATAAAAATAGCGAAATCTAATTCCAACCCCGATGAACTTTATATGTATCGTCAACCCCCGAAGCCCTTAAGTTGTAACAATGACCCGGGAACCTCTAAACCACCAGGTTTTTCTAAACCGTTGTGGAAAACGACAGCTCGTATTAGGGGAACATCATATATCCCTAGAATCTTGGCAAAACGAACCAAAATCGAAGAAGAAGAAACGAGCGAGTCAGAATAAGATAGTTGTATTCGTGTGGTGTAATATATGTAATATAGTGTGCTTATGCTTTATGATATATGTAAAAATTGCTTGTATTAATAAGTAATTTTTTTTTATGAATCTAACTCTTGTCTATTTTACAGTATAAAAACACAAAATGGATAGACAACCCAATATTTTAAGAGACCTACCCGGAGACATGATTGATGAAATCTTGTCTAGAGTCGGTCAGAATTCTTGGCACAACTATTTACGGCGAAATCAGTTTGTAAGACATTCGAAGAACGTTCCAAGAATGTCTTGGTTTATAAGAGACTTTCGTTTGAAAGATGGGGGATATCACATTGGGAAACCCATAAGTTACGATGTGTTTACTTTGACGCATATATTGCGGGGAACCCAAATGCTATTTTACGCAACGGGTTAAGAAATTATTTTGACTCAATGTATCCGAATATAGGACTTCATGATTTAGAAAAAGCGGCTAACATGCAACATAAAGAAGCATGCTATGCTTACGGGTTAGTAATGTTCGCTTCTCATCAAAGTGAGAAAAAGAACATCGGGCTACAACTATTAAACAAAACGTTCCCACAAGTGACGGAGTCGGTAATTGGGGTAAGAAATGAGGTTTTTAGGTTTTTACGAGACTGTTGGTCATTACGTAACCCTCGTCCCTTTGACGACGTTACAACATGCTGTCTTATCAACGGCCATAACGGTTATGTTCCACAAGACCAAGGATGGGAAGTAATCCTAGTAAAACCAGAATGCATGACTTGTTTCTGGACGTATGAATTACATGTCTTTATTGCCTTTGCTGAACGACTTGTGTACTAACTAGAATTATCTTCACAACCATCTTGTATCAAATTTATTATGTGCTATATTTCATGCTATATGTAAAATAAGCGGTATTGTAAGTTTGTAAAATATTGTGTAAAAGTTTGAACGCAAAATATTATTATAATCAGTTTTTCATATAGAATTGTAGTAGTTGAATTGTATATTAGCTACTAAGTATGAACTTAACGGGTAGGTACTACCTTTAAACTTATAAAACGCTAATATGAAGAAAAAGCTTTTATAAATGAGTTCATATTATGCTACAAAATACTATTAACTACTCTTAATATTCTGTATGATTAACTTGTTCCATTTGACTATTTTGAAGGAAATGGCACCGACTACTCGACACACCGTGAATATGAATGATGAGGAATTCCGTACTTTTCTAGCTTCAAACATAGCCGCAGTACAGGCTGCGCTACATACCAACAATAACCTTGGATCTAGCAGTACATGAAATCGTGTAGGATGCACCTACAAAGAATTCACTGCCTGCAAACCTTTGGAATTTAATGGAACCGAAGGACCGATCGGATTGAAACGGTGGACCGAGAAGGTCGAATCGGTGTTTACCATAAGTAAGTGTACTGAAGAGGACAAAGTGAAGTACGCTACGCATACCTTCACAGGTTCTGCGTTAACATGGTGGAATACCTATCTAGAGCAAGTGGGACAAGACGATGCGTACGCACTACCGTGGTCAGCATTCAAGCACTTGATGAACGAGAAGTACCGTCCCAGAACCGAGGTCAATAAGCTCAAGACAGAACTTAGAGGGTTACGAACCCAAGGATTTGATATTACCACGTACACAGAATTGTGCCTATTGTGTCCGGGAGCATTCAAAGATGAGGAAGAGAAGATCGACGCATTTGTGAAAGGATTACCGGAAAGAATCCAAGAAGATATAAGTTCACACGAGCCCGCCTCCATACAACAGGCATGTAGAATGGCTCACAAACTAGTGAACCAGATTGAAGAAAGAATTAAAGAACAGATTGCTGAAGAGGCCAATGTGAAGCAAGTCAAAAGAAAGTGGGAGGAAAACGGTGATAAGAATCACCAATACAACAACAACAACAATTACAACAATAATCGCAACAATTATCCCAACAATCGCAACATCAATCGCAACTACAACAAATGGCCCAACAACAACAACAACAACAACAACAACAACAACAGCAACTACAACAATCATCCCAATAACAATAATAACCGCAACAACAACAACAATCAGAAGCAGCTATGCCAAAGGTGTGAAAAGTATCACTCGGGGTTCTGCACCAAATTTTGCAACAAGTGTAAAAGAAATGGTCATAGCGCGGCGAAGTGTGAGGTCTACGGACCAGGGGTTAATAGAACGAAAGGAACAAATGGCGTCGGAACGAGTAATGGTGGAGCAAGTAGTGTCGGAGCAAGTTATGCCAATGTAGTTTGTTATAAATGTGGAAAACTGGGCCACATTATTAGAAATTGCCCAAACCAGGAGAACACGAATGGACAAGGCCGCGGAAGAGTTTTCAATATTAATGCGGCAGAGGCACAGGAAGACCCGGAGCTTGTTACGGGTACGTTTCTTATTGACAATAAATCTGCTTACGTTTTATTTGTTTCGGGTGCGGATAGAAGCTATATGAGTAGAGATTTTTGTGCTAAATTAAGTTGTCCATTGACGCCTTTGGATAGTAAATTTTTACTCGAATTAGCAAATGGTAAATTAATTTCAGCAGATAATATATGTCGGAATCGAGAAATTAAACTGGTTAGCGAAACATTTAAGATTGATTTGATACCAGTAGAGTTAGGGAGTTTTGATGTGATAATCAGTATGGAATGGTTGAAAGAAGTGAAAGCAGAGATCGTTTGTTACAAAAATGCAATTCGCATTATACGAGAAAAAGGAAAACCCTTAATGGTGTACGGAGAAAAGGGCAACACGAAGCTACATCTTATTAGTAATTTGAAGGTACAAAAACTAATAAGAAAAGGTTGCTATGCTGTTCTAGCACACGTCGAGAAAGTACAAACTGAAGAAAAGAGCATCAATGATGTTCCCATTGTAAAAGAATTTCCCGATGTATTTCCGAAAGAATTACCGGGATTACCCCCACATCGATCCATTGAATTTCAAATAGATCTTGTACCAGGAGCTGCACCAATAGCTCGTGCTCCTTACAGACTCGCACCCAGGGAGATGAAAGAACTGCAAAGCCAATTACAAGAACTTTTAGAGCGTGGTTTCATTTGACCAAGCACATCACCGTGGGGAGCTCCTGTTTTGTTTGTCAAGAAGAAAGATGGTACATTCAGGTTGTGTATCGACTACCGAGAGTTGAACAAACTTACCATCAAGAACCGCTACCCACTACCGAGAATCGACGACTTATTTGATCAACTACAAGGCTCGTCTATTTATTCAAAGATTGACTTACGTTCCGGGTATCATCAAATGTGGGTGAAAGAAGATGATATTCCAAAGACTGCTTTCAGAACACGTTACAGTCATTACGAGTTTATGGTCATGCCGTTTGGTTTAACTAATGCACCAGCTGTGTTCATGGACCTTATGAACCGAGTGTGTGGACCATACCTTGACAAGTTTGTCATTGTTTTCATTGATGACATACTTATTTACTCAAAGAATGACCAAGAACACGGTGAACATTTGAGAAAGGTGTTAGAAGTATTGAGGAAGGAAGAATTGTACGCTAAGTTTTCAAAGTGTGCATTTTGGTTGGAAGAAGTTCAATTCCTCGGTCACATAGTGAACAAAGAAGGTATTAAGGTGGATCCGGCAAAGATAGAAACTGTTGAAAAGTGGGAAACCCCGAAAACTCCGAAACACATATGCCAGGTTTTAGGACTAGCTGGTTACTACAGAAGGTTCATCCAAGACTTTTCCAGAATAGCAAAACCCTTGACTGCATTAACGCATACAGGGAAGAAATTTGAATGGAATGATGAGCAAGAGAAAGCGTTTCAGTTATTGAAGAAAAAGCTAACTACGGCACCTATATTGTCATTGCCTGAAGGGAATGATGATTTTGTGATTTATTGTGACGCATCAAAGCAAGGTCTCGGTTGTGTATTAATGCAACGAACGAAGGTGATTGCTTATGTGTATAGACAATTGAAGATTCACGAACAAAATTATACGACGCATGATTTGGAATTAGGCGCGGTTGTTTTTGCATTAAAGACTTGGAGGCACTACTTATATGGGGTCAAAAGTATTATATATACCGATCACAAAAGTCTTCAACACATATTTAATCAGAAACAACTGAATATGAGGCAGCGTAGGTGGATTGAATTGTTGAATGATTACGACTTTGAGATTCGTTACCACCCGGGGAAGGCAAATGTGGTAGCGGATGCCTTGAGCAGGAAGGACAGAGAACCCATTCGAGTAAAATCTATGAATATAATGATTCATAATAACCTTACTACTCAAATAAAGGAGGCGCAACAAGGAGTTTTAAAAGAGGGAAATTTAAAGGATGAAATACCCAAAGGATCAGAGAAGCATCTTAATATTCGGGAAGACGGAACCCGGTATAGGGCTGAAAGGATTTGGGTACCAAAATTTAGAGATATGAGAGAAATGGTACTTAGAGAAGCTCAAAAAACCAGATACTCAATACATCCTGGAACGGGGAAGATGTACAAGGATCTCAAGAAACATTTTTGGTGGCCGGGTATGAAAGCTGATGTTGCTAAATATGTAGGAGAATGTTTGACGTGTTCTAAGGTCAAAGCTGAGCATCAGAAACCATCAGGTCTACTTCAACAACCCGAAATCCCGGAATGGAAATGGGAAAACATTACCATGGATTTCATCACTAAATTGCCAAGGACTGCAAGTGGTTTTGATACTATTTGGGTAATAGTTGATCGTCTCACCAAATCAGCACACTTCCTGCCAATAAGAGAAGATGACAAGATGGAGAAGTTAGCACGACTGTATTTGAAGGAAGTCGTCTCCAGACATGGAATACCAATCTCTATTATCTCTGATAGGGATGGCAGATTTATTTCAAGATTCTGGCAGACATTACAGCAAGCATTAGGAACTCGTCTAGACATGAGTACTGCCTATCATCCACAAACTGATGGGCAGAGCGAAAGGACGATACAAATGCTTGAAGACATGCTACGAGCATGTGTTATTGATTTCGGAAACAGTTGGGATCGACATCTACCGTTAGTAGAATTTTCCTACAACAACAGCTACCATTCAAGCATTGAGATGGCGCCGTTTGAAGCACTTTATGGTAGAAAGTGCAGGTCTCCGATTTGTTGGAGTGAAGTGGGGGATAGACAGATTACGGGTCTGGAGATTATACAAGAAACTACCGAGAAGATCATCCAAATTCAACAACGGTTGAAAACCGCCCAAAGTCGACAAAAGAGCTACGCTGACTTTAAAAGAAAAGATATAGAATTTGAAATTGGAGAGATGGTCATGCTTAAAGTTGTACCTTGGAAAGGCGTTGTTCGATTTGGTAAACGAGGGAAATTAAATCCAAGGTATATTGGACCATTCAAGATTATTGATCGTGTCGGACCAGTAGCTTACCGACTTGAGTTACCTCAACAACTCGTGGCTGTACATAACACTTTCCACATCTCAAATTTGAAGAAATGTTTTGCTAAATAAGATCTCACTATTCCGTTAGATGAAATCCAAATCAACGAAAAACTTCAATTCATCGAAGAACCCGTCGAAATAATGGATCGTAAGGTTAAAAGACTTAAGCAAAACAAGATACCAATTGTTAAGGTTCGATGGAATGCTCGTAGAGGACCCGAGTTCACCTAGGAGCATGAAGATCAGATGAAGAAGAAATACCCGCATCTATTTCCAGAAGATTCGTCAACACCTTCAACAGCTTAAAATTTCAGGACGAAATTTATTTAACGGGTAGGTACTGTAGTGACCCGAACTTTTCCATGTTTATATATATTAATTGAGATTGATATTTACATGATTAAATGTTTCCAACATGTTAAGCAATCAAACTTGTTAAGACTTGATTAATTGATATATGTTTTATATAGACAATTGACCACCCAAGTTGACCGGTGATTCACGAACGTTAAAACTTGTAAAAACTATATGATGACATATATATGGATATATATATAGTTAATATGATACTATGATAAGTAAACATATCATTAAGTATATTAACAATGAACTACATATGTAAAAACAAGACTACTAACTTAATGATTTTTAAACGAGACATATATGTAACGATTATCGTTGTAAAGACATTTAATGTATATATATCATATTAAGAGATATTCATACATGATAATATCATGATAATATAATAATTTAAAATCTCATTTGATATTATAAACATTGGGTTAACAACATTTAACAAGATCGTTAACCTAAAGGTTTCAAAACAACACTTACATGTAACGACTAACGATGACTTAACGACTCAGTTAAAATATATATATATATGTAGTGTTTTAATATGTATTTATACACTTTTGAAAGACTTCAATACACTTATCAAAATACTTCTACTTAACAAAAATGCTTACAATTACATCCTCGTTCAGTTTCATCAACAATTATACTCGTATGCACCTGTATTCGTACTCGTACAATACACAGCTTTTAGATGTATGTACTATTGGTATATACACTCCAATGATCAGCTCTTAGCAGCCCATGTGAGTCACCTAACACATGTAGGAACCATTATTTGGCAACTAGCATGAAATATCTCATAAAATTACAAAAATATGAGTAATCATTCATGACTTATTTACATGAAAACAAAATTACATATCCTTTATATCTAATCCATACACCAACGACCAAAAACACCTACAAACACTTTCATTCTTCAATTTTCTTCATCTAATTGATCTCTCTCAATTTCTATCTTCAAGTTCTAAGTGTTCTTCATAAATTCTACAAGTTCTAGTTACATAAAATCAAGAATACTTTCAAGTTTGCTAGCTCACTTCCAATCTTGTAAGGTGATCATCCAACCTCAAGAAATCTTTGTTTCTTACAGTAGTTTATCATTCTAATACAAGGTAATAATCATATTCAAACTTTGGTTCAATTTCTATAACTATAACAATCTTATTTCAAGTGATGATCTTACTTGAACTTGTTTTCGTGTCATTATTCTGCTTCAAGAACTTCGAGCCATCCAAGGATCCGTTGAAGCTAGATCCATTTTTCTCTTTTCCAGTAGGTTTATCCAAAGACCTTAAGGTAGTAATGATGTTCATAACATCATTCGATTCATACATATAAAGCTATCTTATTCGAAGGTTTAAACTTGTAATCACTAGAACATAGTTTAGTTAATTCTAAACTTGTTCGCAAACAAAAGTTAATCCTTCTAACTTGACTTTTAAAATCAACTAAACACATGTTCTATATCTATATGATATGCTAACTTAATGATTTAAAACCTGGAAACACGAAAAACACCGTAAAACCGGATTTACGCCGTCGTAATAACACCGCGGGCTGTTTTGGGTTAGTTAATTAAAAACTATGATAAACTTTGATTTAAAAGTTGTTATTCTGAGAAAATGATTTTTATTATGAACATGAAACTATATCAAAAAATTATGGTTAAACTCAAAGTAGAAGTATGTTTTCTAAAATGGTCATCTAGACGTCGTTCTTTCGACTGAAATGACTACCTTTATAAAAACGACTTGTAACTTATTTTTCTGACTATAAACCTATACTTTTTCTGTTTATATTCATAAAATAGAGTTCAATATGAAACCATAGCAATTTGATTCATTCAAAACGGATTTAAAATGAAGAAGTTATGGGTATAACAAGATTGGATAATTTTTCTCATTTTAGCTACGTGAAAATTGGTAACAAATCTATTCCAACCATAACTTAATCAACTTGTATTATATATTATGTAATCTTGAGATACTATAGACACGTATACAATGTTTCGACCTATCATGTCGACACATCTATATATATTTCGGAACAACCATAGACACTCTATATGTGAATGTTGGAGTTAGCTATACAGGGTTGAGGTTGATTCCAAAATATATATAGTTTGAGTTGTGATCAATACTGAGATACGTATACGCTGGGTCATGGATTGATTCAAGATAATATTTATCGATTTATTTCTGTACATCTAACTGTGGACAACTAGTTGTAGGTTACTAACGAGGACAGCTGACTTAATAAACTTAAAACATCAAAATATATTAAAAGTGTTATAAATATATTTTGAACATACTTTGATATATATGTATATATTGTTATAGGTTCGTGAATCAACCAGTGGCCAAGTCTTACTTCCCGACGAAGTAAAAATCTGTGAAAGTGAGTTATAGTCCCACTTTTAAAATCTAATATTTTTGGGATGAGAATACATGCAAGTTTTATAAATAATTTACAAAATAGACACAAGTACGTGAAACTACATTCTATGGTTGAATTATCGAAATCGAATATGCCCCTTTTTATTAAGTCTGGTAATCTAGGAATTAGGGAACAGACACCCTAATTGACGCGAATCCTAAAGATAGATCTATTGGGCTTAACAAACCCCATCCAAAGTACCGGATGCTTTAGTACTTCGAAATTTATATCATATCCGAAGGGTGTCCCGAAATGATGGGGATATTCTTATATATGCATCTTGTTAATGTCGGTTACCAGGTGTTCACCATATGAATGATTTTTATCTCTATGTATGGGATGTGTATTGAAATATGAAATCTTGTGGTCTATTGTTACGATTTGATATATATAGGTTTAACATATAACTCACCAACATTTTTGTTGACGTTTAAAGCATGTTTATTCTCAGGTGAATACTAAGAGCTTCCGCTGTTGCATACTAAAATAAGGACAAGATTTGGAGTCCATGTTTGTATGATATTGTGTAAAAACTGCATTCAAGAAACTGATTTTGTTGTAACATATTTGTATTGTAAACCATTATGTAATGGTCGTGTGTAAACAGGATATTTTAGATTATCATTATTTGATAATCTACGTAAAGCTTTTTAAACCTTTATTTATGAAATAAAGGTTATGGTTTGTTTTAAAAATGAATGCAGTCTTTGAAAAACGTCTCATATAGAGGTCAAAACCTCGCAACGAAATCAATTAATATGGAACATTTTTAATCAATAAGAACGGGACATTTCAAAACTGACCCTAAGTATAGAGGACGAGAGTGTTACCTTTTCTGTTGATAGAGCCATGCAACAACCGCAATCTGCAGATGATACATGTTATTATATTCAAACCATAGATTCACATGCAGAATTATTAGAAGAATTTCCAGAATTACAAGGAACAGGAGAATGTTCTTTAGGAGAAGGAACTGAACCAATTGATGAAGCTGAAAGGTTAGCTACACTCATGGCTAATGAATACGAACCAACAATAGAAGAAATTCAAATGCTAAAAGAAGAAGACATATATCGATATAAATCATCGATAGAAGAACCACCGACATTAGAGTTAAAGCCACTTCCAAACCATTTGGAATACGCTTATTTACATGGTGAATCTGAATTACCTGTAATAATATCGTCTTCTCTTACGGAAAATGAAAAATCTCGACTCATTTCTGTGCTAAAAGCTCATAAACCAGCTATTGCATGGAAGATTCATGACATTAAAGGCATAAGTCCTTCGTATTGTACACATAAAATCCTTATGGAAGAAGGCCATAAAACCTATGTGCAACGCCAACGAAGACTAATTCCTAATATGCAAGATGTTGTTAAGAAAGAAATTATTAAACTGCTAGATGCAGGTTTAATTTATCCAATCTCTGATAGTCCATGGGTAAGCCTAGTTTAATGCGTATCTAAGAAGGGTGGCATGACTGTCATCACAAATGAAAAAAATGAGCTTATTCCTACTAGGACTGTAACAGGATGACGTGTTTGTATTGATTATAGAAAATTAAATGACGTCACCAGAAAAGATCACTTTCCCTTACCTTTCATTGATCAAATGTTGGAAAGGTTAGCCGAGAACAGTTACTATTGTTTTCTTGACGGTTTCTCCAGATATTTTCAAATTCCAATAGCACCCGAGGACCAAGAGAAAACCACGTTCACGTGCCCTTATGGTACTTTTGCGTACAAACGCATGCCATTTGGACTTTGCAATGCCCCTGCAACCTTTCAAAGGTGCATGATGGCGATTTTTCACGACATGATAGAAGAATGCATGGAAGTATTCATGGATGACTTCTCAGTCTTCGGTGATACTTTTGAAACATGTCTAGTTAATCTTGAACGAATGCTTATTAGATGCGAGCAATCAAACCTAGTTCTTAATTGGGAGAAATGCCATTTCATGGTTAAAGAAGGCATCGTTCTTGGTCATAAAATTTCAAAGGAAGGAATTGAAGTGGATAGAGCTAAAGTAGATGTAATTGCTAAACTTCCACATCCCACCAATGTTAGAGGAGTTAGGAGTTTTCTTGGCATGCCGATTTTTACCGACGTTTCATAAAAGATTTTTCTAAAATTGCCACTCCTATGAATAAACTCCTAGAAAAGGATGCTCCATTCATCTTTTTGGATGAATGCATCAAATTTTTTAATATATTCTTAAAGAAAAACTCACTAATGCGCCGATCATGATAACTCCAAATTGGAATCTACCATTTGAACTCATGTGCGATGCAAGTGATTTTGCAATGGGAGCCGTTTTAGGACAAAGGATTGAAAAATAATTTCAACCTATCTATTACGCTAGTAAGACGTTACAAGGAGTACAAAAAAATTACACAACTACTGAAAAAGAACTCCTTGCTATTGTCTTTGCTTTTGACAAATTTCGTTCATATCTCGTTCTAGCAAAAACGGTGGTCTATACTAACCATTCTGCTTTTAGATACCTATTTTCAAAACAAGATGCCAAACCACGATTAATCCGTTGGATCTTACTCTTACAAGAGTTCGATATTGAAATCCGAGACAAAAAGGGAGCAGAAAATCTCGCAGCTGATCATCTTTCTCGTCTTGAAAATCCCGAATTAGAAGTTCTAAATGAATCGGCTATACAAGATAACTTTCCTTATGAATATCTTTTGAAGATCGATTATAATAAAATTCCAAGGTTTGCAGACTATGCAAACTACTTAGTATGTGGATTCCTTGAAAAAAGGGTTGTCGTACCAAAAACGAAAGAAATTCTTTAGTGATATAAAACACTATTTTTGGGAAGATCCACATTTGTTTAAAAGTTGTCCCGATGGAATAATACGCCGATGTGTATTCGGAGATGAAGCTAGTCAAATCTTAAACCATTGTCACACAGGACCAACAGGAGGGCATTATGGGCCTCAACTTACAGTAAGAAAAGTTTACGATGCTGGATTCTATTGGCCTACAATTTTCAAAGACGCGCACCTTCTTTGTAAATCTTGTGATGCTTGTCAAAGGGCCGGAAAAATAAGTCAACGTGATGAAATGCCACAAAATGTCATTCAAGTATGTGAAGTATTTGACGTTTGGGGTATTGACTTTATGGGTCCATTTCCAAAATCTCATAATAATCTCTACATTCTTGTTGCCATTGATTATGTATCTAAATGGACGAAAGCACAAGCTCTCCCAACTAATGATGCACGAGTTGTAGTCAATTTTTTAAAACGTCTTTTTGCTAGGTTTGGAACACCGAAAGCTTTAATAAGTGATCGGGGTACTCATTTTTGTAATAATCAACTTGAGAAAGTTCTCAAAAGATATGGAGTAACTCATAAAATCTCAACCGCTTATCATCCACAAACAAGTGGACAAGTTGAAAATACCAACCGAGCTTTAAAACAAATTCTAGAGAA
The DNA here is from genome assembly GCF_046630445.1 of Rutidosis leptorrhynchoides. Classification (NCBI taxonomy): domain Eukaryota; kingdom Viridiplantae; phylum Streptophyta; class Magnoliopsida; order Asterales; family Asteraceae; genus Rutidosis; species Rutidosis leptorrhynchoides. The sequence goes on along the minus strand of NC_092334.1, from coordinate 46,496,746 downwards.
AACCATAGGATCAAATCCGAAGGAATGGTCCATGAAATTGGAAGATGCACTCTGGGCTTTTAGAACAACCTACAAAACTCCAATTAGAACCACACCTTTTAAACTCATTTACGGAAAAGCATGTCACCTTCCAGTAGAAATTGAGCACAAAGCATTTTGGGCTTTGAAGACATGTAATCTTGATTTGCTTGAAGCCGGACGTCTACGGTTAAGTCAACTAAACGAATTAGAAGAATTGAGACATGAAGCATACGAAAATTCGTTAATCTATAAGGAAATAACGAAGAAATGGCATGATAAAAGAATCAGAAGTTCAAAAGAATTTAAAGAAGGAGACAGAGTTCTTCTTTTCAATTCACGATTCAAGCTATTTCCTGGAAAATTGAAATCAAGATGGTCTGGACCATTTATAGTTAAAAGAGTTTTCCTGTACGAAACAGTAGAATTAATAAATTCAAATGGGGTTGAATTTAAAGTTAATGGTCACAGAGTTAAACATTACATAGATAATCCAATGGAAGTTGAAGATGAAGTTAATCACAATTTCGACACCACAGCTAACTAAGTGTGGGAAGATTCGAATCTTTTAAGGGTAATATGTATTTATGTTAGAGTTAGATTTTCTGTTTTCGTGTAGTTCTCGAAAATGGAATCCGAATGGTCTTTCCCTAGCAGACCCTAAAGAACTAGTCTTCTCCCTCCATTCTGAATTTTTATTTTTTTTAGGTTTTACGAGATGAAGAATTCCTTTGATCTGAACCATGGTCTACTACTACACGCTTTGATTACTAAACGTAATAATAATATCTTCCCGAGTGAACTGATATCATTCATAAGAGGCAAAATGGACGAAATGAGGAAAGAACTCAGGAAAGATCATCATAAAACACATTTTGGTAAAGGAAAATCAAAATTCGCAACAAAAAGAAGAGAATGATACCTTGAAAGATGTCATAAATGCGTAAAATGGTCACACGAAGGTAAATGTTCGAACAATCAAACATATTCAAATACCAAATTTGTTACTCTATGCAGAGAAGGACCGTTCATATGTTTAGAAGAAAAGTTATTGAAGAATCGAGGTTACGCTTATGTAGCTATAGAAAATCAAATCACACGACTCTCCTATGAGTCAACTAAAGCAGGTCTCTGAGAATTCTATCTCACAGGTATGTATGTATAGTTTTATTTTTATTTTATTGCTTTTAACCTTTTGATAATAAACGCTGAATCGTTCGCTATAAAGTATTAAATTGATATTCAATAAAATTAGGTATGCGAAACCGAAATTATTGATATCATACAAAAATTTATTACATCACTGCGAAATTTACCGTTTATTCATAAGGTATAAACATCTTTAATCAATCAATTCAAAATATTTCAAAAATTCGTCAGGAGTAAAACTAGGTAAAATAGCCGAAATTACTTTACCCAAAAGAGGGACGTATATTTTTGATAATATTTGATTGATAAAAGTGGGATAAAAGACCAAAAAGATTTTTAATTTTATTTTTACCATGTTTTTAAAATTAATATTGTAAATTTTTAAAATGAATATATTTAAGTTTGTAAATATTTTTAAAAAAACTACTATCTTTAATATAAGTTTGTAAAATTAAAAATATTAATTATATTTATATGAATTTTTAATTTTATGCATTTTAAATTTAAGTTTGGTGTGAATTTAAAAACAAAAATGTACTTTATTTCATTAAGTTAAAAATGTGATTTCTAAAAATTCGTCGTGAGTTGAAGACTAGGTCGTTGAACCGAAATTGCTTAACCCAAGGGAGGGACGAGAAATTTTGTTATCATTATTTTTAATCTTATTGAATTAAAGTATTCCAAAAACATTAAAAAAACCTAAAAATCTTTGCTTTTAAAACAACTCTTACAAATGACAAATTTTAAAATTTTATCGAGAGACGAACTAGGACAACGATCCGAAACGCCCTCATTCTAAAAGAAAACAAATTTTTAAAATTAATTAATTTTTGTTTCATAAGTATAAGGTTTTTATTAAAAAAAAAAAAAGAAAAAAAGAAATACACCTCATGCGATCGCATGGGGTTTGAACTGTGAAACCATGCGATCGCATGGGACAGAAAAACTGGGCAGAAACAAAAAGGCACGAGCTGGTTCTCTGTCTTCACAATACACACACAAAAACACACGAAAACTCTCATAAAACATCACCTAAAATCATCATTTTTCAACCAAATTACTCGAAATTTCTTGCAATAATCCGCTATAATCATGCCTATATTCAGATGGGGAGGCAGGAAGGTAAAAAATTCACCCCTAAACTCATTAATTCCTACTTTTTGTGATAATTTTAATTAATTGCAATAATTTGATTTTGTTAATTTCTAGTGTAATTAGAGTTAAATTGTTAATATATTATGCATGTATAACCTAGATTGATGCAATTTAACATGATTTGAAGCCAAAAACTTCAAAAATTTTAGAAAATCTAGGGTTTGTGTTCTTGAGCAATTTAGGGCTTTTTGATATAAACAGGTTATGGCCGATTTTTGTTATGAATTAGTGCTAAATTAACTAGTGTAACATGTTTAGGTTGTTAATTGATCCAAACTTTGATCCTAAACATGATTTTTGAGAATTAAAGTGGACTTTTTAAGTCTAAAATTCATGAACTTGATTAATTTGATATAAATGTCATTTGAAACTTGTTTAATTGCTAGTAATGATTATTTTGACATGTTATTTGAGATAAAAGCTTATGAACTTTGTAAACACTTTCATATATAATTATTTGAAAATGTGTAGAATTGATAAAAATATGAAAATGAGTATAAGTTTAATATGGATTAAACATGTTATTGTAATTTTTTTAATTTGTTATTTTGCTAACACTAATGCATATTTGGATGCACAAATTTTGTGTTTAATGTGTTTTGCAGAGAAATACAGATACGGACGGTGCATCATCGTCTAGGCAACCTGATTCAGAACCACAGCCAGAGATGCAATATCACGAACCGGAACAACAACCTGAACAACAACAACATTATGATCAACACTTGCCATACTATGAACCAGAACCACAATTTTTTATTGCCTACGTAGTATTTCCCGTTCACCATATAATAGAACACCCAACAATTCATGAAGAATAGTTGCATCCCAATTTAAGATTTGATAGAAGTTGGAGAGATTTCCCGACGTACCAAAGTAACAAATTTAAGCTTTGGACCAAAAATGTAGAAGTACCAAGGGTAATAGATTGGGAGCCTTTGGAAAGGGTCCACCTAGCTAACCCAGTTAGGCAGCATCTAATCCAAATGTATGGCAGCTCTTCTTTTTCTGATTGGGAACGTTTATTTACCACTCGTAGGCCTGTATATAAAGAGTGGTGTGTTGAGCTAATGAGTACTATAGCTTTTAATAAGGATGTAGATAGGTTAGACGATAAGAGTTTTCTTAGATTTTTACTTGGCCGTAGGATGTACAGGATGTAGTGACCCGAACTTTTCCATGTTTATATATATTAATTGAGATTGATATTTACATGATTAAATGTTTCCAACATGTTAAGCAATCAAACTTGTTAAGACTTGATTAATTGAAATATGTTTCATATAGACAATTGACCACCCAAGTTGACCGGTGATTCACGAACGTTAAAACTTGTAAAAACTATATGATGACATATATATATGGATATATATATATAGTTAACATGATACTATGATAAGTAAACATATCATTAAGTATATTAACAATGAACTACATATGTAAAAACAAGACTACTAACTTAATGATTTTTAAACGAGACATATATGTAACGATTATCGTTGTAAAGACATTTAATGTATATATATATATCATATTAAGAGATATTCATATATGATAATATCATGATAATATAATAATTTAAAATCTCATTTTATATTATAAACATTGGGTTAACAACATTTAACAAGATCGTTAACCTAAAGGTTTCAAAACAACACTTACATGTAACGACTAACGATGACTTAACGACTCAGTTAAAATGTATATACATGTAGTGTTTTAATATGTATTTATACACTTTTGAAAGACTTCAATACACTTATCAAAATACTTATATTTAACAAAAATGCTTACAATTACATCCTCGTTCAGTTTCATCAACAATTCTACTCGTATGCACCCGTATTCGTACTCGTACAATACACAGCTTTTAGATGTATGTACTATTGGTATATACACTCCAATGATCAGCTATTAGCAGCCCATGTGAGTCACCTAACACATGTGAGAACCATCATTTGGCAAATAGCATGAAATATCTCATAAAATTACAAAAATATGAGTAATCATTCATGACTTATTTACATGAAAACAAAATTACATATCCTTTATATCTAATCCATACACCAACGACCAAAAACACCTACAAACACTTTCATTCTTCAATTTTCTTCATCTAATTGATCTCTCTCAAGTTCTATCTTCAAGTTCTAAGTGTTCTTCATATATTCTACAAGTTCTAGTTACATAAAATCAAGAATACTTTCAAGTTTGCTAGCTCACTTCCAATCTTGTAAGGTGATCATCCAACCTAAAGAAATCTTTGTTTCTTACAGTAGGTTATCATTCTAATACAAGGTAATAATCATATTCAAACTTTGGTTCAATTTCTATAACTATAACAATCTTATTTCAAGTGATGATCTTACTTGAACTTGTTTTCGTGTCATGATTCTGCTTCAAGAACTTCGAGCCATCCAAGGATCCATTGAAGCTAGATCCATTTTTATCTTTTCCAGTAGGTTTATTCAAGGAATTTAAGGTAGTAATAATGTTCATAACATCATTCGATTCATACATATAAAGCTATCTTATTCGAAGGTTTAAACTTGTAATCACTAGAACATAGTTTAGTTAATTCTAAACTTGTTCGCAAACAAAAGTTAATCCTTCTAACTTGACTTTTAAAATCAACTAAACACATTTTATATATCTATATGATATGCTAACTTAATGATTTAAAACCTGGAAACACGAAAAACACCGTAAAACCGGATTTACGCCGTCGTAGTAACACCGCGGGCTGTTTTGGGCTAGTTAATTAAAAACTATGATAAACTTTGATTTAAAAGTTGTTATTCTGAGAAAATGATTTTTATTATGAACATGAAACTATATCCAAAAATTATGGTTAAACTCAAAGTGGAAGTATGTTTTCTAAAATGGTCATCTAGACGTCGTTCTTTCGACTGAAATGACTACCTTTACAAAAATGACTTGTAACTTATTTTTTTGACTATAAACCTATACTTTTTATGTTTATATTCATAAAATAGAGTTCAATATGAAACCATAGCAATTTGATTCACTCAAAACGGATTTAAAATGAAGAAGATATGGGTAAAACAAGATTGGATAATTTTTCTCATTTTAGCTACGTGAAAATTGGTAACAAATCTATTCCAACCATAACTTAATCAACTTGTATTGTATATTATGTAATCTTGAGATACCATAGACACGTATACAATGTTTCAACCTATCATGTCGACACATCTATATATATTTCGGAACAACCATAGACACTCTATATGTGAATGTTGGAGTTAGCTATACAGGGTTGAGATTGATTCCAAAATATATATAGTTTAAGTTGTGATCAATACTGAGATATGTATACACTGGGTCGTGGATTGATTCAAGATAATATTTATCGATTTATTTCTGTACATCTAACTGTGGACAACTAGTTGTAGGTTACTAACGAGGACAGCTGACTTAATAAACTTAAAACATCAAAATATATTAAAAGTGTTGTAAATATATTTTGAACATACTTTGATATATATGTATATATTGTTATAGGTTCGTGAATCAACCAGTGGCCAAGTCTTACTTCCCGACGAAGTAAAAATCTGTGAAAGTGAGTTATAGTCCCACTTTTAAAATCTAATATTTTTGGGATGAGAATACATGCAGGTTTTATAAATGATTTACAAAATAGACACAAGTACATGAAACTACATTCTATGGTTGAATTATCGAAATCGAATATGCCCCTTTTTATTAAGTTTGGTAATCTAAGAATTAGGGAACATACACCCTAATTGACGCGAATCCTAAAGATAGATCTATTGGGCCTAACAAACCCCATCCAAAGTACCGGATGCTTTAGTACTTCGAAATTTATATCATATCCGAAGGGTGTCCCGGAATGATGGGGATATTCTTATATATGCATCTTGTTAATGTCGGTTACCAGGTGTTCACCATATGAATGATTTTTATCTCTATGTATGGGATGTGTATTGAAATATGAAATCTTGTGGTCTATTATTATGATTTGATATATAGGTTAAACCTATAACTCACCAACATTTTTGTTGACGTTTTAAGCATGTTTATTCTCAGGTGATTATTAAGAGCTTCCGCTATCGCATACTTAAATAAGGACGAGATTTGGAGTCCATGCTTGTATGATATTGTGTAAAAACTGCATTCAAGAAACTTATTTTGTTGTAACATATTTGTATTGTAAACCATTATGTAATGGTCGTGTGTAAACAGGATATTTTAGATTATCATTATTTGATAATCTACGTAAAGCTTTTTAAACCTTTATTGATGAAATAAAGGTTATGGTTTATTTTAAAATGAATGCAGTCTTTGAAAAACGTCTCATATAGAGGTCAAAACCTCGCAACGAAATCAATTAATATGGAACGTTTTTAATCAATAAGAACGGGACATTTCAGTTGGTATCCGAGCGTTGGTCTTAGAGAACCAGAATTTTACATTAGTGTGTCTTATCGAGTTTGTTAGGATGCATTAGTGAGTCTGGACTTCGACCGTGTTTACTTGAAAAATGATTGCTTAACAAATTTTGTTAGAAACTATATATTTTTAATATGTGAATATTATGTGATATATGTGATAGATGTCTACCTCTAGAACAAGTCCCATTGACTCACCTAATAATAATGAAGAGTCAAATGTAAATTGGAATGATTCGTGGACTGATTCACAAGTTCCCGAAGAGGAACCGGAAGAAGAGTCGGAACCGGAAGAAGAGTTGGAACCGGAAGAAAAGTCGGAACCGGAAGAAGAATCGGAACCGATGGGGGAAATAATAAAACGGTTAAGTAAAAGAAAATTCTCAACCAACCGACCAAGGTTAATTATGGTCAATGGTGTTTCCGCCAAGGAAGCAAAATATTGGGAGGATTACCAATTCTTCGATGAATTGGATTCCGACGAGAATTCCGATGATGTTATAGAAATTACCCCAACTGAATTTAAAAAGGCAAAAGAAAATAATAAGGGAAAGGGCATAAAAATAGAGAAATCTAATTCCAACCCCGATGAACTTTATATGTATCGTCAACCCCCGAAGTCCTTAAGTTGTAACAATGACCCGGGAACCTCTAAACCACCAGGTTTTTCTAAACCAATGTGGAAAACGACGGCTCGTATTAGGGGAATATCATATATCCCTAGAAACTTGGCAAAACGAACCAAAACCGAAGAAGAAGAAGAAACAAGCGAGTCGGAATAAGATAGTTGTATTCGTGTGGTGTAATATATGTAATATAGTGTGCTTATGCTTTATGATATATGTAAAAATTGCTTGTATTAATAAGTATTTTTTTTTATGAATCTAACTCTTGTCTATTTTACAGTATAAAAACACAAAATGGATAGACAACCCAATATTTTAAGAGACTTACCCGGAGACATGATTGATGAAATCTTGTCTAGAGTCGGTCAGAATTCTTCGGCACAACTATTTAAGGCGAGATCAGTTTGTAAGACATTCGAAGAACGTTCCAAGAATGCCTTGGTTTATAAAAGTCTTTCGTTCAAAAGATGGGGGATATCACATTGGGAAATCCATAAGTTACGATGTGTTTACTTTGACGCATATATTGCGGGGAACCCAAATGCTATTTTACGCAATGGGTTAAGAAATTATTTTGACTCAATATATCCGAATATTGGACTTCGTGATTTAGAAAAAGCGGCTAACATGCAACATAAAGAAGCATGTTATGCTTACGGATTAGTAATGTTCGCTTCTCACCAAAGTGAGAACAAGAACATCGGGCTACAACTATTAAACAAAACGTTCCCACAAGTGACGGAGTCAGTAATTGGGGTAAGAAATAAGGTTTTTAGATTATTACGGGACTGTTGGACATTACGTAACCCTCGTCCCTTTGACGACGTTACAACACGATGTCTTATCAACGGCCATAACGGTTATGTTCCACAAGACCAAGGATGGGAAGTAATCCTAGTAAAACCAGAATGCATGACTTGTTTCTGGACGTATGAATTACGTGTCTTTATTGCCTTTGCTGAACGACTTGTGTACTAGCTAGAATTATCTTCACAACCATCTTGTATCAAATTTATTGTGTGCTATATTTCATGCTATATGTAAAATAAGCGGTATTGTAAGTTTGTAAAATATTGTGTAAAAGTTTGAACGCGAAATATTATTATAATCAGTTTTTCATATAGAATTGTAGTAGTTGAATTGTATATTAGCTACTAAGTATGAACTTAACGGGTAGGTACTACCCGAATTTAAACTTATAAAACACTAATATGAAGAAAAAGCTTTTATAAATGAGTTCATATTATGCTACGAAATACTATTAACTACTCTTAATATTCTGTATGATTAACTTATTCCATTTGACTATTTTGAAGGAAATGGCACCGACTACTCGACACACCGTGAATATGAATGAAGAGGAATTCCGTACTTTTCTAGCTTCAAACATAGCCGCAGTACAGGTTGCGCTACATACCAACAATAACCTTGGATCTAGCAGTACAGGAAATCGTGTAGGATGCACCTACAAAGAATTCACTGCCTGCAAACCTTTGGAATTTGATGGAACCGAAGGACCGATCGGATTAAAACGGTGGACCGAGAAGGTCGAATCGGTGTTTGCCATAAGTAAGTGTATTGAAGAGGACAAAGTGAAGTACGCTACGCATACCTTCACAGGTTCTGCGTTAACATGGTGGAATACCTATCTAGAGAAAGTGGGACAAGACAATGCGTACGGACTACCGTGGTCGGCATTCAAGCATTTGATGAACGAGAAGTACCGTCCCAGAACTGAGGTCAATAAGCTCAAGACAGAACTTAGAAGGTTACGAACCCAAGGATTTGATATTACCACGTACAAAAGACGATTCACATAATTGTGCCTATTGTTTCCGGGAGCATTCGAAGATGAGGAAGAGAAGATCGACGCGTTTGTAAAAGGATTACCGGAAAGAATCCAAGAAGATATAAGTTCACACGAGCCCGCCTCCATACAACAGGCATGTAGAATGGCTCACAAACTAGTGAACCAGATTGAAGAAAGAATTAAAGAACAGACTGCTGAAGAGGCCAATGTGAAGCAAGTCAAAAGAAAGTGGGAGGAAAACGGTGATAAGAATCACCAATACAACAACAACAGCAATTACAACAATAATCGCAACAATTATCCCAACAATCGCAACATCATTCGCAACTACAACAAACGGCCCAACAACAACAACAACAACAACAACAGCAACTACAACAATCATCCCAACAACAATAATAACCGCAACAACAACAACAACAATCAGAAGCAGCTATGCCAAAGGTGTGAAAAGTATCACTCGGGGTTCTGAACCAAATTTTGCAACAAGTGTAAAAGAAATGGTCATAGCGCGGCGAAGTGTGAGGTCTACGGACCAGGGGTTAATAGAACGAAAGGAACAAATGGTGTCGAAACGAGTAATGGCGGAGCAAGTAGTGTCGGAGCAAGTTATGCCAATGTAGTTTGTTATAAATGTGGAAAACCGGGCCACATTATTAGAAATTGCCCGAACCAGGAGAACACGAATGGACAAGGCTGCGGAAGAGTTTTCAATATTAATACGGCAGAGGCACAGGAAGACCCGGAGCTTGTTACGGGTACGTTTCTTATTGACAATAAATCTGCTTACGTTTTATTTGATTCGGGTGCGGATAGAAGCTATATGAGTAGAGATTTTTGTGCTAAATTAAGTTGTCCATTGACGCCTTTGGATAGTAAATTTTTACTCGAATTAGCAAATGGTAAATTAATTTCAGCAGATAATATATGTCGGAATCGAAAATTAAACTGATTAGCGAAACATTTAAGATTGATTTGATACCAGTAGAGTTAGGGAGTTTTGATGTGATAATCGGTATGGACTGGTTGAAAGAAGTGAAAGCAGAGATCGTTTGTTACAAAAATGCAATTCGCATTATACGAGAAAAAGGAAAACCCTTAATGGTGTACGGAGAAAAGGGCAACACGAAGCTACATCTTATTAGTAATTTGAAGGCACAAAAACTAATAAGAAAAGGTTTCTATGCTGTTCTAGCACACGTCGAGAAAGTACAAACTGAAGAAAAGAGCATCAATGATATTCCCATTGCAAAAGAATTTCCCGATGTATCTCCAAAAGAATTACCGGGATTACCCCCACATCGATCCGTTGAATTTCAAATAGATCTTGTACCAGGAGCTGCACCAATAGCTCGTGCTCCTTACAGACTCGCACCCAGCGAGATGAAAGAACTGCAAAGCCAATTACAAGAACTTTTAGAGCGTGGTTTCATTCGACCAAGCACATCACCGTGGGGAGCTCCTGTTTTGTTTGTCAAGAAGAAAGATGGTACATTCAGGTTGTGTATCGACTACCGAGAGTTGAACAAACTTACCATCAAGAACCGCTACCCACTACCGAGAATCGACGACTTATTTGATCAACTACAAGGCTCGTCTGTTTATTCAAAGATTGACTTACGTTCCGGGTATCATCAAATGCGGGTGAAAGAAGATGATATTCCAAAGACTGCTTTCAGAACACGTTACGGTCATTACGAGTTTATGGTCATACCGTTTGGTTTAACTAATGCACCAGCTGTGTTCATGGACCTTATGAACCGAGTGTGTGGACCATACCTTGACAAGTTTGTCATTGTTTTCATTGATGACATACTTATTTACTCAAAGAATGACCAAGAACACGGTGAACATTTGAGAAAGGTGTTAGAAGTATTGAGGAAGGAAGAATTGTACGCTAAGTTTTCAAAGTGTGCATTTTGGTTGGAAGAAGTTCAATTCCTCGGTCACATAGTGAACAAAGAAGGTATTAAGGTGGATCCGGCAAAGATAGAAACTGTTGAAAAGTGGGAAATCCCGAAAACTCCGAAACACATACGCCAGTTTTTAGGACTAGCTGGTTACTACAGAAGGTTCATCCAAGACTTTTCCAGAATAGCAAAACCCTTGACTGCATTAACGCATAAAGGGAAGAAATTTGAATGGAATGATGAACAAGAGAAAGCGTTTCAGTTATTGAAGAAAAAGCTAACTACGGCACCTATATTGTCATTGCCTGAAGGGAATGATGATTTTGTGATTTATTGTGACGCATCAAAGCAAGGTCTCGGTTGTGTATTAATGCAACGAACGAAGATGATTGCTTATGCGTCTAGACAATTGAAGATTCACGAACAAAATTATACAATGCATGATTTAGAATTAGGCGCGGTTGTTTTTGCATTAAAGACTTGGAGGCACTACTTATATGGGGTCAAAAGTATTATATATACCGACCACAAAAGTCTTCAACACATATTTAATCAGAAACAACTGAATATGAGGCAGCGTAGGTGGATTGAATTATTGAATGATTACGACTTTGAGATTCGTTACCACCCGGGGAAGGAAAATGTGGTAGCCGATGCCTTGAGCAGGAAGGACAGAGAACCCATTCGAGTAAAATCTATGAATATAATGATTCATAATAACCTTACTACTCAAATAAAGGAGGCGCAACAAGGAGTTTTAAAAGAGGGAAATTTAAAGGATGAAATACCCAAAGGATCGGAGAAGCATCTTAATATTCGGGAAGACGGAACCCGGTATAGGGCTGAAAGGATTTGGGTACCAAAATTTGGAGATATGAGAGAAATGGTACTTAGAGAAGCTCATAAAACCAGATACTCAATACATCCTGGAACGGGGACGATGTACAAGGATCTCAAGAAACATTTTTGGTGGCCGGGCATGAAAGCCGATGTTGCTAAATACGTAGGAGAATGTTTGACGTGTTCTAAGGTCAAAGCTGAGCATCAGAAACCATCAGGTCTACTTCAACAACCCGAAATCCCGGAATGGAAATGGGAAAACATTACCATGGATTTCATCACTAAATTGCCAAGGACTGCAAGTGGTTTTGATACTATTTGGGTAATAGTTGATCGTCTCACCAAATCAGCACACTTCCTGCCAATAAGAGAAGATGACAAGATGGAGAAGTTAGCACGACTGTATTTGAAGGAAGTCGTCTCCAGACATGGAATACCAATCTCTATTATCTCTGATAGGGATGGCAGATTTATTTCAAGATTCTGGCAGACATTACAGCAAGCATTAGGAACTCGTCTAGACATGAGTACTGCCTATCATCCACAAACTGATGGGCAGAGCGAAAGGATGATACAAACGCTTGAAGACATGCTACGAGCATGTGTTATTGATTTCGAAAACAGTTGGGATCGATATCTACAGTTAGCAGAATTTTCCTACAACAACAGCTACCATTCAAGCATTGAGATGGCGCCGTTTGAAGCACTTTATGGTAGAAAGTGCAGGTCTCCGATTTGTTGGAGTGAAGTGGGGGATAGATAGATTACGGGTCCGGAGATTATACAAGAAACTACCGAGAAGATCATCCAAATTCAACAACGGTTGAAAACCGCCCAAAGTCGACAAAAGAGCTACACTGACATTAAAAGAAAAGATATAGAATTTGAAATTGGAGAGATGGTGTGACGATCGCTCCAAATCCATATGAACGAACACGTCATTCATTGATTTCATTGCGAGGTATTTGACCTCTATATGATACATTTTGTAAACATTGCATTCTTTTGAAAAGGCACACCATAAATGAATATTTAAATCAAAGGTTTTCGACATCTGATGATTTCTACATATAGACAATCACCATAAATAATAGTTTACAACAGTATTTTCGTTGACAATGCAGTCAAAATAAGATACATGGTGATGATTTGGTGAATGCAACGTCTTCTTGAAAAATATGTCATGTAAGACTCCATGCACATAGCTTGTTTAACATCTAAGCAAACAGCGGAAGACTTCTAGGAAACCTGAGAATAAACATGCTAACAAGTGTCAACACAAAGGTTGGTGAGTTCATAGTTTTAATGTTGCGCATAATCTGTATATAAAGGTGGATCACAAGATTTCAGTTGTTCAATCCAGAAACGTTTATCAAAATATTCTACAAGATTGAGCACCCTGGTAACTAAACTTTAACGTCTATATAATAAGTACCCTTTGTATAATCATCTTAATAATACACGCAAACCAACGTGTACGCTTCTCAAATAGCATACGTCCGTTAAAAGGCTAGTGCTCTAGCTCGGACGGGGATATCAAGCCCTATGGATCCATATACTACTACTCGCGCCCACCAGTTCTTATAACTGGCAGTTAACAGTTACCAAAGCTAAGGGATTTTCGGTTCAAACTCAGTGTAGAATTTAGTATGTACTTGTATCCATTGCGTTTAAAATAAAGTGCATGTATTCTCAGCCTAAAAATATATATTGCAAAAGCAATTAAAAAGGAATCAATGAAACTCACGCATATAATTATTGTAAAACAGTTAATAAATCATTTGCATGTATTCTCAGCCCAAAAATGTAAAGGGTAAAAGGGATCATATGAAACTCACCTTAGCAGCATATAAAGTCGTTCATCAAAATGTGATCGAAACACGGATTACCAAATAACCGTAGATCTCAACATATCAATATTGTGATTCAATATTGTAGAAAAGTACGTAGACGTAACGAAGATGATAACACTAGGTTTGACTTGCAAATAATACCCATGAATATTACCCATAACCTCCTTGGCAATAACCCATAATTTCCTTAGCTTTATCCCGCTCATAAAACTATTTTGAAAGTGACACGCTCATGACCTCGTCGTAGTATTTTATGTATAATACTAATAATAATACAAATACTAATAATAATAATAAGATTAATAATAATATTAATCTTAATAATAATAATAATAATAATAATAATAATAATAATAATAATAATAATATAATTAATAAATATAATACGGAGTAATTTTTTTAAATTAAAACAGAGGCAGATATCTCGAGCTTTATAGGTGTGGCCTGTCCAGGACTGCCATGCGATCGCATGGCCTCCAATACCATTTCCCATGCGATCGCATGGGATGGATTTCCAGCTCATGATCTTTTAACTTCTAGTTTGTCGACATATTTTTTAATTATTAATATAATATCTTTAATTTATATAATTAATTATATATTATATTAAATTCACATGCATAGTTGACTTGTAATTTTCATTCCGATAAGTCGTACGTCGTCACTCGACTTATGTCCCGGTTCCGGTTTTTCAAACGTCCTATCGTATACTGAGAAAACTTGTACTTTACGTTTCGTGAATCGTACCTTTGTCAAAATATAGTCTTAAATCATCCATAATCTATTCCACTGTAGCAATTCACTGTAGCAATTTTTACTGTAGCAATTCACTGTAGCAAGTCAATTTCACTGTAGCAAATAGTGATTTTCAAAAACACTGTAGCATTTTGGGTACTGTAGAAATTTGAAAATGTTACTATCGTTTACTAAATAACTTGAAATTATATATATGTATATATCTTTTTAATATATATAAATCAGTTTTTAAATACACATTAGAAGTTATTTATAAATAAATTTTAATAATAAATATTTCAACTTATCATATATATTCAAATAGATATTTAAACCAATAAGTTTAATGTACGGTATCAAATAATTAATACATTGTTACCTTTTCAAGTTATAGTATATATGTATCTATTTACATATAATTGTTCGCGAATCGTTGAAAACAATCGAAGGGTATTTAAATATATAAAAGTAGTTCAAAAATTTTGAGATTCAGTTTTACAGACTTTGCTTATCGTGTCGGAAATGTTAATCATACAAAGATTAAGTTTAAATTTGGTCAGAAATTTCCGGGTCATCACAGATGGTCATGCTTAAAGTTGCACCTTGGAAAGACGTTGTTCGATTTGGTAAATGAGGGAAATTAAATCCAAGGTATATTGGACCATTCAAGATTATTGATCGTGTCGGACCAGTAGCTTACCACTTGAGTTACCTCAACAACTCGCAGCTGTACATAACACTTTCCACGTCTCGAATTTGAAGAAATGTTTTGCTAAAAAAGATCTCACTATTCCGTTAGATGAAATCCAAATCAACGAAAAACTTCAATTCATCGAAGAACCCGTCGAAATAATGGATCGTGAGGTTAAAAGACTTAAGCAAAACAAGATACCAATTGTTAAGGTTCGATGGAATGCTCATAGAGGACCCGAGTTCACCTGGGAGTGTGAAGATCAGATGAAGAAGAAATACCCACATCTATTTCCAGAAGATTCGTCAACACCTTCAACAGCTTAAAATTTCGGGACGAAATTTATTTAACGGGTAGGTACTGTAGTGACCCGAACTTTTCCATGTTTATATATATTAATTGAGATTGATATTTACATGATTAATGTTTCCAACATGTTAAGCAATCAAACTTGTTAAGACTTGATTAATTGAAATATGTTTCATATAGACAATTGACCACCCAAGTTGACCGGTGATTCACGAACGTTAAAACTTGTAAAAACTATATGATGACATATATATATGGATATATATATATAGTTAACATGATACTATGATAATTAAACATATCATTAAGTATATTAACAATGAACTACATATGTAAAAACAAGACTACTAACTTAATGATTTTTAAACGAGACATATATGTAACGATTATCGTTGTAAAGACATTTAATGTATATATATCATATTAGGAGATATTCATACATGATAATATCATGATAATATAATAATTTAAAATCTCATTTGATATTATAAACATTGGGTTAACAACATTTAACAAGATCGTTAACCTAAAGGTTTCAAAACAACACTTACATGTAACGACTAACGATGACTTAACGACTCAGTTAAAATGTATATACATGTAGTGTTTTAATATGTATTTATACACTTTTGAAAGACTTCAATACACTTATCAAAATACTTCTACTTAACAAAAATGCTTACAATTACATCCTCGTTCAGTTTCATCAACAATTCTACTCGTATGCACCCGTATTCGTACTCGTACAATACACAGCTTTTAGATGTATGTACTATTGGTATATACACTCCAATGATCAGCTCTTAGCAGCCCTTGTGAGTCATCTAACACATGTGGGAACCATCATTTGGCAACTAGCATGAAATATCTCATAAAATTACAAAAATATGAGTAATCATTCATGACTTATTTACATGAAAACAAAATTACATATCCTTTATATCAAATCCATACACCAATGACCAAAAACACCTACAAACACTTTCATTCTTCAATTTTCTTCATCTAATTGATCTCTCTCAAGTTCTATCTTCAAGTTCTAAGTGTTCTTCATATATTCTACAAGTTCTAGTTACATAAAATCAAGAATACTTTCAAGTTTGCTAGCTCACTTCCAATCTTGTAAGGTGATCATCCAACCTCAAGAAATCTTTGTTTCTTACAGTAGGTTATCATTCTAATATAAGGTAATAATCATATTCAAACTTTGGTTCAATTTCTATAACTATAACAATCTTATTTCAAGTGATGATCTTACTTGAACTTGTTTTCGTGTCATGATTCTGCTTCAAGAACTTCGAGCCATCCAAGGATCCGTTGAAGCTAGATCCATTTTTCTCTTTTCCAGTAGGTTTATCCAAGGAACTTAAGGTAGTAATGATGTTCATAACATCATTCGATTCATACATATAAAGCTATCTTATTCGAAGGTTTAAACTTGTAATCACTAGAACATAGTTTAGTTAATTCTAAACTTGTTCGCAAAAAAAAGTTAATCCTTCTAACTTGACTTTTAAAATCAACTAAACATATGTTCTATATCTATATTATATGATAACTTAATGATTTAAAACCTGGAAACACGAAAAACACCGTAAAACCGGATTTACGCCGTCGTAGTAACACCGCGGGCTGTTTTGGGCTATTTAATTAAAAACTATGATAAACTTTGATTTAAAAGTTGTTATTCTGAGAAAATGATTTTTATTATGAACATGAAACTATATCCAAAAATTATGGTTAAACTCAAAGTGGAAGTATGTTTTCTAAAATGGTCATCTAGACGTCGTTCTTTCGACTGAAATGACTACCTTTACAAAAACGACTTGTAACTTATTTTTCCGACTATAAACCTATATTTTTATGTTTAGATTCATAAAATAGAGTTCAATATGAAACCATAGCAATTTGATTCACTCAAAACGGATTTAAAATGAAGAAGTTATAGGTAAAACAAGATTGGATAATTTTTCTCATTTTAGCTACGTGAAAATTGGTAACAAATCTATTCCAACCATAACTTAATCAACTTGTATTGTATATTATGTAATCTTTAGATACCATAGACACGTATACAATGTTTTGACCTATCATGTCGACACATCTATATATATTTCGGAACAACCATAGACACTCTATATGTGAATGTTGGAGTTAGCTATACAGGGTTGAGGTTGATTCCAAAATATATATAGTTTGAGTTGTGATCAATACTGAGATACGTATACACTGGGTCGTGGATTGATTCAAGATAATATTTATCGATTTATTTCTATACATCTAACTGTGGACAACTAGTTGTAGGTTACTAACGAGGACAGCTGACTTAATAAACTTAAAACATCAAAATATATTAAAAGTGTTGTAAATATATTTTGAACATACTTTGATATATATGTATATATTGTTATAGGTTCGTGAATCAACCAGTGGCCAAGTCTTACTTCCCGACGAAGTAAAAATCTGTGAAAGTGAGTTATAGTCCCACTTTTAAAATCTAATATTTTTGGGATGAGAATACATGCAGGTTTTATAAATGATTTACAAAATAGACACAAGTACGTGAAACTACATTCTATGGTTGAATTATCAAAATCGAATATGCCCCTTTTTATTAAGTCTGGTAATCTAAGAATTAGGGAACATAAACCCTAATTGACGCGAATCCTAAAGATAGATCTATTGGGCCTAACAAACCCCATCCAAAGTACCGGATGCTTTAGTACTTCAAAATTTATATCATATCCGAAGGGTGTCCCGGAATGATGGGGATATTCTTATATATGCATCTTGTTAATGTCGGTTACCAGGTGTTCACCATATGAATGATTTTTATCTCTATGTATGGGATGTGTATTGAAATATGAAATCTTGTGGTCTATTATTATGATTTGATATATAGGTTAAACCTATAACTCACCAACATTTTTGTTGACGTTTTAAGCATGTTTATTCTCAGGTGATTATTAAGAGCTTCCGCTGTCGCATACTTAAATAAGGACGAGATTTGGAGTCCATGCTTGTATGATATTGTGTAAAAACTGCATTCAAGAAACTTATTTTGTTGTAACATATTTGTATTGTAAACCATTATGTAATGGTCGTGTGTAAACAGGATATTTTAGATTATCATTATTTGATAATCTACGTAAAGCTTTTTAAACCTTTATTGATGAAATAAAGGTTATGGTTTGTTTTAAAATGAATGCAGTCTTTGAAAAACGTCTCATATAGAGGTCAAAACCTCGCAACGAAATCAATTAATATGGAACGTTTTTAATCAATAAGAACGGGACATTTCACAGGATGTCCATGCTGGACATGGCCAGGGCTTTACAGATTTACACTCCCGCTGAATTACTATCACCTGATTGTACAAATTTGATTTATCATGGTGAGAGGGTAGATAGAAATTTTGACGCTAACGCCATCTGGAGGCGTATGTCAAATTTTAATGTGTTTACGCGGGGAGGAAGACACTCCTATTTAGATATTAATAAAGCCGAGCTTCGTATAATACATAGATTCTTAGAAAACTCGATTACAAAAAGAGGTAACAACAAGGAGAAAATAACCATACACGATTTATTTTACCTTAAGTGCATTCGAGACACTAGAGGCTTTGTTAATATCCCCTAATGTGTTGGTTTTTATCTGTCCAAAATGGTGGAAGGTATACAGAACGGGGGAATAATAGGAGGAGGTATTTTTGTTACTCTCATTGGAGAGTATTTAGGTGTAGATAGGGAACAAGGGGGTCCAATGATGGTGGTTAGAGAACAGGACGAGACTTTAGGTTTGCAAGTCTATCAAGGTGCAAAGGTATTGACTAGGAGACGCAATCAGGCAATACAATATCAAGGCAACCATCCACAGGTGGAAAGGGGTTCGGATAAGGAGATGGAGGAAGCGGATGACATTAGGGATAGTGCTACTGACGTTTTCCAGCGTATAGATGAGGTAGAAATGACTAACGAGGCTAGACATCGTCAGTATGAGCAGTGGCACGCTGAGAATGTGTACGAGAACTCCAGGCAACGCCAGCATGATAGATGGCACTATCATTAGCATCAGATCATGAGCCAGCTATCATATCAGGTACTGCATAACTACGTCCCGACTCGACCTGCTTATTATCCACCACATCAGCCAGATATGCGACCACCCTTTACCTTGTACAACCCTAACCAAGCCTATCAGGACACCTATCACCAACCATGGAACCCGAGAGATGACATGAACTGGAACCCCTATCCAGATTGATATAGTTCCGTTGGTGATTTCTATATTTTTATTGTTTTTACCTACTTATGTTTAAACATATGATATTGTGATACTTTTATGAAAATGTTCACATTTTTATTATTTTATACTAATATTTCATATTTGATTTAAAAGTGGGATATTAAGTCCCATTTTAAATTATCATGCATGTATATATTTGTATGTTTGTATATTGTCAATTGTACAAAACATGGTAGAACAGCGCATTTTCAAAGACTGGCATTAAGTTCAGTAAAATCTATTAATTTTGACGACAAAATGCAAAATATATGTGAAATAACAACAGACGGAATGAACAAATAAAGTGCACCATTTATCATTCAAAGCATACAACAATATGTTTGGAAACTTTGATAAAATTTTAATCATCTTTTTTACGCTAATCACCCTCAATAAATTAAATTGTTACTGATTTCTTGCAAATGAGGGCATTGCAAGATCTTAAGTGTGAGAAGGGGTTAAATTCTTTCGGATTTTTAAAATTTTAATTAAAACACTTGGTTACCATTAAAAATACTAGTAACGCAGTAGTTGTATTAGAATCTAGTGCTCTCTGATAATAAAGAACAGCCCTAGTCTTATATACTGACTACTAAATTCTAGTAAAAAAATTTCAAAAATTAAAAAAAAAAAAAAATGATTTCAAAATCATGTTTATACATATTTATGAACGATAAAACTAGGTGTTAACACCGAAATTATTGTTACCTCGGAAAGGACATAAATTGAGAAACAACCCAAAATGTTAGAATTCATTTAAAATGGAATAGAGGAGAATAAAAAGGCAAAGAAAGAAAAATAAAAGCCAAGTGTGGGAAAAATTTAGCAAGTTATTTAGAACATATATCACATATTTTTGTACAAATAATTGAAGATACTTTTGTTTTGGACGATATTAATCAGTTTTACCCAGTTTATTGTAATATAAATGGAATTTAAAAGGAAGTAAAGTCTTCCGAGAAAAAGACACGCGTTTCTTGATTTAGGTCAGGAAGTTGTCGTCCAGACCAGTTGTAGAGTCTACGAAAAACCTTGAAAAGTTTTCTCGAAAATCAGCTGGAAATCCACGGACCTCAGCATCAAACAGGGTCGCCAAGTGGTCAGACTTATCCTAACCGTGAGAGGATCTGTCTCGTACAATGGGGGACACCGTGCAAATTAGCTTATAAGACTAATGAATCAGATCTCCAGAAAGGATAATCTCCTTAAAGATCAAAAATCAGCTTTTAAGACTGATATTACTCAATCCTTGAGATTGACTTTTAAAGATTGAGAATTACAAACTCATGAAATTCGATGATATCTAAACTCGAGCTTTGAACGAGAAAATATTTTGATCAAATTACAAACCGATTTGTTTTCTGAAAACCCTATTTTCAATGCGTTCATTACCATTGAATGTAAAATCCTAAGAATTCATCGGAATTCATTAGGTCACCTGAACCAAATCGGGTGTCAACCGTAAGAACGGTAGTTGCATAGCATGATCGAAGACAGGACCTTGTGCCAGACCGAAAAACTATAGAGTGATCTTTACTATTGCTCATACAAAGGATAGTAATTGCATCCGACACGATATAGACCATAATCAAAAGCATGTCACGGGACATGGCCTTAACAGTTGCTTGTTCAACGCTTTCCTTTACAACTGGATGGTAGTTTACCGAAAAGTAATATACGGAGCAAGTAAACTAGACGTGTTGCTTTCCTAATACAAGGTTAGCAAGTGGTTGACACAAAATCGCAAGTTTTGAGCTAAAATTTTAAAATCTGAAACCCACAAAACCCACAAAAACAATTTGCAAACACCGGTGAAGAGTTATTCCGGAAAACTTATCTAGGATAAAAGCTAGATTGAATTTTCAAAAGATCAAAAGTTTTCATAAAGATCCAATTTCCTTAAAGGTTCTAAATTTTCATAGTCATGTGGGACTGTAAACCACAACGTTACTATCATTGTTCATACCGCCGTATAGAAATCACTGATGTACAAAGTGTGAAGAATAAAGAAGTGATTCAAGTATATTTATATTCAAGTTCTATATTGCTTGAGGACAAGCAACGCTCAAGTTTTCATAAAGATCCAACCCAACCCGTATTCCATACGATAAATTTTTTTTTTTTATACAACACATTTACGCGCCAATTAAATGTGTAAACCATTTCACACGTTTCGTTAAAACATACATCAAGTTTAGTGTTTACAAAAGGCACGAAGGCCATTAATAAATGTGATACAAGTTTGACCTACTACAAATGATAGTTTATAATCCAAACGACACATGAGCATGGTTTGGGACTAAACTACCCAAAACATTAGGCCAACTTCCAAGCTTCAACAAAACATCATCAAGGGCCACTTAATGCCCGATAACCCCTTTGCCCTTATCCGTACCTGCGACTAAAAAGATAAACAACGAGAGGGGTAAGCTAACGCTTAGTGAATGCAATAATTATACACGTACATATATAATATACTTACTTGCAAACATTTAAACACATACCGCATACATGCTAGCAACACAATTAGCTTATCATCTCAATTATAAACTATAAACTTCCAATATCACAAGCTAGCAATGAAATAGCATATATACAAACCGTACAATATAATATGCTTACACTACAACACAATAACCATGGTTAACCAATCGTACAAGGGATGGTACTCGAATTTCCCATTGGTGTTCATAACATCCATTAGTGTACTTAGCACCTCGTATCACTAACCCCCGGGTGGCATCTTAACACCTCGATACTTCACCCTCGGGTGGCATCTTAACACCTCGACACTTCACCCTTTAACATGGAGTGGCGTCTTAACACCTCGACACTTCACTCCTAGGTGGCATCTTAACACCTCGATGCTTCACCTCGAGTGGCATCTTAACACCTCGATGCTTCACTCGTCACGTGAAACGTGGTGTCTTAACACCTCAACACTTCACATCTCACGCTACCACAAATAAATATATTATATACCTACGCATATAATTATTCCACTCACCTTAACACTTCGGTGGTGATTTAAATGCTTCCGAAGGCTTCAAAGCAAAGTACCTAATTACATAAGTACACATTCGATTACACAACTAGTGGAATTAACCACATTACACTTACTTGAGCATTTAATGACCCAATTCGCATTAAATGACTCAACCATACCAAAACCGCCCTTAAATGGCCAAGACCCGACTTTAATCACTAAAGCTAGTAAATTAAGTCTACTAACATCAACTAACACAAACTTAGGTTAATTCATACCCATTTCACCCAAAC
Source organism: Rutidosis leptorrhynchoides (assembly GCF_046630445.1). NCBI lineage: Eukaryota > Viridiplantae > Streptophyta > Magnoliopsida > Asterales > Asteraceae > Rutidosis > Rutidosis leptorrhynchoides. Next base: position 46,473,654 of record NC_092334.1, on the reverse strand, counting down.
TAGGTCAACTAGCCCATTTTGGATCCATTTAACACTTTCACTACCAAACTTGTCAAACATGACCCAAATAACATCTCTTTCAACTTTAACAAGGGTGTTAGTGACTAAAAACGCCATTTAACATTTATAACCCCAAATCATAAGACCAAACCCTAGGTTATGGCCATTTGGGTTTTCTTTCCTCAACACAACCCAAGTTCGCCCATTTTAACCCCAAATGGGTCACATAAGTTCCAAATGAACAAAACCCTAGCATAAACTAATTAAAACTCAAAACTTAGAGTTAGAACTTACCGAGACTATCAACACGTAGCTAGAGACACAAGGAACAACTTTAATTCTTGCTCCAAAGATCAACCCTAAATCCTTCACTCTCAAATCTTGCTTTTAATTCAATTGGGTTTTAAGTTTTGGGAGAGAAATTGGAAAGAAAAGAGAAAAGAAATAAATGAAATGGATGAGTGGTTGGGATTTAATGCTCCCATCTGATTTATATGCGAAATTACCAATTTGCCCCTTGAAGTCATTCAATTTGAGCTAAAATCGGAGTCAGAACTGCAGAGTTGTCGCGGCGCGGCGCTATATGTCGCGGCGCGACATTACGAAGGAAAAACAACCTCTCTTAACCCACTTTCTGAACCTGGTTCGCTTGAAATGCCGCGGCGCGGACCCCTTTGTCACGGCGCGACACATAAGGGGAAAATCGACCCTTCTTAATCCAATTGCTGATCTGGATTTGTTTTATATGCCGCGGCGCGGCCCAATGTGTCGCGGCGCGGCCCAATGTGTCGCGGCGCGGCATTGGCCGTCACCTGGACACTTCGACAACCTTAAACAAAATTTGATTTTATTTAATTCGTACACTTAAATCTCGCTTCCTATATTCGCCTAACCTTCAACAATAGTCTCATAAGACTTAACGCTAACAAAGCCCATGTATAAACTTGTATTCGCACACATTATCAAGTATATATATATATATATATATCTAGACATTTACGCATAGTCTAGCAAGTTACAAACGTACAATGATTAAGTATGTACCTTTCAATATGTACGGGAAAAACGGGATGTTACAACTCTCCCCCACTTGAATCGGAGCGCGTCCTCGCGATCCAAGCCGCATGACAAGAGGGAAGATAAACCAACACAAATTCTTCGGGCTCCCAAGTAAACTCAGAACCTTTACTACGACGCCATTGAACTTTAAAAGTCCTAACCTCTTTATTTCTCAACCTTTTGACCTTCTCATCGAGTATAGCAATCGGCTTCTCAATATACTCTAACCTATTGTTTAGCTCGATCTCGTCTAAAGGCACCCATGAAGAATCATCCGCAAGACACTTACGGAGATGGGAAACATGAAATGTATTATGGATCCCCGCAAGCTCTTCGGGTAATTCCAAACGATAGGCAACTTCGCCAACACGAGCTAAAATCTTAAAAGGACCGATAAACCGAGGAGCTAACTTTCCTCGTTTTCGAAACCGAATAACACCTTTCCATGGCGAAACCTTAAGCATCACCATGTCACCTTCTTGAAATTCGATCATTCGTCTACGTTTGTCAGCATACGACTTTTGTCTATCTTGAGCCTTTTTCAAATGCTCTCGAATCATATCAATCTTGCTATTCGTTTCTAAGACCAAATCGGTACTCCCGATTTCCCTTGACCCACTTCACCCCAACAAATCGGGGTTCGACACCTTCGCCCATAAAGCATCTCATACGGTGGCATCCCGATACTAGTATGATAACTATTATTGTACGAGAATTCCACCAAAGGTAAGTGCTCGTCCCAACTACCACCAAAATCAATAATACACGCACGTAACATATCCTCCAATGTTTGATTTGTACGTTCGGTTTGACCGTCCGTTTGAGGATGGTACGCCGTGCTCAATTTTAATTGTGTACCCATATCTTCATGAAACTTTTCCCAAAACCGAGATGTAAAACGGGTATCTCGATCCGAAATAATAGATATAGGAACCCCATGTCGAGAGACCACTTCCTTGATAAACAACTTAGCCAAGGTCTCCGACGATATCGCTTCTTTAATGGGAAGAAACAAAGCACTTTTTGTCAATCGGTCAACTATAACCCAAATCGAATCGAATTGGGTTCTCGCCGTTTTAGGTAACTTTGTAATGAAATCCATGGTAATGTGCTCCCATTTCCATTTCGGGATTTCTAACGGTTGTAATTTACCATACGGCTTTTGGTGTTCGGCTTTTACTTGCGAACACGTGACGCATTGCTCAACATACTTCACAACATCACGCTTCATGCCCGGCCACCAATAATCTTTCTTCAAGTCAAGATACATTTTCGTCGCGCCCGGATGAATGGAGTATTTTGACTTATGTGCTTCATCAAGTAGCACTCGTCGGTAATCACCTATCTTAGGCACCCACACCCTTCCTTGGAAGGACAACAAACCACGCGAACCCATAGTAATAAACTCCATTTGGCCCACGATTCGCTCCGTATGCTTGTTGTGAACATAAGCCTCTATTTGAATCTCACCAAGCTTTTCAAGAAAATCGTTGGTAATAATCAAACGTAACGACCCCACTTTTATCGCCGGATGTTGACTCTTTCGACTCAACGCATCCGCGACCACATTCGCCTTACCCGGGTGATAAAGTATCTCACAATCGTAGTCTTTCACCACATCCATCCACCTACGTTGGCGATAATTCAAATCTCGTTGATTAAAGAGATGTTTCAAACTCTTATGATCCGAATAAATCGTACACTTGACACCGTACAAGTAATGGCGCCAAATTTTCAACGCATGCACTACCGCCGCCAACTCAAGATCATGAGTCGGATATCTCATTTCGTGTTCTTTTAATTGTCGAGAGGCATAAGCGATGACTTTACCTCTTTGCATTAGAACACACCCGAGTCCATTTAAAGACGCATCACAATAGACCGTCATGTCTTCTACACCTTCCGGCAACACTAACACCGGAGCTTGACACAACTTCTCTTTTAACAATTGAAAAGAAATTTCTTGCTCGTTCTCCCAATTAAATCTCGTGTTCTTTCTCGTCAACTTCGTCAATGGAGAAGCAATCTTAGAAAAGTCTTGGATAAACCGACGATAATACCCGGCCAATCCGAGAAAACTTCGGATTTCCGTAGGCGTAGTCGGTCGTCCCCAACTCTTTACCGTCTCTATCTTCCCCGGATCTACTTGAATACCGTCCATATTCACAATATGGCCAAGGAATTGAACTTCCCTTAGCCAAAATTCACATTTTGAGAATTTTGCATACAACTTCTCCTTCCGCAACGTCTTTAACACACACCGCAAATGATGTTCATGTTCCTTCATACTCTTCGAATAAACGAGTATGTCGTCAATGAACACAATTACCGACTTGTCCAACATAGGTTAGCACACTCGGTTCATAAGATCCATGAATGCCGCTGGTGCATTCGTAAGACCAAAGGGCATAACTACAAACTCGTAATGCCCGTAACGCGTTCGAAAAGCCGTCTTCTCTATGTCTTCCTCACGGACCCGCATTTGGTGATAGCCGGACCGTAGGTCGATCTTAGAGAAATACGTTGCACCTTGAAGTTGATCAAATAAATCGTCAATTCTAGGTAATGGATAACGATTCTTGATCGTCACTTTATTCAACTCACGGTAATCAATGCACATACGCATACTACCATCTTTCTTCTTCACAAATAACACCGGAGCGCCCCATGGCGAAGCACTCGGTCGAATAAAACCCTTCTCGAGCAACTCTTGGGTTTGATTTAACAACTCTTGCATTTCCGTTGGTGCTAAACGATAAGGAGTTTTAGCAATGGGAGTAGCTCCCGGAACCAACTCAATGCGAAACTCAACCTGTCTTTCCGCCGGAACACCCGGTAACTCATCCGGAAAAACGTCTTCAAATTCATTAACCACAGGGATTTCACGAATGGTTGGTGGCTCATCACGAGTATCAACAACATGGGCAAGAAAAGCCATGCCACCACTAACAAGGAAACGACGTGCCCGTGCAAAAGTGCATATCGGTACAAGTCTCCTTCGCTTATCGCCATGAATAATTAATTCTCCCCCACTTGGGGTCTTCACCCGAATGAATTTATCATGGCATGCAATATCGGCTCTATTAAGATCGAGCCAATCCATACCAATAACAATATCAAAATCACCCAAAGTCATCGGAATAAGATCGATCTTAAACGTTTCGGAACCAAATACAACATTACAATTCTTACACACATCAACCACTAGTGCCGTCTTGCCATCCACTATTTCAACTTCTACCGGATGACTTAACTTAACTAGCGGTTTATTTAACTTAGGCACAAATCGAGGCGACACAAAGGACAAATTAGCCCCACTATCAAAAAGTATCCGTGCCGGATTAGAGTTAACTATGAAAGTACCTGAGACGACTTCATTGGATTGCTTGGCCTCATCATTGGTCATCAAATAGTTGCGACCCCTAGCCGTACCCTCCGCCTTCTCTAGATGCTTAACATTATCGTTGCGCAAATCGGGACACTCCGGCTTCTTATGCCCTTCTTTACCGCAATTAAAACAAGTGAGCTTGTTTCCGGAAGATGGTTTTGGACAATCACGAGCCATATGACCCGCTTGCCCACAATTATAGCACGTAAAAGTAAAACCACCGGAAGCGCCCTTCTTCACGCTATTGACACTTTCGGAACTTTTCTTGTTCTTTTTGTTCGAAAAGTTTGAATAGCTCGAACCTTCACTTTTTCTCTTGCCAAAAGTAAAACCACTCTTTCTTAAGATGAGCGACTCGAAACCTTTGGCCATGTCAAACAACTCATCAAAGCTTTTCACTACGTTCACACTAATCTTATCTTGATAGTTGTCATTCAAGGTTCGATAGAAATCTTCCTTCAACATTTTATCATTCCCGACGTACTCCGGGCAAAATTGGGTCTTGGACAAAAACACGGATTTGAGAGTGTTCAAATCCATCGACCCTTGCCTCAAGGAACGTAACTCGTCCTTAAGCCTAGTAAGATCGGCCGAAGTTCGGTATTCCTTGAAAAATTCGGACTTGAATTCATTCCAAGTGAATTCCATGCATTGCTCTTCACCATAAACTTGGAGCTTTGCGTCCCACCACAACTTGGCATCGCCCCTCAACATACTACACCCGTACCTTGTCCTCTTATCGAGAGGACATTCACAAGTACGGAAGGCCCCCTCCATATCGGAGATCCAACGGGCGCTCTTAAGAGGATCTCTTTCACCATCAAAAGAGGGAGGTTGAGAGTCCTTGAAATTCTTATAGAAAAAGTCCCGTCTTCCCACATTATCTTCGCGAAGAACGGCCTTAACTTGCTCCTTTACCACATTGACTAATTGCTCGTCAATCGTATCTAGGAACATCTTCTTAACGTCCTCGAGAAAAGCCTCATGATGCCTTTTCAAAATGGCCTCAACCTTGGCCGTAAACTCGACTTCTTCACTAGTACCTCCGCCGTTGATATCATGCCCGTTTCTCATCTTCATTCTATAAGACGGAATAGATTAAACAACGAGACGAAAAGGATTTAACACATAAGTATATACATATACACCACACTACCCCATCTTTCTCAACAATCGTCGTACATCGCTTGTTTGACACGATTTGAACCCGTAACAATGGTAGCTAATCATTGTTACGCGAGCACGTCGCATTAACTCGCTAGTACAACGTCTATCTTGCTTGACGATTGCTAACACCACACAAAACAATTAGCGCAAGGTTAGTTCACATAAACCTAAGCACTAATCAACTCCCGGTCCGACCCGTCTCCTACAAGTCCCGCATAACGCGCATACACAATAAAGTCTAAGTCTAGGCGCCTATCTCAAGTCGCCTAAATCCCTTAGACCATGCTCTGATACCACTTGAAACAACCCAACCCGTATTCCATACGATAATTTTTTTTTTATACAACACATTTACGCGCCAATTAAATGTGTAAACCATTTCACACGTTTCGTTAAAACATACATCAAGTTTAGTGTTTACAAAAGGCACGAAGGCCATTAATAAATGTGATACAAGTTTGACCTACTACAAATGATAGTTTATAATCCAAACGACACATGAGCATGGTTTGGGACTAAACTACCCAAAACATTAGGCCAACTTCCAAGCTTCAACAAAACATCATCAAGGGCCACTTAATGCCCGATAACCCCTTTGCCCTTATCCGTACCTGCGACTAAAAAGATAAACAACGAGAGGGGTAAGCTAACGCTTAGTGAATGCAATAATTATACACGTACATATATAATATACTTACTTGCAAACACTTAAACACATACCGCATACATGCTAGCAACACAATTAGCTTATCATCTCAATTATAAACTATAAACTTCCAATATCACAAGCTAGCAATGCAATAGCATATATACAAACCGTACAATATAATATGCTTACACTACAACACAATAACCATGGTTAACCAATCGTACAAGGGATGGTACTCGAATTTCCCATTGGTGTTCATAACATCCATTAGTGTACTTAGCACCTCGTATCACTAACCCCCGGGTGGCATCTTAACACCTCGATACTTCACCCTCGGGTGGCATCTTAACACCTCGAAACTTCACCCTTTAACATGGAGTGGCGTCTTAACACCTCGACACTTCACTCCTAGGTGGCATCTTAACACCTCGATGCTTCACCTCGAGTGGCATCTTAACACCTTGATGCTTCACTCGTCACATGAAACGTGGTGTCTTAACACCTCGACACTTCACATCTCACGCTACCACAAATAAATATATTATATACCTACGCATATAATTATTCCACTCACCTTAACACTTCGGTGGTGATTTAAATGCTTCCGAAGGCTTCAAAGCAAAGTACCTAATTACATAAGTACACATTCGATTACACAACTAGTGGAATTAACCACATTACACTTACTTGAGCATTTAATGACCCAATTCGCATTAAATGACTCAACCATACCAAAACCGCCCTTAAATGGCCAAGACCCGACTTTAATCACTAAAGCTAGTAAATTAAGTCTACTAACATCAACTAACACAAACTTAGGTTAATTCATACCCATTTCACCCAAACTAGGTCAACTAGCCCATTTTGGATCCATTTAACACTTTCACTACCAAACTTGTCAAACATGACCCAAATAACATCTCTTTCAACTTTAACAAGTGTGTTAGTGACTAAAAACGCCATTTAACATTTATAACCCCAAATCATAAGACCAAACCCTAGGTTATGGCCATTTGGGTTTTCTTTCCTCAACACAACCCAAGTTCGCCCATTTTAACCCCAAATGGGTCACATAAGTTCCAAATGAACAAAACCCTAGCATAAACTAATTAAAACTCAAAACTTAGAGTTAGAACTTACCGAGACTATCAACGCGTAGCTAGAGACACAAGGAACAACTTTAATTCTTGCTCCAAAGATCAACCCTCAATCCTTCACTCTCAAATCTTGCTTTTAATTCAATTGGGTTTTAAGTTTTGGGAGAGAAATTGGAAAGAAAAGAGAAAAGAAATAAATGAAATGGATGAGTGGTTGGGATTTAATGCTCCCATCTGATTTATACGCGAAATTACCAATTTGCCCCTTGAAGTCATTCAATTTGAGCTAAAATCGGAGTCAGAACTGCAGAGTTGTCGCGGCGCGGCGCTATATGTCGCGGCGCGACATTACGAAGGAAAAACAACCTCTCTTAACCCACTTTCTGAACCTGGTTCGCTTGAAATGCCGCGGCGCGGACCCCTTTGTCGCGGCGCGACACATAAGGGGAAAATCGACCCTTCTTAATCCAATTGCTGATCTGGATTTGCTTTATATGCCGCGGCGCGGCCCAATGTGTCGCGGCGCGGCATTGGCCGTCACCTGGACACTTCGACAACCTTAAACAAAATTTGATTTTATTTAATTCGTACACTTAAATCTCGCTTCCTATATTCGCCTAACCTTCAACAATAGTCTCATAAGACTTAACGCTAACAAAGCCCATGTATAAACTTGTATTCGCACACATTATCAAGTATATATATATATATATATATATATATATATATATATATATATATATATATATATATATATATATATATATATATATATATATATATATATATATCTAGACATTTACGCATAGTCTAGCAAGTTACAAACGTACAATGATTAAGTATGTACCTTTCAATATGTACGGGAAAAACGGGATGTTACATACGATGGGCAGGATATTTATAAATACTAATAATCGTTCATTTAACCGGACACGGGAATGGATTAATAGTCAATGGACTCATTAAAACAGGGGTGGATTACATACAAGGACACTTGGTGTAATTGTTAGTAAAGTATTAAAACCTTGGATTGCACACAGTCGATAACCTGGTGTAATCATTAACAATGTATTAAAACCTTATTACAGTTTAAGTCCCCAATTAGTTAGAATATTTGACTTCGGGTATAAGGATAATTTGACGAGGACACTCGCACTTTATATTTATGACTGATAGACTGTTATGGACAAAAACCATATGGACATATCGAATAATCCAGGACAAAGGACAATTAACCCATGGTAATAAAATAAAATCAACACGTCGAACATCATGATTACGGAAGTTTAAATAAGCATAATTCCTTTATTTTATATCTCATCGCACTTTTATTTACTGTCATTTTATTTATTGCACTTTTAATTATCGCACTTTCAATTATCACATTTTTATTTATCGTCATTTAATTTACGCTTTAAATTAAGTCATTTGTATATTTAATATTTTACATTAGGTTTTAATTGCGACTTAAGACATAAAATCGACAAACCGGTCATTAAACGGTAAAACCCCTCTTTTATAATAATAATAATATTACTTATATATATATTGATACAAATATAGTTTAAAATAAATATAGCGTTAAACTCAGCTAGCTCCCTGCGGAACGAACCGGACTTACTAAAAACTACACTACTCTACGATTAGGTACATTGCCTATAAGTGTTGTAGCAAGGTTTAGGTATATCCATTCTATAAATAAATAAATAACTTGTTTAAAATTGTATCGTATTTAATAGTATTTCGTAGTAAAATTAATAACTATTTCGTATACACCTCGCAAAACATCATGAATCATGAATTTAATACATATGCTATTGAGATAAGGTATATGATATGCATGTCGTTGGAAAGCTGGCGAAAAATTAATAACTTTTCATTTAGAAAGCGTATGATTTCGATGAACGGATTAAAAGATATAGTCAATTGAATTATCTATAATTTTAAGTATTATTGTTAAAATGATTATTATTATTACTATCGTCATTATTATCGTCAGTATTATTATCTAATTATTATTATTATTATTATTATTATTATTATTATTATTATTATTATTATTATTATTATTATTATTATTATTATTACTATTATTATTATTATTATTATTATTATTATTATTATTATTATTATTATTATTATTATTATTATTATTATTATCATTATCGTTATTAATATAAGGATTATTAGTAAAAATTATTATTGTTATTATTATTATTATTGTTATTATAATTAAGGTTATTATTATTATTATTATTATTATTATTATTATTATTATTATTATTATTATTATTATTATTATTATTATTAGTATTAACATTAATATTATTATAATACTTATTAGATCATTATCATTAAAAACTAATATTAGTATCATCTAATTATTATGATTAATATTATTATCATTATTATGAATGCGATATAAAGAGAACTAAAAGCTATTAAACAAATCAATTAGAAAATAATGGGTATGAGTATCGTGATGAAATTAAAATATTGTAAGATATTGATTTAAGAGAAAAATATCGATTTCATTATTTTTATTATTATTATTATTATTATTATTATTATTAAAAATATCATTTATATTAAAACCATCATTTTTATTAAAATTATCATTTTTAATAGAAAAATCATTGTTATTATAAAATATCATTATTATTACCATTTTAGTATTATTAATAAAATGAGTATTATTATTATTATCGATAGTATTAAAAAGTATCTTTATGATTAAGATTATCGTAATTGTTAGAAAATGTATTCATTAAAATTATCATTTTATGAATATTATTAATATTATTAATAACAACAATATTATTATCACTGTTATTATCAATAACATGATTATACTAATATTATTTATTATTAAAAATTATTATTATCATTAATAAACTTAAATAATGTTATTATTATTATTACTATTATTAAAATATTAATATTATTATTATTACAAAATAATACAACTTTTGTTCATTATTATTATTATCAATATTATTTTATCAAATAAATATGTGATACAAAGATATTTTTACCACACGTAATATAATTATATTAATAATACATACCACTATATTTTTATGATATTAAGTGAACTTTATAAATTTTATTACTTAAAATATATAAAAGTATATTTTTTATCATATATAAATTTTAATTTATTAATAAATGACTTGTATTAATTACTCAAATAAAATCTGATAAATATATTTAAATATATAAAACAACTATATTTAAATTATATAATAAACATGTATAAATTTTGAAAGTCATTTTGGGATAAGTTGACTTTTGTTGACTTTTGCATGATAATCTCGAGCATTAGGATTGTGATACACTATGACCTGACCAAGCTTGTTAGACATTTATTTGACCAACATATACTAATATAGGTTCGTGAATCCGAGGCCAACCTTGCACTTGTGCAGTGCCGTCATATGCATAATTGCTACGAAATACAGTATAGTGAGTTTCATTTGCTCCATTTTTAAATGCTTTTGCAATATATAATTTTGGGACTGAGAATACATGCGCTTCTTTTATAAATGTTTGACGAAATAGACACAAGTACTTAAAACTATATTCTATGATTGAATCATTATACCGGATATCACCCTTTTTAGCTTGGTAGCCTAAGAATTTCGTAACAGACCCCCAAATTGACGCGAATCCTGAAGAAAGATCTATAGGCCTAACAAACCCCATCCAAGTTATGGATGCTTTAGTACTTCGATTTTATATACAGATGAGTGTACTTGTATATTTGGGGATATTCTAGATGCATTTTGTTAATGTCGGTTACCAGGTGTTCATCATATGAATAATTTTTATACAGATGAGTGTTCCTGTATGATAATTTTTGCAGATGAGTGTTCATGCAGTTTATATATAAAAATGAAATCTTGTGGTCTATTAAAATGATGGAAATGATTGATTACGATAAACTAATGAACTCACCAACCTTTTGGTTGACACTTTTAAGCATGTTTATTTTCAGGTATTAAAGAAATCTTCCGCTGTGCATTTGCTCATTTTAAAGATATTAGTTGGAGTCATTCATGGCATATTTCAAAAGACGTTGCATTCGAGTCGTTGAGTTCATCAAGATTAGTAATAAGTCATTCATAGTTTGGATATATTATGAGATGGTATGCATGCCTGTCAAGTTTCGTTGAAATGAAAGTTTGTCTTTTAAAAACGAATGCAATGTTTGTAAAATGTATCATATAGAGGTCAAATACCTCGCAATGTAACCATATGTTATTGTATTCGTCCTTATGGATTAGAACGGGTCGCTTCATTCACTTTAAGCGTTTACGATAATTGGTACAAATACTAACGTTTTGGAATACTTATTGACCAAGAAAAAAAAAACATTGTTGTTTGAACCAAGGATATCGGGTGGATAAATAAAAACATTGTTGTTTAACATTATAAAATCATACGATTTTATAGTTTTATCATACCGTTAATTGATATAACATTTTACGTTTCAATTTAGTTTGATTAGGATAGGAATCCCCTTGCAACGCACGGACTCTTAAATCTAGTAAATATTATACTACATATGAATCATGGTTGTAAGTCTACCTTGTATTTTTTATAAGAAATATCTCAATCTCAATCATAAAAAACTTTACTATTATATTAACACACGCAAGAGGACAACATTTCTTTAGTCTTTACAATGATCACAACCGGTAAGAAACATCATGTTACGAACTAACCTTATAATATAGAGAGTAAGTTATTTGATTATATACCACCATGGAGTACGTTCATTGACCAAAACAAACAAATGACCGTAACAATATTAAGCCTTCTCCGATTTTGAGTTGGCATAGTGAAGGATGTATTGTGATTGTGAGGACTTTTTGTGTAAAGGTTATTACAAGTCGTAGTTTGTTTTAAATAGAAATGTTTCAAGAGATCAATTCGAAAGCGTGAATTTGCGGTCAAGAAAGAATTGCGTATCTACCTCGGGTTCTTTTAAACTCGTGGATCATGATGACGATTTATATTAAAGTACACCATTCAACATTTATTTTTAACGGGTAAGGTTTACAAGAAGCGTGGTTTTGCGGATTCGGGAAATGGTGGTTCTCGTGGTTCCTCGGTTTTGACAAAACTTAATATGATCGGCATGGCTTTCGTGGTTTTTGATAATATGATGACGGGTATGGCCGAGAGTGAACCGGATATGGTTAAGTCTACTGATACCCCGCACCCTTCAGTTAAGATTAAGAATCATCAAAAGCGTAAGGAAAAAGTGGTTCAAGGTGCCGAAATGGCCAAATTCGGCGTATTCATTAAGGACATCTGAGGTACATTTATTGGTTTCACTTTTCTTGTTTGGTTGTATTCTTAGATTTTGTAACTCGTTGTTTCGGTTGCTTTTAATCTTGCTTAGTTTCGGTTATGGTTAGGTGCGGCTCGGTATAAATAGTTTGTAGATATTGCTTTATAGGTACGAGCCTCGTCAGGGTCCTCTTTTGTACTAGTTGGATTCGTTTTCTTTTCGAAAACGTTTTATGTTGCTATAAAGTTGTCGTTATTTTCGGGAAAAAAAATAAAAAATAATATAACACATATTGACAATAAACAAAGACACGTCTCCATGTGAAAATGAAAATAAGTACTGTAGTATTGTCTGAATTATTAAACTAATTATTCACAAATCTTGAAGTCTGTTAAGTTAAAAGTACAAACCTTTTGTCCCATTTGCTACGAAAATACCTAACCCCACGTTATACATATCTATCTCTATATATGACTATATAAAAGTCTTCCTTCCTTATTCTCTTATCATAAAAACATCATTTCAATTTTCAAGTACCAATCAAAAACCATATATTTTCAACTGTTTCTTTCATCGCTTTTGTCGACGATACCCTGTTTTCTGATAGTACTACCACACAAAATGTCTCTTAGAGCTAGACCGGTAACAAACAGATCCTCCTACTCCGATGACGAGGAGGATCACAACGATGCACCCGAAACCCCTAAACCGACCCCACCACCACCCACTCTATCACAATGGGCTATATCACAAACACTAGCAAGTACAGCTCAATTAGCCAACCTTTTACCAACCGGCACCCTTTTAGTCCTTCAAACCGTAACACCAATATTCACAAATCACGGTCAATGTGACACCGTCACACGACCACTCACCGCTATCCTTCTCATCTTCATAACCGCGGCTTGTTTTTTAGCATGTTTTACTGACAGTTTCAAGTCATCGGATGGTCAAGTGTTTTATGGTTTTGCAACGTTTAAAGGCATGTGGGTGTTTGATTCTCAAACTGCAGCTGCTTCATCGTCCGGTTTACCGGATTTGAGAAAGTATAAGTTGACTACAGTTGATTGGATTCATGCGTTTGTGTCGGCTTTTGTGTTGTGGACTTTGGCTATGAGAGATAGGAGTGTGGTTAGTTGTTTTTATCCAAAACCAAGTCATGAAGCTCAAGAGGTTTTGGACATTGTTCCTTTAGGACTTGGTCTGGTTTGTAGTTTGGTGTTTGTGATTTTTCCTTCTAAAAGACATGGCATTGGCTACCCTGTAAGCTATTGATCCAGAAATTATGAATTGTGACACATATTAGCATCATAAGTTCTAAATTTATTAGATAAGTCTTATTTGACTATTTAATGTTGTGGTACAATGTTGTATACATGGTTTTAAGAAATAAGTAAATATATTTATATGACCCCTATATCTTGTTTTTTCTTCTGTATCAAGATTTATAACATGATTTTTTTATCTTTAGATTTTTAAGGGATTTAAATTAAATACATTAAAAGTTTAGATCTAAATAAATTAAATTTTTGTAAGTAATGAAAAAATGAATAGAATAAAGATGGTCAATACTATGATCAAGTTTGATAATGGCTTACTGGCTTAGTTATAACTGGCGGCTTCAATTTTCTAATGGAGTAGGTAACAAAGAAACTATAAAACCCCACCTCATTACGTAATGTGTAATTGTGGGTTTGTTAAAAGAAACCTTTTTTTATTACTTCATATTAGAAGAATTATAAAAAAAGTGATGATAATAATGAAGTGTTGGAAGGATAATTGGAAAATTGTACCGACATGTGTTTTGTATGTTAATTTAGTGCGTGTTTAGATTTTGGGCATGAGGATGGGTATGAAAATGATAAAATTGTTTAAGAATAAATAAATATAAATATATAAATATAAATAACTTTTTAAAATGGAATCAAATTTTGAAATTGAAGGTTTCAAACCCGTCCAATAGGGATGGGTTTAAAGTTTTCCATTCCGTTGGTCATTCAAATCGATATCAATAGTGATACCTACAAATTTGACTTGTCTGGTCTTGATACATTATTAGTACCAGTGAAATACTTGATAGCTGTCTTGAAGTTCGAAACTTGATTAACGACAACAAAAGAGAAATCTTGTGAATAATAACCTGTAAGAATAAGATTATGTGCACAAAAACCTAAAAGTGAAGCGACTGAAGTTTAAAATTCAGCGAAAAACTTAAACATGTGTTCACGTTCTATGTTAACGATGCTAAATCTAGAGGCTAACGATCATTTTGATGCGGTTATTGCAACAAACAGAGGTATATGAAAAGTTGTAACATAAAAAATCAAGTCATGGCCGAATTATTTTTGTTTTCCTCGAGCTGCTGCAACTCAGCTAGTCTTTCGGCCCATGCTCTGTCCCTGGCAACTGCAGCCATCTTTCGTTCGATCCTTTGAATTTTCTTCTTGCGGTTGGCTTCTTGTAACTGAGCTTTATGTTTCTTCTTTTCTGCCTGTGGATCATCGATACCAAATTCATATAAATACACGATTGATGCTGATTAGGGGCGAGAAATGGGTGCGTACCAAGAGGTAAAAAATCTTGGTTTGGTAACTTGTCTTCAGGATATAATAAACACTAAAGGTCGCAATTTAGAATTTATCTATTTATGGTTTAAATTGGGTCGCGTTTGTTGAAATGTAATATAGATGAGTATTATTCTGAATGAGTGACCAGTACATGTAAAAGGCTATATATAGCCAAAAAACCCTAACAATAAATAATGGGCTGAGCCCAACAAACATAATACATGGACTAGAATAATATGGATAAATAATATAGTTTAACATCCCCCCGCAGTTGGAGCGGGAGTACGCCGGACGCTCAAACTGGATCGAAACTCATCAAACAAAGCGAATGGGAGACCTTTAGTGAAGATGTCGGCAAACTGATATCCGGACGGAACATGTAGAACCCGTACCTGTCCTTGAGCAACTAGATCACGAACAAAGTGAATGTTCTCAATATGCTTGGTCCGCAGGTGCTGAACCGGATTATTAGATAGGTAAACCGAGATGACATTGTCACAGTATACCAGAGTGGCTGAGGTGAGAGGACAATGAAGCTCTCAAAGAAGGTTGCGAATCAACAAGTCTCGGCAACCGCATTAGCAACCCCACGATATTCTTCTTCGGCACTGGAGCGAGAGGGCGTGAGTTGCCGTTTGGATGACCATGAGAGAAGGTTGTTACCAAGAAAAACACAATAGCCGGAGGTAGGTCGTCTGGTAGTGGGGCAACCTGCCCAATCAGAGTCAGAGTAGGCAACCAAGGTGGTGGGAGAAGATGCATATAACTGTAAACCAAGCTCAGTGGTTCCTGAATATAGCGAATAATCCGTTTGAGGGCGTGCATGTGCTGCTCCCGAGGATCATGCATGAAGAGACAGATCTGATGCACAACATATGAGATGTCTGGTCGAGTAAACGTGAGATATTGCAATGCTCCTGCAAGGCTCCGATAGAGAGTCGGGTTCTGAACAGGAGGGCCATGACTAGTAAGTTTGGCACCCGGTTCGACCGGGGTCCGGCAGGGATGACAAGTAGGCATACCAGCCCGCTCAATAATCTCGGTAGCATACTGTTTCTGAGAGAGGAACATGCCAGATGCAGTACGAGTTGCGTGAATCCCAAGAAAGTAGTTCAAGGGTCTCAAATCCGTCATAGCAAATTCCTTATGTATGGAAGAAATAATCTGCTGAAGTAAAACTGTAGAAGAAGCAGTTAACACAATATCATCAACATACAAGAGCAGGTAGGCTGTATCGGATCCCTGTCGATAAATAAACAGAGAGGTGTCACAACGGCTTTGGTGGAAACCTATCCGCTGAGCATACCCTGCAAAGCGTTGAAACCAAGCGCGAGGAGCCTGCTTAAGGCCATATAAAGATTTCTGCAATAAGCAGACATGATCTGGATATCTGGGGTCTCGAAACCCTGGTGGCTGGTGCATATAAACAGTCTCTGAAAGATGTCCGTGTAAAAATGTGTGACGACCCGGAAATTTCCGACCAAACTTAAACTTTAACTTTATATCATTCCGACACGATAAGTAAATTTTGTAATGTTGAAATCTCAAAAACTTTGAACTATGTTTATATATATTAAATTAAATTGATATTTACATGATTAAATGTTTCCAACATGTTAAGCAATCAAACTTGTTAAGACTTGATTATTTGAAATGTGCTTCATATAGACAATTGACCACCCAAGTTGACCGGCGATTCACGAACGTTAAAAATTTGTAAAAACTACATGATGATATAGATATGGATATATATATATGGTTAACATGAGATTATGATAAGTAAGTATCTCACTAAGTATATTAACAATGAGTGATATACATAAAAATGAGTTTATTGAATTAAGAAACTCGAAACGATATATATAACGATTATCGTTATAACAACGTCTTACTAAATACATATGAATCATATTAAGATATTGATACACTATGTTTAACATGATAAAATGATAATTAAGTATATCATTAAGTGTGTTAACAATGAACTACATATGTAAAACAAGACTACTAACTTAAGAATTTTGAAACGAGGCATATATGTAACGATTATCGTTGTAACGACATTTTAATGTATATATATATATATATATATCATATTAAGATATATTCATACATCATAATATCATGATAATGTAATAATTTAACATCTCATTTAAATATAATAACAATGGATTAATTACATTTAACAAGATCGTTAACTTAAAGGTCTCAAAACAACACTTACATGTAACGACTAACGGTGACTTAACGACTCAGTTAAAATGTATATACATGTAGTGTATTAAGATGTATTAATACACTTTTGAAAGACTTCATGACACATATCAAAGTACTTCTACTTAACAAAAATGCTTACAATTACATTCTCGTTCATTTTCATCAACAATTTTACTCGTATGCACCCGTATTCGTACTCGTACAATACACAGCTTCTAGATGTATATACTATTGGTATATACACTCAATCATCAGCTCCTTAGCAACCCATGTGAGTCATTAAACATGTAGGAACCATCATTTGGCAACTAGCATGAATGATTACACAAAATTACAAAAATATTATAAATCATTCATGAATTATTTACATGAAAACAAAATTTCACATCCTTTATATCTAATCCATATACCAACGACCAAAAACACCTACAAACATTTTCATTCTTCAATTTTCTTCATCTAATTGATCTCTCTCAAGTTCTATCTTCAAGTTCTAAGCGTTCTTCATAAATTCTACAAGTTCTAGTTTCATAAAATCAAGAATACTTTCAAGTTTACTAGCTCACTTCCAATCTTGTAAAGTGATCATCCAACCTCAAGAAATTCTTGTTGTTTACAGTAAGATATCATTCTAAATCAAGGTAATACTCATACACAAACTTTGATTCAATTCCTATAACTACAACTATCTTAATTCGAGTGATAATCTTACTTGAACTTGTTTTCGTGTCATGATTCTACTTCAAGAACTTTCAAGCCATCCAAGATCCTTTGAAGCTAGATCATTTCTTGTCACTTCCAGTAGGTTTAACTACTAAACTTGAGGTAGTAATGATGTTCATAACATCATTCGATTCATACATATAAAATTTCTTATTCGAAGATTTGAACATGTAATCACTAGAACATAGTTTAGTTAATTCTAAACTTGTTCGCAAACAAAGTTAATCTTTCTAACTTGACTTTTAAAATCAACTAAACACATGTTCTATATCTATATGATATGCTAACTTAATGATTTAAAACCTGGAAACACGAATAACACCGTAAAACCGGACATACGCCGTCGTAGTAACACCAGGGGCTGTTTTGGGTTAGTTAATTAAAAACTATGATAAACTTTGATTTAAAAGTTGTTCTTCTGGGAAAATAATTTTTCTTATGAACATGAAACTATATCCAAAAATCATGGTTAAACTCAAAGTGAAAGTATGTTTTTCAAAATGGTCATCAAGATGTCGTTCTTTCGACGAAAATGACTACCTCTTTAGTAGATGACATGTAACCTGTATTTCTGACTATAAACTTATACTTTTTCTGTTTAGATTCATAAACTTAAGTTCAATATGAAACCATAGCAACTTGATTCACTCAAAACGGATTTAAAACGAAGAAGTTATGGGTAAAACAAGATTGAAAATTTTTACTTGTTGTAGCTACGAAAATTTTATAACAAATCTATATTAATCATATCCTAGCTAACTTACTTTGTATCCTACATGTATTTATACATGTCTTGTTCCTGTACTAATGGAAATACAATTTATACTAGTCGTGATTAAGTTCTACGATAATATATTATAGTCTTAATAAAGATCGTAAGGCACCATATATATATATATGACTTGATCACCGTGGATCCGTATACAGCGTTTTGACATATCATTTTGATTTCTTCTATATATATTATTGGAACGAACTATAAGACACCATTGGCAGTAATTTCGAGTTAGCTGTGGGTCGAAGTGGATTCCAAAATAATATATATACTTTGAGTTGTGATCGAGCCTGAGACATTTATACAATGGGTCGCGGATTGCTTCAGACAATATACATATTATGTGTCTTACTATATTAAGATAATATATTATAGTGTTAGTAAATTCTAACACAATATACGCATTTATATTTATATATATATTTATACTGTTGGACTATCGGACTATTGGACTACGAACGTTGGACTACTAACAATGGACAATTAAAATTATCACAAGTCTCATAAGTATGGAATATTAATTATATATATATATATCTTGACACAAGAATATTATTATTAGGTTCGTGAATTTGTCAAAGGCCAAGTCTTATTACCATCTATTCGAAAATCATCACAAGTGAGTTATAGTCCCATTTTTACTATTTAAATTATTTTGGGATGAGAATACATGCAAATTTATAAATGTTTTACAAAATAAGCACAAGTTCATGAAACTACATTCTACGATTGTTTTGTTATACCAGATATCTGTACTTATTATTATTATGCTTGGTAACCTAAGAATTAGTGAAAAACACTAATTGACGCGAATCCTAAAGGTAGATCTACGGGCACCAACACCCCTATTTTAGAATAGTGGAAATGCTTTAGTAATTCGAAGGGTTCTTGTCATATATTTGAATAGTAGAATGTATGATGCCAGATATCTTAAGCGCTTCATGTTAAGGTCGGTTACCAGGCGACTCATCGTATGAATGATTTTTGCAGTTGTAATGATCCTGCGCATTTAATTAAATGAAATCTTGTGGCTTATTAAATATTATGATTTTTATATAGAAATTAAACCTATGACTCACCAACATTTTTGTTGACGTTTTAAGCATGTTTATTCTCAGGTGAATATTAAAAATGCTTCCGCTGTTGTATGTCAACCCAAGGTCAAGGTTTGGAGTCGGCATAATTGTTTATATTGTTTAAACTTGCATTCGGAGTGTTTGTTGTAATATATTTGATCATATTGTAATGAGTTGTGTAAAAACTTATTTATTTGAGGAGATTGTCTTTGATAGACAATCTAAATTATGTCATTAAGACCTTTATTCAATAATAAAGGTTATGGTTGTTTTTAAAAACGAATGCAAGATTTGAAAAACGTCTCATATAGAGGTCAAAACCTCGCAAAGAAACCAATTAATATGAAATGTTTATAATTAATATGAACGGGGCATTTCAGTTGGTATCAGAGCTGTGGTCTTAGCGAACTAGGTATGCATTAGTGTGTCTAACTGATAGTCGTTAGGATACATTAGTGAGTCTGGACTTCGACCGTGTCTGCATATCAAAAGTTTTGCTTATCATTTTTGTCGGAAACTACCTGCTTATCATTCTTGGTTTAGACACATCTTATCGCATTGATTGCATTAATAGTGTATAGACAAAATTCACATCTTTGCGTATCTACTAAATCATATCTTAGCGTATCTGTTACTGTAAACTTTGCCTGACATATTCCGTAAATTCCTCCGTAATCTACGAAATCTTTTGCTCTATCTATATGGATATTCTATGTAATTAGAATACCACCCGATAGCTAAAAAATCATTTTATATTAAAAAATCCTTTATTCAATCGTACGAAATAGAATTCGTCATTAGTTCAAGTCTCTCGAATTCCGAAATGGAATCCCACTCGAGCTCCGAAAGCAGCGTGACCGGAATGGATCAACCAATCAGTCATCATCTATTCTGGATGAATTGGGGATGGGTTCGTAGCCTCCTCAATCATTGGAGACAAGAAGAAGGTGATCCCTTCCATCCACCACATTGTCCTCTTGGCGAAGAACCTGAAGCACTTACCGGCGAACCTGTCTGAAACACCATTTTCTCTCTCATTTCCAGAGTATCTCGTCACGATTATATACTACATCAAATTCTAGATTTTATTTATCCACTCGTCCGAACCGACAATCACCCTGGTGTAATAGAAGAAGTCAACGAGCTTCGTGCTCGGGTAGTGGCCTTGGAGAATATGGTGCAAAGGTTACAAACACCAGCAGCAGCACCAGCAGCATAACCAGTACCACCACCAGCAACAACAACAAACGATGAAGTATTAATTCATAACTTCATTGAAGAGATATATTGTGATGGCCCCGTCAAAACACTTAACAACAGTACCTTCACCACCACCAACAACAACAAACGATGAAGTATTAATTCATAACTTCATTGAGGAGATATATTGTGATGGCTGATAATGCTAAAAACGAACATATATTTCATAGCATTATTCCTCAAGAAAGACAAGCTTTTAGTTGTAACTGTTCTATTTACAAGTGATATTAGTTTAAATAATAAAAGGTGAAGACAAAAGACAGATTCGACGAATTGAAGACGCAAACGACCAAAAAGCTCAAAAGTACAAAATACAATCAATGAGGTTCCAATTATTGATAAGAAACGTCTCAAAATTACAAGAGTACAAGATTCAAAACGCAAAGTACAAGATATTAAATTGTACGCAAGGACGTTCGAAAATCCGGAACCGGGACCAGAGTCAACTCTCAACGCTCGACGCAACGGACTAAAAATTACAAGTTAACTATGCACATAAATAAAATATAATATTTAAATAATTCTCATAATTATTTATATATAAAATTATTATCTATAAACGTCGGCAAGAAAGAAAACAAATATATGTGACTTCTCCTAGCTGGCCATGCGATCGCATGGCCTGGAGGCACAAAAACCATGCGATCGCATGGCTCTGAAATCCAGCCCAGGTCCTATAAATTCAACGCGTTTTGGCCAAAATAAACACATCTTTCTTCTCTTCATCATACGTAAAGTATATATATATATATATATATATATATATATATATATATATATATATATATATATATATACTTTAATTTTAATTTCAATTTCTAATAATAAGGGTATGTTAGCGAATGTTGTAAGGGTGTAAGTCGAAATTCTGTCCGTGTAACGCTACGCTATTTTTAATCATTGTAAGTTATGTTCAACCTTTTTAATTTAATGTCTCGTAGCTAAGTTATTATTATACTTATTTAATCCGAAGTAATCATGATGTTGGGCTAATTACTAAAATTGGGTAATTGGGCTTTGTACCATAATTGGGGTTTGGACAAAAGAACGACACTTGTGGAAATTATACTATGGGCTATTAATGGGCTTTATATTTGTTTAACTAAATGATAGTTTGTTAATGTTAATATAAAGATTTACAATTGAACGTCCCTATAAATAACCATATACACTCAATCGAACACGATGGGCGGGATATTTATATGTACGAATAATCGTTCATTTAACCGGACACGGGAATGGATTAATAGCCACTAGAATTATTAAAACAGGGGTGAAATTATGTACAAGGACACTTGGCATAATTGATAACACAGTATTAAAACCTTGGGTTACACTCAGTCGACATCCTGGTGTAATTATTAAACAAAGTATTAAAATCTTGTTACAGTTTAAGTCCCCAATTAGTTGGAATATTTAAACTTCGGGTATAAGGATAATTTGACGAGGACACTCGCACTTTATATTTATGACTGATGGACTGTTATGGACAAAAACCAGACGGACATATTAAATAATCCAGGACAAAGGACAATTAACCCATGGGCATAAAACTAAAATCAACACGTCAAACATCATGATTACGGAAGTTTAAATAAGCATAATTCTTTTATTTCATATTTAATTTCCTTTATTTTATATTTAATTGCACTTCTAATTATCGCATTTTTATTTATTGTTATTGTATTTAATTGCACTTTTAATTATCGTACTTTTTAATTATCGCAAGTTTATTTTATCGCATTTTTATTATTCGCAATTTCATTATCGTTATTTACTTTACGCTTTAAATTAAGTCTTTTATTTATTTAATATTTAATATTTTGTTTTAACTGCAACTAAAGTTTTTAAAATCGACAAACCGGTCATTAAACGGTAAAAACCCCCCTTTATAATAATAATATTACTTATATATATATTTGTATTTTTATAAAAGTAAACTAATATAGCGTTAAGATTTGTTTAAAGATTTTCCCTGTGGAACGAACCGGACTTACTAAAAACTACACTACTGTACGATTAGGTACACTGCCTATAAGTGTTGTAGCAAGGTTTAAGTATATCCATCCTATAAATAAATAAATATCTTGTGTAAAATTGTATCGTATTTAATAGTATTTCCTGCTAAAATTTAATAGTATTTTATACCCCTTAGCTTTAACATCAAGTATTTTTGGCGCCGCTGCCGGGGAACGCCGAAGCGAAACGCCACACACATAAAAAAAAAGATTTTTATTTTCAGTACGCTTTTGTAGAAATACGTTTTAAATATTCGAAAATATAAAAAGAAAACAAAAATATAAATATATTTAAGATTTTGTTAAATATATAAGTTTTATAAAGTTTTTTTTTATTTTAGTTTGTAAAAATATAAATTTTATTTAAATATTTTGTAATTATATAAATATTTAAAAAAAAATAAATTAATAAAACTACTCGGCCTAGTACTGTTACAGCCCGTAACCTGGCCCAAAAACTCAGCTCATGCGATCGCATGAGCCCGAAGGCAAAATCTCATGCGATCGCATGAGATCGTCTGACACGTCACAGTTTACCCTAGTACTGCATTAATTACGTAATATTATTTATTATTATACTTTAACCCTAATTAGGGTTATATATTATAATAATTAGTTTAGTTATATTATTTATTTTGTATTTTAAAGTTTAATTAGTTTAATTAAATTGTAAAATTAATAGTTTTATAAAATAAATAATTTAAAAATAATATTTTTATAAAAATTGTAATTTTTACAACTTTTTATATATTTTTATATTTTGTCCCTTTTTAATAGTTTTAGCGTAACTTTTGTATTTTTCGCTCGTATTTAGTTTTAATTCATAGTTTTTGCCATAGTTATTTTTATATCTAGAATTTTAGGCTTTGCCGTAAAATTCCTTAAGTGCTTTTTCTTTAGACTAAGATTTAGGTACTTTAGAATTTTGCGACGCCTTTTTAAGTTTTAGTTTCTTTTTAAGTTATTGCCATTTGGAATATAGTTTTACTTGTAAGCTTTAATATTTTTAGACACCTTTTACCTATGTATCAATGATCATTTCAATTAGTAATTTCAATTTGCGATTATAATTTTAAGTTAGTTGTAGTAATAAGGTTAGGTTAGTCAAGTGTTTTTAAGTTTTATAAGTTTCTTTTATTTTTCCGTCACCTTTTATTTTTCAACCATTTTTCTTTTTCGACCTTTTTCGACGCACTCTTTTTCTTTCTTATTTCTCGCTATTCTAGTTTTTAGGACATAGATTTTTATTCTACTTCTTATCTAAATTTCTTTAAATTACGAAAATTTATTTTAAGTGGTTAAATTGATAGACATCAAAATTTTCTGGTTCGTAGTAATAGTTGAATTTGTACGTGGACCGGGTTATTGGAGCCAAACAGTCCTCAATTATATTGAGACCAAACGAATCCTGCCCCTCTGCTGCATCTTTTGGCTATTCGAAACGTGGGCAAAATCAGAAAAGTCTATTGATTGGATAACTTATTATAATTTTTCTTTCCTTTTAAAAACTAATAGGATATTCAGTGAATGCACCGAGCAAGACGTTCATCACCTTTTGTACGTTCACCACCTGTAACTAGATCAAGACATCTAACTAATATTGTCGCCGTTGATAATCCATTTTTTGAACCCGACCTCACAATTGAGAATCCGGAGAATATTCAGGGACGATTCGTAGATCCTGAACCACTAAACTTTTCTCCGGAACCACCAATCATTCAAACAGAGATTGTTGAGGAACGAACCATTAAATCAGAATCCTCTAGTGATTCCGATTCAACAAATTCAATTATGGAAGTAACAGAACCATTAAGTATGGAAGACCGAATGAGAGCTAAACGCACTGGCCAAGGTCACGCAATTACTCATCCAGACATTAATGCGCCAGATTATGAAATCAAAGGACAAATTCTACACATGGTGACTAATCAATGCCAATTTAGTGGTGCACCGAAGGAAGATCCAAATGAACATCTACGTACCTTTAATAGGATCTGCACACTATTTAAAATCCGAGAAGTAGAGGATGAACAGATATATCTCATGTTATTTCCCTGGACTTTAAAGGGAGAAGCCAAAGATTGGTTGGAATCGTTACCTGAAGGGGCGATTGATACATGGGACGTTTTAGTTGAAAATTTTCTTAAACAATTTTTTCCTGCATCTAAAGCCGTAAGACTTCAAGGAGAAATTGTTACGTTTACACAGAAGCCAAATGAAACTCTATATGAGGCGTGGACTAGATTTGGAAAGTTATTAAGAGGATGTCCGCAACATGGTTTAGATACCTGTCAAATAGTACAAATATTCTACCAAGGATGCGACATCACTACAAGGAAAGACATAGATATAGCAGCTGGTGGTTCTATTATGAAGAAAACCGAAATTGATGCTTACAAAATTATTGATAACACTGCTTCCCACTCACATGAGTGGCACCAAGAAAAAGATATCGTTAGATCATCTAAAGCAGCTAGAGCCGATTCTAGCCATGATTTAGATTCCATTTCCGCAAAGATAGATGCTGTCGAGAGACGAATGGAAAAGATGACTAAGGATATTCACTCAATACGAATTAGTTGTGAGCAGTGTGGAGGACCACATTTGACAAAAGATTGTCTCAGTATTGAATTAACAATGGAACAAAGAGAGAATATTTCATACATAAACCAAAGGCCTGGAAATAATTATCAGAATAATTATCAACCGCCAAGACCGATTTACAATCAAAACCAGAACTATAACCGGAATATTCCATACAACAACCAACAAGGTCCTAGCAATCAACAAGTATCTAACAATACTTACAATCAGCAAAGACCTAATTTTCAAAATAAACCACCACAACAAACCGATGATAAAAAGCCGAATTTAGAAGATATGATGACGAAGCTAGTTGAAACTCAAACGCAGTTTTTCACATCTCAAAAACAAACCAATGAACAAAATGCTCAAGCATTTAGAAATCAACAAGCTTCTATTCAAAACTTGGAACAAGAAGTAAGTAACCTAGCAAGGTTAATAGGTGAAAGAAAACCGGGAAGTCTACATAGTGATACAAATGCTAACCCCCGGAATGAAACAGCTAAAGCCATTACCACAAGAAGTGGTACAACACTTAAACTACCTGAAATACCTGTAACTTCTGATGAAACTATTCCTACTCCACAAGAACCACAACCGGAACAAGATAAGGAAACAGAACCGGTAGTTGAAAAGGTTAATGAAGATAACACAGTTAAGGATAAACCTTATGTTAAACCATACCAACCACCACTTCCTTACCCGAGTAAAATGAAGAAAGAGAAACTTGAAGCTGATCAATCCAAATTCTTGGATATGTTTAAACAGATAAATGTAAATCTTCCTTTCATTGATGTGATTTCAGGAATGCCTAGATATGCTAAATTCTTGAAAGATCTAATCACAAATAGAAAGAAAATGGAAGAACTCTCGGCTATTACTATGAATGCTAATTGTTCAGCAGTGCTGTTGAATAAGATACCAGAAAAACTATCTGATCCAGGAAGTTTCACAATTCCATGTTTTCTAGGTAGTCTTAGTTTAATAGAAGCATTGGCAGACTTAGATGCTAGTATAAATTTAATGACGTATTCACTATACGCTAAACTAGACCTTGGAGAATTGAAACCAACAAGAATAAACATACAACTAGCCGATCGATCAATAAAATATCCTAGAGGGATAATGGAGAACATGCTAGTTAAAGTTGGTACTTTAGTATTTCCAGTAGATTTTGTTGTTCTGGACATGGAAGAAGATTCTCAAGTTCCTCTCATATTAGGAAGACCATTCTTAAACACGGCTAAAGCAATGATAGACGTGTTCGGTAAGAAATTGACCCTAAGTATAGAGAACGAGAGTGTTACCTTTTCAGTTGATAGAGCAATGCAACAACCACAATCTGCAGATGATACATGTTATTATATTCAAACTATAGATTCACATGCAGAATTGTTAGAAGAATTTCCAGAATTACAAGGAACAGGAGAATGTTCTTTAGGAGAAGGTAATGAACCAATTAATGAAGCTGAAATATTAGCTACACTAATAGCTAATGGATATGAACCAACAACAGAAGAAATTCAAATGCTAAAAGAAGAAGACATATATCGATATAAATCATCGATAGAAGAACCTCCGAAATTAGAGTTAAAGCCACTTCCAAACCATTTGGAATACGCTTATTTACATGATGAATCTGAATTACCTGTAATAATATCATCTTCTCTTACTGAAAATGAGAAATCACAACTCATTTCTGTGTTGAAAGCTCATAAACCAGCCATTGCATGGAAGATTCATGATATTAAAGGAATAAGTCCTTCGTATTGCACACATAAAATCCTTATGGAAGAAGGTCATAAAACGTATGTGCAACGCCAACAAAGACTAAATCCTAATATGCAAGATGTAGTTAAGAAAGAAATTATTAAACTGCTAGATGTAGGTTTGATATATCCAATTTCTGATAGTCCATGGGTAAGCCCAGTTCAATGCGTACCTAAGAAGGGTGGCATGACTGTCATTACAAATGAAAAAAATGAGCTTATTCTTACTAGGACTGTAACAGGATGGCGTGTATGTATTGATTATAGAAAATTAAATGACACCACCAGAAAAGATCACTTTCCCTTACCTTTCATTGATCAAATGTTGGAAAGATTAGCCGGAAATAGTTACTATTGTTTTCTAGATGGATTTTCCGGATATTTTCAAATTCCAATAGCACCCGAAGATCAAGAGAAAACCACATTCACGTGCCCTTATGGTACTTTTTCTTACAAACGCATGCCATTTGGACTTTGCAACGCCCCTGTAACCTTTCAAAGGTGCATGATGGCGATTTTTCACGACATGATAGAAGAATGCATGGAAGTTTTCATGGATGACTTTTCAGTCTTCGGTGATACATTTGAATCATGTCTAGTTAATCTTGAAAGAATGCTGATTAGATGCGAACAGTCAAATCTAGTACTTAATTAGGAGAAATGCCATTTCATGGTTAAAGAAGGCATTGTTCTTGGACATAAAATTTCAAAGGAAGGAATTGAAGTGGATAGAGCTAAAGTAGATGTAATTGCTAAACTTTCACATCCAACCAATGTTAGAGGAGTTAGGAGTTTTCTAGGGCATGCCGGTTTTTACCGACGTTTCATAAAAGATTTTTCTAAAATTGCCACTCCTATGAATAAACTCCTAGAAAAGGATGCTCCATTCATCTTTTCAGATGAATGTATCAAATCTTTTAATATTCTTAAAGAGAAACTCACTAATGCGCCGATCATGATAACACCAAATTGGAATCTACCATTTGAACTAATGTGCGATGCAAGTGATTTTGCAATGGGAGCCGTTTTAGGACAAAGGATTGAAAAACGATTTCAACCTATATATTATGCTAGTAAGACGTTACAAGGAGCACAAACGAACTATACAACTACTGAAAAAGAACTCCTTGCTATTGTCTTTGCTTTTGACAAATTTCGATCATATCTCGTTCTAGCAAAAACGGTGGTCTATACCGACCATTCTGCTCTTAGATACCTATTTTCGAAACAAGATGCTAAACCACGATTAATCCATTGGATCTTACTCTTACAAGAGTTCGATATTGAAATCCGAGATAAAAAAGGAGCAGAAAATCTCGCCGCTGATCATCTTTCTCGTCTTGAAAATCCTGAGTTAGAAGTTCTAAATGAATCGGCCATACAAGACAACTTTCCTGATGAATATCTATTGAAGATAGATTATAATGAAATACCATGGTTTGCAGACTATGCAAACTACTTAGTATGTGGATTCCTTGAAAAAGGATTATCGTACCAAAAACGAAAGAAATTCTTCAGTGATATAAAACACTATTTCTGGGAAGATCCACATTTGTTTAAAAGTTGTCCAGATGGAATAATACGCCGATGTGTATTCAGAGATGAAGCCAGTAAAATATTAAACCATTGTCACACAGGACCAACAGGAGGGCATTATGGGCCTCAATTAACAGCAAGAAAAGTTTATGAAGCTGGATTCTATTGGCCTACAATTTACAAAGACGCACACCTTCTTTGCAAATCCTGTGATGCTTGTCAAAGGGCCGGAAAAATAAGTCAACGTGATGAAATACCACAAATGTTATCCAAGTATGTGAAGTATTTGACATTTGGGGTATTGACTTTATGGGTCCATTTCCAAAATCTCATAATAATCTCTATATTCTAGTAGCCATTGATTATGTATCTAAATGGGCGGAAGCACAAGCTCTCCCAACTAACGATGCACGAGTTGTAGTCAACTTTTAAAAACGTCTTTTTGCAAGGTTTGGAACACCGAAAGCTTTAATAAGTGATCGGGGAACTCATTTCTGTAATAATCAACTTGAGAAAGTTCTCAAAAGATATGGAGTAACTCATAAAATCTCCACCGCATATCATCCACAAACAAGTGGACAAGTTGAAAATACCAACCGAGTTTTAAAACGTATTCTAGAGAAAACCGTAGGATCAAATCCGAAGGAATGGTCCATTAAATTGGAGGATGCACTCTGGGCTTTTAGAACAGCCTACAAAACTCCAATTGGAACCACACCTTTTAGACTTGTTTATGGAAAAGCATGTCATCTTCCAGTAGAAATTGAACACAAAGCATTTTGGGCTTTGAAGACATGTAATCTTGATATACATGAAGCTGGACATCTACGATTAAGTCAACTAAATGAATTAGAAGAATTAAGACATGAAACATACAAAAATTCGTTAATCTATAAAGAAAGAACGAAGAAATGGCATGATAAAAGAATCAGAAGTTTAAAAGAATTTAAAGAAGGAGACAAAGTTCTTCTTTTCAATTCACGATTCAAGCTATTTCCTGGAAAATTGAAATCAAGATGGTCTGGACCATTCATAGTCAAAAGAGTTTTCCCATACAGAACGACAGAATTAATAAATTCAAATGGGATTGAATTTAAAGTTAATGGTCACAGAGTTAAACACTACATAGATAGTCCGATGGAATTCGACAATGAAGTTAATCACGATTTCGATACCACAGCTAACTAAGTGTGGGGAAAATCAAGTCTTTAAAGGATAATATGTATTTCTGTTAGAGTTAGATTGTCTGTTTTCGTGTAGTTCTCGAAAATGGAACCCGAATGGTCTTTCTCTAGCAGACCCTAAAGAACTAGTCTTCTCCCCCCATTCTGAATTTTTATTTTTTTAGGAAATGAAGACTGCCTGTGAACTAAATCATGGTCTAATGCTACACGCTTTGATCACTAAACGTAATAATGACACACTACCGAGTGAAATAGTATCAGTAATCAGAGAAAGATTGGACGGAGTAAGAAAAGAATCCAGATGCGAAGATAATAAGTTACAATTTGGTAAAGGAAAATCAAAATCCGCAGCGAAAAGAAGAGCACGACACCTAGAAAGATGTCACAAATGCGGAAAATGGTCACATGGAGGTCAATGTTCAAATAATCAAACCTATTCAAATACCGAATTTGTTACTTTATGCAGAGACGGACCGTTCATATGTTTAGAAGAAAAAACACTAAATGCTCGAGGTTACGCCTATGTAGCCATGGAAAACCAATTAAACCGACTATCTTATGAATGGGATAGATCATATAACTAAGAATACTATCTCACAGGTAAGTCTATACAGTTTTTATTTTTTATTTATTTTTATTTTTAACCTTTTGATAATAAACGCTAATTTGTTCGCTATAAAGTATTAAATTGGTATTGAATAAAATTAGGTTTGGAGACCGAAATTATTGATATCATACAAAAATTTATTACATCACTGCGAAATTTAACGTTTATTCTTAAGGTATAAATATTTTTAATCAATCAACCCAAAATATTTCAAAAATTCGTCATGAGTTAAATTAGGTCTTGGAACCGAAATTACTTTACCGAAAAGAGGGGCGCATATCTTTGATAATATTTGATTGATTAAAGTGGGATAAAAAGCCAAAAAGATTTTTAATTTTATTTTTACCATGTTTTTAAAATTAATATATAAATCTTAAATTAATATTGTAAACTTTGTAAAAACAATATATTTAAAATTATAAATATTTGAAAAATATAATATAAGTTTGGTGTGATTTTATAATATGAATTTTTTTAATTAAGTTTGGTGTGAATTTTTAATTTTTAAAATATGAATTTTTAATCTTATGCATTTCAAATTTTAAGTTTGGTGTGAATTTTTAATATTAATTTTGAATTTTATGTATTTTTTTTAAGTTTGGTGTGAATTTTTAATATTAATTTTGAATTTTATGTATTTTTTTAGTTTGGTGTGAATTTAAAAACAAAAATTTACTTTATCTCATTAAGTTAAAAAAATGATTTTTAAAATTCGTCGTAAGTTGAAGACTAGGTCATTGAACCGAAATTGCTTTACCCGAGGGAGGGACGAGAACTTTTATTATCATTATTTTTAATCTTATTAAATTAAAGTATGCCAAAAACATTAAAAAACCCAAAAATCTTTATTTTTAAAAAAACCGCGCTTTGATTTGACAAATTTTAAAATTTTGTCGAGGGACAGACTAGGATAACGATCCGAAACGCCCTCGCTCCTAAAGGAAAACAAAATTTTTAGAATTTAATTAATTATATGTTTTATAAAGTATAAGGTTGTTTTAAAAAAAAAAAAAAAAACCTGAAATCACTGTAGCCGGCACCCCATGCGATCGCATGGGGTTTGCACTTGGAACCCATGCGATCGCATGGGGACCAAATGCAGGCCTGATACATACAGCAGCTTGTTCTGTTCTTCATCCACAAAACACACACACAAACACGAACCAACCCAAAAATCCTCTCTAAAATTCGCCATTTTTCACCGTAATTCGTCATTTTTCTTGCTCTAATCATGCCTAGATTCTCATTCTTCAGCAAAATGGTAAAAATTACACCCCTAAACTCTATAAATTCCTAGTTTTTGTGATAATTACCAATTTTTTACCTAATGCAATTTTGTTAATTTCTAGTGTAATTAGTGTTAAATTGTTAGTATTTTATGCATGTATAACCTAGATTGATGCTATTTAACATGATTTGAAGCCAAAAACTTCAAAATTTTTAGAAATCTAGGGTTTGTGTTCTTGAGCAATTTAGGGCTTTTTGATATAAACAGGTTATGGCCGATTTTTGTCATGAATTATTGCTAAATTGAGTAGTGTAACATGTTTAGATAGTTAAATGATCCAAACATTGATCCTAAACATGATTTTTGGAGATTAAAGTGGACTTTTTAAGTCCAAAATTCATGAACTTGATTAATTTGATATATTTGCCATTTGAGACTTGTTTAATTATTAGTAATGACTATTTTGACATGTTATTTGAGTTAAATGCTTATGAATTTTGTATACATTTTCATATGTGCTTATTTGAAAAGTGTAGAATTGTGAAAAATTGTGAAAATGTGTATAGGTTTAATTTTGATTTAACATGTTATAGTGATTGTTTTAAGTTGTTATTTTGCTAACACTAATGCATATTTGGATGCACAAATTTTGTGTTTAATGTGTTTTGCAGAAAGCCGATACTGGAGGTTCAGGAGCATCATCATCTAGACGACCAGCACTAGCACCAGAACTAGAACCAGAAATGCAACACGAACAAGAACCACAACAAGAACCATAACAACATCCTGATCAGCACATACCTTATTATGATCCGGTACAGTTTGTTGATGAATTCATAGTATTCCTAATGAGGCCGCCAGTAGAATTCCCAACGATTCCTGAGCACACTCTGCATCCTAATATGAGATTTGATAGGAGATGGAGAGATTACGAGACATATCAAAGGAACAAATTCAAATTGGTAACAAAAAATGTAGAGGTGCCAAGGGTAATCGATTGGGCCCCTTTGAAACGGTCCATCTAGCTGACCGTGTTTGACAGCTTTTAGTTCAAAGGTATGGCAGTTCTTCTTTTACAGATTGGGAACGTCTTTTCACCATTCGTAGACCTGTATATAAGGAATGGTGTGTTGAGTTGATGAGTACTGTATCACTTGATACAAATATAGTTAGAATAGATGATAGAAGATTTCTTAGGTTTATCCTTGGCGGTAGGATGTACAGAATGTCCATGCTGGACATGGCCAGGGCCTTACAGATATATACTCCTGGTGAGTTGCTATTACCCGATTGTACAAATTTGATTCATTATGGTAAAAGGGTAGATAGTAACTTTGACGCTGACGCCATTTGGAGGCGTATGTCACATTTTGATGTTTTTACACGAGCAGGAGGACACTCCTATACACATATTGATAGAGCCGAGCTTCGTATTATTCATAGATTTTTGGCTAACTCGATTACACAGAGAGGTCATAATAAAGAAAAAATTACCTTACATGATTTATTCTACCTAAAGTGTATTCGGGATCCTAGAAGCTTTGTCAATATCCCTTACTGTGTTGCTTTTTATTTATCTAAAATGGTAGAGGGAATGCAGGACGGGAGTATAATAGGAGGAGGTATTTTTGTTACTCTCATTGGAGAGTATTTAGGTGTTGATAGGAACCAAGGGGGTCCATTACAGCTTTGTAGAGAACAGGTTGAGCCCTTAGGATTGAAAGTTTATGTGGGTGCTAAGGTATTGAAAAGTAGATGTAACCAGGCAGTACCCTATGAGGGATCTCATCCTCAGGTAGAGAGAGGCTCAGACGAGGAAATGGAGGAGGTGAAAGACATTAGGGATGTCTTTCGAGATGCTATTCTTGACGTCCACGTTCGTATAGATGAGGAAGCAATGACGAACGCGGCCAGACATAGTATGTATGAGCAGTGGAACTCCGAGCGAGTATACGAGGATTATAAGCGACGCCAACACGATAGCTGGTTAGTTCATCAGCACCAAATCATGAGCCATCTATCATATCAGGTACCAAATAACTATGTACCTACTCGACCTGCTCATTTTCCGCCACATAGCCCCGATATCCGACCACCCTTTAACCGGTATGACTATAACCAAGCCTATCAGAACACCTATAACCAACAATGGAACCCACCTGACGAGATGAACTGGAACCCATATCCAGACTGATTTAGTTCCATTTGATTATTTATATGATTTTTATGTTTTTATCTTTTTGTTTATTCATGTTTAAACTTATGTTATTGAATATACTTATGTAATCTTTATCATTTTTATTATTATTGTGTACTAATATTTCACATTTAGGATTTGAAAGTGGGATATTAAGTCCCATTTCAAATTGCCGTGCATGTTTATATTTGTATGTATGTATATTGTAAATTGTACAAAACAGGGTAAAACAGCGCATTTTCAAAGACTGGCATTAAGTTCAGCAAAAGCTACTAATTTTGACGACAAGGTGACAAATAAATGTGATGTAACAACAGACGAAATGAACAAATGATATGCACATTTATCATTCAGCAACCAAACGCCAATATGTTTGGAAACTTTGGTAAAATTTAATCATTTTTACGCTAATCACCCTCAATAATTTAAATTGTTACTGATTTCTTGCAAATGAGGGCATTGCAAGATCTTAAGTGTGGGAAGGGGTTAAATTCTTTTGAATTTTTTAAAATTTTTATCTTAAACACTTGGTTACCATTAAAAATACTAGTAACGTAGTAGTTGTATTAGAATCTAGTGCTCTCTGATGATAAAGAACAGCCCTAGTCTTATATACTGACTACCCAATTCTAGTAAAATCCATTTTCAAAATTTTCAATTAAATGAACTCAAAATCATGTTTATACATATTTATGAACGATAAAACTAGGTGTTAACACCGAAATTATTGTTACCTCAGAAAGGACATAAATTGAGAAACAAACCAAAATGTTAAAATTCATTTAAAATGGAATAGAGGACAATAAAAAGAAAAATAAAAGCCAAGTGTGGGAAAAATTACCAAGTTATCTTAAACATATGTCACATATTTCTGTAACAAATAACT
This sequence comes from Rutidosis leptorrhynchoides, assembly GCF_046630445.1. Taxonomy (NCBI): domain Eukaryota; kingdom Viridiplantae; phylum Streptophyta; class Magnoliopsida; order Asterales; family Asteraceae; genus Rutidosis; species Rutidosis leptorrhynchoides. Next base: position 46,438,369 of record NC_092334.1, on the reverse strand, counting down.
GAAAATACTTTTGCTTTGGACTAAACTAAACTATTTTACCCGATGAAAGAAAAGAAGAAATGGATCTACACGATGAATCAATTCCATCATTAAAAGGAAGTAAAGTCTTCCGAAAAAGAAACGCGTTTCTTGATTTAGGTCATGAAGTTGTCGTCCAGACCAGCTGTAGGTTGGCGAAAAACCTAGAAAAGTCATCACTAAAATCAGCAGGAAATCCACGGACCTCAGCATCAAACAGGGTCACCAAGTGGTCAGACTTATCCTAACCATGAGAGGATCTGGCTTGTAAAATGGGGAGGGCACCGTGCAAATTAGCTGGATAAGACTAATGAATCAGATCCCCATAAAGGATAATCTCCTTAAAGATTAAAAATCAGCTTTTAAGCCTGATATTACTCAATCCTAGAGATTGACCTTAAAGATTGAGAATTCAAACTCATGGAATTCAATGATATCTAAACTCGAGCTTGAACGAGAAAATATTTTGATCAAATTATAAACCGATTTGTTTTCTGAAAACCCATTTTCAATGCGTTCATTACCATTGAACGTAAAATCCTAGGAATTCACCGGGAATTCATTAGGTCATCTGAACTAAATCGGGTGTCAACCGTAAGAACGGTGGTTGCATAGCATGGTCAAAGACAGGACCTTGTGCCAGACCGACAAATTATAAGGGTGAGCTTTACTATTGCTCCTACAAAGGATAGTAATTGCGTCCGACACGTTATAGACCATAATTAAAAGCATGTCAGGGGACATTGCCTTAACAGTTGCTTGTTCAACGCTTTCCTTTACAACCGGACGGTAGTTTACTGAAAGGTAATATACGGGACAAGTAAACTGGACGTGTTGCTTTCCTAATACAAGGTTAGCAAGTGGGTGACACAAAACTGCAAGTTTTGAGCTAAAATTTTCAAATCTGAAACCCACCAAGCCCACAAAAATATTTTGCAAACACCGGTGAAGGGTTATTCCGGAAAACTTATCTAGGGTAAAAACTAGATTTAATTTTTAAAAGATCAAATATTTTCATAAAGATCCAATTTCCTTAATGGATCTAAATTTTATAGTCATGTGGGATTGTAAACCACATCATTACTACCATTGTTTATACCGCTGTAAAGAAATCACTGATGTACAAAGTGTGAAGAATAAAGAAGTGATTCTTGTATTTCAAGACTATATTGCTTGAGGACAAGTAACGCTCAAGTGTGGGAATATTTGATAATGCTAAAAACGAACATATATTTCATAGCATTATTCCTCAAGAAAGACAAGCTTTTAGTTGCAACTGTTCTATTTACAAGTGATATTCGTTTAAATAATAAAAGGTGAAGACAAAAGACAGATTCGACGAATTGAAGACGCAAACGACCAAAAAGCTCAAAAGTACAAAATACAATCAATGAGGTTCCAATTATTGATAAGAAACGTCTCAAAATTACAAGAGTACAAGATTCAAAACGCAAAGTACAAGATATTAAATTGTACGCAAGGACGTTCAAAAATCCGGAACCGGGTCCAGAGTCAACTCTCAACGCTCGATGCAACGGACTAAAAATTACAAGTTAACTATGCACATAAATAAAATATAATATTTAAATAATTCTTATAATTATTTATATATAATATTATTATTTATAAACGTCGGCAAGAAAGAAAACAAAGATATGTGACTTCTCCCAGCTGGCCATGCGATCGCATGGCCTGGAGGCACAAAAACCATGCGATCGCATGGCTCTGAAATCCAGCCCAGGTCCTATAAATTCAACGCGTTTTGGCCAAAATAAACACATCTTTCTTCTCTTCATCATACGTAAAGTATATATATATATATATATATATATATATATATATATATATATATATATATATATATATATATATTTAATTTTAATTTTAATTTTAATTTCTAATAATAAGGGTATGTTAGCGAATGTTGTAAGGGTGTAAGTCGAAATTCTGTCCGTGTAACGCTACGCTATTTTTAATCATTGTAAGTTATGTTCAAACTTTTTAATTTAATGTCTCGTAGCTAAGTTATTATTATGCTTATTTAATCCGAAGTAATCATGATGTTGGGCTAATTACTAAAATTGGGTAATTGGACTTTGTACCATAATTGAGGTTTGGACAAAAGAATGACACTTGTGGAAATTAGACTATGGGCTATTAATGGGCTTTATATTTGTTTAACTAAATGATAGTTTGTTAATGTTAATATAAAGATTTACAATTGGACGTCCCTATAAATAACCATATACACTCAATCGGACACGATGGGCGGGATATTTATATGTACGAATAATCGTTCATTTAACCGGACACGGGAATGGATTAATAGCCACTAGAATTATTAAAACAGGGGTGAAATTATGTATAAGGACACTTGGTATAATTGATAACAAAGTATTAAAACCTTGTGTTACACTCAGTCGACATCCTGGTGTAATTATTAAACAAAGTATTAAAATCTTGTTACAGTTTAAGTCCCCAATTAGTTGGAATATTTAAACTTCGGGTATAAGGATAATTTGACGAGGACACTCGCACTTTATATTTATGACTGATGGACTGTTAGGGACAAAAGCCAAACGGACATATTAAATAATCCAGGACAAAGGACAATTAACTCATGGGCATAAAACTAAAATCAACACGTCAAACATCATGATTACGGAAGTTTAAATAAGCATAATTCTTTTATTTCATATTTAATTTCCTTTATTTTATATTTAATTGCACTTCTAATTATCGCATTTTTATTTATTGTTATTGTATTTAATTGCACTTTTAATTATCGCACTTTTTAATTATCGCAAGTTTATTTTATCGCACTTTTATTATTCGTAATTTCATTATCGTTATTTACTTTACGCTTTAAATTAAGTCTTTTATTTATTTAATATTTTACATTTTGTTTTAACTGCAACTAAAGTTTTTAAAATTGACAAACCGGTCATTAAACGGTAAAAACCCCCCTTTATAATAATAATATTACTTATATATATTTGTATTTTTATAAAAGTAAACTAATATAGCGTTAAGCTTTGTTTAAAGATTTTCCCTGTGGAACGAACCGGACTTACTAAAAACTACACTACTGTACGATTAGGTACACTGCCTATAAGTGTTGTAGCAAGGTTTAAGTATATCCATCCTATAAATAAATAAATATCTTGTTTAAAATTGTATCGTATTTAATAGTATTTCCTGCTAAAATTTAATAGTATTTTATACCCCTTAGCTTTAACATCAATGGCCTCGTCAAAACACTTAACGGCTCCGTCACTTGGTCCCACAGCTTGATCGAACTTAAATGAATTTAACAAACGACATTGCATTCTTTTATTTCAAAAGTTTCCCAAAAAGGAAAGCATACCAAAATATGTAGTTAAAAGTGACCCAACATATTAATAATCCAAAGTTGACACAAAACATTGTCAACAACCCACAAGTATTAATTATTCAAAAACCGAATGCAAGTCAAAGTTTCATAAATTGTTTCATAAAAATCTGACCAAATGCATGCAGACTCTTCTAAACACAGCGGAAGCATCACATAAACTCAAGTACCTGTGAAAACATGCAAGTAAACTGTCAACACAAAGGTTGAGTGAATTATAGGTTTAAATAATCGAATAAACTTTAGACCACAAGATTTAAAAATGTTAGAAAACATTAAACATTATTCCATTATCAATGAGCCACCTGGTAACCACTTAACCCTTTATTTACCCTTGCCAAACACAATAACAATATACACTGGACAATGTATCTACAACAAAATACTAAGTACTAAACATTCCGATTATAAATTGCTAGCGCGACTAGCTCGAAATGGGGTTGTCAAACCCGATAGATCTATCCGTAGGATTCGCATTCACCGGTAGAAAACAATGATTACAGTTACCAGACTAGGGAATATTTTTGTCCAACTCACAATGAATAATTTAAATTTAATTGTCACTCGTGTCTAAACGTGAAATAAAATGCATGTAATCACATCCCAAAAATATACTTTGAAAAGTATGTAAAAATGGGACTATAACTCACCTTAATAGTAATGAAGTAACCAACACAATTAAGCGAAAAGCAAATGTAGTACAGTGATCAGGAATGATCACAAACGCCGACCTATAAATAAAGCAGGTTGATATAAATAACTAACTTAGGTCAAGTCTTAGTATGATAGCTATTGTACATGTTGCAAGTAGTCATAGAACATTACTCAATATGCATCGGTTTGATCGGAACAGCTTACGGACACACACTTTCTATTTTTAGAAAGTTTCTATTTTTAGCAGGTTTCCATTTTTGGAAAATTTCTATTTTTGGAGAGTTTCTATTTTTGGAAAGTTTCTATTTTTGGAAAGTTTCTATTTTTAGAAAGTTTCCAAATTTAGAAAGTTGCTATTTTAGGAAAGTTTATAAGTTAGGAAAGTTTCCTTAATTAGAAAGTCAACAAAAGTCAACTGAAAGTCAAAGTCAACCGAAAGTCAACTCAAAAGTCAACCTTGATCAAACATGGTCAACGTAAATTTTGAAAGTGTAAGTTATAATAATAATATAAGTTATAACGTTTATTAAAGTTAAATATGTCTAATTATGTCATAACATAAGTTTAATTAAATTAAAATGAATTATTAAAGTTAATATACGTTTAAATAATATAATTAATATAACATAAGTATTTAATTAATTAATTAAATATTAGTCATAATATAAATATTATTAATTAATAATAAATTTTAAATCATATCATAAGTATTATTAATTAATAATGAATTATTAATCATATCATAAGTTTCTAATTATAACTATTAAATCATAAGTATTTAATAATTAAATTATAATTAAATAATAACTAAGCCTTATAATAATTAAATAATTAATTAATCCTTATTATAAGACTTATTATAATAATCTCATAATATAAGTTTAATACTTATCATAAGTATTTTTCCATTAATAATGAAGTATTATTAATCATATGTTTAATTAAAATGTTAATTAAATCATAAATATTAATTAAATGATATAATAAATATATATCATAAGTTGTAAATAATAACAATAATTACTTTTTTTTATCATAAGTAATTAAATGATAATGAAATCCATTATTTATATCATAAGTTTCATAATTAGTCAAATGTTTTAAATCAAAAGTTCATCGGGTCGTATCCTGAGCCCCGGGTGTCGGTTTTCGGCGAGCCTTACATATATCTCTGCCTAAGCAAACCACCCGACACTTTGGTACACTCAAGAACACACCATGAACAGCCCACAAGTCGTGATATACAGCCAATACACTACTTGCAACTTCAATTCAATCAAAAACGTGTTTTAGACGTAACAGGTGATTCGTGGCTCGGATTGAGATGACCCGAACATGAAAGTTCGTCCCACCATCAGTCCTAACACACTAACACACCCTAAAGTCACCAAATATGGTCACAAAGTTGGACCAAACCTGGTTCATACCAAAATCACATTTCAATCTTAACAAAATACCATTTTGATCATAATTAGGGTTCCGGGAATCGAAACGACATGAATCCGGAGTCTAAAATTAATGTCTTGATGAGAGGAAATCATTTATATACTTTATTTTATGATCAAAATCAGTTACAATATCAGAAACGCATGAAAAATCTGCTGTCCCAATTTTATCAAACCGAAAAATATGCAATCGAGCAATTCTACGCATACAATCAACATTACAACAACTAATAATCATCATACTAATAATATAAACATAAAATACAGAAAAATAAATAAAAATTAAAAGTTCTAGGGTTAGGGTTTATACCCTAATTAAGAAACAATTAGTATAATCGCGTAGAGAACGGAACGAGGAATCCGATTGTATGAACGATCTCTAGATCCAAGCTTGAAAAATTGATGAAGATGATGATGTTTGGTGGTGTTGGTCGTCGCCCAAAAAGAGAAGGAAGGGAGGAAGGAGAGCAAAAGTGGTAATTAGGTTTTGATTAAAATTGTGTAATGTGTAAATGAGATGGAAAATAAAAAAAAATGGGGAGTATACTCCCTCCCCTTATGGTCGGCCGAATGGGGGGTCATGGGGTGGGCCCCATGGCCCAATCTTGCTAAAAGTGTAATTGCTTGTGGCCCGAAAGCCCGAACGAATCCCGAAACGCGAAAACGCACTTACGCGATTAAAAATCCGGAAAGATAACAAACGCGCGATGAAAAATAAATATAAATACCCTATATAATAATATGATCTTAAAATATCATATTTAAAATAATTAGTATTTAAATATCCCAAAAACGCGACCGTTGGTTTGAAAACCGAAAAGATTCGCCGGACAGAAATCCGCGATACGTAGAAACGTATAATTTAAAATACGAATACAAATATTCACATAACACTTAATAATTAATATATTATTATTAATATAATAATATAGGCCATAGAAATGACATAGCACGAATACCAATTAACGGTCGTTAAATAATTAACCATAAAAGATAACGGAAAAAGTAGGGTCGTGACAGTACCTTCCCGTTACGGAAATTTCGTCCCGAAATTTAAGCAGGTGCAGGGGTTGACTCAGCATCTGGGAAAAAATGCGGATACTTCTGCTTCATCTGATCTTCACGCTCCCAAGTGAACTCGGGACCACGTCTGGCGTTCCATCTAAACCGAACAATAGGAATTCGGCTCTGCTTAAGAGTCTTAACTTCTCGATCCATAATTTCAATAGGTTCCTCAATAAAGTGTAGTTGCTTATCAACATGAAGTTCTTCCAGAGGAATAGTCTTATCGGCCTCGGCCAAACACTTCTTTAGATTCGATACATGAAAAACATCGTGAACAGCACTGAGTTCTTGTGGCAACTTCAAACGATAAGCCGCCGGTCCAACTCTCTCAACAATCTCAAACGGTCCAACAAAACGAGGACTTAGCTTTCCCCTTTTACCAAAACGGATCACACCCTTCCAAGGTGAAACCGTTAACACAACATGATCACCAACTTGAAATTTCACATCTTTCCTTCCCCTATCGGCATAACTCTTTTGCCGACTTCTAGCGGTTCTCAACCTGTCCTTAATCTGTACAATCTTCTCGGTAGTCTCGTGAATAATTTCTGGACCTGTGAGTTGAGCATCCCCAACCTCATTCCAACAGACAGGAGACCTACACTTCCTACAGAGCTTCAAACGGTGCGGCTTGAATACTTGCGTGATAACTGTTGTTATAAGATGATGTCGTAGGGGGTGTATACAAAATAGTATTATTTTTAGTGCGAAATACTATTAAATATGCTACAATTTTACACAAGATATTTATTTATTTATAGAATGGATATACTTAAACCTTGCTACAACACTTATAGGCAGTGTACCTAATCGTACAGTAGTGTAGTTTTTAGTAAGTCCGGTTCGTTCCACAGGAAATCTTTTTTAAACAAAGCTCAACGCTATATTAGTTTACTTTTATAAAATACAAATATATATATAAGTAATATTATTATTATAAAGGGGGGTTTTTACCGTTTAATGACCGGTTTGTCGATTTTAAAACTTTAGTCGTAGTTAAAACCAAATGTAAAATATTAAAAATAAATACAAGACTTAAATTAAAGCATGAAGTAAATAACGATAAATGAAATTGCGAATAATAAAAGTGCGATAAAATAAACTTGCGATAATTAAAAAGTACGATAATTAAAAGTGCGATTAAATACAATAACAATAAAAATGCGATAATTAGAAGTGCAATTAAATATAAAATAAAGGAAATTAAATATGAAATAAAAGAATTATGCTTATTTAAACTTCCGTAATCATGATGTTTGACGTGTTGATTTTAGTTTTATGCCCATGGGTTAATTGTCCTTTGTCCTGGATTATTTAATATGTCCGTCTGGTTTTTGTCCATAACTGTCCATCAGTCATAAATATAAAGTGCGAGTGTCCTCGTCAAATTATCCTTATACCCGAAGTTAAATATTCCAACTAATTGGGGACTTAAACTGTAACAAGATTTTAATACTTTGTTTAATAATTACACCAGGATGTCGACTGAGTGTAACCCAAGGTTTTAATATTTTGTTATCAATTATACCAAGTGTCCTTTGTACATAATTTCACCCTTGTTTTAATTATTCTAGTGGCTATTAATCCATTCCCGTGTCCGGTTAAATGAACGATTATTCGTACATATAAATACCCCGCCCATCGTGTCCGATTGAGTGTATATGGTAATTTATAGGGACGCCCAATTGTAAATCTTTATATTAACATTAACAAACTATCATTTAGTTAAACAAATATAAAGCCCATTAATAGCCCATAGTCTAATTTCCACAAGTGTCGTTCTTTTGTCCAAACCCCAATTATGGTACAAAGCCCAATTACCTAATTTTAGTAATTAGCCCAACATCATGATTACTTCGTTTTAAACAAGCAAAATAATAACTTAGCTACGAGACATTAATATAAAAAGGTTGAACATAACTTACAATGATTAAAAATAGCGTAGCGTTACACGGACAGAATTTCGACTTACACCCTTACAACATTCGCTAACATATCCTTATTATTAGAATTATAATTAAAATTAAAATATAAATTATAAATATATATATATATTTTACGTATGAGGAGAAGAAGAAAAAGATGATGAAAATGATCAGATTTCGGTTTGCTTTATAGGGAGTTTCAAAACTGGGGGCTCCGCGACTCGCGGCCATTTTGGCCTTCAAACTCCGCGAGTCGCGGAGAATGAAATTACAGCTCAGTCCCTTGGAGTCTTTCTCTGCCGACGGTTTTTATTTATAAATATAATATATATATAATTAATATAATTAATTATATATTATATTATATTTATATACATAGTTAACTTGTAATTTTTAGTCCGTTGCGTCGAGCGTTAAGAGTTGACTCTGGTCCCGGTTCCGGATTTTCGAACGTCCTTGCGTACAATTTAATATCTTGTACTTTGCGTTTTGAATCTTGTACTCTTGTAATTTCGAGACGTTTCTTATCAATAATTGGAACCTTTTTGATTGTCTTTTGTACTTTTGAGCTTTTTGGTCGTTTGCGTCTTCAATTCGTCGAATCTGTCTTTTGTCTTCACCTTTTATTATTTAAACGAATATCACTTGTAAATAGAACAATTGCAACTAAATGCTTGTCTTTCTTGAGGAATAATGCTATGAAATATATGTTCGTTTTTAGCATTATCAAATATTCCCACACTTGAGCGTTGCTTGTCCTCAAGCAATATCGTCTTGAAATACTAGAATCACTTCTTTATTCTTCACACTTTGTACATTAGTGATTTCTATACGGTGATATAAACAATGGTAGTAATGATATGGTTTACAGTCCCACATGACTATAAAAATTTAGATTCATTAAGGAAATTGGATCTTTATGAAAACATTTGATCTTTTGAAATTAAATCTAGTTTTTACCCTAGATAAGTTTTCCGGAATAACCCTTTACCGGTGTTTGCAAAATATTTTTGTGGGTTTGGTGGGTTTCAGATTTGAAAATTTTAGCTCAAAACTTATGGTTTTGTGTCACCCACTTGCTAACCTTATATTTGGAAAGCAACACGTCCAGTTTACTTGTCCCGTATATTACCTTTCGGTAAACTACCGTCCGGTTGTAAAGGAAAGCGTTGAACAAGCAACTGTTAAGGCAATGTCCCCTGACATGCTTTTAATTATGGTCTATAACGTGTCGGACGCAATTACTATCCTTGGTAGGAGCAATAGTAAAGCTCACCCTTATAATTTTTCGGCCTGGCACAAGGTCCTATCTTTGACCACTATGCAACCACCGTTCTTACGGTTGACACCCGTTTTAGTTTAGGTGACCTAATGAATTCCAGGTGAATTCCTAGGATTTTTCGTTCAATGGTAATGAACGCATTGAAAATAGGGTTTTCAGAAAACAAATCGGTTTGTAATTTTGATCAAAATATTTTCTCGTTCAAGCTCGAGTTTAGATATCATTGAATTCCATGAGTTTGAATTCTCAATCTTTAAGGTCAATCTCTAGGATTGAGTAATATCAGTCTTAAAAGCTGATTTTTAATCTTTAAGGAGATTATCCTTTCTGGGGATCTAATTCATTAGTCTTATCCAGCTAATTTGCATGGTGCCCCCCATTGTACAAGATAAATCCTTCTCATGGTTAGGATAAATCTGACCACTTGGCGACCCTGTTTAATGCTGAGGTCCGTGGATTTCCTGCTGATTTTAGTGATGACTTTTCTAGATTTTTCGTCAACCTACAGCTGGTCTGGACGACAACTTCATGACCTAAATCAAGAAGCGCGTTTCTTTTTCGGAAGACTTTACTTCCTTTTAATGATGGAATTGATTCATCGTGTAGATCCATCTCTTCTTTTCTTTCATCGGGTAAAACAGTTTAGTTTAGTCCAAAGCAAAAGTATTTTCAGTTATTTGTTACAGATATATGTGACATATGTTTAAGATAACTTGGTAAATTTTCCCACACTTGGCTTTTATTTTCCTTTTTATCGTCCTCTATTCCATTTTAAATGAATTTTAACATTTTGGTTTGTTTCTCAATTTATGTCCTTTCCGAGGTAACAATAATTTCGGTGTTAAAACCTAGTTTTATCGTTCATAAATATGTATAAACATGATTCATTTAATTGAAAATTTTGAAAAATTTTACTAGAATTGGGTAGTCAGTATATAAGACTAGGGCTGTTCTTTATTATCAGAGAGCACTAGATTCTAATACAACTACTACTTTACTAGTATTTTTAATGGTAACCAAGTGTATAAAGTAAAAAATTTTAAAATCCGAAAGAATTTAACCCCTTCCCACACTTAAGATCTTGCAATGCCCTCATTTGCAAGAAATCAGTAATTATTTAAATTATTGAGGGTGATTTGTGTGAAAATGATTAAATTTTTACCAAAGTTTCCAAATATATTGGCGTTTGTTTACTGAATGATAAATGGTGCACATCATTTGTTCATTCCGTCTTGTTGTTATTTCACATATATTTTGCATCTTGTCGTCAAAATTAGTTGCTTTTGCTGAACTTAATGCCAGTCTTTGAAAATGCGTTGTTTTACCCTGTTGTGTACATAAGATAAACTGCAAACATATATACATATTTTTGAAGTTTGGTATATTACCCCACATTCAAAAATTATTAAAATCTAAGAATAAAAGTTAGATAATTATAAAAATGATTACAATATTAACAAAAGTATTAAACGTATCAATAATTACAAATTACAAAATAAATAAAACTAAGTATACTAGGGATGATACTGGTACCAATAGGGGTTCCAGGCATAACCATAGGTGCTATAGAATGCTTCGGCAGGGTCATACGTAGGATACGGTGGCTGCATCTCTATAGACCAGGGAGGGAAGATGGGTTTCGGTGTAGGAATATAGTTTCTACCTATATGTTGGCAATGAGCTATGATTTGGTTCTGATGAACTTGCCAATCTTCAAATGCTCTCTGTCTAGCATTTTCGTATTCCTGAGAAGCTATAAACCTTTGCATTTCTTGCATCTTATTCCCCCCTCCTACATTACCTTGCTGTTGGTTTCTCTCCACCTGTGGATGTCTACCATGGTATCGTACTGCGGCGTTATTTCGCCTCTTCAAAACTTTCGCACCATGGTATACATTTAAACCTATAGTATCGCGGGGTTCTGGTTCTTCTACTAATAATCCCCCCCGACTTATATCCACACCGAGATATTCACCAATCAAAGTAATAAAAATACCACCTCCTATTATGCTATGCGGTCGCATCCCACGAACCATAGCTGATAAATAATAACCCACACAATACGGTATACTTACAGCGCTTTGTGGGTCTCGAATACACATATGGTAAAACAAATCCTGTTCATTTACTTTTTCCTTGTTCTTACCCCTTTGTGTAATCGAATTAGCTAAAAACCTATGTATCACTCTTAATTCGGCTCTATCTATATCCAAATAAGAGTAATTTCCCCCTTTGAAACGGTGATGGCTTGTAATTTGACTCCACACACCGTGTGTATCAAAATTTTCATCTATCTTTCTACCGTTTAGTATCAACCCTCTACAATCGGCAGATGCTAACTCCTCAGGCGTATATATACGTAAAGCCTGAGCCATGTCCAGTAAAGACATGTGGCGCATCGAACCGCCTAACAAAAATCTAATAAAAGAACGATCGGTTAAACTAGCTACCCGATCATTCAACTCTATACTACATAACAATTCTTCACACCATACTTTATATACAGGTCTACGCATGGTGAATAAACGTACCCAGTCATTAAAAGTAGAATTACCATACTTCTGTAAAAGTAATTCCCTAATTGGCCCGGCCAATTCTACATCTTCTAAGGGTCCCCATTCTATGACCCTCGGTACCTCAACAACCTTGGAATGAAGAGTATGCAAACCCCTTTGATATTTTGGATAATCTATCCAAAGTCTGTCAAATCTCAGGTTCGGGTGCAACTCTTCCAAGTGCATATCAGAAAAGGTCATGACTGGATGAGGTATATCCTGCTTGTAGTAGTTATCCACCTCCTGTTGTTCCGCATTCTCAGCAGGAGCATTGCGGGCTTGGGATGAAGATTCACCCCTTTCAGTCTGCAAAACACATTAAACACAATTTTTGTGCATCCAAATATGCATTAGTGTCAGCAAAATCATCAATCAAAATAATTACAATGACATGATCAATTTATATCAAACTTAAGCTTATTTTCATATTTTCATCAAATCTACACTTTTTCAAATAAGCATATACGAAAATGTTCTCCTAGTTCATAATCATTCAATTCAAATAACATGTCAAAATAATCATTACTAGCAATTAAACAAGTCTCAAATGGCATTATCTTTCAAAAATCAAGTTCATGAATTTTAGACTTGAAAAAGTCCACTTTAATTCTCAAAATCATGTTTAGGCTCAAAGTTTGGATCATTTAACTTCCTAGACATGTTACACTACTCAATTTAGCAACAATTCATGACAAAAATCGGCCATAACCTGTTTATATCAAAAAGCCCCAAATTTGCTCAAGAACACAAACCCTAGATTACTCTAAATTTGAAGTTTAAGGCTTCTAATCATGTTAAATAGCATCAATCTAGGTTATACAAGCATAATACATAAACAATTTAAGCATAATTACACTAAAAAGCATCAAAATCAAATTGGGGAAAAAATTGCTCAAGAACACCAAATTTCGGATTAAATGGTGTTTAGGTGTAGAAATTTACCGTTTTTCTTGAGTAATTCCTAGATAGCATCCTTCTAAACATGATTTTAGTAAAAAATTTGGTGATTAACGGTTAAAAATTGTGATTTTGGGGTGTATTTCTCGGGTTTTTTCGTGCAGAATTCGCTGTGTTTTTGAGTTGTGGAGTGCACTGATCTGTTACAGCTCTTTATTTTTTTTCTGGGTTTTGGTCCCTCCGCGACTCGCGGTGAAATACCCTTCAAACTCCGCGAGTCGCGGAGTTTGCTATTTTTTTTATTTTTATAATCATTAACTTATAAAATAATTAAGTACTTAATTTTTAAAATTTTGTTTCCCTTGTTATTTAGGACGAGGTCGTTTCGGATCGATGTCCTAGTCCGTCCTTCGACAAAATTTTAAAATTTGTCTTTTTGTAGCGATTGTTTTAAAAGCTAAGATTTTTTATTTTTTTTGTTTTTTTAATGTTTTTGGCATACTTTAATTCAATAAGATTAAAAATAATGATAATAAAAGTTCTCGTCCCTCCCTCGGGTAAAGCAATTTCGGTTCAAAGACCTAGTCTTCAACTTACGACGAATTTTTAAAAATCATATTTTTAACTTAATGAGATAAAGTAAATTTTTGTTTTTAAATTCACACAACTTAAATATAAAATTCAAAATTTATATTAAAAATTCACACCAAACTTTAAAATTTGAAATGCATAAAATTAAAAATTCATATTTTAAAAATTAAAAATTCACACCAAACTTAATTTAAAAATTCATATTATATATTCATACCAAACTTATATTAATTTTTCAAATATTTACAATTTTAAAAATATTGTTTTTACAAAGTATACAATATTAATTTAAGATTTAAATATTAATTTTAAAAACATGGTAAAAATAAAATTAAAAATCTTTTTGTCTTTTTATCCCACTTTAATCAATCAAATATTATCAAAAATATGCGCCCCTCTTTTCGGTAAAGTAATTTCGGTTCCAAGACCTAATTTAACTCATGACGAATTTTTGAAATATTTTGTGTTGATTGATTAAAGATATTTATACCTTAAGAATAAACGTTAAATTTCGCAGTGATGTAATAAATTTTTGAATGATATCAATAATTTCGGTCGCCAAACCTAATTTTATTCAATACCAATTTAATACTTTTTAGCGAACAAATTAGCGTTTATTATCAAAAGGTTAAAAATAAAAATAAAAATAAAAACTGTACAGACATACCTGTGAAATAGATTTCTTAGTTATATGATCTATCCCATTCATAAGATAGTCGGTTTAATTGGTTTTCCATGGCTACATAGGCGTAACCTCGAGCATTCAGTGTCTTTTCTTCTAAACATATGAACGGTCCGTCTCTGCATAAAGTAACAAATTCGGTATTTGAATAGGTTTGATTATTTGAACATTTACCTCCATGTGACCATTTTCCGCATTTGTGACATCTTTCTAGGTGTCGTGCTCTTCTTTTCGCTGCGGATTTTGATTTTCCTTTACCAAATTGTAACTTATTATCTTCGCATCTGGATTCTTTTCTAACTCCGTCCATTCTTTCTCTGATTACTGATACTAATTCACTCGGTAGTATGTCATTATTACGTTTAGTGATCAAAGCGTGTAGCATTAGACCATGGTTTAGTTCACAGGCAGTCTTCATTTCGTAAAAACCTAAAAAAAATAAAAATTCAGAATGGGGGGAGAAGACTAGTTCTTTAGGGTCTGCTAGGGAAAGACCATTCGGGTTCCATTTTCGAGAACTACATGAAAACAGACAATCTAACTCTAACAGAAATACATATTATCCTTTAAAGACTTGATTCTCCCCACACTTAGTTAGCTGTGGTGTCGAAATTGTGATTAACTTCGTTGTCGACTTCCATCGGACCATGTATGTAATGTTTAACTCTGCGACCATTAACTTTAAATTCAATCCCATTTGAATTTATTAATTCTATCGTTCCGTATGGGAAAACTCTTTTGACTATGAATGGTCCAGACCATCTTGATTTCAATTTTCCAGGAAATAGCTTGAATCGTGAATTGAAAAGAAGAACTCTGTCTCCTTCTTTAAATTCTTTTGAACTTCTGATTCTTTTATCATGCCATTTCTTCGTTTTTTCCTTATAGATTAACGAATTTTCGTATGCTTCATGTCTTAATTCTTCTAATTCGTTTAGTTGACTTAATCGTAGACGTTCGGCTTCATGTAAATCAAGATTACATGTCTTCAAAGCCCAAAATGCTTTGTGTTCAATTTCTACTGGAAGATGACATGCTTTTCCATAAACAAGTCTAAAAGGTGTGGTTCCAATTGGAGTTTTATAGGCTGTTCTAAAAGCCCAGAGTGCATCCTCCAATTTAATGGACCATTCCTTTGGATTTGATCCTACGGTTTTCTCTAGAATACGTTTTAAGGCTCGGTTGGTATTTTCAACTTGTCCACTTGTTTGTGGATGATATGCGGTGGAGATTTTATGAGTTACTCCATATCTTTTAAGAACTTTCTCAAGTTGATTATTACAGAAATGAGTACCCCGATCACTTTTTAAAGCTTTCGGTGTTCCAAACCTTGCAAAAAGACGTTTTAAAAAGTTGACTACAACTCGTGCATCGTTAGTTGGGAGAGCTTGTGCTTCCGCCCATTTAGATACATAATCAATGGCTACGAGTATATATAGATTATTATGAGATTTTGGAAATGGACCCATAAAGTCAATACCCCAAATGTAAAATACTTCACATACTTGGATGACATTTTGTGGCATTTCATCACGTTGACTTATTTTTCCGGCCCTTTGACATGCATCACAGGATTTGCAAAGAAGGTGTGCGTCTTTGTAAATTGTAGGCCAATAGAATCCAGCTTCATAAACTTTTCTTGCTGTTAGTTGAGGCCCATAATGCCCTCCTGTTGGTCCTGTGTGACAATGGTTTAATATTTTACTAGCTTCATCTCCAAATACACATCGGCGTATTATTCCATCGGGACAACTTTTAAACAGATGTGGATCTTCCCAAAAATAGTGTTTTATATCACTGAAGAATTTCTTTCGTCTTTGGTACGATACTCCTTTTTCAAGGAATCCACAAACTAAATAGTTTGCATAGTCTGCAAACCATGGGATTTCTTTATAATCTATCTTCAATAGATATTCATCAGGAAAGTTGTCTTGTATGGCCGATTCATTTAGAACTTCTAATTCAGGATTTTCAAGACGAGAAAGATGATCAGCGGCGAGATTTTCTGCTCCTCTTTTATCTCGGATTTCAATATCAAACTCTTGTAAGAGTAAGATCCAACGGATTAATCTTGGTTTAGCATCTTGTTTTGAAAATAAGTATCTAAGAGCAGAATGGTCGGTATAGACCACCGTTTTTGCTAGAACGAGATATGATCGAAATTTGTCAAAAGCAAAGACAATAGCAAGGAGTTCTTTTTCAGTAGTTGTATAGTTCGTTTGTGCTCCTTGTAACGTCTTACTAGCATAATATATAGGTTGAAATCGTTTTTCAATCCTTTGTCCTAAAACGGCTCCCATTGCAAAATCACTTGCATCGCACATTAGTTCAAATGGTAGATTCCAATTTGGTGTTATCATGATCGGTGCATTAGTGAGTTTCTCTTTAAGAATATTAAAAGATTTGATACACTCATCTGAAAAGATGAATGGAGCATCCTTTTCTAGGAGTTTATTCATAGGAGTGGCAATTTTAGAAAAATCTTTTATGAAACGTCGGTAAAAACCGGCATGCCCTAGAAAACTCCTAACTCCTCTAACATTGGTGGGATGTGGAAGTTTAGCAATTACATCTACTTTAGCTCTATCCACTTCAATTCCTTCTTTTGAAATTTTATGTCCAAGAACGATGCCTTCTTTAACCATGAAATGGCATTTCTCCCAATTAAGTACTAGATTTGATTGTTCGCATCTAATGAGCATTCGTTCAAGATTAACTAAACATGATTCAAATGTATCACCGAAGACTGAAAAGTCATCCATGAAAACTTCCATGCATTCTTCTATCATGTCATGAAAAATCGCCATCATACACCTTTGAAAGGTTGCAGGGGCGTTGCAAAGTCCAAATGGCATGCGTTTGTAAGCAAAAGTACCATAAGGGCACGTGAATGTGGTTTTCTCGTGATCTTCGGGTGCTATTGGAATTTGAAAATATCCGGAAAATCCATCTAGAAAACAATAGTAACTATTTCCGGCTAATCTTTCCAACATTTGATCAATGAAAGGTAAGGAAAAGTGATCTTTTCTGGTGGCGTCATTTAATTTTCTATAATCAATACATACACGCCATCCTGTTACAGTCCTAGTAGGAATAAGCTCATTTTTCTCATTTGTAATGACAGTCATGCAACCCTTCTTTGGCACGCATTGAACTGGGCTTACCCATGGACTATCAAAATTGGATATATCAAACCTGCATCTAGCAGTTTAATAATCTCTTTCTTAACTACATCTTGCATATTAGGATTTAGTCTTCGTTGGCGTTGCACATACGTTTTATGACCTTCTTCCATAAGGATTTTATGTGTGCAATACGAAGGACTTATTCCTTTAATATCATGAATCTTCCATGCAATGGCTGGTTTATGAGCTTTCAACACAGAAATGAGTTGTGATTTCTCATTTTCAGTAAGAGAAGACGATATTATTACAGGTAATTCAGATTCACCATGTAAATAAGCGTATTCCAAATGGTTTGGAAGTGGCTTTAACTCTAATTTCGGAGGTTCTTCTATCGATGATTTATATCGATATCTGTCTTCTTCTTTTAGCATTTGAATTTCTTCTGTTGTTGGTTCATATCCATTAGCTATAAGTGTAGCTAACATTTCAGCTTCATCAATTGGTTCATTACCTTCTCCTAAAGAGCATTCTCCTGTTCCTTGTAATTCTGGAAATTCTTCTAGTAATTCTGCATGTGCATCTATAGTTTGAATATAATAACATGTATCATCTGCACATTGTGGTTGTTGCATTGCTCTATCAACTGAAAAGGTAACACTCTCATCCTCTATACTTAGGGTCAGTTTCTTACCGAACACGTCTATCATTGCTTTAGCCGTGTTTAAGAATGGTCTTCCTAATATGAGAGGAACTTGAGAATCTTCTTCCATGTTCAGAACAACAAAATCTACTGGAAATACTAAAGTACCAACTTTAACTAGCATGTTCTCCATTATCCCTCTAGGATATTTTATTGATCTATCGGCTAGTTGTATGCTTATTCTGGTTGGTTTCAATTCTCCAAGGTCTAGTTTAGTGTATAGTGAATACGGCATTAGATTTATACTAGCACCTAAGTCTGCCAATGCTTCTATTGAACTAAGACTACCCAGAAAACATGGAATTGTGAAACTTCCTGGATCAGATAGTTTTTCTGGTATCTTATTCAACAGCACTGCTGAACAATTAGCATTCATAGTAACAGCCGAGAGTTCTTCCATTTTCTTTCTATTTGAGATTAGATCTTTCAAGAATTTAGCATATCTAGGCATTCCTGAAATCACATCAATGAAAGGAAGATTTACATTTATCTGTTTAAACATATCCAAGAATTTGGATTGCTCGGCTTCAAGTTTCTCTTTCTTCATTTTACTCGGATAAGGAAGTGGTGGTTGGTATGGTTTAACATAAGGTTTATCCTTAACATTGTTATCTTCATTAACCTTCTCAACTACCGGTTCTTTTTCCTTATCTTGATCAGGTTGTGGTTCTTGTGGAGTAGGAATGGCTTCATCAGAAGTTACAGGTATTTCAGGTGGTTTAAGTGTTGTACCACTTCTTGTGGTAATGGCTTTAGCTGTTTCATTCCGGGGGTTAGCATTTGTATCACTAGGTAGACTTCCCGGTTTTCTTTCACCTATTAATCTTGCTAGGTTACTTACTTCTTGTTCCAGATTTTGAATAGAAGCTTGTTGATTTCTAAATGCTTGAGCATTTTGTTCATTAGTTTGTTTTTGAGATGTGAAAAACTGCGTTTGAGTTTCAACTAGCTTTGTCATCATATCTTCTAAATTCGGCTTTTTATCATCGGTTTGTTGTGGTGGTTTGTTTTGAAAATTTGGTCTTTGCTGATTGTAAGTATTATTGGATACTTGTTGATTGCTAGGACCTTGTTGGTTGTTGTATGGAATATTTCAGTTATAATTCTGGTTTTGATTGTAAATTGGTCGTGGCGGTTGATAATTATTCTGATAATTATTTCCAGGCCTTTGGTTTATGTATGAAATATTCTCTCTTTGTTCCATTGTTAATTCAATACTGAGACAATCTTTTGTCAAATGTGGTCCTCCACACTGCTCACAACTAATTCGTATTGAGTGAATATCCTTAGTCATCTTTTCCATTCGTCTCTCCACAGCATCTATCTTTGCGGAAATGGAATCTAAGTCATGGCTAGAATCGGCTCTAGCTGCTTTAGATTGTCTAATGATATCTTTTTCTTGGTGCCACTCATGTGAGTGGGAAGCAGTGTTATCAATAATTTTGTAAGCATCAGTTTCGGTTTTCTTCATAATAGAACCACCAGCTGCTATATCTATGTCTTTTCTTGTAGTGATGTCGCATCCTTGGTAGAATATTTGTACTATTTGACAGGTGTCTAAACCATGTTGCGGACATCCTCTTAACAACTTTCCATATCTTGTCCATGCCTCATATAGAGTTTCATTCGGTTTCTGTGTAAACGTAACAATTTCTGCTTGAAGTCTTACGGCTTTAGATGCAGGAAAGAATTGTTTAAGAAATTTGTCAACTAAAACATCCCATGTATCAATCGCCCCTTCAGGTAACGATTCCAACCAATCTTTGGCTTCTCCCTTTAAAGTCCAGGGAAATAACATGAGATATATCTGTTCATCCTCCACTTCTCGGATTTTAAATAGTGTGCAGATCCTATTAAAGGTACGTAGATGTTCATTTGGATCTTCCTTCGGCGCACCACTAAATTGGCATTGATTAGTCACCATGTGTAGAATTTGTCCTTTGATTTCATAATCTGGCGCATTAATGTCTGGATGAGTAATTGCGTGACCTTGGCCAGTGCGTTTAGCTCTCATTCGGTCTTCCATACTTAAAGGTTCCAGATTCTCCATAATTGAATTTGTTGAATCGGTATCACTAGATGATTCTGATTTAATGGTTCGTTCCTCAACAATCTCTGTTTGAATGATTGGTGGCTCCGGAGGAAAGTTTAGTGGTTCAGGATCTACGGACCGTTCCTGAATATTCTCCGGATTCTCAATTGTGAGGTCGGGTTCAAAAAATGGATTATCGGAAATTTGCACTGAAGTACTTGGTTGACTGGATGACGATTCTAAAGAAAAATCAACGGCGGTTATATTTGCTAAATGTCTTGATCTAGTTACAGGTGGTGAACGTACAAAAGGTGGTGAACATCTTGCTCGGTGCATTCACTGAATATCCTATTAGTTTTAAAAAGGAAAGAAAAATTATAATAAGTTATCCAACCAATAGACTTTTCTGATTTTGCCCACGTTTCGAATAGCCAAAAGATGCAGCAGAGGGGCAGGATTCGTTTGGTCTCAATATAATTGAGGACTGTTTGGCTCCAATAACCCGGTCCACGTACAAATCCAACTATTACTACGAACCAGAAAATTTTGATGTCTATTAATTTAACCACTTAAAATAAATTTTCGTAATTTTAAGAAATTTAGATAAGAAGTAGAATAAAAATCTATGTCCTAAAACTAGAATAGCGAGAAATAAGAAAGAAAAAGAGTTCGTCGGAAAAGTGTCTAAAAAGAAAAATGGTTGAAAAATAAAAGGTGACGGAAAAATAAAAGAAACTTATAAAACTTAAAAATACTTGACTAACCTAACCTTATTACTACAACTAACTTAAAATTATAATCGCAAATTGAAATTACTAATTGGAATGATAATTGATACATAGGTAAAAGGTGTCTAAAAATATTAAAGCTTACAAGAAAAACTAAATCCCAAATGGAAATAACTTAAAAAGAAACTAAAACTTAAAAAGGCGTCGCAAAATTCTAAAGTACCTAAATCTTAGTCTAAAGAAAAAGCACTTAAGGAATTCTACGGCAAAGCCTAAAAATCTAGGAGTAAAAATAATTATGGCAAAAACTAAGTTTAAAACTAAATATGAGCTAAAAATACAAAAGTTACGCTAAAGCGATTAAAAAGGGACAAAATATAAAAATATACAAAAAGTTGTAAAAATTACAATTTTTATAAAAATATTATTTTTATATTATTTATTTAATAAAACTACTAATTTTACAAGTTAATTAAACTAATTTAACTAAAATATAAATTAAATAAAACGTAAATTAAAAATAAACTTAATTATAATAATAATAATAATTAGGGTTAATAATAATAATAATAATTAATAATCCGTAATAAATGCTGAATTGGAGTTTTGTCGCCTGTCAGAAAATCTCCGCGAGTCGCGGTAATAAATGCAGCAAACCCCGCGAGTCGCGGGGTTCAGAAATTCAGATCTGAAACAGTTTAAAATTTACGCTTTTTTTTTTTCTGTTAAAAAAAATATGTGTATAAAAGCTTATATTTTAAAAACTTAAATAAAATAGAACTACTTTATAATTTTAATAAATAAAATGCTTAAAACTAGATTTATATATATTTTTTTTATGTTTTTAAATAAAAACAAAATACTTAAATAAAACTTATGTTTTTATAAAATAAAAATAAAGAAAATTTATAAAACTTAAATATTTAACAAAATCTTAAAAATATACAAATTTTTGTTTATATTAGCGTTGCGCTTCCGGCTTTTAAGAGACTCCCCGGCAGCGGCGCCAAAAATACTTGATGTCGTAGGGGTTGTATACAAAATAGTATTATTTTTAGTGCGAAATACTATTAAATATGCTACAATTTTACACAAGATATTTATTTATTTATAGAATGGATATACTTAAACCTTGCTACAACACTTATAGGCAGTGTACCTAATCGTACAGTAGTGTAGTTTTTAGTAAGTCCGGTTCGTTCCACAGGGAATCTTTTTTAAACAAAGCTCAACGCTATATTAGTTTACTTTTATAAAATACAAATATATATATAAGTAATATTATTATTATAAAGGGGGGTTTTTACCGTTTAATGACCGGTTTGTCGATTTTAAAACTTTAGTCGCAGTTAAAACCAAATGTAAAATATTAAAAATAAATACAAGACTTAAATTAAAGCATGAAGTAAATAACGATAAATGAAATTGCGAATAATAAAAGTGCGATAAAATAAACTTGCGATAATTAAAAAGTACGATAATTAAAAGTGCGATTAAATACAATAACAATAAAAATGCGATAATTAGAAGTGCAATTAAATATAAAATAAAGGAAATTAAATATGAAATAAAAGAATTATGCTTATTTAAACTTCCGTAATCATGATGTTTGACGTGTTGATTTTAGTTTTATGCCCATGGGTTAATTGTCCTTTGTCCTGGATTATTTAATATGTCCGTCTGGTTTTTGTCCATAACAGTCCATCAGTCATAAATATAAAGTGCGAGTGTCCTCGTCAAATTATCCTTATACCCGAAGTTAAATATTCCAACTAATTGGGGACTTAAACTGTAACAAGATTTTAATACTTTGTTTAATAATTACACCAGGATGTCGACTGAGTGTAACCCAAGGTTTTAATATTTTGTTATCAATTATACCAAGTGTCCTTTGTACATAATTTCACCCATGTTTTAATTATTCTAGTGGCTATTAATCCATTCCCGTGTCCGGTTAAATGAACGATTATTCGTACATATAAATACCCCGCCCATCGTGTCCGATTGAGTGTATATGGTAATTTATAGGGACGCCCAATTGTAAATCTTTATATTAACATTAACAAACTATCATTTAGTTAAACAAATATAAAGCCCATTAATAGCCCATAGTCTAATTTCCACAAGTGTCGTTCTTTTGTCCAAACCCCAATTATGGTACAAAGTCCAATTACCCAATTTTAGTAATTAGCCCAACATCATGATTACTTCGTTTTAAACAAGCATAATAATAACTTAGCTACGAGACATTAATATAAAAAGGTTGAACATAACTTACAATGATTAAAAATAGCGTAGCGTTACACGGACAGAATTTCGACTTACACCCTTACAACATTCGCTAACATATCCTTATTATTAGAATTATAATTAAAATTAAAATATAAATTATAAATATATATATATATTTTACGTATGAGGAGAAGAAGAAAAAGATGATGAAAATGATCAGATTTCGGTTTGCTTTATAGGGAGTTTCAAAACTGGGGGCTCCGCGACTCGCGGCCATTTTGGCCTTCAAACTCCGCGAGTCGCGGAGAATGAAATTACAGCTCAGTCCCTTGGAGTCTTTCTCTGCCGACGGTTTTTATTTATAAATATAATATATATATATATATAATTAATATAATTAATTATATATTATATTATATTTATATACATAGTTAACTTGTAATTTTTAGTCCGTTGCGTCGAGCGTTAAGAGTTGACTCTGGTCCCGGTTCCGGATTTTCGAACGTCCTTGCGTACAATTTAATATCTTGTACTTTGCGTTTTGAATCTTGTACTCTTGTAATTTCGAGACGTTTCTTATCAATAATTGGAACCTTTTTGATTGTCTTTTGTACTTTTGAGCTTTTTGGTCGTTTGCGTCTTCAATTCGTCGAATCTGTCTTTTGTCTTCACCTTTTATTATTTAAACGAATATCACTTGTAAATAGAACAATTGCAACTAAAAGCTTGTCTTTCTTGAGGAATAATGCTATGAAATATATGTTCGTTTTTAGCATTATCATAAGAAAATTCAGCTAGCGGCAAATATTTATCCCACCCATTACCAAAATCAATAACACACGCTCGTAACATATCCTCCAACGTCTGAATGGTCCTTTCACTCTGACCATCCGTTTGAAGATGATAAGCGGTGCTCATATCTAATCTAGTTCCCAAGGCTTCTTTCAAAGATCGCCAAAACCTCGATACAAATCGACTGTCTCGGTCCGAAATAATGGATACAGGAACACCATGCCTAGAAACAATCTCTTTCAAGTACAAACGAGTGAGTTTCTCCATTGAATCTGTTTAAATCGGAAAAAAGTGAGCCGACTTAGTGAGTCGATCTACAATCACCCAAATAGTGTCATAGCTACCCGCAACTCTCGGTAACTTAGTAATAAAATCCATTGTAATTCCTTCCCACTTCCACTCGGGAATCTCAGGTTGCACCAACAGTCCAGATGGTTTTTGATGTTCAGCTTTAACCTTAGCACAGGTCAAACACTTATCCACATACGTAGCCACATCACCTTTCAAATTTGGCCACCAATACAGCCCCTTAAGATCATGATACATCTTTCCAGAACCTGGATGAATAGAGTACCTAGACTTATGAGCCTCATCCGAAACAAGTTGTCGCAGTTCACCAAACTTCGAAACCCAAAGACGTCCTGCAAAGTACCTAGTACCATCTGCTCGAATCTCGAATTTCTTAGCCATACCTCTTACGTTCTCTTTCACAAAATTCTCTTCCTTTAAGGCTTCTTGTCGTGCCTCAAGAATCTGCCTTGCGAGGTTTGTTCTAATTGTCATATTCAAGGCCCTATACCTGCGAGGTTCAGCCCCTTCTTTACAACTCAACGCATCCGCCACAACATTGGCCTTACCCGGATGATACAAAAGCTCACAATCGTAATCATTTAACGTCTCAATCCATCTTCGTTGTCTCATGTTCAACTGTTTCTGATCGAGGATATGTTGAAGACTTTTGTGATCTGTGTACACAGTACTCTTGACCCCATACAAATAATGTCTCCAAATCTTAAGTGCAAAAACAACGGCCCCCAACTCTAAATCATGAGTTGTATAGTTCTGCTCGTGAATCTTTAACTGACGTGATGCGTATGCAATAACTTTCTTTCGTTGCATCAAAACACAACCAAAGCCTTGACGCGAAGCATCACAATAAACAACAAAATCATCATTACCCTCAGGTAGTGACAATATCGGAGCGGTAGTCAACTTTGTAGTGACCCGAACTTTTCCATGTTTATATATATATTAAATGAAATTGTTATTTACATGATTAAGTGTTTCCAACATATTAAGCAATCAAACTTGTTAAGACTTGATTAAATGAAATACGTTTCATATAGACAATTGACCACCCAAGTTGACCGGTGATTCACGAACGTTAAAACTTGTAAAAACTATATGATGACATATATATGGTTATATATATAGTTAACATGATATTATGATAAGTAAAAATATCATTAAGTATATTAATAATAAACTACATATGTAAAAACAAGACTACTAACTTAATGATTTTGAAACGAGACATATATGTAACGATTATCGTTGTAACGACATTTAATGTATATATATCATATTAAGAGATATTCGTACATAATAATATCCTGATAATATAATAATTTAAAATCTCATTTGATATTATAAACATTGGGATAACAACATTTAACAAAATCGTTAACCTAAAGGTTTCAAAACAACACTTACATGTAACGACTAACGATGACTTAACGACTCAGTTAAAATGTATATACATGTAGTGTTTTAATATGTATTCATACACTTTTGAAAGACTTCAAGACACTTATCAAAATACTTCTACTTAACAAAAATGCTTACAATTACATCCTCGTTCAGTTTCATCAACAATTCTACTAGTATGCACCCGTATTCGTACACGTACAATACACAGCTTTTAGATGTATGTACTATTGGTATATACACTCCAATGATCAGCTCTTAGCAGCCCATGTGAGTCACCTAACACATGTGGAAACCATCATTTGGCAACTAGCATGAAATATCTCATAAAATTACAAAAATATGAGTAATCATTCATGACTTATTTACATGAAAACAAAATTACATATCCTTTATATCTAATCCATACACCAACGACCAAAAACACCTACAAACACTTTCATTCTTCAATTTTCTTCATCTAATTGATCTCTCTCAAGTTCTATCTTCAAGTTCTAAGTGTTCTTCATAAATTCTACAAGTTCTAGTTTCATAAAATCAAGAATACTTCCAAGTTTGCTAGCTTACTTCCAATCTTGTAGAGTGATCATCCAAACTCAAGAAATCTTTATTATTTACAGTAAGATATCTTTCTAATACAAGGTAATACTCATATTCAAACTTTGATTCAATTTCTATAACTATAACAATCTTATTTCGAGTGAAAATCTTACTTGAACTGTTTTCGTGTCATGATTATGCTTCAAGAACTTTCAAGCCATCCAAGGATCCTTTGAAGCTAGATCCATTTTTCTCATTTTCAGTAGCTTTATTCAGAAAACTTGAGGTAGTAATGATGTTCATAACATCATTCGATTCATACATATAAAGCTATCTTATTCGAAGGTTTAAACTTGTAATCACTAGGACATAGTTTAGTTAATTCTAAACTTGTTCGCAAACAAAAGTTAATCCTTCTAACTTGACTTTTAAAATCAACTAAACACATGTTCTATATCTATATTATATGCTAACTTAATGATTTAAAACCTGGAAACACGAAAAACACCGTAAAACCGGATTTACGCCGTCGTAGTAACACCGCGGGCTGTTTTGGGTTAGTTAATTAAAAACTATGATAAACTTTGATTTAAAAGTTGTTCTTCTGGGAAAATGATTTTTCTTATGAACATGAAACTATATCCAAAAATCATAGTTAAACTCAAAGTGGAAGTATGTTTTTTAAAATGGTCATTTAGACGTCGTTCTTTCGACTGAAATGACTACCTTTACAAAAATGACTTGTAACTTATATTTACGACTATAAATCTATACTTTTTCTGTTTAGATTCATAAAATAGAGTTCAATATGAAACCATAGCAATTTGATTCACTCAAAACGGATTTAAAATGAAGAAGTTATGGGTAAAACAAGATTGGATAATTTTTCTTGTTGTAGCAACGTGAAAATTGGTGACAAATCTATATTAATCATATCCTAGCTAACTTATATTGTATTATACATGTATTCTAATATATTATGTAATCTTGGGATACCATAGACACGTATGCAAATGTTTTGACATATCATATCGACCCATGTGTATATATTATTTGGAACAACCATAGACACTCTATATGCAGTAATGTGGGAGTTAGCTATACAGGGTTGAGGTTGATTCCAAAAATATATATACTTTGAGTTGTGATCTAGCCTGAGACGTGTATACACTGGGTCATGGATTGATTCAAGATAATATATATATCAATTTTTTTCTGTACATCTAACGTTGGACAACTAGTTGTAGGTTACTAACGAGGACAGCTGACTTAATAAACTTAAAACATCAAAATGTATTAAAAGTGTTCTAAATATATTTTGAATATACTTTGATATATATGTACATATTTGTTATAGGTTCGTGAATCGACCAGTGGCCAAGTCTTACTTCCCGACGAAGTAAAAATCTGTGAAAGTGAGTTATAGTCCCACTTTTAAAATCTAATATTTTTGGGATGAGAATAAATGCAGGTTTTATAAATGATTTACAAAATAGACACAAGTACGTGAAACTACATTCTATGGTTGAATTATCGAAATCGAATATGCCCCTTTTTATTAAGTCTGGTAATCTAAGAATTAGGGAACAGACACCCTAATTAACGCGAATTCTAAAGATAGATCTATTGGGCGTAACAAACCCCATCCAAAGTACCGGATGCTTTAGTACTTCAAAATTTATATCATATCCGAAGGGTGTCCCGGAATGATGGGGATATTCTTATATATGCATCTTGTTAATGTCGGTTACCAGGTGTTCACCATATGAATGATTTTTATCTCTATGTATGGGATGTATATTGAAATATGAAATCTTGTGGTCTATTGTTACGATTTGATATATATAGGTTAAACCTATAACTCACCAACATTTTTGTTGACGTTTAAAGCATGTTTATTCTCAGGTGAATATTAAGAGCTTCCGCTGTTGTATACTAAAATAAGGACAAGATTTGGAGTCCATGTTTGTATGATATTATGTAAAAACTGCATTCAAGAAACATATGTCGATGTAATATATTTCTATTGTAAACCATTATGTAATGGTCATGTGTAAACAGTATATTTTAGATTATCATTATTTGATAATCTACGTAATGCTTTTGAAACCTTTATTGATAAAATAAAGGTTATGGTTGTTTTAAAAATGAATGCAGTCTTTGAAAAACGTCTCATATAGAGGTCAAAACCTCGCAACAAAATCAATTAATATGGAACGTTTATAATTAATATGAACAGGACATTTCAAACTTCTTCTTTAAAATCTAAAAAGCAGTCTCTTGTTCATCCTTCCACTCGTACTTCTTCCCTTTATGCATTAAAGCAGTCAGAGGTTTCGCGATACGAGAGATATCTTGTATGAACCTTCGATAGTAACCTGCCAATCCTAGGAACTGACGAATTTGGGTAGGAGTTTTCGGAGTTTCCCACCTTTCAATCGCCTCAATCTTAGCAGGATCAACTTGTATCCCTTGTTTACTAACAATGTGTCCAAGGAATTGAACTTCTCGTAACCAATGCACACTTAGAGAACTTAGCGTATAACTCTTCTTTTCTCAACAGATCAAGCACTAACCTCAAATGTTCCTCGTGCTCTTCATCACTCTTCGAATACATAAGGATGTCGTCGATGAACACAATAACGAACTTGTCCAGATAGGGTCTACACACACGGTTCATGAGGTCCATGAACATAACAGGTGCATTTGTCAATCCGAACGGCATAACAAGAAACTCAAAATGACCGTAACGGGTGCGAAAAGCAGTTTTCGAAACATCAGATTCCTTAACACACAACTGATGATAGCCGGAATGAAGATCGATTTTTGAATAAACAGATGAACCCTGAAGCTGATCGAACAGATCATCAATTCTCGGAAGGGGATAACGGTTTTTAATAGTAAGCTTGTTCAACTCACGATAATCAATGCACAAACGAAATGAACCATCCTTCTTCTTAACAAATAGAACCGGAGCTCCCCATGGGGACGAACTAGGATGAATAAAACCTTTGTCTAACAACTCACGGAGTTGACTTGACAATTCTTGAAGTTCAGAAGGCGCAAGACGATAAGGAGCACGTGCTACAGGAGCAGCACCGGGAACAAGATCAATTTGAAATTCTACCGCGCGTTGCGGCGGAAGGCCAGGTAAATCTTCGGGAAATACCTCAGGAAAATCTCTAACAATATGAACATCTCCAACACTCTTCGTTTCTTTATCGGAATCAACAACATGGGCTAGAATAGCATGACAGCCCTTACGAAGATGTTTAAGAACTTTCAAACAGCTAATAAGATTTAACTGTCGGCATTTCTTATCTCCAAGAACCATCAGCGGCTCTCCAACCACATTAGTAATACAAATAGCTTTATCATAACACACAATCTCAGCACGATTCGCAGATAACCAATCCATCCCAATAACAATATCAAAACTACCAAGTTCAATCGGTACCAAATCTATCTCAAAATCTCTACCAGCTAAACTAATGTTACACTTACGATGCACAGTCTTACCAGTGAGTACCTTACCATTAGCTATTTCAACAACATACGTATTGTCTAAAGGAGTTAACGGTGTTTTGATTTTTGGACTTAATTTACTCGACACAAAACTCAAATCAGCCCCTGAATCAAATAGTACATAAACTGATAAATCGTTGACCGAGAACGTACCAGTAACAAGTTTAGGATCTTCCTCAGCATCCCTGGCGTTAATGTTGAACGCTCTACCACGCGCAGTCTCTGCAGTCTTCTTTTTGGGACAGGCATCACGGAAATGCCCCGGCTTCCCACACTCGTAACAAACCCTCGGATTACCACCATTATTCGACTTTCCATTACCATTACCATTACCATTACCACCTCTATAACCAGAATTATTACCATTATTACCACCTGCAGCAGGAGCATTAGAACCCGACAGAAGCACCGTACAATCCTTAGCAATGTGTCCCTGTTTAGAACACCTCTTGCAAGTCACGGTACAGAAACCATCATGAGCCTTGTAACAACGTGGACACACACGCTGACTGCGGTTATTCGAACCAGAAGTATCCTGCTTTTTCTGCTGATTCTGGTTTTGATTGCGGTTATTATCCCACTTTCTCTTCCCATTATCAGCTTTCTTAACAGCCTCTTCACTGGGTTTGGTTACAGCAGCTTTGCTTCTTCTCAAGATCTTATCATTCAACTTATGAGCCCTCAACATTACGGCCTCAATAGTCTGGGGCTCACTAGATTCAACTCCATGTTCAATTTTCTCGGACAACCCATCAATGTAAGCTTCAATCTTAAGATTCTCATCGGCATAAACATTAGGGCACAACAAAGTCAACTCAAAGAATCTCTGCTCGTAGGCATCTAATTCGGTGTCCTTCATTTTTAAGTTTTTAAGTTCAACCTCTAACTTCTTAAGCTCAGCCCTAGGTCGGTAGCGGGTGATCATTCTTTCCTTGAAATTATTCCAAGTTAAACCATAAGCCACATCATTTCCCAAACTGTTAACCAAGTTATTACACCAGGTCAATGCACTATCCTTCAAAGTTAATGTGCGTAGAGGCGTATATGAAATAGTGTATATTTTACTAGGAAAAACTATTAAATACGATACAATTTTACACAAGATATTTATTTATTTATAGAATGGATATACTTAAACCTTGCTACAACACTTATAGGCAGTGTACCTAATCGTACAGTAGTGTAGTTTTTAGTAAGTCCGGTTCGTTCCACAGGGAAATCTTTTAAACAAAGCTTAACGCTATATTAGTTTTATCTTATAAAAATACAAATATATATAAGTAATATTATTATTATAAAAGGGGGTTTTTACCGTTTAATGACCGGTTTGTCGATTTTTAAAACTTTAGTCGCAGTTAAAACCTAATGTAAAATATTAAATAAATACAACTTAATTTAAAACGTAAAGTAAATAACGACAATGAAATTGCGATAAAATAAAATTGCGATAATTAAAAAGTACAATAATTAGAAGTGCAATTAAATACAATGATAATAAATAAAAGTGCAATAATTAAAAGTGCAATTAAAAATGAAAATAAAAGAATTATGCTTATTTAAACTTCCATAATCATGATGTTTGACATGTTGATTTTAGTTTATTTCCATGGGTTAATTGTTCTTTGTCCTGGATTATTTAATATGTCCATACGGATTTGTCCATAATAGTCCATTAGTCATAAATATAAAGTGCGAAAGTCTTCGTCAAATTATTCTTATTCCCGAAGTCAAATATTCCAACTAATTGGGGATTCAAATTGTAACAAGGTCTTAATACTTTGTTTAATGAATACACCAGGTTATCGAATGCGTGTAAACCAAGGTTTTATTACTTTGTTAACAATTACACCAATTACCCTTGAATGTAATCCACCCCTGTTTCAACAAGTCTATTAACTATTAATCCAATTTCGTGTCCGGTAAAATGAACAATTATTGGTATTTATAGATATCCCGCCCACCGTACCCAGTCAAGCGTATGTGGTTATATATAAATACGTCAAATTATAAGTCTATATATTAAATTAATGAGGTATCGTTTAGTTAATATAAAAACCCATTAATAGCCCATAGTCTAATTTCCACAAGTGTCGTTCTTTTGTCCAAACCCCAATTATGGTACAAAGCCCAATTACCCAATTTTAATATTTTTAGCCCAACATCATGATTACTTCGGAATTAAATAAGCATAATAATAACTTAGCTACGAGACATTAATTTAAAAAGGTTGAACATAACTTACAATGATTAAAAATAGCGTAGCGTTACACGGACAGAATTTCGACTTACACCCTTACAACATTCGCTAACATACCCTTATTATTGGAAATTAAAATTAAAATTAAAATTATAATATAAATATATATATATATATATATATATATATATATATATATATATATATATATATATATATATATATATATATATATATATATATATATACGTTGAGAGAGTTGGATGGATGGATATATATATTTTACACTGAACCAAACACGTGAATTTATAGGGCTGTGGCCAAAAAAAGGGCCTCATGCGATCGCATGAGCTTTGCCCTTCAAGGCCATGCGATCGCTTGGCCAGCTGGGAGAGCACAAAAGTCTTTAAAAATGTGGGCTGCTTATTTATTTATTATATAATATAATATATATAATTAAATATAATTATATATATATTATATTATATTCTTGTACTCCGTTGACTTGTAATTTTTAGTCCGTTGCGTCGAGCGTTGAGAGTTGACTTTGGTCCCGGTTCCGGATTTTTGAACGTCCTTGCGTATAATTTAATATCTTGTATTTTGCGTTTTGCTTCTTGTACTCTTGTAATTTTGAGACGTTTCTTATCAATAATTGGAACCACTTTGATTGTACTTTGTACTTTTGAGCTTTTTGGTCATTCGCGTCTTCAATTCGTCGAATCTGTCTTTTGTCTTCACCTTTTATTATTTAAACGAATATCACTTGTAAATAGGACAATTGCAACTAAAAGCTTGTCTTTCTTGAGGGATAATGCTATGAAATATATGTTCGTTTTTAGCATTATCAAATATTTCCACATTTGAGCGTTGCTTGTCCTCAAGCAATATAGTCTTGAAATACTAGAATCACTTCTTTATTCTTCACACTTTGTACATCAGTGATTTCTATACGGCGGTATAAACAATGGTAGTAACGATGTGGTTTACAGTCCCACATGACTATAAAATTTAGATCCATTAGGGAAATTGGATCTTTATGAAAACATTTGATCTTTTGAAAATTAAATCTAGCTTTTACCCTAGATAAGTTTTCCGGAATAACTCTTCACCGGTGTTTGCAAATTATTTTTGTGGGTTTGGTGGGTTTCAGATTTGAAAATTTTAGTTTATAGTTTAAAACTTGCGGTTTTGTGTCACCCACTTGCTAACCTTGTATTGAGAAAGCAACACGTCCAGTATACTTGCTCCGTATATTACCTTTTGGTAAACTACCGTCCGGTTGTAAGGAAAAGCGTTGAACAAGCAAATGTTAAGGCAATGTCCCCTGACATACTTTTTATTATGGTCTATAACGTATCAGATGCAATTACTATCCTTGGTAGGAGCAATAGTAAAGCTCACCCTTATAATTTTCTGGTCTGGCACAAGGTCCTGTCTTTGACCATGCTATGCAACCCCCGTTCTTACGGTTGACACCCGAATTGGTTCAGGTGACCTAATGAATTCCAGGTGAATTCCTAGGATTTTACGTTCAATGGTAATGAACGCATTAAAAATGGGTTTTCAGAAAACAAATCGGTTTTAATTTTGATCAAAATATTTTCTCGTTCAAGCTCGAGTTTAGATATCATCGAATTCCATGAGTTTGTAATTCTCAATCTTTAAGGTCAACCTCTAGGATTGAGTAATATCAGTCTTAAAAGCTGATTTTTGATCTTTTAAGGAGATTATCCTTTCCGGGGGTCTGATTCATTAGTCTTATCCATCTAATTTGCACGGCGTCCTCCCCATTTTACAAGACAGATCCTCTCATGGTTAGGATAAGTCTGACCACTTGGTGACCCTGTTTGATTCCGAGGTCCGTGAATTTCCTGCTGATTTTAGAGATGACTTTTCTAGATTTTTCGTCAATTCTACAGCTGGTGTGGACGACAACTTCATGACCTAAATCAAGAAGCGCGTTTCTTTTTCGGAAGACTTTACTTCCTTTTAATGATGGAATTGATTCATCATGTAGATCCATCTTTCTTACAGTAAATCGGGTAAAACTGTTTAGTTTAGTCCAAGGCAAAAGTATCTTCAATTATTTGTTACAGAAATATGTGACATATGTTTAAAATAACTTGATAAATTTTTCCACACTTGGCTTTTATTTTCTTTTATTTGCCTTTTTATTGTCCTCTATTTCATTTTAAATGAATTCTAACATTTTAGTTTGTTTCTCAATTTATGTCCTTTCCAAGGTAACAATAATTTCGGTGTTTAACACCTAGTTTTATCGTTC
The DNA here is from genome assembly GCF_046630445.1 of Rutidosis leptorrhynchoides. Lineage (NCBI taxonomy): Eukaryota > Viridiplantae > Streptophyta > Magnoliopsida > Asterales > Asteraceae > Rutidosis > Rutidosis leptorrhynchoides. The sequence goes on along the minus strand of NC_092334.1, from coordinate 46,403,999 downwards.
ATAAATATGTATAAACATGATTTTGAGTTCATTTAATTGAAAATTTTGAAATTTTTTACTAGAATTGGGTAGTCAGTATATAAGACTAGGGCTGTTCTTTATTATCAGAGAGCACTAGATTCTAATACAACTACTGCGTTACTAGTATTTTTAATGGTAACCAAGTGTTTAAGTTAAAAATTTTAAAATCCGAAAGAATTTAACCCCTTCCCACACTTAAGATCTTGCAATGCCCTCATTTACAAGAAATCAGTAACAATTTAAATTATTGAGGGTGATTAGCGTAGAAAAATGATTAAATTTTACCAAAGGTTCCAAACATATTGGCGTTTGTTTGCTGAATGATAAATGGTGCACATCATTTGTTCATTCCGTCTTGTTGTTACATCACATTTATTTTTCATCTTGTCATCAAAATTACTAGCTTTTGCTGAACTTAATGCCAGTCTTTGAAAATTGCGCTGTTTTACCTAGGGATGAGCAGAAGTACCAATTTCCCGATCCCGTACCGGTACCGTCCCGGTACCGGTACCGTTTTACCGGACCGAATGGTAAACGGGACCGGTTCCGGTTCCAGTTTTTTTGGCTTTTCGGTATCGGTACAAAAGATGCGGTACATGTACGGTACCGGGAAATTCCCGAATTAGTACCGATTTCATTACCCATATTTTAAAAGGCCGCAAGTTTCATGGAATATGAAAAGGTCGGTTGTTTACTTGATACACAGAGTCACACGGTATAATCAAAAAAAAAAAAAAAAAAACCATCGCCACTTTTCAAAAACCCTAATCATCAATCATCATGGACTCTCCTCCTTCATCACTTCCATCATCATCAATCCCTTCCATGAACACACCTTATCAAGTAAGTTATTTAATTTTTTAAAAAAATTGTATCAGATTGTTTCAGATTTTATAACAGATTTTAAAAAAAATTGTATCCGTATCGTATTTGTATGTATAACAGATCATATTTGTATGTATAACAGATCGTATTTGTATGTATAACAGATTGTATTTGTATGTATATCAGTATCGTATATAATATCTTGTATCACTATGTATCAGTATATAATATCTTGTATATCAGTATGTAATTATCTTGTAATTATCTTGTATATCAGTATGTAATTATCTTGTATATCAGCACGTAATTATCTTGTATCACTATGTATCAGTATATATCGCATGTAATTATGTATCACATGTAGCCACTATGTATATCACTATGTATATCAGTATGTATCACTAATTATACTTGTATAACTTGTATCAGTATATCTTATCAGATTGTATAACTTGTATGACTTGTATCAGATTGTATAACTTGTATGACTTGTATATATAATCTCTTACTGATAATGCTTATTTTTTAGGGTGATGAGACGTTTGTGGATGAAACCAATCATGTGGACATTAACGAATATTTGAATGATGACGTTGTGCAAACTCAATCAACAAGCTCAAAAAGAAAACGTGCAAAAGGAGATAATCCAACTGAAGATACTCAACCTACAAAAAAAGGAAGAGAGCGGGCTGAATGTTGGAATTCTTTTTCAATAGAGTACGTTACAGAAAGTGATGGTCGTTTAATAAAGTACGGGAAGTGCAAACATTGTGGTAAAATGATCAAAGCGGATACTACAACGAACGGTACATCCGGACTTAATAAACATTCTTCTAGATGCAAAAAACACCCTCAATTCATTGCTAAACAAAAGCAACAACAATTATCATTTCAACCAAGTGGTAAAGTTGGTGCCTGGAAACACGATGATAATGAGATTAAAAAGGCTTTGCTTGACTATTTTATTTGTGCTGAATTACCATTCAAGCTAGTTGAACATTGGGCATTTCGTAGGTTGATGTATGTTACCAACGAAAATATTAAGCTTCCATCACGCCATAAACTATCTAAGGATATTGTCCAATATTACTTAGATGAAAGACTTAAATTGCATGCTTTCTTGAGTAACCCGAATAATACCGTTCACTTGACAACTGATACTTGGACATCATCTTGTCAACGTGAGAACTACATGGTAGTAACCGGTCATTTTATAGACGAAAATTGGGTAATGCATAAGAGAATTATTAACTTCAAACCCATTGTTAGTCATAAGAGTGATGCCATTGGTAGTGAATTGATTGAGTGTATTCGAGGTTGGGGTATAAAGAATGTAATGACTATGACCCTTGATAATGCATCGAGCAATGACAAGGCCATAGCATATGTTTTGTCTAAGTTGAAGAATAAATATGAAGATGGTAAACATGCTCACATTAGGTGTATGGCACATATTATTAACCTAATAGTGAAAGAGGGCTTAGATGAAGCAAACTTGCATATTCAGTGTTTTCAAAAAGCAGTTAAGTACACCAGGCAATCATCTCAACGGATAAAAAAATTTAAAGAATGCATGAAAGACGAAACAATTGATTCAAAGAAGTTTCTATGTGGAGATTGTCCAACTAGGTGGAATTCCACCTATGAACTTTTGAAAAGGGCCGTGGATTTGAAAGATATATTTACAAAATATGAAGGTGTGGATAAAAGTTTCGAGCGTGATTTAGATAAGGTTCCCGGTGATGTTTGAAATGTCCCGTTCTTATTGATTAAAAACGTTCCATATTAATTGATTTCGTTGCGAGGTTTTGACCTCTATATGAGACGTTTTTCAAAGACTGCATTCATTTTAAAACAAACCATAACCTTTATTTCATCAATAAAGGTTTAAAAAGCTTTACGTAGATTATCAAATAATGATAATCTAAAATATCCTGTTTACACACGACCATTACATAATGGTTTACAATACAAATATGTTACAACAAAATAAGTTTCTTGAATGCAGTTTTTACACAATATCATACAAGCATGGACTCCAAATCTCGTCCTTATTTAAGTATGCGACAGCGGAAGCTCTTAATAATCACCTGAGAATAAACATGCTTAAAACGTCAACAAAAATGTTGGTGAGTTATAGGTTTAACCTATATATATCAAATCATAATAATAGACCACAAGATTTCATATTTCAATACACATCCCATACATAGAGATAAAAATCATTCATATGGTGAACACCTGGTAACCGACATTAACAAGATGCATATATAAGAATATCCCCATCATTCCGGGACACCCTTCGGATATGATATAAATTTCGAAGTACTAAAGCATCCGGTACTTTGGATGGGGTTTGTTAAGCCCAATAGATCTATCTTTAGGATTCGCGTCAATTAGGGTGTCTGTTCCCTAATTCTTAGATTACCAGACTTAATAAAAAGGGGCATATTCGATTTTGATAATTCAACCATAGAATGTAGTTTCACTTACTTGTGTCTATTTTGTAAATCATTTATAAAACCTGCATGTATTCTCATCCCAAAAATATTAGATTTTAAAAGTGGGACTATAACTCACTTTCACAGATTTTTACTTCGTCGGGAAGTAAGACTTGGCCACTGGTTGATTCACGAACCTATAACAACATATACATATATATCAAAGTATGTTCAAAATATATTTACAACACTTTTAATATATTTTGATGTTTTAAGTTTATTAAGTCAGCTGTCCTCGTTAGTAACCTACAACTAGTTGTCCACAGTTAGATGTACAGAAATAAATCGATAAATATTATCTTGAATCAATCCACGACCCAGTGTATACGTATCTCAGTATTGATCACAACTCAAACTATATATATTTTGGAATCAACCTCAACCCTGTATAGCTAACTCCAACATTCACATATAGAGTGTCTATGGTTGTTCCGAAATATATATAGATGTGTCGAAATGATAGGTCGAAACATTGTATACGTGTCTATGGTATCTCAAGATTACATAATATACAATACAAGTTGATTAAGTTATGGTTGGAATAGATTTGTTACCAATTTTCACGTAGCTAAAATGAGAAAAATTATCCAATCTTGTTTTACCCATAACTTCTTCATTTTAAATCCGTTTTGAGTGAATCAAATTGCTATGGTTTTATATTGAACTCTATTTTATGAATCTAAACAGAAAAAGTATAGGTTTATAGTCGGAAAAATAAGTTACAAGTCGTTTTTGTAAAGGTAGTCATTTCAGTCGAAAGAACGACGTCTAGATGACCATTTTAGAAAACATACTTCCACTTTGAGTTTAACCATAATTTTTGGATATAGTTTCATGTTCATAATAAAAATCATTTTCTCAGAATAACAACTTTTAAATCAAAGTTTATCATAGTTTTTAATTAACTAACCCAAAACAGCCCGCGGTGTTACTACGACGGCGTAAATCCGGTTTTACGGTGTTTTTCGTGTTTCCAGGTTTTAAATCATTAAGTTAGCATATCATATAGATATAGAACATGTGTTTAGTTGATTTTAAAAGTCAAGTTAGAAGGATTAACTTTTGTTTGCGAACAAGTTTAGAATTAACTAAACTATGTTCTAGTGATTACAAGTTTAAACCTTCGAATAAGATAGCTTTACATGTATGAATCGAATGATGTTATGAACATCATTACTACCTTAAGTTCCTTGGATAAACCTACTGGAAAAGAGAAAAATGGATCTAGCTTCAATGGATCCTTGGATGGCTCGAAGTTCTTGAAGCAGAATCATGACACGAAAACAAGTTCAAGTAAGATCATCACTTGAAATAAGATTGTTATAGTTATAGAAATTGAACCAAAGTTTGAATATGATTATTACCTTGTATTAGAATGATAACCTACTGTAAGAAACAAAGATTTCTTGAGGTTGGATGATCACCTTACAAGATTGGAAGTGAGCTAGCAAACTTGAAAGTATTCTTGATTTTATGTAACTAGAACTTGTAGAATATATGAAGGACACTTAGAACTTGAAGATAGAACTTGAGAGAGATCAATTAGATGAAGAAAATTGAAGAATGAAAGTGTTTGTAGGTGTTTTTGGTCGTTGGTGTATGGATTAGATATAAAGGATATGTAATTTTGTTTTCATGTAAATAAGTCATGAATGATTACTCATATTTTTGTAATTTTATGAGATATTTCATGCTAGTTGCCAAATGATGGTTCCCACATGTGTTAGGTGACTCACATGGGCTGCTAAGAGCTGATCATTGGAGTGTATATACCAATAGTACATACATCTAAAAGCTGTGTATTGTACGAGTACGAATACGGGTGCATACGAGTAGAATTGTTGATGAAACTGAACGAGGATGTAATTGTAAGCATTTTTGTTAAGTAGAAGTATTTTGATAAGTGTCTTGAAGTCTTTCAAAAGTGTATGAATACATATTAAAACACTACATGTATATACATTTTAACTGAGTCGTTAAGTCATCGTTAGTCGTTACATGTAAATGTTGTTTTGAAACCTTTAGGTTAACGATCTTGTTGAATGTTGTTAACCCATTGTTTATTATAACAAATGAGATGTTAAATTGTTATATTATCATGATATTATGATATATAATATATCTTAGTATGATGTATATACTGTTAAATGTCGTTACAACGATAATCGTTACATATATGTCTCGTTTCGAAATCATTAAGTTAGTAGTCTTATTTTTACATATGTAATTCATTGTTAATACACTTAATAATATATTTACTTATCATTTAACATAATTAACCAAGTGTATCAATATCTTAATATGATTCATATGTACCTAGTAAGACGTTGTTATAACGATAATCGTTATATATATCATTTTCGAGTTTCTTAAATTAATAGTCTCATTTTTATGTATATAACTCATTGTTAAAATACCTAATGAGATACATACTTATAATAAAATCATGTTAACTATATATATAACCATATATATGTCATCGTATAGTTTTTACATGTTTTAACGTTCGTGAATCACCGGTCAACTTGGGTGGTCAATTGTCTATATGAAACATATTTCAATTAATCAAGTCTTAACAAGTTTAATTGCTTAACATGTTGGAAACATTTAATCATGTAAATATCAATCTCAATTAATATATATAAACATGGAAAAGTTCGGGTCACTACAGTACCTACCCGTTAAATAAATTTCGTCCCGAAATTTTAAGCTGTTGAAGGTGTTGACGAATCTTCTGGAAATAGATGCGGGTATTTCTTCTTCATCTGATCTTCACACTCCCAGGTGAACTCGGGTCCTCTACGAGCATTCCATCGAACCTTAACAATTGGTATCTTGTTTTGCTTAAGTCTTTTAACCTCACGATCCATTATTTCGACGGGTTCTTCGATGAATTGAAGTTTTTCGTTGATTTGGATTTCATCTAACGGAATAGTGAGATCTTCTTTAGCAAAACATTTCTTCAAATTCGAGACGTGGAAAGTGTTATGTACAGCCGCGAGTTGTTGAGGTAACTCTAGTCGGTAAGCTACTGGTCCGACACGATCAATAATCTTGAATGGTCCAATATACCTTGGATTTAATTTCCCTCGTTTACCAAATCGAACAACGCCTTTCCAAGGTGCAACTTTAAGCATGACCATCTCTCCAATTTCAAATTCTATATCTTTTCTTTTAATGTCAGCGTAGCTCTTTTGTCGACTTTGGGCGGTTTTCAACCGTTGTTGAATTTGGATGATCTTCTCGGTAGTTTCTTGTATAATCTCCGGACCCGTAATCTGTCTATCCCCCACTTCACTCCAACAAATCGGAGACCTGCACTTTCTACCATAAAGTGCTTCAAACGGCGCCATCTCAATGCTTGAATGGTAGCTGTTGTTGTAGGAAAATTCTGCTAACGGTAGATGTCGATCCCAACTGTTTCCGAAATCAATAACACATGCTCGTAGCATGTCTTCAAGCGTTTGTATCGTCCTTTCGCTCTGCCCATCAGTTTGTGGATGATAGGCAGTACTCATGTCTAGACGAGTTCCTAATGCTTGCTGTAATGTCTGCCAGAATCTTGAAATAAATCTGCCATCCCTATCAGAGATAATAGAGATTGGTATTCCATGTCTGGAGACGACTTCCTTCAAATACAGTCGTGCTAACTTCTCCATCTTGTCATCTTCTCTTATTGGCAGGAAGTGTGCTGATTTGGTGAGACGATCAACTATTACCCAAATAGTATCAAAACCACTTGCAGTCCTTGGCAATTTAGTGATGAAATCCATGGTAATGTTTTCCCATTTCCATTCTGGGATTTCGGGTTGTTGAAGTAGACCTGATGGTTTCTGATGCTCAGCTTTGACCTTAGAACATGTCAAACATTCTCCTACGTATTTAGCAACATCGGCTTTCATACCCGGCCACCAAAAATGTTTCTTGAGATCCTTGTACATCTTTCCCGTTCCAGGATGTATTGAGTATCTGGTTTTATGAGCTTCTCTAAGTACCATTTCTCTCATATCTCCAAATTTTGGTACCCAAATCCTTTCAGCCCTATACCGGGTTCCGTCTTCCCGAATATTAAGATGCTTCTCCGATCCTTTGGGTATTTCATCCTTTAAATTTCCCTCTTTTAAAACTCCTTGTTGCGCCTCCTTTATTTGAGTAGTAAGGTTATTATGAATCATTATATTCATAGATTTTACTCGAATGGGTTCTCTGTCCTTCCTGCTCAAGGCATCGGCTACCACATTTGCCTTCCCCGGGTGGTAACGAATCTCAAAGTCGTAATCATTCAACAATTCAATCCACCTACGCTGCCTCATATTCAGTTGTTTCTGATTAAATATGTGTTGAAGACTTTTGTGGTCGGTATATATAATACTTTTGACCCCATATAAGTAGTGCCTCCAAGTCTTTAATGCAAAAACAACCGCGCCTAATTCCAAATCATGCGTCGTATAATTTTGCTCGTGAATCTTCAATTGTCTAGACGCATAAGCAATCACCTTCGTTCGTTGCATTAATACACAACCGAGACCTTGCTTTGATGCGTCACAATAAATCACAAAATCATCATTCCCTTCAGGCAATGACAATATAGGTGCCGTAGTTAGCTTTTTCTTCAATAACTGAAACGCTTTCTCTTGTTCATCCTTCCATTCAAATTTCTTCCCTTTATGCGTTAATGCAGTCAAGAGTTTTGCTATTCTGGAAAAGTCTTGGATGAACCTTCTGTAGTAACCAGCTAGTCCTAAAAACTGGCGTATGTGTTTCGGAGTTTTCGGGGTTTCCCACTTTTCAACAGTTTCTATCTTTGCCGGATCCACCTTAATACCTTCTTTGTTCACTATGTGACCGAGGAATTGAACTTCTTCCAACCAAAATGCACACTTTGAAAACTTAGCGTACAATTCTTCCTTCCTCAATACTTCTAACACCTTTCTCAAATGTTCACCGTGTTCTTGGTCATTCTTTGAGTAAATAAGTATGTCATCAATGAAAACAATGACAAACTTGTCAAGGTATGGTCCACACACTCAGTTCATAAGGTCCATGAACACAGCTGGTGCATTAGTTAAACCAAATGGCATGACCATAAACTCGTAATGACCGTAACGTGTTCTGAAAGCAGTCTTTGGAATATCATCTTCTTTCACCCGCATTTGATGATACCCGGAACGTAAGTCAATCTTTGAATAAACAGACGAGCCTTGTAGTTGATCAAATAAGTCGTCGATTCTCGGTAGTGGGTAGCGGTTCTTGATGGTAAGTTTGTTCAACTCTCGGTAGTCGATACACAACCTGAATGTACCATCTTTCTTCTTGACAAACAAAACAGGAGCTCCCCACGGTGATGTGCTTGGTCGAATGAAACCACGCTCTAAAAGTTCTTGTAATTGGCTTTGCAGTTCTTTCATCTCGCTGGGTGCGAGTTTGTAAGGAGCACGAGCTATTGGTGCAGCTCCTGGTACAAGATCTATTTAAAATTCAACGGATCGATGTGGGGGTAATCCCGGTAATTCTTTCGGAAATACATCGGGAAATTCTTTTGCGACGGGAACATCATTGATGCTCTTTTCTTCAGTTTGTACTTTCTCGACGTGTGCTAGAACAGCATAGCAACCTTTTCTTATTAGTTTTTGTGCCTTCAAATTACTAATAAGATGTAGCTTCGTGTTGCCCTTTTCTCCGTACACCATTAAGGGTTTTCCTTTTTCTCGTATAATGCGAATTGCATTTTTGTAACAAACGATCTCTGCTTTCACTTCTTTCAACCAGTCCATACCGATTATCACATCAAAACTCCCTAACTCTACTGGTATCAAATCAATCTTAAATGTTTCGCTAACCAGTTTAATTTCTCGATTCCGACATATATTATCTGCTGAAATTAATTTACCATTTGCTAATTCGAGTAAAAATTTACTATCCAAAGGCGTCAATGGACAACTTAATTTAGCACAAAAATCTCTACTCATATAGCTTCTATCCGCACCCGAATCAAATAAAACGTAAGCAGATTTATTGTCAATAAGAAACGTACCCGTAACAAGCTCCGGGTCTTCTTGTGCCTCTGCCGCATTAATATTGAAAACTCTTCCGCGGCCTTGTCCATTCGTGTTCTCCTGGTTCGGGCAATTTCTAATAATGTGGCCCGGTTTTCCACATTTATAACAAACTACATTGGCATAACTTGCTCCGACACTACTTGCTCCGCCATTACTCGTTCCGACACCATTTGTTCCTTTCGTTCTATTAACCCCTGGTCCGTAGACCTCACACTTCGCCGCGCTATGACCATTTCTTTTACACTTGTTGCAAAATTTGGTGCAGAACCCCGAGTGATACTTTTCACACCTTTGGCATAGCTGCTTCTGATTGTTGTTGTTGTTGCAGTTATTATTGTTGTTTGGATGATTGTTGTAGTTGCTATTGTTGTTGTTGTTGTTGTTGGGCCGTTTGTTGTAGTTGCGATTGATGTTGCGATTGTTGGGATAATTGTTGCGATTATTGTTGTTGTTGTATTGGTGATTCTTATCACCGTTTTCCTCCCACTTTCTTTTGACTTGCTTCACATTGGCCTCTTCAGCAGTCTGTTCTTTAATTCTTTCTTCAATCTGGTTCACTAGTTTGTGAGCCATTCTACATGCCTGTTGTATGGAGGCGGGCTCGTGTGAACTTATATCTTCTTGGATTCTTTCCGGTAATCCTTTCACAAACGCGTCGATCTTCTCTTCCTCATCTTCGAATGCTCCCGGACACAATAGGCACAATTCTGTGAATCGTCTTTCGTACGTGGTAATATCAAATCCTTGGGTTCGTAACCCTCTAAGTTCTGTCTTGAGCTTATTGACCTCGGTTCTGGGACGGTACTTCTCGTTCATCAAGTGCTTGAATGCTGACCACGGTAGTGCGTACGCATCGTCTTGTCCCACTTGCTCTAGATAGGTATTCCACCATGTTAATGCAGAACCTGTGAAGGTATGCGTAGCGTACTTCACTTTGTCCTCTTCAGTACACTTACTTATGGCAAACACCGATTCGACCTTCTCGGTCCACCGTTTCAATCCGATCGGTCCTTCGGTTCCATCAAATTCCAAAGGTTTGCAGGCAGTGAATTCTTTGTAGGTGCATCCTACACGATTTCCTGTACTGCTAGATCCAATGTTATTGTTGGTATGTAGCGCAGCCTGTACTGCGGCTATGTTTGAAGCTAGAAAAGTACGGAATTCCTCTTCATTCATATTCACGGTGTGTCGAGTAGTCGGTGCCATTTCCTTCAAAATAGTCAAATGGAACAAGTTAATCATACAGAATATTAAGAGTAGTTAATAGTATTTCGTAGCATAATATGAACTCATTTATAAAAGCTTTTTCTTCATATTAGCATTTTATAAGTTTAAATTCGGGTAGTACCTACCCGTTAAGTTCATACTTAGTAGCTAATATACAATTCAACTACTACAATTCTATATGAAAAACTGATTATAATAATATTTCGCGTTCAAACTTTTATACAATATTTTACAAACTTACAATACCGCTTATTTTACATAAAGCATGAAATATAGCACACAATAACTTTGATACAAGATAGTTGTGAAGATAATTCTAGCTAGTACACAAGTCGTTCAGCAAAGGTAATAAAGACACGTAATTCATACGTCCAGAAACAAGTCAAGCATTCTGGTTTTACTAGGACTACTTCCCATCCTTGGTCTTGTGGAACATAACCGTTATGGCCGTTGATAAGACAGCGTATTGTAACGTCGTTAAAGGGACGAGGGTTACGTAATGTCCAACAGTCCCGTAACAATCTAAAAACCTCATTTCTTACCCCAATTACCGACTCCGTCACTTGTAGGAACATTTTGTTTAATAGTTGTAGGCCGATGTTCTTGTTCTCACTTTGGTGAGAAGCGAACATTACTAATCCGTAAGCATAACATGCTTCTTTATGTTGCATGTTAGCCGCTTTTTCTAAATCACGAAGTCTAATATTCGGATATATTGAGTCAAAATAATTTCTTAACCCATTGCGTAAAATAGCATTTGGGTTCCCCGCAATATATGCGTCAAGGTAAACACATCGTAACTTATGGATTTCCCAATGTGATATCCCCCATCTTTCGAACGAAAGCCTTTTATAAACCAAGGCATTCTTGGAACGTTCTTCGAATGTCTTACAAACTGATCTCGCCTTAAATAGTTGTGCCGAAGAATTCTGACCGACTCTAGACAAGATTTCATCAACCATGTCTCCGGGTAGGTCTCTTAAAATATTGGGTTGTCTATCCATTTTGTGTTTTTATACTGTAAAATAGACAAGAGTTAGATTCATAAAAAAAATACTTATTAATACAAGCAATTTTTACATATATCATAAAGCATAAGCACACTATATTACATATATTACACCACACGAATACAACTATCTTATTCCGACTCGCTTGTTCCTTCTTCTTCGGTTTTGGTTCGTTTTGCCAAGTTTCTAGGGATATATGATGTTCCCCTAATACGAGCCGTCGTGATCCACATTGGTTTAGAAAAACCTGGTGGTTTAGAGGTTCCCGGGTCATTGTTACAACTTAAGGACTTCGGGGGTTGACGATACATATAAAGTTCATCGGGGTTGGAATTATATTTCTCTATTTTTATGCCCTTTCCCTTATTATTTTCTTTTGCCTTTTTAAATTCAGTTGGGGTAATTTCTATAACATCATCGGAATTCTCGTCGGAATCCGATTCATCGGAGAATTGGTAATCCTCCCAATATTTTGCTTCCTTGGCGGAAACACCATTGACCATAATTAACCTTGGTCGGTTGGTTGAGGATTTTCTTTTACTTAACCGTTTTATTATTTCCCCCACCGGTTCTATTTCTTCATCCGGTTCCGATTCTTCTTCCGGTTTCGATTCTTCTTCCGGTTCCGACTCTTCTTCCGGTTCCTCTTCGGGAACTTGTGAATCAGTCCACGAATCATTCCAATTTACATTTGACTCTTCATTATTATTAGGTGAGTCAATGGGACTTGTTCTAGAGGTAGACATCTATCACATAATATCAAACGCGTTAAGAGATTAATATATCACATAATATTCACATGTTAAAAATATATAGTTTCCAACAAAATTTGTTAAGCAATCATTTTTCAAGTAAACACGGTCGAAGTCCAGACTCACTAATGCATCCTAACAAACTCGATAAGACACACTAATGCAAAATTCTGGTTCTCTAAGACCAACGCTCGGATACCAACTGAAATGTCCCGTTCTTATTGATTAAAAACGTTCCATATTAATTGATTTCGTTGCGAGGTTTTGACCTCTATATGAGACGTTTTTCAAAGACTGCATTCATTTTAAAACAAACCATAACCTTTATTTCATCAATAAAGGTTTAAAAAGCTTTACGTAGATTATCAAATAATGATAATCTAAAATATCCTGTTTACACACGACCATTACATAATGGTTTACAATACAAATATGTTACAACAAAATAAGTTTCTTGAATGCAGTTTTTACACAATATCATACAAGCATGGACTCCAAATCTCGTCCTTATTTAAGTATGCGACAGCGGAAGCTCTTAATAATCACCTGAGAATAAACATGCTTAAAACGTCAACAAAAATGTTGGTGAGTTATAGGTTTAACCTATATATATCAAATCATAATAATAGACCACAAGATTTCATATTTCAATACACATCCCATACATAGAGATAAAAATCATTCATATGGTGAACACCTGGTAACCGACATTAACAAGATGCATATATAAGAATATCCCCATCATTCCGGGACGCCCTTCGGATATGATATAAATTTCGAAGTACTAAAGCATCCAGTACTTTGGATGGGGTTTGTTAAGCCCAATAGATCTATCTTTAGGATTCGCATCAATTAGGGTGTCTGTTCCCTAATTCTTAGATTACCAGACTTAATAAAAAGGGGCATATTCGATTTTGATAATTCAACCATAGAATGTAGTTTCACTTACTTGTGTCTATTTTGTAAATCATTTATAAAACCTGCATGTATTCTCATCCCAAAAATATTAGATTTTAAAAGTGGGACTATAACTCACTTTCACAGATTTTTACTTCGTCGGGAAGTAAGACTTGGCCACTGGTTGATTCACGAACCTATAACAACATATACATATATATCAAAGTATGTTCAAAATATATTTACAACACTTTTAATATATTTTGATGTTTTAAGTTTATTAAGTCAGCTGTCCTCGTTAGTAACCTACAACTAGTTGTCCACAGTTAGATGTACATAAATAAATCGATAAATATTATCTTGAATCAATCCACGACCCAGTGTATACGTATCTCAGTATTGATCACAACTCAAACTATATATATTTTGAAATCAACCTCAACCCTGTATAGCTAACTCCAACATTCACATATAGAGTGTCTATGGTTGTTCCGAAATATATATAGATGTGTCGAAATGATAGGTCGAAACATTGTATACGTGTCTATGGTATCTCAAGATTACATAATATACAATACAAGTTGATTAAGTTATGGTTGGAATAGATTTGTTACCAATTTTCACGTAGCTAAAATGAGAAAAATTATCCAATCTTGTTTTACCCATAACTTCTTCATTTTAAATCCGTTTTGAGTGAATCAAATTGCTATGGTTTTATATTGAACTCTATTTTATGAATCTAAACAGAAAAAGTATAGGTTTATAGTCGGAAAAATAAGTTACAAGTCGTTTTTGTAAAGGTAGTCATTTCAGTCGAAAGAACGACGTCTAGATGACCATTTTAGAAAACATACTTCCACTTTGAGTTTAACCATAATTTTTGGATATAGTTTCATGTTCATAATAAAAATCATTTTCTCAGAATAACAACTTTTAAATCAAAGTTTATCATAGTTTTTAATTAACTAACCCAAAACAGCCCGCGGTGTTACTACGACGGCGTAAATCCGGTTTTACGGTGTTTTTCGTGTTTCCAGGTTTTAAATCATTAAGTTAGCATATCATATAGATATAGAACATGTGTTTAGTTGATTTTAAAAGTCAAGTTAGAAGGATTAACTTTTGTTTGCGAACAAGTTTAGAATTAACTAAACTATGTTCTAGTGATTACAAGTTTAAACCTTCGAATAAGATAGCTTTACATGTATGAATCGAATGATGTTATGAACATCATTACTACCTTAAGTTCCTTGGATAAACCTACTGGAAAAGAGAAAAATGGATCTAGCTTCAATGGATCCTTGGATGGCTCGAAGTTCTTGAAGCAGAATCATGACACGAAAACAAGTTCAAGTAAGATCATCACTTGAAATAAGATTGTTATAGTTATAGAAATTGAACCAAAGTTTGAATATGATTATTACCTTGTATTAGAATGATAACCTACTGTAAGAAACAAAGATTTCTTGAGGTTGGATGATCACCTTACAAGATTGGAAGTGAGCTAGCAAACTTGAAAGTATTCTTGATTTTATGAAACTAGAACTTTTGGAATTTATGAAGAACACTTAGAACTTGAAGATAGAACTTGAGAGAGATCAATTAGATGAAGAAAATTGAAGAATGAAAGTGTTTGTAGGTGTTTTTGGTCGTTGGTGTATGGATTAGATATAAAGGATATGTAATTTTGTTTTCATGTAAATAAGTCATGAATGATTACTCATATTTTTGTAATTTTATGAGATATTTCATGCTAGTTGCCAAATGATGGTTCCCACATGTGTTAGGTGACTCACATGGGCTGCTAAGAGCTGATCATTGGAGTGTATATACCAATAGTACATACATCTAAAAGCTGTGTATTGTACGAGTACGAATACGGGTGCATACGAGTAGAATTGTTGATGAAACTGAACGAGGATGTAATTGTAAGCATTTTTGTTAAGTAGAAGTATTTTGATAAGTGTCTTGAAGTCTTTCAAAAGTGTATGAATACATATTAAAACACTACATGTATATACATTTTAACTGAGTCGTTAAGTCATCGTTAGTCGTTACATGTAAATGTTGTTTTGAAACCTTTAGGTTAACGATCTTGTTGAATGTTGTTAACCCATTGTTTATTATAACAAATGAGATGTTAAATTGTTATATTATCATGATATTATGATATATAATATATCTTAGTATGATGTATATACTGTTAAATGTCGTTACAACGATAATCGTTACATATATGTCTCGTTTCGAAATCATTAAGTTAGTAGTCTTATTTTTACATATGTAATTCATTGTTAATACACTTAATAATATATTTACTTATCATTTAACATAATTAACCAAGTGTATCAATATCTTAATATGATTCATATGTACCTAGTAAGACGTTGTTATAACGATAATAGTTATATATATCATTTTCGAGTTTCTTAAATTAATAGTCTCATTTTTATGTATATAACTCATTGTTAAAATACCTAATGAGATACATACTTATAATAAAATCATGTTAACTATATATATAACCATATATATGTCATCGTATAGTTTTTACATGTTTTAACGTTCGTGAATCACCGGTCAACTTGGGTGGTCAATTGTCTATATGAAACATATTTCAATTAATCAAGTCTTAACAAGTTTAATTGCTTAACATGTTGGAAACATTTAATCATGTAAATATCAATCTCAATTAATATATATAAACATGGAAAAGTTCGGGTCACTACAATGTTGACTTTGATGTTGCAAAGAAATTCGTTAAGTTTCTAGAAAAATTCAAGGAATCGACAGTAGCGGTTTCAGCATCTACAAAACCTCTTGCTCATACCTTTTTTAGTGTACTATTAGATATTGATGGTCACTTACGTGAGTGGTCGGCCGATCTTGATTTTTGTTTGATGGTTAATCCGATGAGATTAAAATTTGAAAAGTATTGGGGCAAGTTAGATAAACTAAATGACTTCATGTACTTTGCTGTACTATTGGATCCAACGATGAAAAAAGTATTTATGAAACATTGTTTTAGAATCGTCGTTATGAATAGCATGAACATGGATAATACATTGTCAAAAGTTGAAGTTGAGAAGAAGGTCGGTGAAACGATGGTTGATGTTGAAACAAGGATGGAAGGTTTGTTTAGAACTTATGTACAAAAGTTTGAAAAAAGTAGTCATAATTCGGGAACTCAAGAATCACAAACTCAAGAGAATGTTGTTACGGGTCAAGGGATTAATAGCTTCCTTTCCAAGTGGAGAAGCGTTGAAGAAAATAGTAGTTCATTTGAGGTTGAAACGGAATTATCAAGGTACCTAAATGAGCCAAAGTTGAATTGGTTTCCCACTTTTGACATACTAAAGTGGTGGAAGCAAAACGAGGAGCGTTTTCCAATTGTAGCACGGATGGCTCGAGGTAAATTACTTACTTTTTTTTTATTGTATTTGAATTATAATTTGTTACATTAGTATGACTTTTTTGATCATTTAAAATTGTTAGATATATTGGCGATACAAATATCTAGTGTGGCATCGGAGTCGGCATTTAGTGTGGGTGGTCGTGTACTTGACCCGTATAGAACAAGGTTATCGCCCCAAATAGTTGAAGCTTTGATTTGCACCCAAGATTGGGTAAACAAATCAACTAAGCCTATATTTGAAGATGAAGTAATTGATCTATTAAATGACGATGACATTGCTATTGGTAATCTTATTTGTAAAAAGTTTATGTATACGTTAGTGTCCTACAAAATGAGTAATTAACTAAATTTGTGTATTCAATTATATAGAGATGGAAGAGGCGATCAAAGAACAAAACAAAAAAGGAAAAGAGAAAGTGTCCCCGTAAGGTTAGAAGGATTTGGTGCTATTTTTGCTGTTTTGGTGCTTTTTTGATGCGTAAAAAGCTGTTTTGGTGCTGTTTTTGTGGTCTTGGTGCTGATTTGGTGTTGTTTTTGCTGTCTTGGTGCTGTTTTGGTGCTGTTTAGGTGCTGTTTTTGCTGATTTGGTGCTGTTTGGAAGCTTAAAAGGCTGTTTTTTGCTACTGAATTGCTGTTAAATTGTTGCTGTTTGCTGTTTTTGTTGTTAAAATGTTGCTGAATTTTGTTAAAATGTTGCTGAATTTAGTTAAAATGTTGCTGTTTTTGCTGAATTTTGTTTAAATGTTGCTGTTTTTGCTGTTTTAATGATCCTCTTGATGCTGTTTTTTTTATGAATTATGTTGATTGAAGTCCATATTTTTTGCAGTAAAAATTCGGTACTAACAGGTAAAATACCGAAAATTACCAGTACCGAACCGGTACCGGTATTGGAAAAACGGTACGGTATCGGTATTCGAAATTGGGTAAATTCGGTACCGGTACTTTTCGGTTCTGGTACGGTTCGGTACCGGTTCCGTACCGTGCTCATCCCTAGTTTTACCCTGTTTTGTACAATTGACAATATACATACAATACAAATATAAACATGTATGGCAATTTGAAATGGGACTTAAAATCCCACTTTCAAATCCTAAATGTTAAATATTAGTACACAATATTAATAAAAATGAAAAAAAATTACACAAATATATCCAATAACATAAGGTTAAACATGAATAAGTAAAAAGATAAAAACATAAAAATCATAAAAATAACCAATGGAACTAAATCAGCCTGGATAGGGGTTCCAGTTCATCTCTTCAAGTGGGTTCCATTGTTGGTTATAGGTGTCCTGATAGGCTTGGTTATAGTCATACCGGTTAAAGGGTGGTCGGATGTCGGGGTTGTGTGGCGGAAAATGAGCAGGTCGAGTAGGCACGTAATTATTTGGTACCTGATATGATAGCTGGCTCATGATTTGGTGCTGATGAACTAACCAGCTATCGTGTTGGCGTCGCCTATAATTCTCGTATACTCGCTCGGAGTTCCACTGCTCATACATACTATGTCTGGCCGCGCTCGTCATTGCTTCCTCATCTATACGAACGTGGACGTCAAGAATATCATCTCGAAAGACATCCCTAATGTCTTCCGCTTCCTCCATTTCCTCGTCTAAGCCTCTCTCTACCTGAGGATGATTACCTTCATAGGGCAATGCCTGGTTGCGTCTACTCTTCAATACCTTAGCACCCACATAAATCCGCAATCCTATGGTCTCATCCTGTTCTCTACAAATCTGTAATGGACCCCCTTGGTTCCTATCAACACCTAAATACTCTCCAATGAGAGTAACAAAAATACCTCCTCCTATTATACTCCCGTCCTGCATTCCTTCTACCATTTTAGATAAATAAAAACCAACACAGTAAGGGATATTAGCAAAGCTTCTCGGGTCTCGAATACACTTTAGGTAAAATAAATCATGTAAGGTCATTTTCTCCTTATTGTGACCTCTCTGTGTAATCGAGTTAGCCAAAAATCTATGAATTACACGAAGCTCGGCTTTGTTAATATGTAAGTAGGAGTGTTTTCCTCCCAGTGTAAAAACATTATAGTTTGACATACGCCTCCAAACGGCGTTCGCGTCAAAGTTCCTATCTACCCTTTCACCACGATAAATCAAACTCATACAATCGGGTAGTAGCAATTCACTAGGAGTGTAAACCTGTAATGCCCTGGCCATGTCCATCATGGATATCCTGTACATCCTACCGCCAAGGATAAATCTAAGAAAACTTCTATCTTCTAACATATCTACATCTACATTTAACGCTATAGTACTCATCAGCTCAACACACCATTCCTTATATACAGGTCTACGAATGGTGAAAAGACTTTCCCAATCTGTAAAAGAAGAACTGCCATACCTTTGAATCAAATGCTGTCTAACACGGTCAGCTAGATGGACCGTTTCCAAAGGATTCCAATCAATTACTCTCGGCACCTCTACCTCTTTTGTTACCAATTTAAATTTATTACTTTGATATGCCGGGTAATCTCTCCAACGTCTATCGAATCTCAGATTAGGATGCAATGTGTGTTTCGGAATTGTTGGGTATTTGTGACACAGCTATTTTTTTTTATACGTGGCGGAAGCATAATATTAATTAATTACTATATCAACATTTGTACAAACCGATGTCACGTGTCATTAAAACAATTTACATATTAATAGGAAGAGACGTAAATACATTCTGTTTTCAAAGGTACACGGTTCATATTCTAAAAGACCACATCAGAGTTAACCCTGTCAAACATAACATCATCATGCCCGTCTTCTCCCAAAAGCACTATCTACAAAAGCTAACAACCTGCAGGGAGGAGATGGAGGGGAATTAGCACGAAGCTAAGTGAGTACGACTAACTACAGGCCATAGTATACATAAGTGTTATACTAATCATGTCACTTAGTCTAACACACAAACATCACCCAAGTGCCATCTACAGAGACTCTGGCGGCTCGGCCAAACCATTAACCACCAGCTGATCGGACTGGGGCTTACCAGAAGTTCCTCCACCACCGTATGTATATACATAATCCACACGGGCACGGACGCGTCATTCACATATATATACACCACGGCTGTCTAGGCCACCACATGAGGAACCCAACCCGCAGGTTGATCTCTCCTACCGAGGCCACCACACAATAGGGACGCACTGGGCTCCAGCAGACAAGCATCAACCAACATGCAGTCATCACAATGTACCAACTATCCACAAAAATAAGTATTTCTAACAAGCATGGCAGTCATAATATAACATGCTTCTATATACTATATACTCCAGTTGGTCCCACTCACCGATTACCAGCAAACGAGAAGGTGTTCAGCTATCTAATCACTGAACCTTTTCTTTCTCCTTTTCTCCTAAGAAATACATATACACGAGTTAGTTTATGTCCATAAACACCAAATAACACAATACAAACGGGCAGCATAACGGCTAAAAATCAACACTTGGGTAAAATATTCTGCCCTGGATACTCAGTCGGTCGACTGACACTGACAGTCGGTCGACTGTCTACACAGTCGGTCGACTGACCCTCTCAGTCGGTCGACTGACACTGACAGTCGGTCGACTGTCTACACAGTCGGTCGACTGACCCTCTCAGTCGGTCGTCTCACTTGGTATATCATCAATCGGCCGAAGGTAAATCCCAGTCGATCGGTTGTCATCGTCAATCGGTCGGTTCACCCTCGGTTGGTCGACTGTCGACCGACAGTCGGCCGACTGTGTTCATCTTCTTCAGAAGCTGAACACAAGTTACGAACTTCAAGCTAAAATCGCCAAAACTCGATCTAGAGCTCATTTTCGACACCAAAACTTACCACAACTCAATCACTACATGTTATAGACTATAAACCCACAAAGTTTGGACTATAACAATCATCAAATTCATGGGTTTTGACACAAAATCAAGCTTTTTACAAAACTTACACAAAACTATGAATTTAACCACGAATTGAACACAAAAACACATGTTTCTTACCTTGTTAGAATCAGTAGACAACAAAGAACACGATTCCAAGAACAATTTGAGCTCAAGAACTAGTTTTAGCAATTAGGGTTTCAAAGGGGAAGAATTTAGGTACGGGGTAATATTTGGGAAGGGTCTGGAAAGTGCAAGAAATGCACTGCATAAGGCATCAAAAGTGGGTTAAAATCCCACACTGTGTGGCACACGGGTATTTATCAGTTATCTGATATCTTTCGTACATCATTTGGCAACCCAAACGAAGTCCAAATCAAATAAACAAACCTGTTCTGTGACCCTTGTCACAAACTGGTCCTAACCTCATCATTAAATAATACCAAACATTAAATAAAAATAAAAGCATATAATAACATTACACTAACTTAAGGGCATTCTAGTAATCTTACATCTAGGCCCACTTGAGGATGTTACAGTATTCTACAGGCGGATGCGGGAGAAATACTATGAATTCATTAGGTAACTGTAGCGGATCATAATAAGGTACGTGCTGATCAGGCTGTTGTTGTGGTTCCTGTTGTGGTACTTGTTCAGGTTCTGGCTCGTATTGTATTTCTGGTTCTGGTTCTGGAGCTGGAGCAGGCCGTCTAGATGATGATGATCCCGAACCTCCAGTATCGGCTTTCTGCAAAACACATTAAACACAAAATTTGTGCATCCAAATATGCATTAGTGTTAGCAAAATAACAATTTAAAACAATCACAATAACATGTTAAATCAAAATTAAACTTATACACATTTTCACATTTTTTTACAATTCTATACTTTTTCAAATAAGCACATATGAAAATGTATACAAAGTTCATAAGCATTTAACTCAAATAACATGTCAAAATAGTCATTACTAACAATTAAACAAGTCTCAATTGGCAATTATATCAAATTAATCAAGTTCATGAATTTTCGCCAAAAAAAGTCCATTTTAATCTTTAAAAATCATGTTTAGAGTCAATGTTTGGATCATTTAACTACCTAAACATGTTACACTACTCAATTAAGCAATAATTCATGACAAAAATCGGCCATAACTTGTTTATATCAAAAAGCCCCAAATTGCTCAAGAACACAAACCCTAGATTTCTAAAATTTTTGAAGTTTTTGGCTTCAAATCATGTTAAATAGCATAAATCTAGGTTATACATGCATAAAATACTAACAATTTATCACTAATTACACTAGAAATCAATAAAATTGCATTAGGTAAAATATTGGTAATTATCACAAAAACTAGGAATTTATAGAGTTTAGGGGTATAATTTTTACCTTTCTTGATAAACTCCTGAACAATTTCATGATTAGAGCGAAAAATTTGATGAATTACGGTAAATTTTGGTGAAATTTGGTGAATATTTGGGAGTATTTCCGGGTATGTGTGTGTGTTGTGGTGTAGAAGCAGACTCGCTGGTTCTTTTCTATCTGGCCTGTTTTTCAGCCTCATGCGATCGCATGAGGTTGAAGTGTAAACCCCATGCGATCGCATGAGGTGCCGGCTACAGTGTTTTCAGCTTTTTTTTTTTTTAAATAAAAACCTTATACTTTATAAATCATATAATTAATAAAATTTTAAAAATTTGTTTCTTTTTAGGATGAGGATTTTTCGGAACGATGTCCTAGTCCGTCCCTCGACAAAAATTTTAAAATTTGTCACTTTTAAGCGCGGTTTTAAAAGCAAAGATTTTTGGATTTTTTAAATATTTTTGTCATACTTTAATTCAATAAGATTAAAAATAATGATAATAAAAGTTCTCGTCCCTCCCTCGGGTAAAGCAATTTCGGTTCAAAGACCTAGTCTTCAACTTACGACGAATTTTAAAAATCATATTTTTAACTTACGAAATAAAGTAAATTTTTGTTTTTAAATTCACACCAAACTTAAATTTAAAATACATAAAATTAAAAATTCATATTAAAAATTCACACCAAACTTAAATTATATTTTTGTTTCCATACATACAAACTTATATTAAAAATATTAATTTTTCAAATATTTACAATTTTAAATATATATTAATTTTAACAAGTTTACAATATTATTTTAATATTAATATATTAATTTTAAAAACATGGTAAAAATAAAATTAAAAATATTTTTGGCTTTTATCCCACTTTAATCAATCAAATATTATCAAAAATATACGCCCCTCTTTTCGGTAAAGTAATTTCGGTTTCATAACCTAATTTAACTCATGACGAATTTTTGAAATATTTTGGTTGATTGATTAAAGATATTTATACCTTAAGAATAAACGGTAAATTTCGCAGTGATGTAATAAATTTTTGTATGATATCAATAATTTCGGTCGCAAGACCTAATTTTATCGAATACCAATTTAATACTTTATAGCGAACAAATTAGCGTTTATTATCAAAAGGTTAAAAATAAAAATAAAAATAAAAACTGTACAAACTTACCTGTGAAATATATTTCTTAGTGATATGCTCTAGTCCACTCATAAGATAGTCGGACTAATTGGTTTTCCATAGCTACATAGGCGTAACCTCGAGCATTCAACGTTTTTTCTTCTAAACATATGAACGGTCCATCTCTGCATAAAGTAACGAACTCGGTGTTGGAATATGTCTGATTCGTCGAGCATTTTCCTTCGTGTGACCATTTTCCGCATTTGTGACATCTTTCAAGGTGTCGTGCTCTTCTTTTCGCTGCGGATTTTGATTTTCCTTTACCAAATTGTAACTTATTATTTTTGCATCTGGATTCTTTTCTTACTCCGTCCAATTTACCTCTGATTAATGATACTGTTTCACTTGGAAGGGTGTCATTATTACGTTTAGTGATCAAAGCGTGTAGCATTAGACCATGGTTTAATTCACAGGAAGTCTTCATCTCGCAAAACCTAAAAAAATAAAAATTCAGAGTGGGGGGAGAAGACTAGTTCTTTAGGGTCTGCTAGGGAAAGACCATTCGGGTTTCATTCTCGAGAACTACACGAAAACAGAAAATCTAACTCTAACAGAAATATATAAACCTCCCTACACTTAGTTGACATTGTGATTAACATTATTTTCAATTGGATCATCAACAACTTGTATATCTTTGACTTTTACTTCAATCCATTTGTTGATTTCCTCCGTAGCTTTCACAAATTCAACTAACATCGCCTTTTCTTTTGGCGATAAATTGGATACTAATCGGTTACATAACTTAAAGTTTCCCTTAATCTTAGCGTCGTGAATCCGTTTATAAAGTTTCTTCGTTGAACTGTTAAAAATGGGTTCATTTAATTTTGTATCATCAACGGGATTCTTTGTGATTGGATCATCATTAAGTGTTTCTTCATCTTCCCCACACTTATACGTTTTTATTGGTTTAACAGTTTTGGTTGGTGGAGATCTAAACTTTCGGTTCACAAAGGTGATCTATGTATCACCATCCCTAAGTGTCATTCTACCTTCTCTTACATCAATGAATGCCTCGGTGGTTGCTAAAAATGGGCAACCTAGAATTAGAGGAATATCAAGGTTTTCCTCCATATTAATCACTATGAAGTTTGTAACAAAGGTCAAACTTCCCACGTTAACAAGTAAATTATTTGCTATTCCAACCGGGTGTTTAATGGTTTGGTCAAATGATTGAACACCTATTTTGGTTGGTTTTAATTTACCCATGCCTAATCTTTTGTATAAGGAAAAAGGCATAATATTTGCACTTGCTCCTAAATCTGCGAGTCCATTATATACAGCACCATCATTAAGCAAGCAAGAAATGATAAATTCACCCGGGTCTCCTGCTTTAGTAAGTCGAGTTAGTTTGTAAACCTTTTTCGGGTGTTCTTTTCTTAGTTCTTTCACTTCTATTTGAACTTCTTGTTCACATTTTTCTTCATTTCTTGGAATGGGAGGTTTATATAAGAATTCTTCTTCATCACTCAAATTTGAATCCTCCCTATTTTCCAATTTTGATTTTTCATATGTTGTTGATAACATATTTATGTTTTCATTTTGAAGGTTTTCTTGGATGGTGAAATTATGATTGACTTCATTGTCAACTTCCATCTGACCATGTATGCAATGTTTAACTCTGTGACTATTAACTTTAAATTCAATCCCATTTGAATTTATTAACTCTACTGTTCCGTATGGGAAAACTCTTTTGACTATAAATGGTCCAGACCATCTTGATTTCAATTTTTCAGGAAATAGCTTGAATCGTGAATTGAAAAGAAGAACTCTGTCTCCTTCTTTAAATTCTTTTGAACTTCTGATTCTTTTATCATGCCATTTCTTTGTTCTTTCTTTATAGATTAACGAATTTTCGTATGCTTCATGTCTTAATTCATCTAATTCGTTTAGCTGACTTAATCGTAGACGTCCGGCTTCATGTAAATCAAGATTACATGTCTTCAAAGCCCAAAATGCTTTGTGTTCAATTTCTACTGGAAGATGACATGCTTTGTAGGCTGTTCTAAAAGCCCAGAGTGCATCCTCCAATTTTATGGACCATTCCTTCAAATTTGATCCTACGGTTTTCTCTAGAATACGTTTTAATGATCGGTTGGTATTTTCAACTTGTCCACTTGTTTGTGGATGATATGCGGTGGAGATTTTATGAGTTACTCCATATCTTTTAAGAACTTTCTCAAGTTGATTGTTACAAAAATGAGTACCCCGATCACTTATTAAAGCTTTCGGTGTCCCAAACCTTGCAAAAAGACGTTTTAAAAAGTTGACTACAACTCGTGCATCGTTAGTTGGGAGAGCTTGTGCTTCCGCCCATTTAGATACATAATCAATGGCTACGATAATGTAGAGATTATTATGAGATTTTGGAAATGGACCCATAAAGTCAATACCCCAAATGTCAAATACTTCACATACTTGAATGACATTTTGTGGCATTTCATCACGTTGACTTATTTTTTCAGCCCTTTGACATGCATCACAGGATTTGCAAAGAAGGTGTGCGTCTTTGTAAATTGAAGGCCAATAGAATCCAGCATCATAAACTTTTCTTGCTGTGAGTTGAGGCCCATAATGCCCTCCTGTTGGTCCTGTCTGACAATGGTTTAAGATTTTACTAGCTTCATCTCCGAAAACACATCGGCGTATTATTCCATGGGGACAACTTTTAAACAAATGTGGATCTTTCCAGAAATAGTGTTTTATATCACTAAAGAATTTCTTTCGTTTTTGGTATGACAATCCTTTTTCAAGGAATCCACATACTAAATAGTTTGCATAGTCTGCAAACCATGGAATTTCATTATAATCTATCTTCAATAGATATTCATCAGGAAAGTTGTCTTGTATGGCCGATTCATTTAGAATTTCTAATTCAGGATTTTCAAGACGAGAAAGATGATCAGCGGCGAGATTTTCTGCTCCTCTTTTATCTCGGATTTCAATATCAAACTCTTGTAAGAGTAAGATCCAACGGATTAATCTTGGTTTGGCATCTTGTTTCGAAAATAGGTATCTAAGAGCAGAATGGTCGGTATAGACCACTGTTTTAGCTAGAACGAGATATGAACGAAATTTGTCAAAAGCAAAGACAATAGCAAGGAGTTCTTTTTCAGTAGTTGTGTAATTTGTTTGTGCTCCTTGTAACGTCTTACTAGCATAATATATAGGTTGAAATCATTTTTCAATCCTTTGTCCTAAAACGGCTCCCATTGCAAAATTACTTGCATCGCACATAAGTTCAAACGGTAGATTCTAATTTGGAGTTATCATGATTGGCGCATTAGTGAGTTTTTCTTTAAGTATATTAAAAGATTTGATGCATTCATCTGAAAAGATGAATGGAGCATCCTTTTCTAGGAGTTTATTCATAGGAGTGGCAATTTTAGAAAAATCTTTTATGAAACGTCGGTAAAAACCAGCATGCCCTAGAAAACTCCTAACTCCTCTAACATTGGTGGG
This sequence comes from Rutidosis leptorrhynchoides, assembly GCF_046630445.1. Taxonomy (NCBI): domain Eukaryota; kingdom Viridiplantae; phylum Streptophyta; class Magnoliopsida; order Asterales; family Asteraceae; genus Rutidosis; species Rutidosis leptorrhynchoides. The sequence continues at coordinate 46,377,417 of NC_092334.1, read as the reverse complement.
ATGTGAAAGTTTAGCAATTACATCTACTTTAGCTCTATCCACTTCAATTCCTTCTTTTGAGATTTTATGACCAAGAACGATGCCTTCTTTAACCATGAAATGGCATTTTTCCCAATTAAGAACTAGATTTGATTGTTCGCATCTAATAAGCATTCGTACCAGATTAACTAGACATGTTTCAAAAGTATCACCAAAGACTGAAAAGTCATCCATGAAAACTTCCATGCATTCTTCTATCATGTCGTGAAAAATCGCCATCATACACCTTTGAAAGGTTGCAGGGGCGTTGCAAAGTCCAAATGGCATGCGTTTGTAAGCAAAAGTACCATAAGGGCACGTGAATGTGGTTTTCTCTTGGTCTTCGGGTGCTATTGGAATCTGAAAGTATCCGGAAAAACCATCAAGAAAACAATAGTAACTATTTCCGGCTAATCTTTCCAACATTTGATCAATGAAAGGTAAGGGAAAGTGATCTTTTCTGGTGGCGTCATTTAATTTTCTATAATCAATACAAACACGCCATCCTGTTAGAGTCCTAGTAGGAATAAGCTCATTTTTCTCATTTGTGATGACAGTCATGCCACCCTTCTTAGGTATGCATTGAACTGGGCTTACCCATGGACTATCAGAGATTGGATAAATTAAACCTGCATCAAGCAGTTTAATAATTTCTTTCTTAACAACATCTTGCATACTAGGATTTAGTCTTCGTTGGCGTTGCACATACATTTTACGACCTTCTTCCATAAGGATTTTATGTGTGCAATACGAAGGACTTATGCCTTTAATATCATGAATCTTCTATGCAATGGCTGGTTTATGAGCTTTTAGCACAGAAATGAGGCGAGATTTTTCATTTTCAGTAAGAGAAGACGATATTATTACTGGTAATTCAGATTCACCATGTAAATAAGCGTATTCCAAATGGTTTGGAAGTGGCTTTAACTCTAATGTCGGAGGTTCTTTATCGATGATTTATATCGATATCTGTCTTTTTCTTTTAGAATTTGAATTTCTTCTGTTGTTGGTTCATATCCATTAGCCATAAGTGTAGCTAACATTTCAGTTTCATCAATTGGTTCAGTTCTTTCTCCTAAAGAACATTCTCCTGTTCCTTGTAATTCTGGAAATTCTTCTAACAATTCTGCATGTGAATCTATAGTTTGAATATAATAACATGTATCATCTGCAGATTGCGGTTGTTGCATTGCTCTATCAACTGAAAAGGTAACACTCTCATCCTCTATACTTAGGGTCAGTTTCTTACCAAACATATCTATTATTGCTTTAGCCGCGTTTAAGAATGGTCTTCCTAATATGAGAGGAACTCGAGAATCTTCTTCCATAACCAGAATAACAAAATCTACTGGAAATACTAAAGTACCAACTTTAACTAGCATGTTCTCCATTATCCCTCTAGGATATGTTACTGATCTATCAGCTAGTTGTATACTTATTCGTGTTGGTTTCAATTCTCCAAGGTCTAGTTTAGCGTATAGTGAATACGGCATTAAATTTATACTAGCACCTAAGTCTGCCAATGCTTCTATTGAACTAAGACTACCCAGAAAACATGGAATTGTGAAACTTCCTGGATCAGATAATTTTTCTGGCAACTTATTCAACAGCACTGCAGAACAATTAGCATTCATAGTAACAGCCGAGAGTTCTTCCATTTTCTTTCTATTCGAGATTAGATCTTTCAGAAATTTAGCATATCTAGGCATTCCTGAAATCACATCAATGAAAGGAAGATTTACATTTATCTATTTAAACATATCCAAGAATTTGGATTGCTCGGCTTCAAGTCTCTCTTTTCTCATTTTACTCGGGTAAGGAAGTGGTGGTTGGTATGGTTTAACATAAAGTTTAGCCTTAACTGTGTTATCTTCATTAACCTTTTCCACTACCGGTTCTTTTTCCTTATTTTGTTTAGGTTGTGGTTCTTGTGGAGTAGGAATAGCTTCATCGGAAATTATAGGTATTTCAGGTGGTTTAAGTGTAATACCACTTCTTGTGGTAATGGCTTTAGCTGTTTCATTCCGGGGGTTAGCATTTGTATCACTAGGTAGACTTCCGGGTTTTCTTTCACCTATCAACCTTGCTAGGTTTCTTACTTCTTGTTCCAGATTTTGAATAGAAGCTTGTTGATTTCTAAATGCTTGAGCATTTTGTTCATTGGTTTGCTTCTGAGATGTGAAAAACTGTGTTTGAGATTCAACTAGCTTCGTCATCATATCTTCTAAATTTGGCTATTTATCATCGATTTGTGGTGGTTTGTTTTGAAAATTAGGCCTTTGCTGATTGTAAGTATTATTAGATACTTGTTGATTGCTAGGACCTTGTTGGTTGTTGTATGGAACATTTCGATTATAATTCTGGTTTTGATTGTAAATTGGTCTTGGCGGTTGTTAATTATTCTGATAATTATTTCCAGGCCTTTGGTTTATGTATGAAACATTCTCTCTTTGTTCCATTGTTAATTCAATACTGAGACAATCTTTTGTTAAATGTGGTCCTCCACACTGCTCACAACTAATTCGTATTGAGTGGATATCTTTAGTCATCTTTTCCATTCGTCTCTCGACAGCATCTATCTTTGCGGAAATGGAATCTAAGTCATGGCTAGAATCGGCTCTAGCTGCTTTAGATGATCTAACGATATCTTTTTCTTGGTGCCACTCATGTGAGTGGGAAGCAGTGTTATCAATAATTTTATAAGCATCAGTTTCTGTTTTCTTCATAATGGAACCACCAGCTGCTATGTCTATGTCTTTCCTTGTAGTGATGTCGCATCCTTGGTAGAATATTTGTACTATTTGACAGGTGTCTAAACCATGTTGCGGACATCCTCTTAATAACTTTCCAAATCTTTTCCATGCCTCATATAGAGTTTCATTTGGCTTCTGTGTGAATGTAACAATTTCTCCTTGAAGTCTTACGGCTTTTGATGCCGGAAAGAATTGTTTAAGAAATTTTTCAACTAAAACGTCCCATGTATCAATCGCCCCTTCAGGTAACGAGTCCAACCAATCTTTGGCTTCTTCCTTTAAAGTCCAGGGAAATAACATGAGATATATCTGTTCATCCTCTACTTCTCTTATTTTAAATAGAGTGCAGATCCTATTAAAGGTACGAAGATGTTCATTTGGATCTTCCTTCGACGCACCACTAAATTGGCATTGATTAGTTACCATGTGTAGAATTTGTCCTTTGATTTCATAATCTGGCGCATTAATTTCTGGATGAGTAATTGCGTGACCTTGGCCAGTGTGTTTAGCTCGCATTCGGTCTTCCATACTTAAAGGTTCCAGATTTTCCATGATTGAATTTGTTGAATCTGAATCACTAGAGGATTCTGATTTAATGGTTCGTTCCTCAACAATCTCTGTTTGAATGATAGGTGGTTCCGGAGGAAAGATTAGTGGTTCAGGATCTATGAATTGTCCCTGAATATTCTCCGGATTATCAATTGTGAGGTCGGGTTCAAAAAATGGATTATCAGAAATTTGAATTGGAGTACTTGGTCGACTGGATGACGATTCTAAAAAAAAATCAACGGCGACAATATTTGCTAAATGTCTTGATCGAGTTACAGGTGGTGAACGTACAAAAGGTGGTGAACGTTTTGCTCGGTGCATTCACTGAATATCCTATTAGTTTTTTTTAAAAAGAAAGAAAAATTATATATGTTATCCAATTAATAGACTTTTCTGATTTTGCCCACGTTTCGAATAGCCAAAAGATGCAGCAGAGGGGCAGGATTCGTTTGGTCTCAATATAATTGAGTACTGTTTGGCTCCAATAACCCGGTCCACGTACAAATCCAACTATTACTACGAACCAGAAAATTTTGATGTCTATCAATTTAACCACTTAAAATAATTTTTCGTAATTTAAAGAAATATTAGATAAGAAATAGAGAAAATTCTAAGTCCTAAAAACTAGAATGGCGAGAAATAAGAAAGAAAAAGAGCGCGTCGAAAAAAGTCGAAAAAGAAAAGGATGAAAAATAATAGGCGTCGCAAAATAAAAATAAGAAAGTAGCGTGTCGAAACTTAAAAAGGAACTAAAAACTAAGAATTAAAAGTTGCGTCTTAAAATATTAAAGCTAAAAAGAAATACTATATCCCAAATGACAATAACTTAAAAAGATACTAAAACTTAAAAAGGCGTCGCAAAATTCTAAAGCACCTAGATCTTAGTATAAAGAAAAAGCACTTAAGGAATTTTACGGCAAATCTTAAAAATCTAGAAATAAAAATAACTATGGCAAAAACTATGTCTTAAAACTAAATATAAGCGAAAAATACAAATATTACGCTAAATAATTAAAAAGAGTACAAAATATAAAAATATACTAAAAGTTGTAAAAAGAACAATTTTTATAAAAATATTATTTTTAGATTAATTATTTTATAAAACTATTAAATTTGTAATTTATTTAAACTAATTAAACTTAATAATACAAATACAAATAATAAATAAACTAAACTAAATAATATAAAAATATAACCCTAATTAGGGTTAAAGTAATAATAAAAAAATACCCCGTAATTAATGCTGAATTAGGTTAAAACAGGCGTGTCTGACACTCTCATGCGATCGCATGAGAAATTGCCTTCGGGCTCATGCGATCGCATGAGCTAGGTTTTTGGGCCACGGTCTGGACTGCTACAGTACCAGGCCGAGAGTATTTATAATTTTTTTTTTAAATTTCTGTTATATATTTATACAAAATATTTAAATAAAACTTATATTTTTATAAAACAAAGATAAAGAAATTTTATAGAACTTATATATTTAACAAATTCTTAAAAATATTTATATTTTTGTTTTTTTTCTTTCTATTTTCGAATATTTAAAACGTATTTTTACAAAAACTTATTTTTATAAAAGTAAACTAAATTTTTTTTTTAATAGTGTTGCACTTCCGGCGTTTTAGCTAGTCCCCGGCAGCGGCACCAAAAATACTTGATGTGCGTAGAGGTGTATATGAAATAGTGTACATTTTACTAGGAAAAACTATTAAATATGATACAATTTTACACAAGATATTTATTTATTTATAGAATGGATATACTTAAACCTTGCTACAACACTTATAGGCAGTGTACCTAATCATACAGTAGTGTAGTTTTTAGTAAGTTCGGTTCGTTCCACAGGGAAATCTTTTAAACAAAGCTTAACGCTATGTTAGTTTTATCTTATAAAAATACAAATATATATAAGTAATATTATTATTATAAAAGGGGGTTTTTACCGTTTAATGACCGGTTTGTCGATTTTTAAAACTTTAGTCGCAGTTAAAACCTAATGTAAAATATTAAATAAATACAACTTAATTTAAAACGTAAAGTAAATAATGATAATGAAATTGCGATAAAATAAAATTGCGATAATTAAAAAGTACAATAATTAGAAGTACAATTAAATACAATGACAATAAATAAAAGTGCGATAATTAAAAGTACAATTAAAAATGAAAATAAAAGAATTATGCTTATTTAAACTTCCATAATCATGATGTTTGACATGTTGATTTTTAGTTTATTCCCATGGGTTAATTGTTCTTTGTCCTGGATTATTTAATATGTCCATACGGATTTGTCCATAATAGTCCATCAGTCATAAATATAAAGTGCGAAAGTCTTCGTCAAATTATTCTTATTCCCGAAGTTAAATATTCCAACTAATTGGGGATTCGAATTGTAACAAGGTCTTAATACTTTGTTTAATGAATACACCAGGTTATCGACTGCGTGTAAACCAAGGTTTTATTACTTTGTTAACAATTACAGCAATTACCCTTGAATGTAATCCACCCCTGTTTCAACAAGTCTATTAACTATTAATCCAGTTCCGTGTCCGGTAAAATGAACAATTATTGGTATTTATAGATATCCCGCCCACCGTACCCAGTCAAGCGTATGTGGTTATATATAAATACGTCAAATTATAAGTCTATATATTAAATTAACGAGGTATCGTTTAGTTAATATAAAAACCCATTAATAGCCCATAGTCTAATTTCCACAAGTGTCGTTCTTTTGTCCAAACCCCAATTATGGTACAAAGCCCAATTACCTAATTTTAATATTTTTAGCCCAACATCATGATTACTTCGGTATTAAATAAGCATAATAATAACTTAGCTACGAGACATTAATTTAAAAAGGTTGAACATAACTTACAATGATTAAAAATAGCGTAGCGTTACACGGACAGAATTTCGACTTACACCCTTACAACATTCGCTAACATACCCTTATTATTGGAAATTATAATTATAATTATAATTATAATATATATATATATATATATATATATATATATATATATATATATATATATATATATATATATATATATATATATATATATATATATATATATATATATATACGTTGAGAGAGTTGGATGGATGGATATATATTTTACACTGAACCAAACACGTGAATTTATAGGGCTGTGGCCAGAAAAAGGGCCTCATGCGATCGCATGAGCTTTGCCCTTCAAGGCCATGCGATCGCATGGCCAGCTGGGAGAGCTCAAAAGTCTTTAAAAACGTGGGCTGCTTATTTATTTATTATATAATATAATATATATAATTAAATATAATTATATATATATTATATTATATTCTTGTACTCCGTTGACTTGTAATTTTTAGTCCGTTGCGTCGAGCGTTGAGAGTTGACTTTGGTCCCGGTTCCGGATTTTCGAACGTCCTTGCGTATAATTTAATATCTTGTATTTTGCGTTTTGCTTCTTGTACTCTTGTAATTTTGAGACGTTTCTTATCAATAATTGGAACCACTTTGATTGTACTTTGTACTTTTGAGCTTTTTGGTCGTTTGCGTCTTCAATTCGTCGAATCTGTCTTTTGTCTTCACCTTTTATTATTTAAACGAATATCACTTGTAAATAGGACAATTGCAACTAAAAGTTTGCTTTCTTGAGGGATAATGCTATGAAATATATGTTCGTTTTTAGCATTATCAAAAGTGTAGCTAGCAAAACTAACCTTGTCTTCCTCTCGGACTCGACTAACCCTGAAAATAGACTCGATTTTCTCGAACCAACAGGTAAGTCCTATGGGTCCTTCTGTACCACTGAATTCCTGTGGGCGACTTGCCATAAACGTTTTGTGGGAGCATCTCACCTGATTGTTGTTCGCATTAGCATTTGCATTAGCATTCGCTGCCATAGCAGCAGCTATTCCTTCGGTAACAAGACGTTGGATACGGGCTTCGTTGGGCTCTCTAGGAGGCATGATCTTCAAAACAGAATAACACAATGCGTCCTGAAACCACAAGCAATGCGTTTAGTACTAACGGTTGTGTTATAAAGGAATAGATCGAACATGAAAAGATTAACCATTAAAATAATAGTCAGTAACCACTATGTGTAATAACATGACAGTTATGATTGTTATAGAAATAACCACCACATGCATACATATTTTATGATAACATCATACAACATACATAGCACCTAACATACATGATCTACATTACGCATAATATAACATGCCAAGAGTCACAACATCAGAAATAAAATGTGATAATGATAATAGATGTCATAAAAATAACCATCCATACATAATGAAAAACATCCCATAACAAAACCTTAATAAAATCCTCGGCAAAACGCCGTACATAATCCAAAAATGAATGTATGAAAGGACATTAAGTTTTATGAAATAAGTAATCAATCATGAATCATCATATCACATCTGCTTAGAGCGGGTGTGATAAGCTGGGCCAGCATGAGTCTCAGCAGAAGGCTCATACTTCCGCAACTTTCCTTTCACTTCTTCCAACTCTTCCTTCAAACCACGAACTGTGCTCTCTAGAGCCTCGAACCTAGCATCAACTTCGCGGTTACGCTTACGAGTCTCGAACCCAACATTGTTCTTGAAGCTAACAAACGAATCCATACTAGCTCGAATCTAGTCCATCATCTCGTAGTGTGGCAAAGTACGCATACAATCACTAAGAGCATTAATACGCGTCACTTCATTGTAAGCCCTGTTCATATGAGTATGGGTGGAAAAGTAGTAGTGAACAGGATCATTGATCTCTGGTTGACCAGCATGGCGTCTGGCAGCAGCCGGAGAAGCAGGAGCAGCAACGGAGTTATCGCTCGAAGTCGACATCTGCAAACAGTAAAACCGCAAACCACATACCAAAATATAAAAATGCTAATGATATAACTCATACGAAATGAAATGCATAATAATGCTATAGCAAAAGGGTCGGGCTGTAGACTAGACTCTAATGCACCCTAAGAGCCACGGGTTGACCACATTAAGACCGCCTAGTTCCCTACAACCAGAGCTCTGATACCAACTGTGATGGCCCCGTCAAAACACTTAACGGCTCTGTCACTTGGTCCCACAACTTGATCGAACTTAAATGAATTTAACAAACAACATTGCATTCTTTTATTTTAAAAGTTTCCCAAAAAGGAAAGCATACCAAAATATGTAGTTAAAAGTGACCCAACATATTAATAATCCAAAGTTGACACAAAACATTGTTAACAACCCACAAGTATTAATTATTCAAAAACCGAATGCAAGCTAAAGTTTCATAAATTGTTTCATAAAAATCTGCCCAAATGCATGCAGACTCTTCTAAACACAGCGGAAGCATCACATAAACTCAAGTACCTGTGAAAACATGCAAGTAAACTATCAACACAAAGGTTGAGTGAATTATAGGTTTAAATAATCGAATTAACTTTAGACCACAAGATTTAAAAATGTTAGAAAACATTAAACATTATTCCATTATCAATGAGCCACCTGGTAACCACTTAACCCTTTATTTACCCTTGCCAAACACAATAACAATATACACTGGACGGTGTATCTACAACAAAATACGAAGTACTAAACATTCCGATTATAAATTGCTAGCGCGACTAGCTCGAAATGGGGTTGTCAAACCCGATAGATCTATCCGTAGGATTCGCGTTCACTGGTAGAAACCAATGATTACAGTTACCAGACTAGGAAATATTTTTTTCCAACTCACAATGAATAATTTAAATTTAATTGTCACTTGTGTCTAAACGTGAAATAAAATGCATGTAATCACATCCCAAAAATATACTTTGAAAAGTATGTAAAAACGAGACTATAACTCACCTTAATAGTAATGAAGTAACCAACACAATTAAGCGAACATCAAATGTAGTACAGTGATCAGGAATGATCACAACGCCGACCTATAAATAAAGCAGGTCGATATAAATAACTAAGTTAGGTCAAGTCTTAGTATGATAGCTATTGTACATGTTGCAAGTAGTCATAGAACATTACTCAATATGCATCGGTTTGATCGGAACAGCTTACGGACACACAATTTTTATTTTTAGAAAGTTTCTATTTTTAGCAGGTTCCCATTTTTGGAAAGTTTCTATTTTTGGAAAGTTTCTATTTTTAGAAAGTTTCTATTTTTGGAAAGTTTCTATTTTTGGAAAGTTTCTATTTTTAGAAAGTTTCCAAATTTAGAAAGTTGCTATTTTAGGAAAGTTTATAAGTTAGGAAAGTTTCCTTAATTAGAAAGTCAACAAAAGTCAACTGAAAGTCAAAGTCAACTAAAAGTCAACTCAAAAGTCAACTTTGGTCAAACATGGTCAACGTAAATTTTGAAAGTGTAAGTTATAATAATAATATAAGTTATAACGTTTATTAAAGTTAAATATGTCTAATTATGTCATAACATAAGTTTAATTAAATTAAAATGAATTATTAAAGTTAATATACGTTTAAATAATATAATTAATATAACATAAGTATTTAATTAATTAATTAAATATTAGTCATAATATAAATATTATTAATTAATAATAAATTTTAAATCATATCATAAGTATTATTAATTAATAATGAATTATTAATCATATCATAAGTTTCTAATTATAACTATTAAATCATAAGTATTTAATAATTAAATTATAATTAAATAATAACTAAGCCTTATAATAATTAAATAATTAATTAATCCTTATTATAAGTCTTATTATAATAATCTCATAATATAAGTTTAATACTTATCATAAGTATTTTTCCATTAATAATGAAGTATTATTAATCATATGTTTAATTAAAATGTTAATTAAATCATAAACATTAATTAAATGATATAATAAATATATATCATAAGTTGTAAATAATAATAATAATTACTTTTTTTATCATAAGTAATTAAATGATAATGAAATCCATTATTTATATCATAAGTTTCATAATTAGTCAAAAGTTTTAAATCAAAAGTTCATCGGGTCGTATCCTGAGCCCCGGGTGTCGGTTTTCGGCGAGCCTTACATATATCTCTGCCTAAGCAAACCACCCGACACTTTGGTACACTCAAGAACACACCATGAACAGCCCACAAGTCATGATATACAGCCAATACACTACTTGCAACTTCAATTCAATCAAAAACGTGTTTTAGACGTAACAGGTGATTCGTGGCTCGGATTGAGATGACCCGAACATGAAAGTTCGTCCCACCATCAGTCCTAACACACTAACACACCCTAAAGTCACCAAATATGGTCACAAAGTCGGACCAAACCTGGTTCATACCAAAATCACATTTCAATCTTAACAAAATACCATTTTGATCATAATTAGGGTTCCGGGAATCGAAACGACATGAATCCGGAGTCTAAAATTAATGTCTTGATGAGAGGAAATCATTTATATACTTTATTTTATGATCAACATCAGTTACAATATCAGAAACGCACGAAAAATCTGCTGTCCCAATTTTATCAAACCGAAAAATATGCAATCTAGCAATTCTACGCATACAATCAACATTACAACAACTAATAATCATCATACTAATAATATAAACATAAAATACAGAAAAATAAATAAAAATTAAAAGTTCTAGGGTTAGGGTTTATACCCTAATCAAGAAACAATTAGTATAATCGCGTAGAGAACGGAACGAGGAATCCGATTGTATGAACGATCTCTAGATCCAAGCTTGAAAAATTGATGAAGATGATGATGTTTGGTGGTGTTGGTCGTCGCCCAAAAAGAGAAGGAAGGGAGGAAGGAGAGCAAAAGTGGTAATTAGGTTTTGATTAAAATTGTGTAATGTGTAAATGAGATGGAAAATAAAAAAAAATGGGGAGTATACTCCCTCCCCTTATGGTCGGCCGAATGGGGGGTCATGGATGGGACCCATGGCCCAATCTTGCTAAAAGTGTAATTGCTTGTGGCCCGAAAGCCCGAAAGAAATCCCGAAACGCGAAAACGCACTTACGCGATTAAAAATCCGAAAAGATAACAAACGCGCGACGAAAAATAAATATAAATACCCTATATAATAATATGATCTTAAAATATCATATTTAAAATAATTAGTATTTAAATATCCCAAAAACGCGACCGTTGGTTTGAAAACCGAAAAAATTCGCCGGACAGAAATCCGCGATACGTAGAAACGTATAATTTAAAATACGAATACAAATATTCACATAACACTTAATAATTAATATATTATTATTAATATAATAATATAGGCCATAGAAATGACATAGCACGAATACCAGTTAACGGTCGTTAAATAATTAACGATAAAAGATAACGGAAAAAGTAGGGTCGTGACATATATTTGCGGCAATTATGTAATCTCCAAAATCATAGAGATTATTAATCAGATGAGTGAACGGAGACGGTAGAGTAGAAACCTTGATTGGAAATGGTGCACGATTTACAAGCTAGACTTGTTTTACCAACAGCATCAACAGTACCGTCAGCATCGTCAGAATCAGTAGCACCTCTAACATCGCAAGCTCCGCCAGTTCAATAATCACCGTGGACATCATTACGAATCAATAACGCGTATATTATATCAACGAGTTATGAAGTATTAACTCATTCCCTCTGAAGAAATTATATGTATATTTTATATATATATAAATTTTGAGATCAAAATAAAACTTTCCGTACTAAGCTATTATGTGTGAATCTTAACTACTTGGTTAATTCATATTACTAATATGCAATGAGGTACGTCCTCCGTCCGCAACTTAACCATCGTTAACTACAATTTCCGTTCCAATTCAATAAATTCTAACTCATAATAAACCAAGCGTATTATTCAAATATATGTTTAATTTTACACCTTCATCTTCGATATACTCAAAACTCTCTAAGAAATATCATTCGTACCTTGTGAAGCTCACAAGAATTTCACAAAAACTAACATCATGCTTCAACAAATAACAAAGTATTGATTCATAATTTCAATATCATTAAAGAAATACTTATGTGATTTCTAAAGTTTTAGGGATTACTCAATTCTAGTTTCAACCGTAAATCAAAAGAGTTTAATTTAATATTAACTCATTAAATCTATGTTACGTCTGAAGAAAATATACATACATATTTTCATAAAGACTGTAATAAAATTCTTTTGTACAAAATATTAATTGTGAATTTTTTTTAACGGGTAGGTAATACCCGAGAGATATATAAATTCACAATTAATATGTTACATTCTTCGAATCTGATTAAGCAAATTATCAACTATACTTCCTACTTTTACAACAATATACATTCTTTCATAAAAATCAAAACAACCATAATCATTCAAATTCAATTACATATTCTGATTTTGAAATCGCAAAATTTAATTCAAGATATAACCAGTATCATCACTCTGAGATTCTTACATCTTTCAAAGCTATACTTTGACTTCAAAACTGTGTTATAACATCATACGTATATTAACGATTACAAACTGTGTTCAAACTCTCTGAAGTTTCTGAAGACACTTCAAACAATGAACAATCGAGATGATGATCCAACCACATATTACCCACAGTTATGTACCTGAAAAGCTCTCGAAGCTAAAGTCATAGTTCGGCGCGTATCCGTGTCAGACCCTTTGGCATTTATTAGCTAAAATGACTTTTCAATTCCTTTTCAAAGTAGCCAGTTTTGTCACAGCTCCAGCAAGTCAACTTCGACTTTTCAGTCGGACTAGTCTTATTATAACCTCGATAGATATGTTGCCCTTTCGTCATCGTTACTGGAGAACCTTTCATATTCCACCACATTAGCAGTAAAGTTACCAACAACTTTATTACACAATGGTTTAAGTCTCTCCGAAAAACCATTATATTTGTTCATTAAAACCTGACCTTATACTCACCCGCATCTTGTAACAAAAACTGACGTACCAATTATCGAGAATTAGCAATCAGTATTTTGAATTTCGTAGCGTTTCTACGCCAACAGGTATAAATATATATATAACGTCTACCTCCAAGACTTACATACTTCGAATGTGAAGTTTCTGAAAAACACCCCAATCTACGATTTAGTTCTCTGAAGTCTTGGAAAAGCTGAATGAAGCAGCAGAAACTGTAGACAACCGTAATAGTCAAAAGTTTGATGATAAAGAATAGTGTATTGGCAAAGCTCAGAAAAAGGGAAGTTTTGGAACTGGAAAACGGATTGAGCAAAGTATGAAGGAGGCTGTGGACAAATCACAAGGACAAAATCTACCTTCAAAGAATCGAAATGATTCCGTGTCTACTGAAGTCATTATCGAATATCTTGCTCCTGACTCTAAACCCTTACGGACAATATTCTTCATCATCCTCTGATATTAGAAATTCTAAGATATCATCGTATCTTTCATTATAAATATCCTCCATATTTCTGAAGATATTTCCATAATTATTCTTATCTGAAATCATTTACCTCTTCGCGCTGTCTGTATTACATCATAAAAGAAACTATTTTAATTTCTAAATTCTGAAATTTTCGAATTTAAAATAGGAACATTTTTGAAGTAGTGTTGGGAACTGAAGCATGAATTAGTATAATATAATGACACTTGATCAATGTGATTATATTACAGTAAGTCATGCTGAGTTTCTAAATGGAACATGATGATTCACAGATCATAACGTCATCATGTGCTATGTTACACGACTCTTGTATTCTCTTTAACCTCTAAAATATCAAGAAAATATTTCTTGATGATTCGGCCTTTTCCGAGGTATTCTAGTAATTTGAAAAGTTAAGATCGTGCCATTACAATTTCCTTCTTAGAACATTAACAATGTTCATTCCGAAATTCATATCTGCGAATTATGAACCATTACAAGCGGTGCTTAATTGCAAGAAGAAGAAACGAAAAGATAAAACTCCGAAATAGAAATTGGGGTATAAATCGCAGCAAATAAAAGATAGCATTAACTGGGGATGACAATGATTATAGAAGACGGAAGCAGGGACATCGAAATATAAGGGAAGATATAAACCCCAACAACAACCCAGAAACTATAAACCGTATATATCGATGCATATAGCAATATAAAGACACGGGAGAACTAAAAACACTATAAAACCAAGAGTATAGTAGAAGTAAATAGATTCTTCCGAAGGTAGATGAAAAAGAAGAACGACAGATATGAAAGTGAGGAGTATATCGAGGATAAGCACTGGATGAAGCATATTGACGAATAATTTTAAAGTAAGAATTGAGGGAGAAAGAATAGAAGGTGTGAATTAAAAGGAAATGAAGGAGGTGGATTTATAGTGAAATATCCGACAGAAAAATCGAGATGAATCATCGCATTAAATCGAAGAGGATCATAATTTCCTTAATCACCGAAGAATCAAATCCTATATAGATTACAAAGATTTTCTTTAATCCGGAGATCAACCATGATGACGTCAAAAGATAAGGCAAATCTCTATTTTCTCATTTCACTCTTTTACAATAGCTTCACTCATACGCTTCGAGTAATCGAGGTATTTTATCCATATTACTCAATAATGATACAACTTTATTTATCAACTCATATCTGTCATGAAAACATACTTATTGTCAGCCATGACCATCCCAATCAAATTTCGGGAGGAAATTTCTTTAACGGGTAGGTACTGTGACGACCCGGAAATTTCCGACCAAATTTAAACTTTAACTTTATATCATTCCGACACGATAAGTAAATTTTGTAATGTTGAAATCTCAAAAACTTTGAACTATGTTTATATATATTAAATTAAATTGATATTTACATAATTAAATGTTTCCAACATGTTAAGCAACCAAACTTGTTAAGACTTGATTATTTGAAATGTGCTTCATATAGACAATTGACCACCCAAGTTGACCGGCGATTCACGAACGTTAAAAATTTGTAAAAACTACATGATGATATAGATATGGATATATATATATATGGTTAACATGAGATTATGATAAGTAAGTATCTCACTAAGTATATTAACAATGAGTGATATACATAAAAATGAGTTTATTGAATTAAGAAACTCGAAATGATATATATAACGATTATCGTTATAACAACGTCTTACTAAATACATATGAATCATATTAAGATATTGATACACTATGTTTAACATGATAAAATGATAATTAAGTATATCATTAAGTGTGTTAACAATGAACTACATATGTAAAACAAGACTACTAACTTTAGAATTTTGAAACGAGGCATATATGTAACGATTATCGTTGTAACGACATTTTAATATATATATATATATATATATATATATATATTAAGATATATTCATACATCATAATATTATGATAATGTAATAATTTAACATCTCATTTAAATATAATAACAATGGATTAATTACATTTAACAAGATCGTTAACTTAAAGGTCTCAAAACAACACTTACATGTAACGACTAACGGTGACTTAACGACTCAGTTAAAATGTATATACATGTAGTGTATTAAAATGTATTAATACACTTTTAAAAGACTTCATGACACATATCAAAGTACTTCTACTTAACAAAAATGCTTACAATTACATTCTCGTTCATTTTCATCAACAATTTTACTCGTATGCACCCGTATTCGTACTCGTACAATACACAGCTTCTAGATGTATATACTATTGGTATATACACTCAATCATCAGCTCCTTAGCAGCCCATGTGAGTCATTAAACATGTGGGAACCATCATTTGACAACTAGCATGAATGATTACACAAAATTACAAAAATATTATAAATCATTCATGAATTATTTACATGAAAACAAAATTTCACATCCTTTATATCTAATCCATATACCAACGACCAAAAACACCTACAAACACTTTCATTCTTCAATTTTCTTCATCTAATTGATCTCTCTCAAGTTCTATCTTCAAGTTCTAAGTGTTCTTCATAAATTCTACAAGTTCTAGTTTCATAAAATCAAGAATACTTCCAAGTTTACTAGCTCACTTCCAATCTTGTAAAGTGATCATTCAACCTCAAGAAATCCTTGTTGTTTATAGTAAGATATCATTCTAAATCAAGGTAATACTCATACATAAACTTTGATTCAATTCCTATAACTATAACTATCTTAATTCGAGTGATAATCTTACTTGAACTTGTTTTCGTGTCATGATTCTACTTCAAGAACTTTCAAGCCATCCAAGATCCTTTGAAGCTAGATAATTTCTTGTCACTTCCAGTAGGTTTACCTACTAAACTTGAGGTAGTAATGATGTTCATAACATCATTCGATTCATACATATAAAACTTTCTTATTCGAAGATTTGAACATGTAATCACTAGAACATAGTTTAGTTAATTCTAAACTTGTTCGCAAACAAAGTTAATCCTTCTAACTTGACTTTTAAAATCAACTAAACACATATTCTATATCTATATGATATGCTAACTTAATGATTTAAAACCTGGAAACACGAAGAACACCGTAAAACCAGACATACGCCGTCGTAGTAACACCACGGGCTGTTTTGGGTTAGTTAATTAAAAACTATGATAACTTTGATTTAAAAGTTGTTCTTCTGGGAAAATAATTTTTCTTATGAACATGAAACTATATCCAAAAATCATGGTTAAACTCAAAGTGAAAGTATGTTTTTCAAAATGGTCATCAAGATGTCGTTCTTTCGACGGAAATGACTACCTCTTTAGTAGATGACATGTAACCTGTATTTATGACTATAAACTTATACTTTTTCTGTTTATATTCATAAACTTAAGTTCAATATGAAACCATAGCAACTTGATTCACTCAAAACGGATTTAAAACGAAGAAGTTATAGGTAAAACAAGATTGAAAAATTTTACTTGTTGTAGCTACGAAAATTTTATAACAAATCTATATTAATCATATCCTAGCTAACTTACTTTGTATCCTACATGTATTTATACATGTATTGTTCCTGTACTAATGGAAATACAATTTATACTAGTCGTGATTAAGTTCTACGACAATATATTATAGTCTTAATAAAGATCGTAAGGCACCATATATATATATGACTTGATCACCGTGGATCCGTATACAACGTTTTGACATATCATTTTGATTTCTTCTATATATATTATTGGAAAAAACTATAAGACACAATTGGCAGTAATTTCGAGTTAGCTGTGGGTCGAAGTGGATTCCAAAATAATATATATACTTTGAGTTGTGATCGAGCCTGAGACATTTATACAATGGGTCGCGGATTGCTTCAGACAATATACATATTATGTGTCTTACTATATTAAGACAATATATTATAGTGTTAGTAAATTCTAACACAATATACGCATTTATATTTATATATATATTTATACTGTTGGACTATCGGACTATTGGACTACGAACGTTGGACTACTAACAATGGACAATTAAAATTATCACAAGTCTCATAAGTATGGAATATTAATTATATATATATCTTGACACAAGAATATTATTATTAGGTTCGTGAATTTATCAAATGCCAAGTCTTATTACCATCTATTCGGAAATCATCACAAGTGAGTTATAGTCCTATTTTTACTATTTAAATTATTTTGGGATGAGAATACATACAAATTTATAAATGTTTTACAAAATAAGTACAAGTTCATGAAACTACATTCTACGATTGTTTTGTTATACCGGATATCTGTACTTATTATTATTATGCTTGGTAACCTAAGAATTAGTGAAAAACACTAATTGACGCGAATCCTAAAGGTAGATCTACGGGCACCAACACCCCCATTTTCGAATAGTGAAAATGCTTTAGTAATTCAAAGGGTTCTTGTCATACATTTGAATAGTGGAATGTATGATGCCAGATATCTTAAGCGCTTCATGTTAAGGTCGGTTACCAGGCGACTCATCGTATGAATGATTTTTGCAGTTGTAATGATCCTGCGCATTTAATTAAATGAATTCTTGTGGCTTATTAAATATTATGATTTTTATATAGAAATTAAACCTGTGACTCACCAACATTTTTGTTGACGTTTTAAGCATGTTTATTCTCAGGTGAATATTAAAAACGCTTCCGCTGTTGTATGTCAACCCAAGGTCAAGGTTTGGAGTCCGCATAATTGTTTATATTGTTTAAACTTGCATTCGGAGTGTTTGTTGTAATATATTTGATCATATTGTAATGGGTTGTGTAAAAACTTATTTATTTGAGGAGATTGTCTTTGATAGACAATCTAAATTATGTCATTAAGACCTTTATTCAATAATAAAGGTTATGGTTGTTTTTAAAAACGAACGCAAGATTTGAAAAACGTCTCATATAGAGGTCAAAACCTCGCAAAGAAACCAATTAATATGAAACGTTTATAATAAATATGAACGGGGCATTTCAAAATGCGTTCTTGACGTCTAGCTGGTGGACAGGCCATTGTCTAGAAACCGCTAAACTAAGAACCGTACGTATGGATGCCGGTTTAACAACCGGACTAAAAGTCTCATCACAATCAATGCCAACCTACTGGCTTCGACCGTTAGCAACGAGCTGAGCCTTATACCTGCTCAAATTACCGTCTGCATTATGCTTGTGCTTAAATAGCCACATGGAGCGAACGATGTTCGTGTCCGATGGGCGAGGCACAAGTTTCCAAGTATTGTTGTTAATTAAAGCATTATATTCATCAGTCATAGCTTTTTTCCAGTTAGGGTCGTTAAGAGCTTCAGAGTAAGTACGGGGAATGGGAGATATGGCGGTTGTGTGAAGGTTGAGACGTTGAACCGGCTTGGTGGTACCAAGGCTGGTTCGAGTGATCATGGGGTGAGTGGAGAGAGAGGTAGTGTGACGACCCGAAAATTTTTGACCAAATTTAAACTTAATTTTTATATGATTTCGACACGATAAGCAAAGTCTGTAATGTTGAGTCTCAAAAATTTTGAACTGTTTTCATACATTCATTTAACTTCGACTGTCCCCGACAATTCACGAACAATTATTTGTAAATAAACATATATAAATATATGGATATACATATGTACAATAAGTTGGAATATTAATTGTTAGGAATTAAATATATGAATAACTAGCAATGGTGACTCATATCTTGGCATTTAACTTAAATAATTGTCACTACAAAACCAAGCATGTTGAAAATAAATTTACTACCTTAAATTTTTAAGATAGTTAACTATACATGGTTACATTAAATTAGTACGTAGTGCTAAAAGATTAAATTGGTACTAAATGATTATAAGATAGCTAACTATATATGAATAGATTAAATTAGTACTAAACGATTTATGTTATAACTTATATATAATTAATTAATATATTATATGAATAGATAATAGTGTATCTTATGCAAATAAGTCAGGTCGAGATTGGGATGGTCAAACATTATATTTAAGTTGTTGATATGCTCTAAACTTTACCGCTCACAATTCTAACTTTAGCCTTCAAATTCATCAATCATATTAATAGTCTTATATATTATGCTTTCTCTTTATATATAATTAATATGATATGTGACTCATAAATAATGACAAAGAGTTAAAAAAAAATACAATAGATCACTAAAAGATTGAGGCGATACTTGAAATCCCGTTGGCAAACTTGTCTGTTTGTTTCAAGTGACCAAAAGTAATTATTTTAAGAGTGAATATGTTTATTAGATAGTAACACTTGTTCTTCCTTTCAATTATATTGAACGAATTTAATAACAAACATATATTTTTCAAGGGTTATAGGACGGGTGTTAGTAAATAAAATTATGTAAACTTTAAGTTCATAAAAGAAGTATATTTTTATTTCAAACTAGAAATTTTATATATTACATTTTGGGTGATCAGTTTTTCTTAAAACAAACGTATAAAGTATTTTAAACATGGGTACACTCTTTACGACTCATTTCTTAGATGTCATAACAAAAATAAATATTTTAACATTATTCTAAATTATGGAATTTTTATATTCCTTTTTAGCATTAATTATTAGTACGAGCATAAAATAGCGATCCGTGACATACACAGGATCTAAATAAATACAAAAGTTCATGTTGGCAAGATGAAACCAAAAATATATCACGGGTCCTGGCTCGAGGTCAAATATCACATGAGTTGCAAGTTTTTTTTTCTTTGTTGTTTATTATTTTTTTAACGTGACATGTATGCATATATACTCCAATTTGTTTCACAACTTGCACTCGACTTTTTCCTTCTTTTTGTAAAACACGATTACAATATTACTCCATATCATTTTTATATTATTTTCAAGAAGCTAGGAGTTATATATTATAGGTAGGCAAGTAAGTAGGTAAAGCTAGTTTCACGGGTCTTAAATTTTGGTTTTCATAGCACGTGATTGTGATGACCCGAAAATTCCTGACCAAATTTAAACTTAATCTATGTATGAGTAACATTTTCGACACGATAAACAAAGTCTGTAAAACTGAATCTCAAAATTTTTGAACTATTTTCATATATTCAAATACCTTTCGGTTGTTCTCGACGATTCGCGAACAATTATATGTATATAGATACATATATATATACTATAACTTGAAAACGTAACAATGTATTAATTTTTTTGATACCGTACATTAAACTTATTGGTTTAAATATTTATTTGAATATATATGATAAGTTGGAATATTAATTGTATGAATAACTTACGACGTATATTTAAAACGTGTTTATGAATGTTGAAAATATATATTAACTTGGTCATAAAACGATTTGTTATTATATATATATATATATATATATATATATATATATATATATATATATATATATATATATATATATATATATATTAACAAATAGCGAGACAATGATTTATAGAAGTAAATGACCAAAACACTCGAAAGTTTAAGATACACTTTGAATGATATAGTTTATTGATAATTTAAGACTATATTTTGACAAAAGTACGAGTCACAAAACGTAAATTGCGAGTTTTCTAAGCATACGAAAATGCGTTCGAGAAACCGGAACCGGGACATAAGTTGAGTGACAACGTACGAGTCATCGGAACGAAAATTACAAGTCAACTATGCACATGAATTTAATATAATATATAATTAATTATTTAAATTATATATATTATATATATTATATTTAATTATGTCGACAAACAAGAAAATAAAAAATATATGAGCTGGATCTGACGGTCATGCGATCGCATGAGAAATAGGCATAAAACCCATGCGATCGCATGGGCATCAGAATCAGGAATTATGGCTATAAATACCAGGTTTCTTGCGCATATTTTTTTACACATATTACTCCTAAGTATTTATTATTATTATTATTATTATTATTATTATTATTATTATTATTATTATATTATTAAGATTATTATTATTATTAATCTTAATATTTTTAGTAATATTATACATAAAATATTACGACGAGGTCATGAGCGTGTCACTTTCAAAACAAGCTTCAAACGGGATAGAACTAAGAAAATTATGGGTTATAGCTATGGAGGTTATGGGTAATGTTCATGGGTATTGTTCGCAAGTCAAACCTAGTATTTATCATCTCTGTTGCGTTTACGTACTTTCCTGCAATATTGAATCTCAATATTGATACGTGAGCATTCATATCTTATCTTTTATATATTAATTGTGTATCCATGTCTAGTACTCGAGTATATATATTTATGCATGCTTGTATGCTAAATTTTGCCGTTAAACAGTTTATAATGAATCACGAATTAAATACATATATTACTGGAAAAAGATATATGATATGCATGTTTTTGGAAAGCTAACGAAAAATCAATAACTTTTCATTTAGATATCGAATAGTTTCGATGAACGAATTAAAAAATATGATCAACTGAATTATGATTGACATTAATTGGAATTGCTTTTGAATCTGCAATTAATATTTAAACAACTTGTTTACGAGATTGATAAAATGGATTTTTGAATATTACCAACCGAGTAAATGAATCCTTATATAAGGTACATCACGTTTTGTGAACTATTGTCAAAATTGACTTTTTGAAACGACGTTGGATAACTTTTGTATGTCGATCTCGAGCATTAGGATTATGATACACTACGACCAGACCTAGCTTGATAGACATTTATTGACCAACATATGCTCTCTAGGTTGAGATCTACGGTTATTTGGAATTTCGAGTTTCGATCACATTTCGGTGAACAACTTTATGTGCTGCTAAGGTGAGTTTCATTTGCTCCCTTTTTAATTGCTTTTGCAATCTATATTTTTGGGCTGAGAATACATGCACTTTATTTTATACGCAATGGATACAAGTACATACTAAATTCTACACCGAGTTTGAACCGAAAATCCCTTAGCTTTGGTAACTAGTAACTGTCGGTTATAAGAACTGGTGGGCGCGAGTAATAGTATATGGATCCATAGGGCTTGATATCCCCGTCTGAGCTAGAGCACTAGCCTTTTAACGGACGTATGCTATTTGAGAAGCGTACACGTTGATTTGCGTTTATTATTAAGATGATTATACAAAGGGTATAAATTATATATACGTTAAGTTTAGTTACCAGGGTGCTCAATTTCGTAGAATATTTTGATAAACGTTTTGGATGAAACAACTGAAATCTTGTGATCCACCTTTATATACAGATTATGCGAAACACTAAAACTATGAACTCACCAACCTTTGTATTGACATTTGTTAGCATGTTTATTCTCAGGTTCCCTAGAAGTCTTCCGCTGTTTGCTTATATGTTAGACAAGCTATGTGCATGGAGTCTTACATGGCATATTTATCAAGGAAACGTTGCATTCACCAAATCATCACCATGTATCTTATTTTGATTGCATTGTCAACAGAATTACTATTGTAAACTATTATTTACGGTGATTGTCTATATGTAGAAATCATCAGATGTCGAAAACCTTTGATTTAAATATTCATTTATGGTGTGCCTTTTTAAAAGAATGCAATGTTTACAAAATGTATCATATAGAGGTCAAATACCTCGCAATGAAATCGATGAATGACGTGTTCGTCCATATGGATTTGGAGCGATCATCACAGTTGGTATCAGAGTGTTGGTCCTAGTGAACCAGGTCTTGCATAAGTGTGTCTAACTGATAGTTATTAGGATGCATTAGTAAGTCTGGACTTCGACTGTGTCTGCATGTCAAAAGTTTTGCTTATCATTTCTTGTCAGAAATTACATGTCTATCATCTTAAGTCTAAACGCATCTTATTGCATTGATTGCATAGATAGTGTATAGACAAAATTCATATCTTAGCGTATCTGTTACTGTAAACTTTTCCTGACATCTTCCGAAAATTTCTCCGTGATTTATGGAATTTGGTATTATATATACATATGTAAATTATGTATTGAAGAATACCAAACTAAATTCTATAATCTAATTCATATCAAAAATCATCTCCCTAATTATGCAAGATGGATCCCGTATCTAGTTCAAATTCCTTAAATTCCGACAGCTATTCCGATATGGATATTCACCTGAACTCTGAAGAAAGTGTAACCGGAATGGATCAACCAATCAGTCATCACCTATTCAGGATGAATTGGGGATGGGTTCGTAGCCTACTTAATCATTGGAGACAAGAAGAAGGTGATCCCTTCCATCCACCACATTCACCTCTTGGCGAAGAACCTGAAGCACTTACCGGCGAACCTATTCGTAATACTATTTTCTCTCTCATTTCCAGAGTATCTCATCATAATTATATACTATCCCATATTATAAATCTTATTTATCTTATCGTCCGAACCACCGATCATCCCGGTATAATAGAAGAAGTCAACGAGCTTCGTGCTCGGGTAGTGGCTTTGGAGAATATAGTGCAAGGGTTACGAACACCAGCAGCAGCACCCGCAGCATAACCGGTACCACCATCATCCACACCAACAGGATCATTACCACCACTAACAACCACATCCGCATCACACGCCTCAACATCACAATTTGTACCTCGAATATCAACATCATACACACCATAGGTACCAAGAAGTACCAGCAACAACAAACGATGAAGTATGGATTCATAACTTCATCGGAGAAACATTCTACGACGATTATGTAATTTCTAAAGTTTAGAGATTATCTATTCTAGCCTTAACCCTAAATCAGATAGAGTAGAAACCCTTATCCGAATGGTGTAAGATACAAGCTAGACTTGTTTTACCAACAGCATCAACAGTACCCTTAGCCTCACAGCACAGTCAGTGCTGTCAACATCGTCAGAATCAGCAGCACCTCTAACATCACAAGCTCCGTCAGTTCAAGAAAGCACCGTGGACATCATTACGAGTCAACAACGAGTATATTGTATCAATGAGTTATGAAGTAATAACTCAATTCATCTAAAGAATTTATATGTATATCTTATATATGTAAATTTTAAAACCATCATGAATCTTTTCGTACTAAGTTATTACGTGTGAATTTTAAGGGGTAGATACTACTCGGTTAATTCATATTACTAATATGCTATGATGTACATCCTTCGTTAACAACTTAACCATCGTTAACTACAAATATCTGTTTCAACTCAATGAATTCCATTTCATAATGAACTTAGTGTATTAATCAATTACATGTTTGATTTTACACTTTTATCTTCGATGTACTCGAAACTTTCTAGAAAACATCATTTATATCTTATGAAGTTCATAAGAATTCCACGAGCATCAACATCCTTCACCGAGGAATAAGAATAAATAATGAAGTATTGATTTCATTAGTGAAATACTCCGTGAAGATTATGTAATCCTTAATGTTTTAGAATTATTCATTCAATTCAAAAATCAAATGAGCTTAATATGATATTAACTCATCAAATCTGTATTACATCTGAAGAAAATATACATACATATATTTTCATAAAGACGGTAATAAAAAAATTCTTTTGTACAAAGTATTAATTGTGAAATCTTTAACGGGTAGGTAATACTCGGAAAATATATAAGTTCATAATTAATATGTTATACTGTACATTCTTCAACTTTGATTCAAAAATTATTAACTATGCTCACAGCGATATACAATCGTTTCCATACAAATTCAATTACATATTCTGATTTTGAAAAATCAGAATCCAAGCCAAGATTTAACAGAAAATATCACTCTTAGATTCTTACATCTTTCAAATGCTATACTTTGACTTCAAAACTGTGCTAGAACATCACTTCTATTTATAAACCCAGAAAAAAAAAGAAAAAAAAAATTTGTATCGTTCAAAATTCTAGAACATCATATGTATCTTGACAATTACAAAATGCAAACCCTTCAAACTTTTGAAAACACCTCGGATTGATAACCAACGATTCGGTTATAATAACTTTGAATGCTGATGAAGCAGCATAAACTGTAAACGACCTTAACAGCCAAAAGTTTGATGATAAAGAATAGTGTGTTGGCAAAGCTCAGAAAAAGAGAAGGTTTGGAACTGGAAAACGGATTGAGCAAAGTATGAAGGAGGCTATGGATAAATCACAAAGACTAAACCTGCCTTCAAATAATCCAAATTATTCAGTATCTGCTGAAGCCATTAACGAATACCTTGCTTCCGAATCTAAACCCTTGCGGACAATATTCTTCATCATCCTTCGATATTAGAAATTCTAAGATATTATCATATCTTTCATTATAAATATCTTCGATATTTCTGAAGATATCTTCATAACTATTATCATCCGAAATTATTTATCTCTTCACGCTATCTGTGTTACATCATAAAAGAAACTATTTTAGTTTCTAATTTCTGAAAATTTCGAAAAATGGATGTTTTTGAAGTAGTGTTGGGAATTGAAGCATGAGTTAGTATAATATAATGACACTTGATCAATGTGATTATATTACAGTAAGTCATGATGAGTTTCTAATGGAATGTGATAAAGGTTCACAGATCATACCCTCATCATGAACCATGTTACATAACTCTTTCATTCTATTTAACCACTAAACATATCAAGAAAATATTTTCTTAATGATTCGGTCTTTTTTGAGGTATTCTGGTAATTTGACAAGTCAGATTGTGCTATTACCATTTTTTTTAAAACATTAATTATGTTCATTCCGAAATTCATACCTACGAATTCTGGACCATTATTCGCTTGATTTAAAGTCGGGAAGATAAAACAAAAGCATGAAGCTTCAAAATATCAATGAGAGTATATATAAATCACAGTAAATTGGAGAGAGTATTAACTGTGGATGTCAATGATTATGGAAAGACAGAAGCAGAGACATCGAAATATAAGGGAAGATATAAAACCCAACAACCACCCAGAAATTACAAACCGTGTATATCAATGCGTATAGCAATATAAAGACACGGGAGAATGAAAAATACTATAACCCCAAGGTAATGGTAGAAGAAAATAACTTCCTCTGGTGGTAGATGAAAAAGAAGAATGACAGATATGAAAGTTAGGAGTATATCAAGAATCAGAACTTGATGAAGCATTTTTACAATCTTTTGAAAATAGGAAATGAGGAAGAAGATGTAAGAGTGATGAAAATAATGAAACGGAAGAGGTCAATTTATAGCGAAATATCAAACATAGCAATCGAGGCAAATTACGCATTTAATCAAAAGAAATCGTAATTTCCTTAAATTTCGAAGAATCAAATCTTATTTAGATTATGAAGATTTTATATTCAATTAATTACGGAAGTCAATCGTTAATACGTCAAGAGTTAAGACGAATCTCTATTCTCCATTTCACTCTTTTACGATAACTTCTCTCATACGCTTCGAATAATCGGATTGTTTTATCCATATTATTCAACGGTGATAAAACTCTATTTATCAACACATATACGGCATGAAAACATTTTTATTGTTAGTCATGATGACCTCACTCAAATTTCGAGACGAAATTTCTTTAACGGGTAGGTACTGTGATGACCCGAAAATTCCTGACCAAATTTAAACTTAGTCTTTGTATGAGTAACATTTTTGACACGATAAACAAAGTCTGTAAAACTGAATCTCAAAATTTTTGAACTATTTTCATATATTCAAATACCTTTCGGTTGTTCTCGACGATTCGCGAACAATTATATGTAAATAGATACATATATATATATATATATATATATATATATATATATATATATATATATATATATATATATATATATATATATATATATATATATATATATATATATATATATTATATATATATACTATAACTTGAAAACGTAACAATGTATTAATTTTTTTGATACCGTACATTAAACTTATTGGTTTAAATATTTATTTGAATATATATGATAAGTTGGAATATTAATTGTATGAATAACTTACGACGTATTTTTAAAACGTGTTTATGAATGTTGAAAATATATATTAACCTGGTCATAAAACGATTTGTTATTATATATATATATATATATATATATATATATATATATATATATATATATATATATATATATATATAACAAATAGCGAGACAATGATTTATAGAAGTAAATGACCAAAACACTCTAAAGTTTAAGATACACTTTGAATGATATAGTTTATTGATAATTTAAGACTATATTTTGACAAAAGTACGAGTCACAAAACGTAAATTGCGAGTTTTCTAAGCGTACGAAAATGCGTTCGAGAAACCGGAACCGGGACATAAGTCGAGTGACAACGTACGAGTCATCGGAACGAAAATTACAAGTCAACTATGCACATGAATTTAATATAATATATAATTAATTATTTAAATTATATATATTATATATATTATATTTAATTATATCGACAAACAAGAAAACAAAAAATATATGAGCTGGATCTGACGGTCATGCGATCGCATGAGAAATAGGCATAAAACCCATGCGATCGCATGGGCATCAGAATCAGGAATTATGGCTATAAATACCAGGTTTCTTGCGCATATTTTTTTACACATATTACTCCTAAGTATTTATTATTATTATTATTATTATTATTATTATTATTATTATTATTATTATTATTATTATTATTATTATTATTATTATTATTATTATTATTATTATTATTATTATTATTATTATTATTAAGATTATTAAGATTATTATTATTATTAATCTTAATATTTTTAGTAATATTATACATAAAATATTACGACGAGGTCATGAGCGTGTCACTTTCAAAACAAGCTTCAAACGGGATAGAACTAAGAAAATTATGGGTTATAGCTATGGAGGTTATGGGTAATGTTCATGGGTATTGTTCGCAAGTCAAACCTAGTATTTATCATCTCTGTTGCGTTTACGTACTTTCCTGCAATATTGAATCTCAATATTGATACGTGAGCATTCATATCTTATCTTTTATATATTAATTGTGTATCCATGTCTAGTGCTCGAGTATATATATTTATGCATTCTTGTATGCTAAATTTTGCCGTTAAACAGTTTATAATGAATCACGAATTAAATACATATATTACTGGAAAAAGATATATGATATGCATGTTTTTGGAAAGCTAACGAAAAATCAACAACTTTTCATTTAGATATCGAATAGTTTCGATGAACGGATTAAAAAATATGATCAACTGAATTATGATTGACGTTAATTGGAATTGCTTTTGAATCTGCAATTAATATTTAAACAACTTTTTTACGAGATTGATAAAATGGATTTTTGAATATTACCAACCGAGTAAATGAATCCTTATATAAGGTACATCACGTTTTGTGAACTATTGTCAAAATTGACTTTTTGAAACGACTTTGGATAACTTTTGTATGTCGATCTCGAGCATTAGGATTATGATACACTACGATCAGACCTAGCTTGATAGACATTTATTGACCAACATATGCTCTCTAGGTTGAGATCTACGGTTATTTGGTATTTTGAGTTTCGATCACATTTCGGTGAA
The DNA here is from genome assembly GCF_046630445.1 of Rutidosis leptorrhynchoides. Lineage (NCBI taxonomy): Eukaryota > Viridiplantae > Streptophyta > Magnoliopsida > Asterales > Asteraceae > Rutidosis > Rutidosis leptorrhynchoides. The sequence goes on along the minus strand of NC_092334.1, from coordinate 46,348,301 downwards.
CAACTTTATGTGCTGCTAAGGTGAGTTTCATTTGCTCCCTTTTTAATTGCTTTTGCAATCTATATTTTTGGGCTGAGAATACATGCACTTTATTTTATACGCAATGGATACAAGTACATACTAAATTCTACACCGAGTTTGAACCGAAAATCCCTTAGCTTTGGTAACTAGTAACTGCCGGTTATAAGAACTGGTGGGCGCGAGTAGTAGTATATGGATCCATAGGGCTTGATATCCCCGTCTGAGCTAGAGCACTAGCCTTTTAACGGACGTATGCTATTTGAGAAGCGTACACGTTGATTTGCGTGTATTATTAAGATGATTATACAAAGGGTATAAATTATATATACATTAAGTTTAGTTACCAGGGTGCTCAATTTCGTAGAATATTTTGATAAACGTTTCGGATGAAACAACTGAAATCTTGTGATCCACCTTTATATACAGATTATGCGAAACACTAAAACTATGAACTCACCAACCTTTATGTTGACACTTGTTAGCATGTTTATTCTCAGGTTCCCTAGAAGTCTTCCGCTGTTTGCTTATATGTTAGACAAGCTATGTGCATGGAGTCTTACATGGCATATTTATCAAGGAAACGTTGCATTCACCAAATCATCACCATGTATCTTATTTTGACTACATTGTCAACGGAATTACTATTGTAAACTATTATTTACGGTGATTGTCTATATGTAGAAATCATCAGATGTCGAAAACCTTTGATTTAAATATTCATTTATGGTGTGCCTTTTCAAAAGAATGTAATGTTTACAAAACGTATCATATAGAGGTCAAATACCTCGCAATGAAATCGATGAATGACGTGTTTGTCCATATGGATTTGGAGCGCTCGTCACAGTGATTTTTTTTGTACGTATTAGTTTGTTGACACTTGATAGAGGGAGATAGAAATTTGTTTCCTCTATAAAACACGCATAAATGTATGCATATATATACCCTGTACTATTTTTTTTTCTTCCACAAATCACTCTCAAATCAAAATATGTTTGATAAATCAGTGTTGGTTTCATTTTGAATAAGAATTTGCTTGTTTTTCATGTCTCCACACATATATTATAATTATAAGCTAGTATTATAAAAATATTTTAATCATGTGAATATTAAAGCTTTGACTATAAACAATACAAAGTTTATGTCTTTCAGTTTTATTTATTTATTTTTATTTTTTTATTTTATACTATATCTTACGGAAGGGCGTTCCATGTAATTTTTGGACAGAAAGATTGATGGGTTAAGATGAGAGTTTTTAAAATGAAACTATGAAAGTCAATTTTGAGAAAGAAATGAGGTTGTGGTTGTTACGTAAATCAAATTTTTTTATTAGTATTATTATTTTATAATACATAAAATACTACATCGAGGTTATGCATGAGTGTTTACAAGTCAGGTTTTAAATGGGTTTTAACTAAGGATATTATGGGTATTGTTCGTGAATCAAAGGCCAACTCTACAATGATCATTTAAGTTACGTCAGCATACTTTTCCTGTAATATTGAACCACAATATTGATATGTGAGTTTATAGATTCCTTTTTTTTAATGCTTTAAATATTTTTGGGCTGAGAATACATGCAATTTTTATTTTAAAAACAATGGACACAAGTACATACTTATTCTATACTGAGTTAAACCGAAAATCCCTTAGCTTTGGTAACTAGTAGCTGCCAGTACATAGGATGTGGACTGGTGGGCGCGAATAATTGTATATGGATCCATAGGGCTTGACATCCCCGTCCGAGCTAGAGCGCTAGCCTTTTAACGGACGTATGTTATTTGAGTTTATGACATGTTGGTTTGCGTGTATTAAAACGAATAGGGTAATTATCATCATAGCATTAAGTTTAGTTACCAGTGTGCTTTGTTACGTAGAATCTATTGATAAACTTTTGATGAAATCTTGTGATCCACCTTTATATACAGATTATGCGCAATATTAAAACTATGAACTCACCAACCTTTGTGTTGACACTTTTAAGCATGTTTATTCTCAGGTTCTTAGAAGTCTTCCACTGTTTGCTTATATGTCATACAAGCTATGTGCATGGAGTCATACATGCTTTATTTGAGAAAACTTTGCATTCACCAAATCATCACCATGTATCTTATTTTGACTGTATTATCAACGGATGTATTGTTAAAAACTATTATTTACGGTGATTGTCTATACGTAGAAATAATCAAGATGTCGAAAACCTTGGATATATATATTCAATTGATGGTGTACCTTTTCAAAAGAATGCAATGTTTACTAAACGTATCATATAGAGGTCAAAACCTCAGTATGAAATTGATGAATGATGCATTCGTCCAAATGGATTTGGACGGGTCATCATATAGCATTTTGAGCCTTAAGTTATCAATTTTTACTGTAGCAATTCACTGTAGCAAAGTCAATTTCACTGTAGCAATTCACCGTAGCAAAGTCAATTTCACTGTAGCAAATAGTGATTTTCGAAAACACTGTAGCATTTTGAGTAATGTGGCAAATTGGAAAACACTGTAGCAAATTAGTGTTTTACTGGTTCATCTTAAACGCTTTATTTAACTTATCTAAATATCAATCGAATCAATAAACGAATGTTACTATCGTTTATTATATATATGTATATATCTTTTTAATATACATAAATCAATTTTTAAATACACATTGGAAGTTATTTATAAATAAATTTTAATAATAAATATCTCAACTTATCATATATATTCAAATAGATATTTAAACCAATAAGTTTAATGTACGGTATCAAACAATTAATACATTGTTACCTTTTCATGTTATAGTATATATGTATCTGTTTACATATAATTGTTCGCGAATCGTCGAAAACAACCGAAGGTATTTCAAAAATTTTGAGATTCAGTTTTACAGACTTTGCTTATCGTGTCAGAAATGTTAATCATACAAAGATTAAGTTTAAATTTAGTCAAAATTTCCGGGTCATCACACATACCGTCATCATGTGCCATGTTACACGACTCTTGTATTCTATTTAATCTCTAAAAATATCAAGAAAATATTTTCTTGATGATTCGGTCTTTTCTGGGATATTCTGGTAATTTGACAAATCAAGATCGTGCCATCACAATTTCTTTCTTAAAACATTAACTATGTTCATTCCGAAATTCATATCTACGAATTCTGGACCATTACATACGGTGCGTAATCGTAAGAAGAAGAAAACAAAAGCACGAAGCTCCAAAATAGAAATGGGAGTATAAATCGCAGCAAATAGGAGAGAGCATTAAATGTGGATGTCGATGATTATAGAAAGACAGAAGCAGAAACATCGAAATATAAGAGAAGATATAAAACCCAACAACAACCCAGAAATTACAAACCGTATATATCGATGCATATAGCAATATAAAGACAGGGGAGAACTAAAAACACTATAAAACCAAGAGTATAGTAGAAGTAAATAGATTCTTCCAGCGGGAGATGAAAAAGAAGAATGACAGATATGAAAGTTAGGAGTATATCAAGAAGCAGAACTGGAAGAAGCATATTGACGAATGCTTTAAAATATGAATTGAGGAAGAAAGAATAGAAGGTATGAGCTGTGGAAATAATGAAACGAAGGGAGTGGATTTATAGTGAAATATCCGACAGAGCAATCAAAACAGATTATTGCATTTAACCAAAGAAGATCCTAATTTCCTTAATTACCGAAGAACCAAATCTTATTACGAAGATTTTCTCTAAATCCCTTGAAATCCGGAAATCCACCGTGACTACGTCAAAAGTTAAATCTCTATCTCAACCTTTTGTGACAGCTTCACTCGTACGCTTCACATAATCGAATCGTTTTATCAATATTAGTCAATAATGATGAAACTCTATTTATCAACTCATATTCATCATGAAAACATTTTTATTGTCAGCCATGACGATCTCTATCAAATTTCGGGACAAAATTTCTTTAACGGGTAGGTACTGTGACGACCCAAAAATTTTCGACCAAATTTAAACTTAATTTTTATATGATTTCGACACGATAAACAAAGTCTGTAATGTTGAGTCTCAAAAATTTTGAACTGTTTTCATACATTCATTTAACTTCGACTGTCCCCGACAATTCACGAACAATTATTTGTAAATAAACGTATATAAATATATGGATATACATATGTACAATAAGTTGGAATATTAATTGTTAGGAATTAAATATATGAATAACTAGCAATGGTGACTCATATCTTGGCATTTAACTTAAATAATTGTCGCTACAAAACCAAGCATGTTGAAAATAAATTTACTACCTTAAATTTTTAAGATAGTTAACTATACATGGATACATTAAATTAGTACGTAGTTCTAAAAGATTAAATTGGTACTAAATGATTATAAGATAGCTAACTATATATGAATAGATTAAATTAGTACTAAACGATTTATGTTATAACTTATATATAATTAATTAATATATTATATGAAAAGATAATAGTGTATCTTATGCAAATAAGTCAGGTCGAGATTGGGATGGTCAAACATTATATTTAAGTTGTAGATATGCTCTAAACTTTACAGCTCACAATTCTAACTTTAGCCTTCAAATTCATCAATCATATTAATAGTCTTATATATTATGCTTTCTCTTTATATATAACTAATATGATATGTGACTCATAAATAATGACAAAGAGTAAAAAAAAAAAAAACAATAGATCACTAAAAGATTGAGGCGATACTTGAAATCCCGTTGGCAAACTTATCTCTTTGTTTCAAGTGACCAAAAGTAATTATTTTAAGAGTGAATATGTTTATTAGATAGTAACACTCGTTCTTCCTTTCAATTATATTGAACGAATTTAATAACAAACATATATTTTTCAAGGGTTATAGGACGGGTGTTAGTAAATAAAATTATGTAAACTTTAAGTTCATAAAAGAAGTATATTTTTATTTCAAACTAGAAATTTTATATATTACATTTTGGGTGATCAGTTTTTCTTAAAACAAACGTATAAAGTATTTTAAACATGGGTACACTCGTTACGACTCATTTCTTAGATGTCATAACAAAAATAAATATTTTAACATTATTCTAAATTATGGAATTTTTATATTCCTTTTTAGCATTAATTATTAGTACGAGCATAAAATAGCGATCCGTGACATACACAGGATCCAAATAAATACAAAAGTTCATGTTGGCAAGATGAAACTAGGGATGAGCACGGGACGGAACCGGTACCGAACCGTACCGGAACCGAAAAGTACCGGTACCGAATTTACCCAATTTCGAATACCGATACCGTACCGTTTTTCCAATACCGGTACCGGTAATTTTTGGTATTTTCCCTGTTAGTACCGAATTTTGACTGCAAAAAATATGGACTTCAAACAACATCATTCATACAAAAAATAGCATCAAGAAGATCACTAAAACAGCAAAAACAGCAACATTTAAACAAAATTCAGCAACATTTTAACAAAATTTTAACTAAATTCAGCAACATTTTAACAAAATTCAGCAATATTTTAACAGCAAAAACAGCAAACAGCAACAATTTAACAGCATTCAGCAGTAAAAACAGCAACATTAACAGCATGCAGCAGCAGTAAAACAGCAATTTAAGCTTCCAAACAGCACCAAAACAGCACAAAATCAGCAAAAACAGCACCAAAACAGCAAAAACAGCACCAAAACAGCAAAAACAGCACCAAAACAGCACCAAATCCTTCTAACCTTACGAGGACACTTTCCTTTTTTGATATATCTGTAGTTTCTGTACGTGTTAAACTATTTTCAACTTTCAAGGGACCAAGGCAAGCGGCCTTTTCATATTCCAGTATTCCAGCTATTTAAAATATGGGGAATGAAATCGGTACTAATACGGGAATTTCCCGGTACCGTACCGGTACCGCATCTTTTGTACCGATACCGAAAAGCCAAAAAAAATGGAACCGGAACCGGTCCCGTTTACCATTCGGTACAGTAAAACGGTACCGGTACCGGGTCGGTACCGGTACGGGATCGGGAAATTGGTACTTCTGCTCATCCCTAGATGAAACCAAAAATATATCACGGGTCCTGTCTCGAGGTCAAATATCACATGAGTTGCAAGTTTTTTTTTTCTTTGTTGTTTATTATTTTTTTAACGTGACATGTATGCATATATACTCCAATTTGTTTCACAACTCGCACTCGACTTTTTCCTTCTTTTTGTAAAACACGATTACAATATCACTCCATATCATTTTTATATTATTTTCAAGAAGCTAGGAGTTATATATTATAAGTAGGCAAGTAAGCAGGTAAAGCTAGTTTCACGGGTCTTAAATTTTGGTTTTCATAGCACGTGATTTTTTTTTGTACGTATTAGATTGTTGACACTTGATAGAGGGAGATAGAAATTTGTTTCCTCTATAAAACACGAATAAATGTATGCATATAGATACCCTGTACTATTTTTTTTCTTCCACAAATCACTCTCAAATCAAAATATGTTTGATCAATCTGTGTTGGTTTCATTTTGAACAAGAATTTGCTTGTTTTTCATGTCTCCACACATATATTATAATTATAAGCTAGTATTATAAAAATATTTTAATCATGTGAATATTAAAGCTTTGACTATAAACAATACAAAGTTTATGTCTTTCAGTTTTATTTATTTTTTTTTATTTTTTTATTTTATACCATATCATACGGAAGGGCGTTCCATGTAATTTTTGGACAGAAAGATTGATGGGTTAAGATGAGAGTTTTTAAAATGAAACTATGAAAGTCAATTTTGAGAAAGAAATGAGGTTGTGGTTGTTACGTAAATCAAATTTTTTTATTAGTATTATTATTTTATAATACATAAAATACTACATCTAGGTTATGCATGAGTGTTTACAAGTCAGGTTTTAAATGGGTTTTAACTAAGGATATTATGGGTATTGTTCGTGAATCAAAGGCCAACTCTACAATGATCATTTAAGTTACGTCAGCATACTTTTCCTGCAATATTGAACCACAATATTGATATGTGAGTTTATGGATTTCTTTTTTTAATGCTTTAAATATTTTTGGGCTGAGAATACTTGCAATTTATTTTAAAAACAATGGACACAAGTACATACTTATTCTATACTGAGTTAAACCAAAAATCCCTTAGCTTTGGTAACTAGTAGCTACCAGTACATAGGATATGGACTGGTGGGCGCGAATAATTGTATATGGATCCATAGGGCTTGACATCTCCGTCCGAGCTAGAGCGCTAGCCTTTTAATGGACGTATGTAATTTGAGTTTATGACACATTGGTTTGCGTGTATTAAAACGAATAGGGTAATTATCATTATAGCATTAAGTTTAGTTACCAGGGTGCTCTGTTACATAGAATCTATTGATAAACTTTTGATGAAATCTTGTGATCCACCTTTATATACAGATTATGCGCAATATTAAAACTATGAACTCACCAACCTTTGTGTTGACACTTTTAAGCATGTTTATTCTCAGGTTCTTAGAAGTCTTCCGCTGTTTGCTTATATGTCATACAAGCTATGTGCATGGAGTCATACATGCTTTATTCGAGAAAACTTTGCATTCACCAAATCATCACCATGTATCTTATTTTGACTGTATTATCAACGGATGTATTGTGAAAAACTATTATTTATGGTAATTGTCTATACGTAGAAATAATCAAGATGTCAAAAACCTTGGATATATATATATATATATATTCAATTGATGGTGTACCTTTTCAAAAGAATGCAATGTTTACTAAACGTATCATATAGAGGTCAAAACCTCACTATGAAATCGATGAATGATGCATTCGTCCAAATGGATTTGGACGGGTCATCACAGGTAGAGGAAGATGTAGCCTCAGTAGAAGGAGGCTATGGCTCCGGAAAAGTACGAGGTGGAGGTATAGGGTCAGTAGCCTCAATAGGAGGGGGCTGTGGCTCTGGAATAATAGGAGGTAGAAGTGTGGTGTCGGTAGCCTCAGTTGGAGGAGGCTGTGTCTCCGGTGGTAGATGAAATGTCCGAGAAAAGAGATTTGGAGGAGGGTCCAGAAAGTCATAAGATGGTGGTTGAGTGGGTGTCATGGAACCGAATGGGAAGCATGTCTCATCGAAGGTAACATGTCGAGAGAGGATGATTTTGTTGGTGGTAAGATCTAGACAGCGGTAACCCCGATGATTGGAGGGGTACCCAAGAAAAATGCATGGAGTGGAGCGAGGATTAAGTTTGTGGGTGGTGAGAAGGTGAGGGTAGCAGAGGCATCCGAAGACTCGAAGAGTAGTGTAGTTAGGTTTTTGTTTGTAGAGACAGAAGTGCGGGATGTCATGATTTATAGCCGAAGAGGGAAGAATGTTAAGTACGTAGGCTGCCATGTGGAGAGCTTCCGCCCAGTAAGTTGGCGGGAGATGAGCTTGAAAGAGAAGGGTTCGAATTAGATTGTTAATTGTGCGGAGCATGCGTTCAGACTTTCCATTTTGCTGAGAGGTGTGAGGGCAGAAGAATCAGAATTGAATGCCATTAGTTTGAAGAAGTTGACGAAAAGCAGTGTTATCGAATTCACCCCATTATCACATTGAAAAGCTTTGATTTATTTGTTAAATTGAGTGCGAACAAATGTACGAAATTTTATGAATGTGGTAAGTGCGTCAGATTTATTACGTAACGGAAAAACCCATACATAATGTGAAAAGTGATCCAAAAATATAATACAATATTTTAAACCACTAAGACTAGGAAAAGGAGATGTCCATAAATCTGAATGAATAATATCAAAAGTAGCATTAACATTAGAACTTGAAACAGAAAAAGGGAGTCGCACATGTTTGCCAAGCTGACAGGCATGGCAAAGAACAGGGGACGACGTTTTATTACAAATAATATCTTTATTAGAAAGAAGTCTTCGGAAAACATCATGCCCGGGATGTCCGAGACGCTGATGCCATGTAACCCCACTGGTGAGAAGACCCTGCTGAGAAGAGTGGGAGGTGGGTGATGTAAGTGGGTAGAGATCCCCGGTGCTATCACAACGGAGAAGCAAGTGACGTGTAAGATAATCTTTCACAGAAAAACCAAAAGGATCAAATTCAACAGATACTAAATTATCACGGGTAAATTGACGAACAGATATGAGGTTTTTAACGATGTTAGGGGTTACAAGTACATTATTTAAATGTAACGGACGGTGAACATTGGGTAACAAACTATGGCCGGTGTTAGTAACGGGAATGGTGTTCCCGTTACCAACGGCTACTGATGAATATTTGCAATTATTAAAAACAGTACTAAGATTATTAATACAGGAGGTAAGATGTGAAGACGCACCTGTGTCCATGTGCCACCCGGCAGCATCGTAATCCTGAAGAGTCATTGCACTGAATGCATTAGAAGGAATAGTCTTCTGAGTTGTGTAGAAATGTTGGGCCTGCTGTTGGGCTTGCTGTTGAGCTTGTTGATGGGCCTGATGTTGGACACTTGACTGAATTACCTGAACATAATTGCTGGCCATTTTATTTTGAGCCAAAGTTTGGGCTTGACAATTAATAATATTTATCAATTCGGCATATGTTGACGATGTAGCGTTTTGACTTTTTCTGCCGTTTGGTATTCGTCGATCAAGTAAAATGTTGTCATCAGCCTTGGTAACAATTGAAAAAAGAAAAAAAAGATATTAAAACACAAGTGAGGTAGGTTGTTGTCTGCCACCCATTTACCACATGATGATTTGATTTTTTTTTCTCTCAATATAAATAGATAAATAGATCCAATCTGTTGAGTGCTTGAACAATTCCCAACTCAATATTATTATCCTATTGAGTAGATGAACAATTGACACCGTAGACGAAATATGTATCCCAATAATCAATTAATTTATTAATTGATTTCAACAACTAGTATTATTATTATTTTAATAAGAAGGGTATACACCTTTTGAAGCCACCAAATATGAGTGTAAGCAGCAAAACAGCCACGTGTATATTGCAAAGGAATTAAATAGATAGTGGGATAGAAATATGAGGTGCAAGAGACATGCGGCGGTGATGATTTTGATAATGGATAAGGAAGAAAAGAAAGCAGCGAGTGTGGTATTATTGATTGAATCGCCGGCAAGGAAAAAAAAAAGGAAGAAAAAATAACCTAAATAATTGGGCTCGATACCATGTTGAAATGTAATATAGATGAGTATTATTCTGAATGAGTGACCAATACATGTAAAAGGCTATATATATCCAAAAACCCTAACACTAAATAATGTGTTGAGCCCAACAAACATAATACATGGACTAGAATAATATGGATAAATAATATAGTCTAACAGCGTTTTCATCTATGGCTGATCACACATGTTAAGCTCAGAGTTTCAGACTCGGAATTACTCGGCGAGTACTCGGGCCCCGTTTGGCTCACGGAATCCAATGAGATTCCGGCGGAATTGGAATAGAAATTAGACACGCATCGTGTCTAAATTCAATACCAATTCCGTCAGAATCCCATTGGATTCCGTGAGTCAAACGGGGCCTCAGTTTTGCCAACACTCGGGATTACTCGGTCAAAAATCGGGATTACTTGGCCAAAACTCGGGATTACTCGGTCAAAAATCGGGATTAATTGAAAATCGGTCGAAGTCAAACTTGGTCAGCATCCGAGTACTCTCCCGAGTTGCCGAGTACTCCCTAAAAAATCCCGACCGAGTACTTGCCGAGTAGCAGTTTTGCAACCCTGGATAACATAGTTGATTAAAAAGTATAAGGATCAAAATGGATCAAACGGATCGAAAATCATCCTAAGTGCCTAAATGTTTTCAAACGCATATATAATTCAAAATCAATTCACTTTATCAGTAAATTTATTTAATTATCATATTTAGAAAAAACAAAAGTTTTTGCAGGCCATCAGAATCTGATACATGAACTAGGAGGCTTTAAATATGAATATAAATAATAATGTTAATAATATTATAATATAATGTATCCAATTTCTTCTATGGATTATATAAAAGAATTTAAGAGGCTCCACGCATTAAAAATACAAATTTCAAAGACCTTTAGCCTGATCAGCATGTTCCGCTTTTAACTAAATCATTTGACTTGACCCATTTGATCTGTTAGGGACATTTTGTAGATTCTGTTAGGTCTAGCATTTTTACTTTGTAATAGTTGTGTAGTTTATGTAAGACGCTACTTGTAAGGGTAGTATGACAAGGGCTATAAATACCACCCTAGGGCTTTTTATTCTACTCCATTTTAGCATTATCTCACAGGATTTTTTAGGGCTTTTTATTCTACTCCATTTTAGCATTATCTCACAGGATTTTTTAAACATGGTGTATGAGGTTATGAAAATGTGTAATGCATAAAGACTACATAGTTATGAGATGAACAAGAACAATGTGACAGAATCGTACCAGTATGAAGGCACGCCGCAATCTTATCCCTTTTTTTTTTTCGTTTCTATGTTTGATACTTCCTTCGTTGGGTTGACTTGCAGGTATTGGTTCACCAGGAACATGCTTAACCCAAGCATAAGGACCTAAATTCACCAAATCAATCAAATTTCCTATACCCTCATGATCTTACAAGCCCAATACAGTAAATGCACACGAGACTTTCATGATATAAAAGGTGACTATATTCGCTCTTCTGAATTTCTAGATTGAAATAATGGGGTGTTTGGACGTGCTTTTTCACAATGATTATAAGGATGAAATAAAGACTTTTTTGGCACCGGTTGTCCCTCGTTTATACATCAGATTGCATGTCGCGTCCCTGTCATTTCTTTTAGCTCCAGTGATCCTTGATTTTACAGATGTTGCTTGGTGGTCTCTTTGTCTAATTTTCGTTAAGTGCCATCACGTGATTAACAAGTGATGTCGTTTAATAACGTTTAATTTATCTTAAACGGCATCATGTGATGGCACTTAACGGACTTTTTAACGAAAAATAGACGGAGGGACCACCAGGAAACATTTGTAAAATCGAAGGATCACCGGAGGCTAAAAAAATTACAAGGACGTGACATGCAATTTGATGTATAAACGAGATATCACCGGCGCAAAAGTCTGAAATAAACATCATGTAATTAGTTGCAGCATAGAAGTTATGGACGGTTGTGTTATTCAACATTTTCAAAAACATTTAACATAGGATTATAGACCTTAGATAATCACAAACTCGTAATAGTCCAATTTGTTGCATTGCAAAACAAATTATTGCAAAAGATGGTTTTCATAACCCGTCCTAATCCATCTGGACGAATACATTACATTTGGTTACATCGCGAGGTACTTGACCTCTAAATGATACATTTTACAAACATTGCATTCGTTTTGAAAAGACAAACTTTCATCACATCGAAAGTTGACGGCATGCATACCATTTCATAATATATCCAACTATAATTGACTTGATAAAAATCTTGAAAAACTCAATGACTCGAATGCAACGTCTTTTGAAATATGTCATGAATGACTCCAAGTAATATCTCTAAAATGAGCAAATGCACAGCGGAAGATTTCTTTCATACATGAGAATAAACATGCTTTAAAGTGTCAACCAAAAGGTTGGTGAGTTCATTAGTTTATCATAATCAATCATTTCCAATAATATAATAGACCACAAGATTTTTATTTCTATTCTTCATAAACATAATCTCATAGCAGGCATTTCGCACGGCATAGAGATAAAAATCATTCATATGGATTGAACACCTGGTAACCGACGTTAATTTTAACGCATATAATATCCCCAAACAGAACCTCTCGTCTGTATAATATTAATCTTGAAGTACTAAAGCCATCCATAACCTGAATTGGGGGTTGTTAGGCCCAATAGATCTATCTTTAGGATTTGCGTCAATTAGGGGTCATTTCCCTAATTCTTAGGTTACCAGACTTGAATGGCGATATTCGGTTTAATAATCCAACCATATAATGTAGTTTTCGATTACTTGTGTCTATTTCGTAAAACATTTATAAAAGCAGTGCATGTATTCTCAGTCCCAAAATATATATTGCAGAAGCATTTAAAAATGGAGCAAATGAAACTCACGATACTGTATTTTGTAGTAAAAAAACATATGACGACATTGAATAATGTAGGGTTGACCTCGGATTCACGAACCTATATCATTTGGATATTTATTAATACACATAATTGTAATCGAATAAGTTTATATTTTATATCTTAAATTATATATTATATCTTAAATTATATATTATATATATTTAGTTTGTGTATATATTCAAGATGTTTAATATTTATATAGTTATATTAATATATATTTGATTAGTATTTTTATAACAATACCTAGCTTGTTATATATAAATATTTATATAATTATTGTTAATATAATTAAAATATACTTATAACTTTAATAATATCTTCAAAACTTTTACTTTCATAAACGTAATTATTTATAATAATAATGGTATAGGTAATACTGATAATAACAATAATGACAGTTTTTAATGAAAAACAAAATAATAATTTTAGTAATAATCCTAATGATAATAATAATAACACTATTAATAATGATAATCTTAGTAATGATAATAACGATAATAATAACAGTGTTAGTAATAATAACTATTTTGAATTTCTAACTTATAACTATAGTTCCTATAACTTAATTTCATAGTCATATTCATAACTGCATCTGTATTCATAAAATTTCATAACTATTTTCTAGAATTTTACCACAACAGCTTTTTATTATTATCTTTATAATATAGACGTTATTAACATATTCGTAATCATACTAATAATAGTAACGGTAATACTACTATAATAATAATACTAATAATAATAATATTAATAATGTTAATACTAATAATTTTTAAATGATAATACTAGTACTAATGCTAATAATAATATTAACAATGATATTAATATTTATATAATCATATTAATATGATAATAATACTTGTATTATGATAGTAATAATAATGATATTCTTAATAATAATAACATTAACTAATAATAACCATAATAATAATAATAATTATAATAATAATAATAATAATAATAATAATAATGATGATGATGATAATAATAATAATAATAATAATAATAATAATAATAATAATAATAATAATAATAATAATAATAATAATAATAATAATAATAATAATAATAATAATAATAATAATTTTGATATGAAAAACTACCTCAAAAGATGCCTTAAAAAGAAAACTACCGCGAACGAGACTCGAACCCGAGACCTCTCGCTCACACAACCAACACACAAACCACTCATCCATTGTTACTTTTCTGACTATAAACCCATCCAAATTTTAATTAACCCGAAATAATCTATTTCCATTTTTCTTTCTTCAATCTTCATAACTCGTACGTCCCCCAGCAAAACATCTCGGTCCAACTACTTATACGGCCCAACAGCAATAATCCAAGCCTGGTTACAAATGGAAGCCCAAATAGCAGCCCAGCACGCTAATGTTTCAACAACAAAAAAATATGCCCTGGCCTAGAATCGAACCCCAGACCTCTCGGTTCTCAACACACCTCCTTACCACTCAGCTGTTACTTCGTTACTGATTTAATCTCCAAATTAAAATACATAACTTGTATCTATCTGTCATTTTTTCTTCTTCGTCATCTAAAATCAAACGTCATCACTTATCATCGCTTTCTCACTTCATTCTTTACATTCACGAATCATCATCATCTCTTAATCATCACCTCATCATCTTCAAATCATAATCATCATCTTCTTTGTTATCCTATCATCACCTTTACTCGCAACCCATTATCACCATCATCATCTTTATATATCGTTTATCGTCATCAATTTTCATCATCATCTTCGTCATCACAAATATCATTTTTATTTAAGGTTACCTCACAGAAAAATATTGTACAGCAGCTACAGTTCTGGGTTTCTAAAAACAATATATCAGCATTAGCCTTCGATCTATATCATGTAGGTTGCAAGCGTGTAGCAGTAGCATTAATCAGAAACAGCAAACGGTTGTAGATTTAGAGCTTGAAAGAAAAGAAAAAAAAAATAAATAAATACGAGTAGCTGCTGTAGGTTGTAGATTTGCGTGGTGGTTTACAACCGTGATTGTGGCGGTTGTTTGAAAATAACAGAAGAAGAACAGATGGCGTAGCAGTTCACATGATGGTGATTTGTGGTAGTCCATGACTGAAAATAGGAATCCAAAATAAATAAATCGTGTGATGGTGGTGATTGGGGTGGCAGTCTATGGTAGTTGAAGTGGTGAAAAGTTAATCGATGGTATAAGGTTTTCATGGTGGTGGATCTTGGTGGTGACTTCATGGTGTTCGTTGGTAACCATGGAGAGGAGAGAAAAATGGTTGATCACGGTGGTGGTAATAATATGGTGCTCGATGTGTCATGGTGGTTGTAGAATATCGATGGTTGAAGGTGGGTATTCTTGAACGGGTTTCGAATGATGGCGAAAGATGGTGGTGGTTCGAAGGCTTGATGAAGGTGATGATGGTTAAATGGGTTTAGAAGAAAGAAGGAATTTGAAATTACAAGTGTTGTAGTATGTGCGTGTGAATCGGGGAAAAAAAATTAAGTAATACATTATGTATGTATGGTGATATGCCTATGTATATATAAAACATCAAAAATCAATCAAGAACGGTAGCATGTGTGCTCCACAATTTAAAAGAAACAAATTGTATCACCAGTAACATGTTCTCAATAATTAACATTTAGAATCAATCGTGTATATTAATAGGTATGTGTATGTTAGTGTGTATATATATATATATATATATATATATATATATATGAAGTTAGATAAATTATCAATCATAAACAGTGAGTCTTACTAAATAATTCAAATTCACAGGACTATGATTCATAATAGTGAACAAAGAAGGTATTAAGGTGGATCCGGCAAAGATAGAAACTGTTGAAAAGTGGGAAACCCCGAAAACTCCGAAACATATACGCCAGTTTTTAGGACTAGCTGGTTACTACAGAAGGTTCATCCAAGACTTTTCCAGAATAGCAAAACCCTTGACTGCATTAACGCATAAAGGGAAGAAATTTGAATGGAAGGATGAACAAGAGAAAGCGTTTCAGTTATTGAAGAAAAAGTTAACTACGGCACCTATATTATCATTACCTGAAGGGAATGATGATTTTGTGATATATTGTGACGCCTCAAAGCAAGGTCTCGGTTGTGTATTAATGCAACGAACGAAAGTAATTGCTTATGCGTCTAGATAATTGAAGATTCACGAACAAAATTATATGACGCATGATTTGAAATTAGGCGCGGTTGTTTTTGCATTAAAGACTTGGAGGCACTACTTATATGGGGTCAAAAGTATTATATATAACGACCACAAAAGTCTTCAACACATATTTAATCAGAAACAACTGAATATGAGGCAGCGTAGGTGGATTGAATTGTTGAATGATTACGACTTTGAGATTCGTTACCACCCGGGGAAGGCAAATGTGGTAGCCGACGCCTTGAGCAGGAAGGACAGAGAACCCATTCGAGTAAAATCTATGAATATAATGATTCACAATAACCTTACTACTCAAATAAAGGAGGCGCAACAAGGAGTTTTAAAAGAGGGAAATTTAAAGGATGAAATACCCAAAGGATAGGAGAAGCATCTTAATATTCAGGAAGACGGAACCTGGTATAGGGCTGAAAGGATTTGGGTACCAAAATTTGGAGATATGAGAGAAATGGTACTTAGAGAAGCTCATAAAACCAGATACTCAATACATCCTGGAACGGGGAAGATGTACAAGGATCTCAAGAAACATTTTTGGTGGCCGGGTATGAAAGTCGATGTTGCTAAATATGTAGGAGAATGTTTGACGTGTTCTAAGGTCAAAGCTGAGCATCAGAAACCATTAGGTCTACTTCAACAACCCGAAATCCCAGAATGAAAATGGGAAAATATTACCATGGATTTCATCACTAAATTGCCAAGGACTGCAAGTGGTTTTGATACTATTTGGGTAATAGTTGATCGTCTCACCAAATCAGCACACTTCCTGCCAATAAGAGAAGATGACAAGATGGAGAAGTTAGCACGACTGTATTTGAAGGAAGTCATCTCCAGACATGGAATACCAATCTCTATTATCTCTGATAGGGATGGCAGATTTATTTCAAGATTCTGACAGACATTACAGCAAGCATTAGGAACTCATCTAGACATGAGTACTGCCTATCATCTACAAACTAATGGGCAGAGTGAAAGGACGATACAAACGCTTGAATACATGCTACGAGCATGTGTTATTAATTTCGAAAACAGTTGGGATCGACATCTACCGTTAGCAGAATTTTCCTACAACAACAGCTACCATTCAAGCATTGAGATGGCGCCGTTTGAAGCACTTTATGGTAAAAAGTGCAGGTCTCTGATTTGTTGGAGTGAAGTGGGGGATAGACAGATTACGGGTCCGGAGATAATACAAGAAACTACCGAGAAGATCATCCAAATTCAACAACGGTTGAAAACCGCCCAAAGTCGACAAAAGAGCTATGCTGACATTAAAAGAAAAGATATAGAATTTGAAATTGGAGAGATGGTCATGCTTAAAGTTGCACCTTGGAAAGGCGTTGTTCGATTTGGTAAACGAGAGAAATTAAATCCAAGGTATATTGGACCATTCAAGATTATTGATCGTGTCGGACCAGTAGCTTACCGACTTGAGTTACCTCAACAACTCGCAGCTGTACATAACACTTTCCACGTCTTGAAATTGAAGAAATGTTTTGCTAAAGAAGATCTCACTATTCCGTTAGATGAAATCCAAATCAACGAAAAACTTCAATTCATCGAAGAACCCGTCGAAATAATGGATCGTGAGGTTAAAAGACTTAAGCAAAACAAGATACCAATTGTTAAGGTTCGATGGAATGCTCGTAGAGGACCCGAGTTCACCTGGGAATGAGAAGATCAGATGAAGAAGAAATACCCGCATTTATTTCCAGAAGATACGTCAACACCTCCAACTGCTTAAAATTTCGGGACGAAATTTATTTAACGGGTAGGTACTGTAGTGACCCGAACTTTTCCATGTTTATATATATATTAAATGAAATTTTTATTTACATGATTAAGTGTTTCCAACATGTTAAGCACTCAAACTTGTTAAGACTTGATTAATTGAAATAAGTTTCATATAGACAATTGACCACCCAAGTTGACCGGTGATTCACGAACGTTAAAACTTGTAAAAACTATATGATGACATATATATGGATATATATATAGTTAACATAATATTATGATAAGTAAACATATCATTAAGTATATTAACAATGAACTACATATGTAAAAGCAAGACTACTAACTTAATGATTTTGAAACGAGACATATATGTAATGATTATCGTTGTAACGACATTTAATGTATATATATCATATTAAGAGATATTAATAAATCATATTATCATGATAATATAATAATTTAAAATCTCATTTGATATTATAAACATTGGGTTAACAACATTTAACAAGATCGTTAACCTAAAGGTTTCAAAACAACACTTACATGTAACGACTAACGATGACTTAACGACTCAGTTAAAATGTATATACATGTAGTGTTTTAATATGTATTCATACACTTTTGAAAGACTTCAAAACACTTATCAAAATACTTCTACTTAACAAAAATGCTTACAATTACATCCTCGTTCAGTTTCATCAACAATTCTACTCGTATGCACCCGTATTCGTACTCGTACAATACACAGCTTTTAGATGTATGTATTATTGGTATATACACTCCAATGATCAGATCTTAGCAGCCCATGTGAGTCACCTAACACATGTGAGAACCATCATTTGGCAACTAGCATGAAATATCTCATAAAATTACAAAAATATGAGTAATCATTCATGACTAATTTACATGAAAACAAAATTACATATCGTTTATATCTAATCCATACACCAACGACCAAAAACATCTATAAACACTTTCATTCTTCAATTTTATTCATCTAATTGATCTCTCTCAAGTTCTATCTTCAAGTTCTAAGTGTTCTTCATAAATTCTACAAATTCTAGTTTCATAAAATCAAGAATACTTCCAAGTTTGCTAGCTTACTTTCAATCTTGTAGAGTGATCATCCAACCTCAAGAAATCTTTCTTATTTACAGTAAGATATCTTTTTAATATAAGGTAATACTCATATTCAAACTTTTATTCAATTTCTATAACTATAACAACCTTATTTCGAGTGGAAATCTTACTTGAACTTGTTTTCGTGTCATGATTCTACTTCAAGAACTTTCAAGCCATCCAAGATCCTTTGAAGCTAGATCCATTTGTCTCTTTTCCAGTAGATTTATCCACAAAACTTGAGGTAGTAATGATGTTCATAACATCATTCGATTCATACATATAAAGCTATCTTATTCGAAGGTTTAAACTTGAAATCACTAGAACATAGTTTAGTTAATTCTAAACTTGTTCGCAAACAAAAGTTAATCCTTCTAACTTGACTTTTAAAATCAACTAAACACATGTTCTATATCTATATGATATGCTAACTTAATGATTTAAAGCCTGGAAACACAAAAAACACCGTAAAACTGGACATACGCCGTCGTAGTAACACCGCGGGCTGTTTTGGGTTTGATAATTAAAAACTATGATAAACTTTGATTTAAAAGTTGTTCTTCTGGGAAAATAATTTTTCTTATGAACATGAAACTATATCCAAAAATCATGGTTAAACTCAAAGTGGAAGTATGTTTTTCAAAATGGTCATCAAGACGTCGTTCTTTCGACTGAAATGACTACCTCTTACAAAAATGACTTGTAACTTATATTTATGACTATAAACCTATACTTTTTCTGTTTATATTCATAAAATAGAGTTCAATATGAAACCATAGCAATTTTATTCACTCAAAACGGATTTAAAATGAAGAAGTTATGGGTAAAACAAGATTGGATATTTTTTGATTTTTGTAGCTACGGGAAATATTAACAATTCTATACAAATCATATCCTAGCTAACTTATATTGTATTATACATGTATTCTAATATATTATGTAATCTTGAGATACCATAGACACGTATGCAAATATTTTGACATATCATATCGACCCATGTATATATATTATTTGGAACAACCATAGACACTCTATATGCAGTAATGTTGGAGTCAGCTATACAGGGTTGAGGTTGATTCCAAAAATATATATACTTTGAGTTGTGATATAGCCTGAGACGTGTATACACTGGGTCATGGATTGATTCAAGATAATATATATCGATTTATTTCTGTACATCTAACTGTGGACAACTAGTTGTAGGTTACTAACGAGGACATCTGACTTAATAAACTTAAAACATCAAAATGTATTAAAAGTGTTGTAAATATATTTTGAACATACTTTGATATATATGTACATATTTGTTATAGGTTCGTGAATCGACCAGTGGCCAAGTCTTACTTCCCGACGAAGTAAAAATCTGTGAAAGTGAGTTATAGTCCCACTTTTAAAATCTAATATTTTGGGATGAGAATACATGCAGTTTTATAAATGTTTTACGAAATAGACACAAGTAAATGAAACTACATTATATGGGTGAATGATCGAAGCCGAATATGCCCCTTTTGCTTGGTAGCCTAAGAATTAGTAAACCAATCTACTAATTGACGCGAATCCTAAAGATAGATCTATTGGGCCTAACGAACCCCATCCAAAGTACCGGATGCTTTAGTACTTCGAATTCGTTTTTATCATGTCCGAAGGATTTCCCAGAATGATAGGGGATATTCTTATATGCATCTTGTTAATGTCGGTTACCAGGTGTTCACCATATGAATGAATTTTATCTCTATGTATGGGATGTATATTGAAATATGAAATCTTGTGGTCTATTATTATGATTTGATAATATATAGGTTAAACCTATAACTCGCCAATATTTTTGTTGACGTTTTATGCATGTTTATTCTCAGGTGATTATTAAGAGCTTCCGCTGTCGCATACTTAAATAAGGACGAGATTTGGAGTCCATGCTTGTATGATATTGTGTAAAAACTGCATTCAAGAAACTTATTTCGTTGTAACATATTTGTATTGTAAACCATTATGTAATGGTCGTATGTAAACAGGATATTTTAGATTATCATTATTTGATAATCTACGTAAAGCTTTTTAAACCTTTATTGATGAAATAAAGGTTATGATTTATTTTAAAATGAATGCAGTCTTTGAAAAACGTCTCATATAGAGGTCAAAACCTCGCAACAAAATCAATTAATATGGAACGTTTTTAATCAATAAGAACGGGACATTTCAGCATGCATACCATTTCATAATATATCCAACTATAATTGACTTGATAAAAATCTTGGAAAACTCAATGACTCGAATGCAACGTCTTTTGAAATATGTCATGAATGACTCCAAGTAATATCTCTAAAATGAGCAAATGCACAGCGAAAGATTTCTTTCATACCTGAGAATAAACATGCTTTAAAGTGTCAACCAAAAGGTTGGTGAGTTCATTAGTTTATCATAATCAATCATTTCCAATAATATAATAGACCACAAGATTTTTATTTCCATTCTTCATAAACATAATTTCATAGCAGGCATTTCGCACAGCATAGAGATAAAATCATTCTTATGGATTGAACACCTGGTAACCGACGTTAACTTTAACGCATAGAATATCCCCAAACAGAACCTCTCGTCTGTATAATATTAATCTCGAAGTACTAAAGCCATCCATAACCTGAATGGGGGTAGTTAGGCCCAATAGATCTATCTTTAGGATTCGCGTCAATTAGGGGCCATTTCCCTAATTCTTAGGTTACCAGACTTGAAGGGAGATATTCGGTTTAATAATCCAACCATATAATGTAGTTTTCAATTACTTATGTCTATTTCGTAAAACATTTATAAAAGCAGTGCATGTATTCTCAGTCCCAAAATATATATTGCAAAAGCTGCTAAAAAGGGAGCAAATGAAACTCACGATACTGTATTTTGTAGTAAAAATACATATGACGACATTGAATAATGCAGGGTTGACCTCGGATTCACGAACCTATATCATTTGGATATTTATTAATACACATAATTGTAATCGAATAAGTTTATATTTTATATCTTAAATTATATATTATATATATTTAGTTTGTGTATATATTCAAGATGTTTAATATTTATATAGTTATATTAATATATATTTGATTAATATTTTTATAACAATACCTAGCTTGTTATATATAAATATTTATATAATTATTGTTAATATAATTAAAATATACTTATAACTTTAATAATATCTTCAAAACTTTTACTTTCATAAACGTAATTATTTATAATAAGAATGGTATAGGTAATACTGATAATGACAATAATGATAGTTTTTAATGAAAAACAAAATAATAATTTTAGTAATAATCCTAATAATAATAATAATAACACTATTAATAATGATAATCTTAGTAATGATAATAACGATAATAATAACAGTGTTAGTAATAATAATCAGATTTATCATAAACATCATTTTTGAATTTCTAACTTATAACTATAGTTCCTATAACTTAATTTCATAGTCATATTCATAACTGCATCTGTATTCATAAAATTTCATAACTATTTTCTAGAATTTTACCACAACAGCTTTTTATTAGTATCTTTATAATATAGACGTTATTAACATATTCGTAATCATACTAATAATAGTAACGGTAATACTACTATAATAATAATACTAATAATAATAATATTAATAATGTTAATACTAATAATTTTTAAATGATAATACTAGTACTAATGCTAATAATAATATTAGCAATGATATTAATATTTATATAATGGTATTAATATGATAATAATACTTGAATTATGATAGTAATAATAATGATATTCTTAATAATAATAACATTAACTAATAACAACCATAATAATAATAATGATAATAATAATAATAATAATAATAATAATAATAATAATAATAATAATAATAATAATAATAATAATAATAATAATAACAATAACAATAATAATAATAATAATAATAATAATAATAATAATAATAATAATAATAATAATAATAATAATAATAATAATAATAATTTTGATATGAAAAACTACTTCAAAAGATGCTTTAAAAAGAAAACTGCCGCGAACGGGACTCGAACCCGAGACCTCTCGCTCACACAACCAACACACAAACCACTCGTCCATTGTTACTTTTCTGAATATAAACCCATCCAAATTTTAATTAACCCGAAATAATCTGTTTCCATTTTTCTTTCTTCAATCTTCATAACTCGTACGTCCCCCAGCAAAACATCTCGGCCCAACTACTTATACGGCCCAACAACAATAATTCAAGCCTGATTATAAATGGAAGCCCAAATAGCAGCCCAGCACGCTAATGTTTTTAAAAAAAATATATGCCCCGGCCTAGAATCGAACCCCAGACCTCTCGGTTCTCAACACACCTCCTTACCACTCAGCTGTTACTTCGTTACTGATTTAATCTCCGAATTAAAATACATAACTTGTATCTATCTGTCAGTTTTTCTTCTTCATCATCTAAAATCAAACGTTATCACTTATCATCGCTTTCTCACTTCATTCTTGCCATTCACGAATCATCATCATCTCTTAATCATCACCTCATCATCTTCAAATCATAATCATTATCTTCTTTGTTATCCTATCATCACCTTAACTCGCAAACCATTATCACCATCATCATCTTTATATACGTTTATCATCATCAATTTGCATCATCATCTTCGTCATTCTAAATATCATTTTTATTTAAGGTTACCTCACAGAAAAATATTGTACAGCAGCTACAGTTCTGGGTTTCTAAAAAAAAAATATAGCAGCATTAGCCTTCGATCTATATCGTGCAGGTTGCAAGCGTGTAGCAGTAGCATTAATCAGAAACAGCAAACGGTTGTAGGTTTAGAGCTTGAAAGAAAAGAAAAAAAAGATAATAAATAAATACGAGTAGCTGCTGTAGGTTGTAGATTTGCGTGGTGGTTTACAACCGTGATTGTGGCGGTTGTTTGAAAATCCATCGTTATATGATCCCATTTCTACTGAGGAATTTCTAACTGTCGTAGAGATCCGTATGGTTTCTGATGTTCTGCCTTAACTTGCGCACAAATATGACATTTCTCAACGAAACCTGCAACATCTGTCTTCATTGTCGGCCACCAATACAATGTTTTCAAGTCTCTATACATCTTAGTAATACCTGGATGCACTGATAATCTCGATTTATGCACTTCAATAAGGATTAAATCCCTCAAATCTCCAAGCATAGGCACCCAAATTTGATCTTTATAGGTCTTTAATCCTCTAGAATCATTGCATAGGTCAAATTTTCTTTTGGTCATTTGTTCAGTCTTTAGGTTTTCGTCATTCAAAGCTACTAACTGTACGGTTTTCAATCGATCAATCAAGTCTGAAACTATCTCAATTCTCATAAATTTGGCATTTTCGACTGTTTTCTTACAACTCAGAGCATCTGCGACCACATTTGCTTTACCCGGATGGTACTTAATCTCACAATCGTAGTCTTTAATCAGTTCTAAACATCGACGTTGACGCATATTTAATTCTTTCTGCGAAAAGATATATTGAAGACTCTTATGATCTGTATATATTTCACAATGTGTACCATACAAATAATGTCTCCAAAGCTTCAAAGCAAACACAACTGCAGTTAACTCTAAATCGTGAGTAGGGTAGTTTCGTTCATGATTCTTCAACTGTCGTGAAGCATACGCTATAACCTTATTTCTCTGCATCAAAAAGCAACCCAGACCTGCTCGTGACGCATCACAGTAAACTACAAAGTCTTATGTTCCCTCTGGTAAAGCTAAAATCGGCGCTTGACATAACAACTGTTTGAGAGTCTGAAAAGCCTTTTCTTGTTCATCAGTCCATCGAAAGGCTACATCTTTTCTAGTTAACTTATTCAACAGACCTGCTATTTTAGAGAAGTCTTTGATAAATCGGCGGTAATAACCTGCTAAACCCAGAAAACTCTTAATTTCTGTCGACATTTTCGGTGAGTTCCAATTCATTACGGCCTCTATCTTAGACTGATCTACTTTAATACCCTGTTCACAAATCACATGACCCAGAAACTGTACTTCCCGCAACCAAAATTCACACTTAGATAACTTAGCGTACAACTGTT
Organism: Rutidosis leptorrhynchoides; assembly: GCF_046630445.1. Lineage (NCBI taxonomy): Eukaryota > Viridiplantae > Streptophyta > Magnoliopsida > Asterales > Asteraceae > Rutidosis > Rutidosis leptorrhynchoides. The sequence continues at coordinate 46,323,128 of NC_092334.1, read as the reverse complement.
CCTGTTTCAGAAGTTCTAATACCAATCTCAAATGTGTAGCATGATCTTTCTCAGTTTTCGAATATATCAAGATATCATCTATGAAGACAATCACAAACTTGTCAAGATACTGTCGACACACCCTGTTCATGAGATCCATAAACACTACTGGCGCGTTTGTTAACCCAAATGGCATAACTAAAAATTCATAATGACCATATCTAGTTCTGAACGCTGTTTTCGGTATATCACCCTCTGCAACACGTACCTGATGTTACCCTGAACGTAAATCAATCTTTGAAAAGTAGGAAGCACCCTGTAACTGATCAAATAAGTCATCTATTCTTGGTAACAGATACTTATTCTTGATTGTTCTCTTATTCAAATTGCGGTAATCTATACACATACGAAGCGACCCATCTTTCTTTTTCACAAACAAAACAGGAGCACCCCACGGTGAAGAACTTGGTCGGATAAACCCCTTATCTAACAGTTCCTGAATCTGAGACATCATTTCTCGGATTTCTGACGGAGTTAATCTGTAAGGAGCTTTTGCAACTGGCGTAGCACCTGGAACCAAATCAATTTTATACTCTACTTCACGTACTGGAGGTAACCCTAGTAAATCATCTGGAAATACTTCTGGAAATTCAGACACAATGGAAATATCGGTCACCTGCTTCTTCTCTTTCTTAACATCAATCACGTAGGCTAAGAATGAATCACACCCTTTCGTTATTGCCTTCTGAGCTTTCATTAGGGAAACCATAGGGAAGTTAAGTCCACTGCGCTCTCCCCTAGCTATCACTCGGGATCCGTCGGCCAAACGGAAAGAAATCATCTTCTTATCACACTTAATATTAGCCCTATTAGCTCTTAACCAGTTCATACCTATGACTACATCAAAGCTAGGTATAGGCATCAACAAACAGGTTAAAGGGAAGGAATGGCCGTCGATTTCGATGGTAATTCCAGACACAGATGATGTGCATGGAACCATTTTACCATCAGCTACTTCTATTCCCAAAGGCTCATCTAACATCCTAACAGGCAACTTCAACTTATTACAGAAGCCTAAGGACATAAAAGAACGATTTGCTCCAGAATCAAATAACACACGAGCTGGCAAGGAATTAACCAAGAACATACCGGTAATGACGTCATCGGTAGCGGTTGTAGCGTCTACCGTCATCTAAAACGCCCTTGCCTCTGCTGTTGGAGGATTCGTTCTCTTCTGCCTGGCAGTAGAAGCAGAAGATCCCCCAGAAGTAACTGACCTTGCTCCTGACCCTGCCCCAGAACCGGATCTTGACACAGATGGACAATTTGCTGATCTATGCCCCTCTTGATGGCAAATCCAACAAACATTAGACTTAAAAGAACAAGCGGTTAATTCATGACCTAACACTCCACATTTCAAACACCTTCTGGTCATTGGAGAACACGGGCCGGTATGGGTTGACTTACAAACATTACACCACCCAGACTGACTTGAACTTGATCCACTAATACCAGACTTACTTTTCTGTTTAAACCCGCCTGACTTTTTACCACGAAAATCGGATTGCTTACTCGACTTCTGATTTGACTGTACACCCGATTGACCTTCTGATTTACCCCCAAAAGATCCACTTCTCGAACTTTCTCTTTTTGCTGCCATTATATCACCTTCAGTAATCTTCGCCATCTCATGAGCCTGTGCCAACGTGGTTGCAAATCTCGCAACTGTTCTATATTCTGGCTTAATCACCCGCATAAAATGCTGAATCTTATCTTTCTCAGTTGGTACCCACTGTTGAACGAACCTTAACTTAGATGTAAAATCTCTGAAAACCTCATCAATCGTCATACTTTCAGTCATCTTCATACTTAGAAACTCAGTTTTCAATCTTTCCATCTCATACTGTGACGATGGCTCCAAATCCATATGGACGAACACGTCATTCATCGATTTCATTGCGAGGTATTTGACCTCTATATGATACGTTTTATAAACATTGCATTCTTTTGAAAAGGCAAACCAAATATGAATATTTAAATCAAAGGTTTTCGACATCTGATGATTTCTACATATAGACAATCACTGTAAATAATAGTTTACAACAGTACTTCCGTTGACAATGCAGTCAAAATAAGATACATGGTGATGATTTGGTGAATGCAACGTTTCTTGAAAAATATGCCATGTAAGACTCCATGCACATAGCTTGTCTATCATATAAGCAAACAGCGAAATACTTCTAGGAAACCTGAGAATAAACATGCTAACAAGTGTCAACACAAAGGTTGGTGAGTTCATAGTTTGTATGTTTCGCATAATCTGTATATAAAGGTGGATCACAAGATTTCAGTTGTTTCATCCAGAAACGTTTATCAAAAGTTTGTCAATAGATTCTACGTAACAGAGCACCCTGGTAACTAAGCTTTAATGTTATAATGATAAATACCCCATTCGTTTTAATACACGCAAACCAACGTGTCCTAAACTCAAATAACACACGTCCATTAAAAGGCTAGCGCTCTAGCTCGGACGGGGATGTCAAGCCCTATGGATCCATATACTGTTATTCGCGCCCACCAGTCCATATCCTATGTATTGGCAGCTACTAGTTACCAAAGCTAAGGGATTTTCGGTTCAAACTCAGTGTAGAATTAAGTATGTACTTGTATCCATTGCGTTTAAAATAAATTGCATGTATTCTCAGCCCAAAAATATATATTGCAAAAGCAATTAAAAAGGGAGCAATGAAACTCACACTTTATAATTATTGTAAAACAGTTATTAAAGCATTTGCATGTATTCTCAGCCCAAAAATGTAAAGGGTAAAAGGGATCATATGAAACTCACCTTAGCAGCATATAAAGTCGTTCACCAAAATGTGATCGAAACTCGGATTACCAAATAACCGTAGATCTCAACGTATCAATATTGAGATTCAATATTGTAGAAAAGTACGTAGACACAACGGAGATGATAAAACTATGTTTGATTCATAAATATACCCCCGAACATTACCCATAACCTCCTTGGCAATAACCCATAATTTCCTTAGCTCTATCCCGCTCGAAAACCATTTTGAAAGTGACACGCTCATAACCTCGTCATAATATTTTATGTATAATATTACTAAAAATATTAAGATTAATAATAATAATAATAATAATAATAATAATATTAATAATAATAATATAATAATAATAATAATAATAATAATAATAATACAGAGATAAATATAAAAGAAAATGAAGAACTGAAACAAAATCGGGCGAATTTATAGATTTGAGCCACCATCACCCACCATGCGATCGCATGGTTTCATAGGCATACGGCCATGCGATCGCATGGCCAACTGTCACCAGCCTGGTTCGTTTGTTTTTATCTTTGTCGACATAATATTATATTTATATATAATTTATATAATTAATTATATATTATATTAAATTCACGTGCATAGTTGACTTGTAATTTTCGTTCCAATAAGTCGTACGTCATCACTCGACTTATGTCCCGGTTTCGATTTTTCGAACGTCCTTTCGTATACTGAGAAAACTTGTACTTTACGTTTCGTGAATCGTACCTTTATCAAAATATAGTCTTAAATCATCCATAAACTATACCACTCGAGGTATAACTTATACATTTGAGTGTTTTGGTCATTTACTTTTATAAATCATCGTCTCGCTATTTGTTAATATATATATTACATACATTTACATTTTGAAATAGTGTTTTACTGTAGCAATTCACTGTAGCAAATAGTGATTTTCGAAAACACTGTAGCATTTTGGGTACTGTAGCAATTTGAAAATACTGTAGCAAATTAGTGTTTTACTGGTTCATCTTAAATGCTTTAGTTAACTTATCTAAATATCAAACGAATTAATAAACGAATGTTACTATCGTTTACTAAATAACTTGAAATTATATATATGTATATATCTTTTTAATATACATAAATGAGTTTTTAAATACACATTGGAAGTTATTTATAAATAAATTTTAATAATAAATATTTCAACTTATCATATATATTCAAATAGATATTTAAACCAATAAGTTTAATGTACGGTATCAAACAATTAATACATTGTTACCTTTTCAAGTTATAGTATATATGTATCTATTTACATATAATTGTTCGCGAATCATCGAAAACAACTGAAAGGTATTTGAATATATGAAAGTAGTTCAAAATTTTTTAGATTCAGTTTTACAGACTTTGCTTATCGCGTCAGAAATGTTAATCATACAAAGATTAAGTTTAAATTTGATCAGAAATTTTCGGGTCATCACACATACTCAGAACAATACTGCTCACGAACCTTAGCAGCGAACTGTTCCCAAGTTATCTGACTGATCTGTTCTTTGGGTAAATATGCAGTAATAGAATCCCACCACTCCATTGCTTCACCTTTGAGAAGCCTACTAGCAAACAGTACCATAGATTCGGGCTCACAAAAACATGCTTCCAATGCTCTCTCTACTTCTCTTAGCCAATTAAGGGTCATTGTAAGGTTTGTGTGACCACTGTACTCAGGAGGTTTGCAGTCCATAAACTGTTTATAGGTACACTTCTTTCTTGTCTCAGGGACTTGAAATGGGTACATCATTTGATTAGGAAAAGTCTGGTTAAACGGGAATGGCATTGCGAGGTTTTGATAGGTGGTTTGAGGAAACTGTGACTGAAAACTGCCACCAGCTTGAGTATAAAAGTTAGGAGGAAAGGTTGTGTTCAACGCAGTGGTATTAGGGTTCCATTGCGCCCGTTCTTGTTCTAATTCTTTGATTTTCTCTTGAGCTTCTAATAACCGACTTTGAAGTTCTATTACTTCTTGAGAAGTTTCTTCTTCTGAAGACACATGTCCATCTTCGTCAGGGGCTCTAAAAGTACCAGTTCCAGGGACAGTAGGGCCAGTAGCGGTTGCTTGATTATCTGCCATTACTGCATTACCACAACACTCCAACTCACACCAAAGCTTAGTATAAATTCTGTTAGTACGAACAACTAACACATATCCTGTCCTAATACTCACTTAACCCATCTCCAGCATATTATGTTTGACATGACTCTTCTAAGTTTGGGAACATGACATTTAGATCACAATGCGCATGCTGCCAAACTAAGCTCTGATACCAACTTGTGACACCGCTGATTTTTTTTTTATACGTGGCGGAAGCATAATATTAATTAAATACGATATCGACATTTGTACAAACCGATGTCACGTGTCATTAAAACAATTTACATATTAACAGGAAGAGACGTAAATACATTCTGTTATCAAAAGTACATGGTTCATATTCTAAAAGACCACATCAGAGTTAACCCTGTCAAACATAACATCATCATGCCCGTCTTCTCCCAAAAGCACTATCTACAAAAGCTAACAATCTGCAGGGAGGAGATGGAGGGGAATTAGCACGAAGCTAAGTGAGTACGACTAACTACAGACCATAGCATACATAAGTGTTATACTAATCATGTCACAATAGTCTAACACACAAACATCACCCAAGTGCCATCTACAGAGACTCTGGCGGCTCGGCCAAACCATTAACCACCAGCTGATCGGACTGGGGCTTACCAGAAGTTCCTCCACCACCGTGTGTATATATATAATCCACACGCGACGAACGCGTCATTCACATATATATACACCTCGATTGTCTAGGCTACCACATGAGGAACCCAACCCGCAGGTTGATCTCTCCTACCGAGGCTACCACACAATAAGGACGCACCGGGCTCCAGCAGACAAGCATCAACTAACATGCAGTCATCACAAGTAGTAACTAACCATAACAATAAGTATATCTAACAAGCATGGCAATCATAATATAACATGTTTCTATATACTATAAACTCCAGTTAGTCCCACTCACCAATTACCAGCAACCAGCTCAGATAATCTACTACTGAGCGGCTTCCTTATCTTTTTCACCTGAACATAAGGCAAACCAAGTTAGTTATTGTCCATTAACACCAAATAACACAATATTAAAAATTTTTGTCAGAAAAAGTATCCGCTAATTTTTTTTTGCTTAACACTTAATAATATTTTCACTGTCTAAGACCATCGGTCGATGGTCCCATCCATCGGCCGATCGTCGACACACCATCGGTCGATGGTCTCCCCCAATCGGTCGATTGTCAAAATTACATCCGCTGGTCAGAAGTCATACACCATCGGTCGATGGTCTTGTCCACCGACCGATCGTCCCTCACCATCGGTCGATGGTCAACAACCATCGGCCGAAGGTAGTTCATCAGCTGCAACAGCAGCAAAGTGATGGGTATCACCCAAAATCGACCAATTCTTGCTCTAGAGCTCGATTATGACCTCAAAACTGACCAAATCAAAGACACTATACATTAAGAAACATAAACCCACAAGATTTGGACTCAAACAACATCAAATCTAACCACTTTGACCCAAAATACACACTTTATAAAAACTAACACAAAAACCCCATTTTCCTGAAGATTAAAGCATGAAAACTTGTGATTCTTACCTTGAAAGAATCAGTGAATCACAAGGAACACAAAGATGTAAATGATTCGAGCTCTAAAACAAGGATTAGAAATTAGGGTTTGATTGTAGGTGAAAGGAAGGTACGAGAGTGTTTTGGGAAATTTCTGGAAAATGCAAGATGGGGATAGACATCAGTCTATTATTTGGGATTAAATCCCATACTGTGTAACTCACGGGTATTTATCAGTTATCTGATATCTTTCGTACATCATTTGGCAACCCAAACGAAGTCCAAATTAAATAAACAAACATGTTCTGTGACCTTTGTCACAAACTGGTCCTAATCACATTATTAAATAATAATAATAATAATAATTAAATAAAATAAAAGCATATAATATCACAACACCAACTTAAGGACAATTTAGTAATCTTACATCTAGGCCCGATTGAGGATGTTACAGTTGGTAACCATGGAGAGGAGAGAAAAGTGGTTGATCAAGGTGGTGGTAATAATATGGTGCTCGATGTGTCATGGTGGTTGTAGAATATCGATGGTTGAAAGTGGATGTTCTTGAACTGGTTTCGAATGATGGCGAAATATGGTGGTGGTTCGAAGGCTTGATGAAGGTGATGATGGTTAAATGGGTTTAGAAGAAAGAAGGAATTTAAAATTACAAGTGTTGTAGTATGTGCGCGTGAATCGGAAAAAAAAATTAAGTAATACATTATGTATGTATGGTGATATGCCTATGTATATATAAAACATCAAAAATCAATCAAGAACAGTAGCATGTGTGCTCCACAATTTAAAAGAAACAAATTGTATCACCAGTAACATGTTCTCAATAATTAACATTTAGAATCAATCGTACATATTAATAGGTATGTGTATGTTAGTATATATATATATATATATATATATATATATATATATATATATATATATATATATATATGAAGTTAGATAAATTATCAATCATAAACAGTGAGTCTTACTAAATAATTCAAATTCACAGGAATATGATTCATAATGCAGATTATCACGGATAGTTAACTATTACTTGCAGACACTTTTAACTCGGGTAATATATCGTGCTCCGTTGTTAATCAGTAGCGGATAAGAGTCTTCAGAAAAATCCCATATTTTTAAATTAACTATATTTATTTATTTTGGTCATTATGGTATAAAATTCGATCCTTAATTTGTTAAATAAAAATTACATCAATTGTCCCTCTCATTTATGGGTGAAATATAAAATGTGTTAAAACTTAACAAATAGTTTCTAAATACATTTTTAATAAGTCTAAAATTTATAGAACTCATTTTCGTATTATCGTTTATTTTAAAATTACATAAGTTTGAATTTAACTTGCTTAATATCAATCGAAACATCAAACGAGTATTACAATCATTTAGTATTTATTTTTAATATACTTTATTTATATATAGAGATATATTTTAAATAATAATTATTATAATATCCTATTTTTATTTTATTAATTTTTAATAACAACAACATATAATACTTCAAATTATATTTCGAATTATTATTTATATATACATACACACATATCTATTTACAATTAATTGTTCTTGAATCGTCGAGAGCAGTCGAAGGTCAAATAAATATATGAACATCGTTTCAAAATTTTCTAGACTCAACATTACATACTTTGCTTATTGTATCGAAATCATATAAAGATTAAGTTTAAATTTAGTCAGAAATTTTTGGGTCGTCACACAAGTCTGAATAATCAAGTTCACTAAACACTCAACAAACCCGAAAATGATCAATGGCATCTTTAGAAAGTCCAACTAAATGAAGAAAAAGTCAATCATATGGGAAATAAGGACTAACCTTTAGGCTTCAAGCTAGCCCTTTTCCTACGAGGCTTATCAACGGGCCTTCTCTTAGGTAAGCGGGTATCTGTTAGGCTTTGTATTGACCTTACTGATGTAGGTATCCAACACGAGTGGCTCTGGTGAATTGAGCCAAAAAGTGGACGTAACTCGTTGTTGCAGGTAGCAGAAAACAACGGCTTAGAGAAATAGGAAGAGGTTGTTGTAATAGACCGAGAAACACATATAGTTCTTGATACGGGTCGGATTATGGATCTTAATGCGCTAAAAAGCATGATTGATCACTGATCAACTGTGTCAAATATATATATATATATATATATATATATATATATATATATATATATATATATATATATATATATATATATATATATATATATATATATATATATATATATATATATATATAGGGGCAGGATCAATGGGGAAGTAACCAATCGGGGGGAAGCGGGGGGAAGAAAAAAAAAATTTCGTTTTTTTGGATTTTTTTTTCCGGCATCAAAATCACACGAAAATATGAACATTTAGAAGAGACACTTCGTAATGAATGTTATTATTTAGGCGGGAAAACGATCGACAAAAATAACATTCAAGATAATATTGTTCGTGAAGAATATGAACGTTTTTTTTTTCATGTTTTGTAAAGTAAAATTTAACCTGATTTAGAATTTAGGGTTTAGGGTTTTGGGTTTATTCCATAAACCCAAAACACCAAACCCTAAACCCTAAACTCTAAACTGTTCGTGTTAAAAACTCAATCTAAATCCTAAATCTAAACCCTAAACCCTAAATTTCTAAACCCTAATATCTAAACCCTATAAACCCTAATATCTAAACCTTAATATCTAAACCCCAATAGCTAAAACCTCAACATACGCTCGAAAAACACGATAATTGTTATATATTACTTCTTCAAGCGTTTTCCCTCCAAAATAAAAACATTTATCACAAAGTGTCTCTACTAAATGTTCATATTTTCATCCCATCTATAATGTTCGTGAACAAAGTTTTTTCAAAAAACGAAAAGAAAAAAAAAAGTTTTTGCTTCCCCCCGCTTCCCCCCGATTGGTTACTTCCCTCTTGATCCTACCACTATATATATATATATATATATATATATATATATATATATATATATATATATATATATATATATATATATATATAGTTTCTATTAAAATTCTATAATGATGATGTCATTATTAGGCTATTTCCTTTGTTAACAAAAAATCAAAAATAAAAAGAAAAAAATCTAAGCAATCTTGATGATGTCATTAACATTAATTAAATATTTTATTATTTATTTAAGGTTTTTATCATATATACCCTTCTTAACTTTAATAATAACATATTTACCCTCTTAAATATGATTATATCATATGAGTACATTTTAAACATATAAACTCATCATATTTACTTATTTATTCAACCTTAATGTGATACGTCTTTATGCCCTAATTTTTTAGCGACAATTATTCATGCTTGCTTTTTCTTCTTCTCCGAGCTATGTACTATGATATTAACTACCATAATAAATACATGCTAATCATCTAATCATCAACGGTATAAAGCTATTATAAGGTGAGAATACATAATGTGATCACTATTAGTTATCTTCATATATTTTTAGCTGACTGAATTTTTTTTTATTGTTGTTAATTTCTCTTAATTGATAGGCTACGGATACTATAAATCACGTTTCGTCAATATGTTTGTAAAAACAATGACAAGTTTCTTAGTCGGAATATGGGTCATTATACTAAATAACTTTAGCATTTACGTTCACTTAATACATAAAATATATCGTTACACTGTTTTATTTAAACAAACCCGTGATTCAACGGGTCATTTCACTAGTATGTATATGTGTATATATATATATATATATATATATATATATATATATATATATATATATATATATATATATATATATATATATATATATATATATATATATAAACACTTTTTTAGGTGAATCCATTCACAACACACTGCTTCAGTAAATCTCTTAAGGAATTTTGTATGAAATAATAAAATTGACTAAACATGAAATCATACATTTAAACAAACAATACAATTTACCTTCTACCCATAAATTCAACACGAATCTAAATTAGCCCAAAAGGTTGAGATAAATATCGAATTCTGAAGTATACATACACTAGCAAGCAATAAACAAAACAACATTAATACCTGAAAAGGCAACTAAATTTCACATTTTATTGATATATTGTTTAAGATGATTTCTGATATACAAAAACACATATTATCTATCCATTTCCACTCACATTTATAAAATGGACCTTAAGATGATTTTAAGATTATTCTTCCATTTTATTGAATACCCAAAACAACAAATCACCAAAATGATCAAACTGCTTGTTCCTGAACCCTTACCCTCGTTTTAGAATAACCCAAAAATAAGAAAGTAATGAAAAGTGAAATATACAAATATGATAGAGGTTTAAAAAAGCACAATCAAAATAGAAAACAGAAACAAAGATAAAAACAAACCTAATTCGATAAGGGGTTGGATCAATTAAGGGAGGCTGAGGCTAGAATCAGATTAGTAGCAGAAAGCAGTACGACAATGAAAAAGTTATTCTAATAGTTTAGATATTTAGGGACCAGTCTTATAAAACCGAATACTTATAGGGTTAAAATGTAATTTCCTAATTAATAGACAAAATTGCATGGGGGGTCCCTGTGGTTTGTTCGAAATAACAAGCGGAGTCCAAAAGAATTTTTTCACCTTGGGGGGTCACTGTGGTTTGCAATAGTTTCATGGGGGTCCAATTGCCTAACACCGTTATCTTTTTCTGTTAACTTTCATCATGTGCATAGCATGTGAGAGTATAAACGTCATATTTCTTCACCTTGTCCTTTTATAATTCTTTTGGACCCCGGTTGCTGTACCGAACAAACCACAGGGACCCTCGTGCAATTTTGTCTTAATTAAATAATTTATTTTTTTTTTCCTCTTCAATCACCCACTCCTGCTATTCTCGATTTCATTACTTCTTCACTTGCACATATCAAAATTAAAACCCCATTATTAGATATACTTTAATACCCCATTATTCATTCATAATCACAAATACAAAAGTTTGGATCTCGAAAACTAGATCTGAAAAAAAAACACCCATAATTAATGATGAAGATGAAGCGATGATGATGAATCGATGAAGATGAAGCGATGATGATGAATCGATGAAGCGATGATGATGAATCGATAATGGTGACGATAGTGAACGCCATTATCGAGAAACAGATATTCCGGCGTTCACTATCGTCACCATTATCGATTCATCATCATCGCTTCATCTTCATCGATTCATCATCATCGCTTCATCTTCATCATTGATTATGGGTGTTTTTTTTTTCAGATCTAGTTTTCGAGATTCAAACTTTTGTATTTGTGATTTTGAATGAATAATTGGGTATTAAAGTAGATCTAATAATGGGGTTTTAATTTTGATATGTGCAAGTGAAGAAGTAATGAAATCGAGAATATCAGGAGTGGGTGATTTGAAGAGAAAAAAAAAAGAAAAGAAAAGAAAAATTAAATTATTTAATTAAGACAAAATTGCACGGGGGGTTCCTGTGGTTTGTTCGATACAACAACCGGGGTCCAAAAGAATTATAAAAGGACAATGTGAACAAATATGACGTTTATACCCTCACATGCTATGAACATGATGAAAGTTAACAGAAAAAGATAACGGTGTTAGGCAATTGGACCCCCCATGAAACTATTGCAAACCACAGTGACCCCCAAGGTGAAAAAATTCTTTTGGACTCCGCTTGTTATTTTGAACAAACCACAGGGACCCCTCGTGCAATTTTATCTAATTAATAATTAAATAATAAGTTACAACTTCTGCCCCTTCAGTTTGGTCATTTATATATTTTTTCTCTAGTACTTTATTTTATTATACTATCTTTCTCATAATTTATATTCTTTCCAACTTAACATCATTTTCCAATCTTTAACAATTTAGCCAACCAATTACTTCATTACAATGTTATGAAATTAATACTCCTAAATTATTTAAGGTTTTTTTTTGGTAACGAAAACTTTTAGAGTTGTTGTTAACGTCCTATATATTATTGTACACTTTAATAATCATAAATTAGAATGTGACTGGTAACCACCATGATCATATAATACATGTTAGCGACAATCCTAAAGGTAGCCGTCGTTAGCAAAATCGTTTTTTAGATGTTAAAATTTATAATTAGTACACACATAAAATACAAATATTAAATAAGTTAATTATAATAATATTAAAAAGAAATGTTAATAATACAAAAAAAAAAAAAAATTGAACAATGCTAAACGTAATTCTTAGGAATACGTTTAAGCATACCAAATTTAAGTTTGAAAACTCCAGTTAATTAATTACAAACATAAATATTTCTTTATATAACTTTAACATTAATGTTATTAATGGCAAGAGTTGAGTTTTATATAAATGAAATTAAAATATATTTTTAGAATGACTAAACATAGCCCAAAGGACTACGCATAGCATTTTTTTCTAAAAAGGTTATTGAAATGAACCTTTATTAGATTAAATTTATATTCATAATTAATACTCAGTATAAATATAAATAAATTTAAATTACGGAGTATTATATTCATAAATAATGTACGATTTAAATGCGTGATTAATAATTCAGTATAATTTGGCTTTTTTAGTGGAAAAGCAAAAGGCAAATTCCCTTGGAATTTTGTAAAGCTAGAATTTTGTAAAGCTATAGCACCACTGCATTTGATCACTTGTTTTCTCCTTGCACGTACAGTAAGGTACTCTCAATTCTGCCCAATTTCTACTCTTTATACTTTTGATTTTTGTTTCTCCTTTTTCATTATTTCATGATCTATATATATCTTCATGTTCTGTGAGTTATTTTGCGGAAACATGTTAAGCTATGTTTTGGTTTGGCCATTGATGTTTACTGTTCTGATTAGGGTTTTTTTTTTTTTAATTTGATCTTGTGGTTTTATTCAAAGAATTGAACCTGCAATCTTTTTAAACTTGCAAAACGAATTTCAGTTACCTACAGCGATAAATTTTGGAATTTCCCTTACCATTTTCTTGTATTTCTCTTATTAAAATAATAGTTTAATTTGAATTTGATTGATGGATGTAGAGGGTTTAGCACTCAATTTTTTAATTATATATAAGTTTGGGAAAAATGATAATTCGATAATAGAGTGATTTTTTTTTTTTTTTGAAAAGCAAGCCGAAATATAAAACTATCAAACAAGAGTGATTAGCCAAGGGGTATATAACAGAAAGAAAAACGAGTAGCAGGCAAGGGGTATCGAACTATATAGAGTGATTAGCCACGTCTTATATAAGTTTGTTCTCTACATCAGTTTATATAACAGATAGTCATGATATGATTCATTAGCTGCAATGTTTGTGCGACAAAGATTTTAATTTGTTAATCTTTTTTTTTGTAGTGGCAACGGTAATTATGGTTTCGTCAAATAAAGATTTCATCGAAGTAATTATGGGGGAGTACTCAGCAAAAACCTTCAGTCTTAAAATACTGGTGGCGAAAGAAGAAAATAAAGTAATAATGGCAGAGTCAGATAAAGATTTCATCGAATTACTTTTTAGTTTTATGTTGATGCCGATTGTAAGTGTTGTTAGACACACCCGTAAATGGTTACCAGGAGATATTGGTTGTTTGAATAACCTATATATATATATATATATATATATATATATATAGGGGGAGGGATCCACTGAGAACTATTCTACTTTCTACTGTGAGAACCTGAGAACCGATATTCGAGCAAAAAATCAACGCGGCCGAACAATCTTGAATGAAGTCGAACAAAAAATAAAAAACACAAAATCAATTTTCGTTCTACATTTCTGTTCTACATATCATGTTCTACATATTTTTGTTCTACTTTCCTAATTTTTGTTCGAATTCCTCCATGTTCTACAAAAATGTAGAACCTAAAATTGTTCGAATTTCCCGTTTTTGTTCGGTTCTACAATTATTTTGTTCGGTTCTACAAAATTGTAGAACGAAAATTAGTTCCAATTGAAGCATTTTATAATTATTTGGAATTGGAATAAGCTCAAAATACGGAGAGAGAGAATATGAGAGAGAGGGAGAGCACTAGAGAGAGAGGGGGTCTGGCAGGTTGCGACATCTACAGGAGTACGGAGGCGGTGTATGACGGCTACGATGGTAACGGCTACCGGAAACAACAATCAAGGGTAAACAACAAACGAATCACTTCTTTCTTGTTTTTCAATTATCCAACCTCTTGGAAGGTGACGGATCTATGGCGATTATTCAAACGTCATGGAAATGCTTCTGAGATCTACATGGCCAAGAGATGTCTCCCCAGTGGACAAAAGTTTGGATTTGTCAGGTACGTTGACGTCCATAATCCGGACAAATTCGCAGACGAGATGAGAAAAATCAAAATCGGGGATCTCTACTTAAGATTCTATCAATCAAAGAATGAAAAAACTGCTCCTCCTACCATGAAAAAACAAGAAAACTCAAGTTATCATCGAGAGGAATTCCAAAAGACCGTTTCGAAGGGTGATAATTTTAGGGATGATCGATCCTTCAACGATGTTGCCAAAGAACCATGGAAACCTTACCCAAACCATAAACTTAATCAAACAAATAATCACCAACACCCTCACCATTCATTCCACTATTCAGATTCAAACTTTCCAACCCTCCCTACACGTCACTTTCAGTCCTACCCAAAACCCATTACTGTACCACCTCCTCACACCTGTAACCACCATCATAAACCGCCCCTAAACAAACACAAATCGCCAACTCTTTTCCAACCTAAACACTACCCAAAAACACACAATCAAAACCGAAGTAACTACTCTCCACCTCCAACTTATAAACCGAAAACAAACATTCCATCTACGAATATACCACCTTCCAAACAACCCCCTAACCCACTTGACGACTTCATAACCAATACAAACATGAGCAGAGGAATAGAACTTGATGATAAGGAAAACTATTCTGAGGTCTTTAAAAGAACTTTGGTAGGTGAAACCTCCAATTTAGAGATCTTAGAACAACTAACAGATCTTTGTAATGAGGAGGGTCTTTCAAACTTTGTAATCAAATACATAGGAGGGTTTGAAATCTTGATTATCTTTGAATCCGAATCAACAGCTGAAAACATATTAGCCAATGAACATCACAATATCAAGAGATGGATTCATAACATTAGACGTTGGAATGACAATCATACATATCCAGGACGACTAACTTGGGTTAGTGTTTATGGGGTACCAATCTCACACTAGAAAGAAGAGACATTCAGGAAGATTGCTTCATGGTGGGGTCCAATAATTGAGACAAAAAATTGTAGCATTACGGAAAAAACGCAAAATCTTATTGCTGGCAAAATACTGGTTAAAGTTAAATGTTATAATCCAATTCAAGAGATAATCAGGCTCAAAACCAAATCAACAATTCATTATGTTAGAGCTTTAGAGGAATTCAGGGATATCGTTGAATTAGATACGGATGATGAAGGGTCCTGTTGGTTGTCAGATAATGAGTCTTTAGTGGATTTCAGTTCAGACGATGAATCAGTGCCGGAAACTGAAATTCCGGCAAGAAAGGAAGACAAAGAGGTGGGAGATGGATCATCTAAATGCATGGGAACTAATGAAAATTTTTTCCCCCGCAATAGTGCCAACACAGTCCCCAATGAAGGCACAGTCCCCAATGAAGGCGTGGAACAGAATAATAATTGTAAAGGCACCGAAAAAAAAAGCAGAGAATTTGAAATGCTCCAAACTGGGTCCCACATCCACACTAATCCAGGTAAAATTGTCGATGATAATAATTCTTATACATCCCCTATTCCTAACGACTGCAATTCAAATAAGCCTAATCCAATAGTCAAAGAAAACACGCATGTTAATCCAAGAATCTCTTCAACTAAAGCCCAGTCCCCTTCTAAACATTCTCGGCCCATTAACGACTCCCCAAACCCACTTACTATACAAAATAAAAAACCTATTAATCAGCAGACCCAATCTTCCATCTCTAAGTCCACTAAACAACAGAATCTTTCTATTCCTACTTCACCAACCAATTCAGATCCTAAAAACAATTCTATTAATGAATCAAGCCAACCAAGTCCTATTCGAGTAACCAACCTTTTCGATAACCATGTCCCAAGCTCCCATAAGAGTCCACAAAATAAATCCAACTCGTTTCAAAAACCTGTGAACATTTCACCAAGATATCCTACACAACACACCTCTACTAATACCCAAAACAGAAAAAAGAAAGGAAAACTTAGCCACACATCCTCATCTAAACCTTCTTCCACCCCTACCAACTGCTCTCGAAAACTACAGTCGAGTAAATCTATTGGCATACAAAAAATGTCATCTAGATTTCTTCAATTAAAAAATCAGGCCCGTCATGTCCACAAATCAACCAATACCTCCAACGTGTCCTCAAAATCTAGAAAAAGTAAAAAATCAAAAAGCTCCTCCCTGGATTCAACAGCTAGTATAGGTCTAAATGAATATGGGAAGAAACTTGGACTTCATTGGGAGGAAAAATCCCAGTGACCAGTTTTTTCCTACACCTTCGTCTATTAATGTTTTTTAATGAAGTTAATGTCTTTCAATATTCGTGGTTTTTGTGGAGAAGACGGGAAAGATAGCAAAGTCGGATGGTTTAGGCAGATGCGTTTAAAGGAATCCATTGATATCGTGGCAATTCAAGAGAGTAAGTGTAACGAAGTAAATGACAAATGGGTAGAGAATATATGGGGCTCACCAAACTTCCAGTATGTGCAAAAACCAAAAATGGGCAAGTCTGGTGGAATGTTGCTTATTTGGGATCCTAATGTTTTTATTATCGATGATGCTGTCGAAAAAAAATACTTCTTGGCAATCAAAGGTTCGTGGAAAGGAAAAACCACTCAAACGGTTATCATCAACGTATATGGACCACACAAAGATAAGGATAAAAAACTCTTCTGGGATAGTCTTGAAGACATTATGTCTCTACCTGATGTCGAATGGATAATAGGAGGAGATTTCAACGAAGTTAGATCGGAAGACGAGCGTCAAAACTGTGAGTTCATCAAAAGAAGGGCAAAATTTTTCAACGATTTTATTGATAGTAGTCGTTTAATCGACATCCCACTGATCGGTAAGAGGTTCACAAGAGTTAGTGATGACGGAAAAAAGTTCAGTAAACTAGATCGATTTCTTGTATCCGAGAATTTTCTACTTTCACGAGATGATATTTCGGTCACCTGCTTGGATAGAAATACCTCTGACCACTGTCCGATTATTCTACAAGACAACAATGTTGATTTTGGTCCCAAACCGTTTCGGATTTTTGATGTATGGTTAGAGAATAAAGATGTTGAACCTATCGTTGTTGAAGCTTGGAATAAAAAGGTTGTTGGCTCTAAACTTGATTGTGTTTTTAGAAACAAGCTGAAAAATGTTAAAGATGCACTACGAACATGGAGCAGACACAAATATGGATCCATTGACAAGGAAATTGAATCATGTATGGCTACCGTTATGGATTTTGAAAA
Source organism: Rutidosis leptorrhynchoides (assembly GCF_046630445.1). Classification (NCBI taxonomy): domain Eukaryota; kingdom Viridiplantae; phylum Streptophyta; class Magnoliopsida; order Asterales; family Asteraceae; genus Rutidosis; species Rutidosis leptorrhynchoides. The sequence continues at coordinate 46,305,210 of NC_092334.1, read as the reverse complement.
AAAGGCTGATTTGGGTACTCTACCTGAAGCTGATCGAAATGAATGGATTAATACTAGAGCGAAATGGGTTCAAAAAGAACGGGAGAAGATGTGTATGCTTAAACAAAAAGTGAGATTAAAGTGGGCAGCGGAGGGAGATGATAATACCTCGTTCTTTCATTCAACCTTGAGAAGAAACTATAATCGAACCAATATTAGAGGGTTGCATATTAATGGAGTATGGGAAGATAATCCTTCTAAAATAAAAGATGAAATTCATGGCTATTTTAAAAAAATATTTGAAATCCCCCTTTCTGCCAACCCAGATTTTAATTGCCTGAGATCATTGGCTTTTTCAAAAATCAGTACAGAAGATGTTCTTTCACTAGAAGCTCCTTTCCTTGAAACCGAAATATGGAATACGATTAAAGATTTTGATCCAAGTAAAGCCCCGGGTCCCGATGGGTTCAATATGAATTTCTTTAAAAAAAATTATTGGTTGATCAAAGATGACTTAAAGAATGCTATCGATTGGTTTTGGTCTCATGGTCACATCTCCAATGGTTGCAATGCATCATTCTTTACACTTGTCCCCAAAAAGAAAGATCCTCTTCAATTAGGTGACTATCGGCCTATAAGTCTTATTGGAAGCTTCTATAAAATAGTCTCAAAATTGCTAGCTAATCGACTTCAAAAAGTGATTCAAAAAATTATTGGGACGGAACAAAGTGCTTTCATAAAAGGACGGTTTATTCTTGATGGTATCCTAGTAACTAATGAGATTGTTGAAAATTTGAAATTTCAAAAACATAAGGGACTCATCTTCAAAGCCGATTTCGAGAAGGCTTTCGATAGCCTTAATTGGAATTACTTGTTCACGATTCTTGAATGTATGGGCTTTGGTGCAAAGTGGATTTCGTGGATTTCTTCTTGTCTTAAATCCGCTTCTATTTCGGTGCTTGTAAACGGTTCACCAACTAATGAATTCACACTCCATCGAGGGGTAAGACAAGGCGATCCACTATCGCCTTACCTTTTCATAATGGCGGTTGAAGGACTAAACTTACTCATGAAACACGCGATGGAGGTTAACCTTTTCAAAGGACTTGAAATCGGGTCGGATAAAATTCTTGTCTCGCATCTTCAATATGCCGACGATACGATTTTTTTCGGGCAATGGAACAAAAAGAATGCTCGTAGCCTCTTCAATCTTCTCAAATGTTTTGAAATATTCTCGGGGTTAAAAGTTAATTTCTCAAAAAGTTGTTTATATGGGATCGGTGTTTCAAAGGTGACAATCGAAAATATGGCTAATTTTATAGGATGTCGGGTTGGCTCTTTTCCATTCACATACCTCGGTGTGCCTATTGGTCAAAAAATGAAACATATTCGGGATTGGGAAAAAGTCATTGAAAAATTTCATTCAAGGTTGGCGGATTGGAAAACAAAGACGTTGTCTTTCGGGGGTCGTCTTACTCTTATCAAATCGGTGTTAAGTAGCCTACCATTGTATGCCTTCTCCCTATTCCGTGCTCCCTCAAGTGTCCTCAATTTGCTAGAAGGTTTGCGTCGTAAGTTTTTTTGGGGCGGGTCGGGAGAAAATTCAAAAATCTCTTGGGTAAAATGGGAGAAAATTCTATTACCATACGAGGGCGGGGGGTTAAACATAGGGACACTAAAAGCTAAAAATCTTTCCTTACTTGGTAAATGGTGGTGGCGCTTTCACAACGAAACAAACTCCATTTGGGTCAAAATAATTCAAAGTCTTTACGGGCGGGACGGGGGGTTAAATTCTCATGAATTCCATGTAATACGCAGCAGGCACTCAACTTGGAATGGCATTAGGGCAGTAGGTTTCCACATCGATAGTTTGGGCGTTTCTTTCTCCAATTCATTCGTAAAGGTTGTTAATCGAGGTAATAACACAAGATTTTGGTTGGATTCATGGCTAAGAAGCACTCCTTTATGCGAAACATTTGCTAGATTGTTCCACCTTGAAAACTCAAAAGATGTGTTAGTAATGGATCGGTTAATTAAAAATAGTGAAAACGAAAATTGGTGTGCATTTTGGCAATGGTCCAGGATTCCTTCAGGAAGAACAAACGATGAACTAGTAGCACTTGAAGCAGCCGTTCGAGATTTCAGGTTCTCTGATTACCCTAGCGACGTGTGGAATTGGAACCTAAACAACAACGGACGCTTCATTACTTCGGTTCTAAATAAATTGATCGATACCAAGATACTGCCAGGGACTAATGGATCCTTAGCAACCATGCGCAACAATCTAGTTCCACAAAAACTTGGCATCTTCATTTGGCGTTCCAAGCTTAATAGGTTACCGGTTCTTAGTGAGTTAGACAAACGAGGAGTGGACCTAGATTCGGTGCTTTGTTCAATTTGCAGCAGTCACATTGAAACCTCAGAACACATACTGTTTCAATGCACTTTCGCGGTCGATATTTGGTCTCGTGTTTCAAGATGGTGGTCCTCTACTCCTTCTACTTCGAATTACAGTGCCTTGTTTTCGGGTACCGCTAGCTCGTCAAATCCAAACATCTACTCCAAACTTTGGCAAGCAATCGAGTGGATCACCGGCTACCTATTATGGAAAAATAGAAACGACATGGTCTTTAAAAAGAAAAAAGGTAACGGTCCCTTGTTGCTAAGTGAAATTCAAACCAAATCTTTCGAATGGATCTCAAATCGTTCTAGAAAACTTTCGTTAACTTGGCTGCAATGGTTGACAAATCCGAGCTCATTCAACGATATAGGATAAATGTTCAGTCTTTAGTTTGCATGTTTCTATCGTTTTCTAGTTTTTTATGCATCTGTTTCTCTTTGTAAATGGCATTATCTAATATGCCAAGTTGTATCCCTTTCTATTTTATTAAAATTTCTATTGGTCTTTCCAAAAAAAAAAATTGAAGCATTTTTGTTCGAATCATACATTTTTTGTTCGAACTTTCACCTTTTTGTTCGAATTTCACCTGTTTTTTTTTTTTCAAAATCAACTTTTTTTTTATTTAGCCCGATTTAGAGTTTAGGGTTTAGGGTTTAGGGTTTTCGGGTTTACTCCGTAAACCCTCAACCCTAAACCCTAAACTCTAAACCGTTCGTGTAAAAAACTCATTCTAAACCCTAAATCTAAACCCTAAACCCTAAACCCTAAAATCTAAACCCTAAAACCCTAAATCTAAACCCTAACTTAATTTGATAAAAATTGATGTAGAACAAGTGTAGAACATCATGTTCTACATGCTGTTCTACATCATGTTCTACATAAAATGTAGAACCAAGCAAACAATGCATCTAAAAGACAAAAAATCAAAATTGTTCGACTAGAACAATTTTTGTTCGGCCACGTCCAAATTTTTGCTCGACTACCTTAGTTCTCAGAGTTCTCATTCTAAAAATGGTTCTCATTTGATCCCTCTATATATATATATATATATATATATATATATATATATATATATATATATATATATATATATATATATATATATATATATTTTCAAGACAAAATGTTCCAAAACATGCTGCTTCGTCCTCGAAGTGCAGCTGATATTTACTGTCAGAACCTTAAACTGAATCTAATTGGAAGCGGTTCTTATTACGCGTGTGAGAACGTGAATTGTAGAGTAATAAGTTATTATAACATTGGCACTTGTCAATGTGGTTTTGACTTAAAGAACAAGCTGAATATCTCACCCCATGAAAGGTTATTTCCTGAAGAGGAAGGTAGTTTTCTGAAATCAACTGCACGATTCATAATTACGGATGAATTCAAAGTGATGGCTCAGGCTGTTGCTGACATGGCAGATCTAGCCATTCTTACCGAGCTTTCAAAATATGGGAAAATAGAAGAGCGGGTCAAAAGAATAGGAGAAATTGAGGTGAATAAATAGTTTATACTCATTAATGGAAGCAAGTTATTTTGCTTATATCCGATTACTACATTTTCTTTTTCTTTCTGATTTTTTTCTTTCATTTTATAGGTTTTGAAATTGCTCAAACGTTCGTTAAGATCAAGAACACCTTTATCGGATACGTTACTAGAACCATTTATTAACAGCAATTGCATGAAATATGGTCTGGAAGGCATGAATCCTTCTCTAAATGTTAAGGACTTTGGGATCAGGATATGGAGCAACATCCATATTAAACTCATTTTCGACAAAGTCAATAATGTAGCCTTATATGCAGTTGTTAAGGAGGATTTTGTTAACTTTTTATGCGGTATCCTCACAATTCCACTCGGTTACATTTTCAATCGGTTTCCTTTTTTATCATTTAACGGGTGTTTAGGAAACCTGCATAAAAGCATTCAGGGGACTGACATAAGTTTATTTTCTAGTAAAAAGAGGAAGGACATATTAGTTAACCCGAAGTTGGCTCCAGGGCTTCCTTACAACAATAACTTAATTGCCATTGAAGAAGCAAACATTGCGTCAGAATGCTCAAACCTGAGATCATCTCTTAATTTAAAAAATAGGTATGCTCGCTCAACGTCTCATCAAAGAAATTCAAGGCATTTTGATGGTTATTTGAAGGAACCAGCTAACTTTTTGGTTATGGACAACTTGGAAGTAAAACCTCTATCTCCTATCTCTGTTAAACTTTTTTTTAGATAAAATGATGGTCCCACTAAGCGATATTAGTGAGAAAGAAATGATCTTGGATGGTGATAAGGTAAAACAAGCTCTGCTTAGAATGATCTTAATATGAATGAACACAATTTTCAATAAATTTTGTAAGTTCATTTGTTAAAAATACATATAAATTTCACAGGCTACGCGCCTGTTGGCAGCTTCTTTGGCATCGGAACATGCTCTGACTACTACATTCCTAAACAAGAACGAACATGTGAATTGTGATTGGTAAGTAAGATGCTACTCGTTATCCGTGTTCAGTGGCGATTCTAGTGCACAAAGTTTGGTGTCCCGTGACACCACTAACTATGGGAAAAAAGTACTTATAGTATTTATGGTATATGATACCACCAAATATAATTTTAGGACCCATATGTTTTTAGGATTTATGATTTTATAGTATGAGTCACTGTGTTGTATTTTAAAATAAATGTTCGCGATTGATGTATTATGTGTTTTTTTATTCTTGGATTTACAGTCATTTCATTTTCAAATTTCAGCTTGGATTTTCTTCAACTCATATGGGGAGGAAATAGGACCGGTTTGAAGGGCTGTTAATTGGTGTACAACTGAAGTGAAGACTATGTTTGAAGTATTATTATTCAGTTTTTTTTTTTTTTTTAAGGCAGTAATTAGATTATATTAATAAAACCTAGCAAGATGCTAGGAAATACACAAATAACACATATAATGACACTCTGTCGAACCTTCTACACCTCGACTACACACGAATCTAAACATGAGTATAACGAACAACTATCCCACGATTCAAAAACTCGTACACTCGAACATAAGAAAGATACCACACATGGAAGATCAATCATCAAAGGAAACCACCTCAATAACCAAAACATATCACAAGATCACTTCAGGGCAAGCACTCGAATGAAAGCGTGAAGACGGAGCATACATAACACGAATACGACCCGAAAACCACGCCAAGAAAATCCACGATTATAAACCATCAAATCCGATCACACAATCAAATCGAGTGGTGATAATGTAATATGTCAATACGGTTAACAAATGAATATTCCACGATAGAATGACAACCCACGAGATGAACCAGATTCTCACGATAACGAAAAGTCTGCACCCACTTGAACCGTCAAACAAGGACCTCGAATCACTTGTAACCACAAAAACCTTCACCATGAACCACAAAAACGAACCACGAACATCGAAAATACAAACAAAACCTGCTGCAACCAAGAACCTACAACTAACCAACCACCACAAAACCAACACAACCCACAACCACGAAATCCACAATCACGAACCTAAACCACGAAACCCACAGCCACGAACTAAAACCACGAAACCCACAGCCACAAACTTAAACCACGAAAATCTGTGAGTTACTGGGAGCTGGAATGTAGATGCTTCATATCGGCAATTGGTGGATGGCTAAAGTCCCTCCGAATTTACACACCTGTGTCATGCATGATTTGGCCGTGTTTTTCCTTTAATTTGCACATCGGAGCAGTCACCAACAAACAAGAAAACGACAACCACGAAACGAACAAAATCCAAAACCACAAACACGACTACCACGAACCTAAACTACGGAATCGAATCGAGAGCTTACCTCAAACCACATACCACGACATCTCTGCTGGAACCCAAGCGAAACCCATCAAAGTAAAAAAAAAATGACCAAGTTGGAAATAAGCACAAACGGAGGAAGATATAACGCAGCAGCCAGCAGCCTTGAATGTAAGATTCAATCGAGAAGGACACCGACGCGCCAGGGGAGACAATAAGTCAGTCAAACAGATACGTAGAAGGAAGGTTAGGGCTAAATCGAAGCACCCAAACGGAGGCAGAGCGCCCGCGAACACGTACGACGAATGAAGGTAAGACAAGCCGGACCACCGGCGTAAAAGCCGGTGGCCGGAAAGGAGAGCAACGGTGGCGGCGGCTTCTGTTTAGATCTAGGGTTTTATTTGAATTGCAGAGAGAGAGAGAGAGAGAGAGAGAGAGAGAGAGAGAGAGAGAGAGAGAGGGGCATTATTATTATTCAGTTTACATCTTATGTTTTATGAATGCTCTGTATTTTTTTCTTTCTAAAACATATATTTTGAACCTCTTATTATTATTTGAGCCTTTTTACTATGGCATCAAGTTCTTGTATTTTATTTACACAGAATAACATTATTATAATTTTTAAAAACAAACTCCCACACCCAATATGAATTTTACATGGTTACACATGTGGATTTGAACCATAACCTAGGGATGAGAAAAATACCGAAAAACCGACACCGTACTGATACCAAACCGGTACCAAAATATCGTACCGATGATATTCGGTATCGGTTCCTAGTTTATACAAAAAGTGGTTTTGGTACTATGTGGTTTGGTACCGCCATTTTGATGGTTATTTGAAGGAACCAGCTAACTTTTTCGTAACGACCTTGGATTTTCCAACGTTTATTTATTAATAATTGTTATTATTAATACTTGTGATTTAACGAATGTATGTTATTACATTTACTTGTTACCATGATTGCCCGTACTTGACTTTAAATGCCCGAAACGTCTTTGTGACACACGAAACTTTCACGAATAATATTTTTAGAGTATTATTTACATTCATGATTAATTTTATTAATCATTTTAAATTAACTAAGGTTATTGGTTAATTACTTGGGCTTTAATTGGATTAATTTGTTAACTACTAGAACTTGGGCTTTCATTAGTGTTAATGGGCTTATAAGCCCACCCTACTTATATTAATGGATTAACTAGGAGCCTTTTGTTACAACAAGTCCATTAAGGGTTAAGAACTAGCTTAGTTAGCAAAGGAAAGACTTTTTATATGATACTTACACCTTATCCCCATGAACACACCCTTATTAACCAACTTTTGTAACCTTTACATGCATGAGACTAGTAGGCAACTCCCTCCTCCTCATTTGCTTGTTGACCGTCGGCCAAGGAGGGCAATAAGGGGAGTTTTATTTTTTTTTTCACTACTTCATTCATACTTCTCTCATTCAAAACACACACTTCAACTTGCTTTCATTTTTTTCTCTTTTCTCTCAAGCATTTCTCTACATTCTTGTAAGCAATTTGAGCTTTTTCTTCTTTTTTTTCTTTGCTAAAAACTGTGGCCTAGCCACAATAACATCATCATCATTCACTTGTTAAAGTTACTTGTTGGTTTGTTGTTACTTGTTTTGATTATTGTTTACTTACTAGTAGTTGTTGTTCTTTACTAGTTTCAAGAATCAAACTTACTAGTTTCATTATTCTTTTATCTTGTATTACAAGAACACTCAAGAACATAAACTCACTAGTTTATGATTCTACCTTTATTGTTTCAAAGATTGTAAGTTCATGGTTGTATATCATACTTGAAGTTCATGAAGTAAACTTTAAAGTTTACTTTCTAAAGATCAAGACTTAGGCTTGAATCTTTAAAGTATGCAACCCATGAACTTATTTACTTGTTTACTTAGTTTATTTCTTCATATTATGCACTTTAATTTCATGTTTGTTGGTTGTTATTGGTCAAGTGCTACTAGTTAACCTTGATCTCATTAATCTTGAACTAAAAGTTAACTTTGAAAGTTCAAGAACATGTAAGTAAGCTTTCTTTATTTATAACTTGGTACACTTATGTTAGATCTAGACTTTTGGGTCTAGGATCTTCAAGATCTAACTAAGAACTATGTTCTACAACTTAAGATCTTGATTTCATAAGTTCACTTTTAAGTTTGTAACTTATTATTAGTTTTAAAATTCATGTATGTGTTAGATCTAAGACCTTGATGTAACTTTGGTTCATCAAACTTCATACAACTCTTAAGTGAGTTGTGCTACATGTCTTAGACTCACACTTGTGTCATAATAGTTAAAACTTGGTTAATATTACTTTTATAGTTCATGTATGTGCTAAATCTAAGACTTTGATGTAACTTTGGTTCATCAAAACACTTGCAACACTTAAATGAGTTGTGCTACATGTCTTGGACTTACACAAGTGTTATGATGGTGAAACCTTGGTGAAAATGATGCAAACACATCAACGTGTTGTACACTTGAAGCTATATGCATCAAGGATGAGAATCATGATAAGCATCGAGCACCAAGAACCACCGGAACCTACTGACCCTACTGTTTTACTGTTTCTGTGTCTGACCCGTACTCACTGGGCTACTGTAATTATGATTTTCAGATAGCTCTGTTCGATTAGATAACTTTTCATATAGGACTCATCTTAATCCGAGTTACGGTTTAGGATTTATGGCCCTCCGATCGTCCCTATGTCCTTTTAACGTTGTGCTGAAAATTCTGACCTACTCGAACTTTGACAGTCGCCACGGTCAAATGAAGATGAGTTTGCTTCTGGGATTTTTACCACACTTAAAGGACTCATAGACGGAGCCATGGCCACTAGTCTCACCTTATTTCAGTAGGTATTGAGGCCGTGGTGACTGACCGAAGTCAGCCCTTGTTTTAAACTCTTTTCATGAACGAAACTTACTTTACACCTTTTGTTTAATGATGAATGATGATGACCTTTAAGACCTTATTTACATACTTTTAAACCTATTTGGACGATTTACTGACTTAGTACTATTTGACTTAGGTTGAGGACTTTCCGGACCTACACACTTGCTTATTTCCCGAGTCATACTTTACCGCTACTTTATCATTGTGAGTTATAGCATTCCCTTTTTACTTTAACTTATTTTGGGAACTGAGAATACATGCGGATTTTATGTTTTACATACTAGGCACGAGTACTTAAACTTATATATGTGTGGGTTATACAACGGCATAAACATTCCCTTTAGCTCGGTAACGTTTAGTCATTGGTTTTTGAACCGGTGAACGCGGATCTTAGATATGGATCCATAGGGTTTGACATCCCCACTCGGGCTAGTAGCGCTAGCATTTAACGAGTGTTTAATACTTCGTAAACATACGCACTTTCCAAGTGTACTTTCAGGGGGTATAAACGTTAAGTTAGTTACCAAGTGCCCACGGTTAACATATACTTTATCATACTATTTTGAAACGCTCTTTGTAGCACTGAAATCTCGTGGCCTACCTTACATACTGTTATACTTAAACTATAGCTCACCAACCTTTGTGTTGAAGTTTTTAAGCATGTTTTTCTCAGGTGCTTAAGGTTATTTGCTTCCGCTGTCGTGCTAGTCTTGCTGTAGACACCCGCTGCTCTAGAGTCATCACCGCATGAACTGTTTATCTTGCATTCAAACTTTAATACATTTGAAACTATGTTTTGTAACGACCTAAGGGTCACATACATTTATTCATGCTTGCTATTCGTAGAAGCATACTGTTGGTGTAAAACACTTGACGTTCGTTATGACGTCACCTTTTATCGTGAATGCAAACGTATTTTGAAATAGCATATAGTGTTTGACCTTATAATGATCCTGTTGTTGATGATTCGTACACGATGGTTTTGTACGGGGCATCACATTTGGTATCAGAGCATTGGTTGTAGGGAATTAGGTTGCATTAGTGAGTCAAGACCCGACCTGAGTAGGATTCACTAATAGGACTAATCTACAACTTGCTAGTTTACTTGTTTCCGCTGAACTTACTGCATGCTGCTGCTTACTTTTACTGCTACATGCCGTATGCTACTACATGATTTCACTACTGTATGATATTACTTGTTTTCAATTGCATGCTACTTCTGTACGATTCGTTATTATTGCCATGCTACTTATTGTTATACATGATTTAAACTGTTGGCCTAATACGTGCTTGCTTTATGACTTACTGACATGGAAAAATTTATTTTTCCTTGTTCAGATGTCGGATACTCCACCTGCTATCATTTTAGGTAGTTCAGACTCGTCAGCCACCCCACTTGCTGCTGCTGCCGACACACCGATCCCGCTACCCACGAGTGACCCCGGCGCTTCATCTTCCGGGACTAGCAGCCAGGCGCCTGCCCCAGTGGTTACTTCTAGCGGAGCCCAGGACCCTTCGGAGATTCCAGCTCCATCTACCCCCGGACCCTCAGGATCACAGCCCCGCTCCGGTGAGATTGTGATTCCCGCGGAATTCGGGGAAGGTCCTTTCCGTAACCGGTATCGCCATTGGTGCCGACGCGCCCCTGATGGACGTCTCATTCCGATCGGACCCGCTAGGTACAGACAGATGATGGCCGCTCAAGGACGGCCAGTTCAGCCACTCGTACGACACCTCCTCAGACGACTCCAGTGATGATGAGGACCCTGCTGATGTACCTATACAGGCACCCTCCACCCCGCTGAAGAAGCTGTACCGTTTTGATGGCACCGTCATTCCAGGGTTGAATGGAGGTCGTGCTTTCACTGACGCATTTGGTCGGCGTCGTAGGGTTACTGCTTGTAAGCGGCTTGTGCCGTACCCTGCCGACCCACAAGTGCGTAAGGCACCCCATTGTGTACTGACTATTTCTGGAGCCGGAACATCTGCACCCCGTTATGTAATGTCTGCACCACCGGCACCACCTACACCGCCAGCACCGCCTGCCCCACCATTTCCCACTGTCGAGGAATTGACAAGGGAGGTGGAGACCCTTCGAGCTCGAGTTGCTGAGCTAGAGGACCAGATGTCCCATGTTATGGACGTCCTTCACCCACCTTCACCGTAGGGCTTTTGTATTTAGATTTCATTGTGTAATCTAGTTGTAGTTTTATGTTTCACTTATGTATTGTACGGACTTATTCAGATGTATGAAACTTATTATTATTAATGAATGGAACTTTGCGTTATTTAATTCTTGCACGATGTTCTATTTACATTACTGTACGATGATTATGTGGTAATTGTACCTAGATGCGTTATTTAATAACATGTGATGTGCTGATTCCGTGTTGGTTACATATATTGTATTATTACTATTTGAATGCTGGATTTTGACTTGAGTCAAAATTTTTGTTTAGAACACCATGGCCAACGGACGATCAACATCGACACCTACCGCTGCTCAGATCGAAGAGATGATTGCCGAAAGGGTAGCCGCAGCCATTCCAGAAATGCAACCCCAAGCTCCACCGCCACCGCCACCACCACCGGTTATTCAACCCATTCGAAATGGGTGTACTTACAAGGAATTCCAGAGCTGTAAACCACATAACTTCAGTGGCACTGAGGGACCGGTTGGTCTCACTAGATGGTTCGAAAATCTAGAATCAGTATTCCGAGTTAGCAACTGTTCGGAGGACAGCAAAACCAAATTTGCTTCTTGCACGCTATCTGACGGCGCGCTCACGTGGTGGAACACAATGGCATAGGCACAAGGCATTGATGAGGCGTATGCTACGCCATGGGAAGAATTTAAGTGTGCCATGATTGAGGAGTATTGTTCGAGAACCGAGATACAAAAGATGGAAATGGAATTCATGCAGTTAAAGGCCGTTGGGAACGACCTTGATGGTTACAACAGGAGATTTTTGGAATTAGCCCTGATGTATCCGACAATGGTCATCCCAGAATTCAAGCGAATGGAAAGGTACTTCTGGGGACTCCCTAAGTCCATCAAGGGAAATGTCACCTCGTCCAAGCCACCGAATGTTCCCGAAGCGATGCGCATGGCGCATACTTTAATGAATCAAATAACCATCGATGAACCGGAGAAAACTAAGTCTGAAGCGGGTACTAGTGAGAAGCGCAAATGGGATAACAACAGGGGACGGACCTATGAACAGAACTCGGCAAAACGGCATGAGGGTTTTAGGGGAAATAACAACGGTGGAAATCCCAATCCAAACACCAACACGAACCCGAACTACAAAGGAACATTACCACAATGCAAGCGGTGCTACAAGCACCATACTAGATATTGTAATATTGTTTGTGAAAAGTGCCAACGAACTGGGCATATCGGGAAAGACTGCAAGGTCACCACTTTGAATGGGAAGCCGAATACCAATGGACCTAAAAAGTGCTACGAATGCGAACAAACGGGCCATTTCAGAAATGCGTGTCCCAATAAAAGAAAGGATGTCGGACCGCCCCGTGGACGAGCTTTTAATGTTAATGCAAGGGATGCATGCGATAACCCCGACTTGGTGACAGGTATATTCACAATCAACAATCTTTTAGCTTCTGTCTTGTTTGATACTGGTGTCGATAGAAGTTATGTATGTAGACACTTTTGCGATAAGATTAATTGGTCATTAGTCCCGTTAAAAGAGAGTATGCTTGTCGAGGTCGCCAATGGAAAACTTGAGAAGGTTGACCATATTAGTCGAGGAACTATTATCAACATAGCTGGTGCAGATTTCGAAATTGATTTGATACCAATCAAATTGGGAAGTTTTGACGTGATCATCGGTATGGATTGGTTGACCAGATTAAGGGCCGACATTATCTGTGGAGATAAAGCACTTCGTATACCACGCGAAGATGGTGAGCCACTGATCATCTACGGAGAGAGATGTACCTCGAAGTTGAACCTCATTAGTTGCGTGAAAGCGCAAAAGATTATGAAGAAGGGACGTCTTGCTGTCCTAGCGCATGTGAAAACGGTAGAAACTGAAGTGAAGAGCGTGAACGATGTTCGAATTGTGAACGAATTTTCCGATGTCTTCCCTGAAGAATTGCCTGGATTACCACCGCCGAGAGCCGTAGAGTTTCAGATCGACTTAGTGCCAGGAGCTGCACTTGTAGCTCGCGCACCTTATAGACTCGCACCTTCCGAGATGCAAGAATTACAGAGTCAACTACAAGAACTACTTGACCGTGGATTTATCCAACCAAGTTTCTCGCCTTTGGGCGCACCTGTTTTATTTGTGAAGAAGAAGGATGGATCCTTCCGTATGTGTATCGACTACCGTGAACTCAACAAATTGACGATCAAGAATCGGTATCCTCTTCCCCACATTGACGATCTTTTTGATCAACTACAAGGATCGAGCGTTTACTCAAAGATCGATTTGCGATCCGGTTATCACCAGTTGAGGGTGAAGGAAAGTGATGTGATGAAAACTGCATTCAGGACCCGTTATGGTCATTATGAGTTTCTCTTGATGCCATTCGGTTTAACCAATGCACCTACCGTGTTCATGGATCTTATGAATCGTGTCTGCAAGCCGTACCTGGATAAGTTTGTTATCGTCTTCATAGATGATATCCTCATCTACTCTAAGAGCGAAGAAGAGCATGAGCAACATCTCCGACTAGTACTTGAACTCTTGAGGCAAGAGCAACTGTATGCGAAATTTTCCAAGTGTGAATTTTGGTTGAAGGAAGTCCAGTTCCTGGGTCATGTTGTGAGCGACCAGGGTATCAAAGTTGATCCCGCCAAGATTGAAGCTATCAGCAAGTGGGAAACCCCCACTACTCCGACTCATATTTGCCAATTCCTAGGTCTCGCCGGTTACTACCGGAGGTTCATTGAAGGATTTTCTCTGATTGCACGTCCTTTGACCGCGCTGACTCACAAGGGCAAGAAGTTCATTTGGGAACCCGCACACGAATCAGCATTTCAAACTTTGAAGAAGAAGTTAACCACCGCACCTATCCTATCACTTCCTGAGGGCAGTGACGACTTTGTTCTTTATTGTGATGCATCGAAGAGTGGTTTTGGTTGTGTACTGATGCAACGATCAAAAGTTATTGCCTATGCCTCCCGCCAATTGAAGATTCACGAGCAGAACTACACTACTCACGATCTCAAACTTGGAGCCGTTGTCTTTGCACTCAAATTGTGGAGACACTATCTTTATGGAACTAAGAGCACTATCTTCACCGATCACAAGAGTCTCCAGCACATCTTTGATCAGAAACAACTGAATATGAGACAGCGTCGATGGATCGAGACGCTCAACGACTACGATTGTGAACTTCGCTATCATCCTGGCAAGGCCAATGTTGTAGCTGACGCGTTAAGCCGAAAGGAGGGGACGACACCTCTTCGTGTTAGGGCTCTGAACATCACCATCCATTCGAACCTCAACAGCCAGATCAGAGTAGCCCAAGATGAGGCTCTCAAGGAGGAGAATATATCTCATGAACATTTGAACATACTTGTCTCTCGATTCGAGGTTAGGGAGTCTGGACTCCGATGTTATGCCGGAAGAATTTGGGTACCTTGTTATGGAGATCTACGGAACCTTATACTTGATGAAGCACACAAATCGAGATATTCGATTCATCCTGGAGCGGGCAAAATGTACCACGACCTTAAAGAACAGTATTGGTGGCCGAATCTTAAGAAGGACATTGCGACTTATGTTGGTAAGTGTTTGACTTGCTCGAAGGTTAAAGCCGAGCATCAGAGACCTTCTGGTTTACTCCAATAACTGGAAATCCCACAATGGGAGTGGGAAAGGATCACAATGGATTTCATCACCAAGCTGCCGAAGACGGTGGGCGGATACGATACCATTTGGGTTATTGTTGACCGTCTTACCAAATCTGCACACTTTTTAGCCATGAAGGAAACGGATACAATGGAGAGACTTGCTCAATTATACATCAAAGAGGTTGTATCTCGTCATGGTGTACCTTTATCGATCATCTCCGATCGCGATCCCCGTTTTGCTTCTAGATTTTGGCGTTCTTTGCAAGAAGCCATGGGAACTCGTCTTGACATGAGTACTGCTTATCACCCTCAGACTGACGGGCAAAGTGAACGAACAATTCAGACCTTGGAAGACATGTTGCGTGCATGTGTCATTGATTTTGGAAAGGCCTGGGAAAGGCATTTGCCACTCGCCGAATTTTCTTACAACAACAGTTATCACTCGAGCATTAATGCCGCACCTTTTGAAGCATTGTATGGCCGCAAGTGCCGATCTCCTATTTGTTGGGCCGAAGTAGGCGAAAAGAAAATCACCGGACCCGAGGTAGTCCATGAAACAACGGAGAAGATTACTCAGATTCAAGCGAGACTTAAGACTGCCCGCGATCGTCAAAAGAGTTATGCCGATCTTAAACGTAAAGACTTTGAATTCAACGTGGGCGACCGTGTAATGTTGAAAGTTGCACCTTGGAAAGGTGTGATTCGTTTTGGAAAATGTGGAAAGTTGATCCCACGATACATTGGTCCTTTCGAAATCTTGGAACGTGTTGGACCCGTTGCTTACCGTTTGGATCTTCCAGCTCAATTGAGCTCAGTTCATTCTACCTTCCACGTGTCAAACTTGAAGAAGTGTCTTGCTACACCTGAACTTATCATACCACTTGAGGAACTTACGATTGATGACAAACTCCACTTTATGGAAGAACCAGTTGAGATTATGGATCGTGAGATCAAAACCTTGAAACGCAACAAAATTCCGATCGTCCGAGTACGATGGAATGCCAAACGAGGACCTGAGTTTACTTGGGAGCGAGAGGATCAAATGATTCAGAAGTATCCTCACCTTTTCCCGACTCCTCCATCTACCTCAGCTTAAATTTCGGGACGAAATTTTCTTTAACAGGTGGGTATTGTAACGACCTTGGATTTTCCAACGTTTATTTATTAATAATTGTTATTATTAATACTTGTGATTTAACGAATGTATGTTATTACATTTACTTGTTACCATGATTGCCCGTACTTGACTTTAAATGCCCGAAACGTCTTTGTGACACACGAAACTTTCACGAATAATATTTTTAGAGTATTATTTACATTCATGATTAATTTTATTAATCATTTTAAATTAACTAAGGTTATTGGTTAATTACTTGGGCTTTAATTGGATTAATTTGTTAACTACTAGAACTTGGGCTTTCATTAGCGTTAATGGGCTTATAAGCCCACCCTACTTATATTAATGGATTAACTAGGAGCCTTTTGTTACAACAAGTCCATTAAGGGTTAAGAACTAGCTTAGTTAGCAAAGGAAAGACTTGTTACATGATACTTACACCTTATCCCTATGAACACACCCTTATTAACCAACTTTTGTAACCTTTACATGCATGAGACTAGTAGGCAACTCCCTCCTCCTCATTTGCTTGTTGACCATCGGCCAAGGAGGGCAATAAGGGGAGTTTTATTTTTTTTTTCACTACTTCATTCATACTTCTCTCATTCAAAACACACACTTCAACTTGCTTTCATTTTTCTCTCTTTTCTCTCAAGCATTTCTCTACATTCTTGTAAGCAATTTGAGCTTTTTCTTCTTTTTTTTCTTTGCTAAAAACCGTGGCCTAGCCACAATAACATCATCATCATTCACTTGTTAAAGTGTAACGACCCGGATTTTTCCGATCGTTTTATACTTATGAGATTAATATTTACATAAAATAAACCTTACCAACATGATAAGCAATCCAAACTGGTGAGACTTATGTTTTTGAAAAGAGTTTCACACAACGTTTGACCGTCCAATTTGACCGATGATATCACGAACTATATAACACACGATAATTATACGATTATGTATATGTACATATCTATACATATTTAACATGATTTAAGGATGGTTTAACATTTCATTATGAACTAACAACAATGAGTTATAAGTATACTTTGAGACCACTAACTTAAGTTTTCAAAACGATAACTATATGTAACGTTCTTTGACATATATACTTACAATCTATAATGTGTTGGTGATCTATGTCACCAATATGATTTAAGTGTAATGGGATTAATTTGTAACCAAAATAATCTTGATAAATATCGAACAAGTTTGGGGAAGTGTGGAGTGCACACTTGTTTTATTTTGGCCCGGTTTGACCCAAAAATAAAAGCCCAGTTTTGAGCCTCTTTTACAGTTATAAACCCGTCCATATTTGAATTCTCGTTTCGATTCCTCAAAATTTCTACAAGTATATCTAGGGTATATGTAACCGTATCATACCCAGCTTCTATACGTATTTACTATTGGTATATACCAACAATAAACTTCAATGATCAGCCACTAGACATGATGTTACATGTGAGAACCAGCCATTTAACCTCATGTGTGACTTTTGTGCAAGAAAACAAACTAAATCTCCTATATATCCATCCCATAATCATGCTATTTTGCATACACACACATACAATTCCATTTCCAATTTTCTTTCAAGTTAATTCACTCCCTAATCTCTCTTCATTTACCTACTCAAGAACGTATCAATATAGTCATCCGTTTTCAAGGAGATTACTTCCAATCTTTCAATCCCACTCCACCACTCTTTTGATTCCAAGATTTTTCTTACCTTTTCCAGTAGCTTTGTCCAAGTAACTTGAGGTAGTAACCTTATTCATAACCTTATTCGATTCATATTTATATAGCTATCTTATTTTGTGTTGTAAAATTTTAACAACAAGAACATAGTTTGAGTGATTTCAAACTTGTTCGCAAACTAAATAGATCCTTCTAATTTGATTTTAAAAACACTTCAAGACCTGTAATATATCATATTATGACAAAATCGGATTAATCATATCTTGGCTAATTAACATAATATTTAATATATATTTACTTATGATTTGATTTTATATATTTCAGGACCACCCGTAAACAACACGAGAAGATTAATCATAAGACCTCATGATTGTACGCAACACGTCATTTGACAACACGGTACTTTATGTACGCAACACGTCACTTGACAACATGGTACCATGGGTCGAGATTAATTCTGATCAATACGAATACGATGGGGTCTTTATTTATTTTATTTAAGCAACTAATTGTGGACCACTAACATCGGACTGCTAACTACGGACTAAGAAAATATTAAAAGTATTAAAAGTATATATATATATATATATATATATATATATATATATATAACGATTACTTAAAAAGAAAATATGTTGATATATTATATATATGGTTAGGTTCGTGATATCTATCGGAGACCAAGTCGAGTTAAATACCTTCAAGACAAAGGCGAGTATATAGTCCCACTTTTAAACTCTAAATATTTCGGGATGAGAATACATGCATTTTATGATTTACGTTATGGACACAAGTGATTAAAAATATATATTCTACGTTGAGTTGTACCACTGGCATACTTCCCTGTAACTTGGTAACTACTATTTACATGAGGTATTGTAAACGCGAATCCTGTTGATAGATCTATCGGGCCTGACAACCCTAACCGGACTGGACGACCAGTATTCAACGGTTGCACAGTACTTCCGCTGTCGTGCTAGTCTTGCTGTAGACACCCGCTGCTCTAGAATCATCACCGCATGAACTGTTTATCTTGCATTCAAACTTTAATACATTTGAAACTATGTTTTGTAACGACCTAAGGGTCACATACATTTATTCATGCTTGCTATTCGTAGAAGCATACTGTTGGTGTAAAACACTTGACGTTCGTTATGACGTCACCTTTTATCGTGAATGCAAACGTATTTTGAAATAGCATATAGTGTTTGACCTTGTAATGATCCTGTTGTTGATGATTCGTACACGATGATTTTGTACGGGGCATCACATTTTTGGTTATGGATAACTTGGAAGTAAAATCTCTATCTCCTATCTATCTCTGTTAGACTTCTTTTAGATAAAACTAGTGTACGAACCCTTGTTTCGTGCCGGGGGTCAATGTATTTTATTGTGTTTAGTTTGTAAAATTATTTCGTGGCTAACGATGATGTCGTTGAAGAGCAACCCGAGTCGAACTAAAAGGTATAGCCCGTGAAAGATTTAAATGTTACTTTAAATTAATAATATATGTGCATCTCCGCGTTTCGCTATGAAATTGTCGACTTTTAAAAATTTAACGCAAAATCAACGTGTATGAAAAGTACCCCAAATATTTAGCATTTTTTAAAAAGCATCTGTTTTGCGTATAGCTAGTGACATTGTGTTCCTAAAATTATTTCGAGTTTAACGATGGTGTCGGAAAAATTTGACTCGTTGCGAGCGAGAAGATATGACCCGTTGAATATTTGGGTGGAGTTTATTTAAGATTTTTTATGAAAATGGTAATTTGACACTTTAACCCCTGTATGACAGTATGAGGGGTCGATTTGATTTTTTAGAGAAGTGTGGAGGGTTTTGTTGTGCAAATGAAATTTAGTTAAGTTAAAAAAAAAAGAAATGGAAAAGTCAAAAATGCCCTTGGGTACTATTCATTACCCCTCTCTCTTTTAGATATAGGTATAATATAATATAATGATGGTCCCGCTGAGCGATATCAGCGAAAAGAAATGATCTTAGATGGTGATAAGGTAAAACAATCTCTACTAACTTACACACTCTTTATCATTTTTTATAGGTTCCTTAGAGTGTTTCCGAAACTTTCCTCATTTTTAGATTAAGCTAATTTGTTCTACAAATATAAATCAATCAAAAGTCAATAGAAGTCAAAAGCAAGTTATAAATATGAAATTTAAACAAATTAAACAAGAATTCAAGTGTTCATACAGATCAGAAAATTTCGAATCGAAATATTGCTACCCAGACTAAACGAGATCCGGATCTGAAAACGATGAAATAATTGTAGGGACGAAACCAGCTTTTCGTACAAACCACAGAGACTATTTCAGCAATTTTGGGACAAACCACACGGACCATTTCAGCAATTTGTCAATAAAGGAAAGAAATAGAGGATAATACGCTCACATGTCTGGCACATGATTGAAGTTAACGGAATTTTTTGACAACCGTCAGAAATAGAGACGAAATCGGCAACATTGACAAACCACTGGGACCAAATCCGTTGAAAAAAAATACAGGGACGAAACCAGCATTTTGGTACCTTATTATCTTTTACAGGAAGTATGGAAACCAATTTTTAGAGCAAAAGGGTCTATTTTGCTAAAGAAAACTAACCGGTTTCCAACTTAAAATCGGTTTCTCAACTCTCCCATAGAAACCGGTAATAAAACCCCTCTCAAAAACCCTAAAAACTAAAAATATGCCCCTGTTCCTTTATTTTTTGTAGTAGTGGATTCTGGCTATTTATCAGACACGAAACTGACTGTACGAGGTAAATTTTCACGATAAATTCAGAGATGTGAGATGCTTATCTTGTAATTGTGAGTACAACTACTGCTACAGTAGTGAAGCTGGTAATTGTAGAAAATGTTATGAGAAAGCAAGTAAGACCGAAAAAGAATTGAAGTGTAAAAACGAAGAATTGACACGTGAAAACGAAGAATTGAAAAGTGAAACCGAAGAATTGAAATCTAAAGTTAATTTTCTCAAGTTTTGGGACCCAATTGACTCTCCACCCCACCATGATCACTTATCTACTTACGGTTACTTCACCGACGTCGTTTTGGTTGTTGTTGATTTCGATTCAGGTAAACCCGTTGCTAATACGGTTCCTGTTCCTGCTAATAAGGCCCTTTTGGTTAGTAATTGCTCCCTTCTTTTACTGGTTATACTTTTTGTTTTATTTATATTATATTGTGTTGAATTTCAATATTTATTGTATGTTTATTAGTAGTATATATTATATATTTATATGTGAAGTATATATTGTAGACATTGTGGTTTGGCGCAATATGAATAGAGGTCTCACTAGTTTGTGAACTTCGGTAATTTGTCTATATATGTTTGTTTGATTATGTTTGTTTCTATGTATATATAGTTGTTCAATTATTGTAGGTTGTTTATGTTAACGGATATTAGACGTAGACAATATCTTATGTAATATCTAGCATTAAATGTAAGCATATATATGCATATCTTATATTAAATGTAGGATCCTTAAAATCAAGGGATATGAGATCAAATCATGTATTATATATTTGACTTGTGTGATCAATAACAATTCATGGGTGAATTATAACATTCTAACATGGTATCAGAGGGTTTGATCCAAAACCTAGTCGGCCGAATGTGTGCCGCTTCTGCTCTACCACCCATCAAATCTTCCTAACCCCATCAATACCGAAGCTCTACTTCGGTCTTCTATTTATCTTTCTTTTGTTTTTGGAATCTGCCTCTTCTAATTTGATTTGTGATTTGGGTTTTATTGGCTGTCTGAAAAAAACGAAAGATCGTGTGAGGGGTGACGAAGACAAAAGTCTACTACTTCAATTTGGTCACAATTCTCCCATTAAATAAACCAACTTACTATTTCACTTTAGATAAAGCAACATGATGATAATTGTCATAATTGTCCTTTACCGGAGCTTTGAGAGCAAATACAAACAATATGTCTACTTTAATAAAGCATTCATGTTGATTAGGTGATTTTTATTTATTTTTTTCATAATCGGCTAGAGGATGAGCCGCCTAGCTAGACTAGGTTCCAAACCTCGAGAAAAAAAAATTAATAATAATAAGAATAATAATCTCTTCCGATAAAGACTGGTTATCGTCGATAAAGTTCAATGCCCAAGTCCTGCTCAATCCTTAGGCAAAGCAAGCCACGACGAAAAAAAAACGTTACGAAAAAGGAAACGCAGTCAAGCAATACGCAACCACATCAACGAATATTAGTCTGCTCGGAAAGAAGAATGTTATTTCGTTTTAGTGTTTTAATCCAGTTTGACCGTTCATTCCTCTCCCGCTGAAACTGCGGGGGGATATTAACGGATATTAGACGTAGACAATACAACAACAACAACAACAACAACAACAACAACAATACCCAATTCCACTAAAGTGGAGTATGGGGGAGGTTAGATGTAGACAGTCTTTCCTCTACCCTAGAGTAAAAGGGAAGTCATTCCTCCCCCCACAGATACCTATCGGTCCGCGGGTAGAGGAAGTCGTCCCTCCCTATACTATAGGGCAGAGAGGCTGCTTCCCAAGGACCTCCGGCCAGAAGAACCATGAAATCCGTTAAGTGAAGTAACTAAAAAGCAAGTAAAGTAGATAAAAAAGAAACCTTAGCATGGAAAATGTAAAGATAAATATGGCATGTAACAAAGTAAAGTAAAAGAACATATAAGTGAAAAATGTAAGTGTCAAATATGCAAGTATAACAAGTCGTGTAAGTATAATATGTGTATGTAAGCATGTAGGTATAAAGCATGTAGTTATAATATGCAGTATAAAACATATAAGTAAACTATGTAAGCATAAAGACATGTAGCATGTAAATACGTGTAATTTAATGCGATATAAAGTAATGCAACATGTAACGGTATAGTGCAATAACACATGTAAATAAGTATAATGTAATGCACACAACAAATTGCGAAATGCTACAATAAGTATAAGTATAGTATGTGAAAAAAAAAAAAAAAAAAACATGGAAATATCTTAGACGTAGACAATATCTTATGTAATATATAGCATTAAATGTAGGCATATATATGCATATATCATATTAAATGTAGGATCCCTAAAATCAAGGGATATGAGATCAAATCATGTATTATATATTTAACCTGTGTGATCAATAACAATTCATGGGTGAATTATAACATTCTAACAGTTTAAACTCATGTATGCTTATATGTTATTTGGTATTTAAGTATGAATATGAATATTTCTTTTATCCTTGTAGTCATTCAACTCCGAACATCTTAATTGGTTTCATGTATCTAATCTGTTATCCTTTTTGTATGTACATACATATGTACGCGTTCAATGTTTTGCTTAGCATATCAACGAACTAGTATTATCAAATATAATCAATCTAAGTTTTTTATAGAACTCGGTTGCTTGTCATGACCTGTTCATTAGTGCAACCAAAGTAAAACGAAGAAGTCTTTTGTGTGTTGGCTCAGTTTGTTTACAGGCCTAGTGAAAAGATTTATTGTGAACCGGTAAATGAGTAAACAAATAAGGTTTTCTATGTTCTGGCCATTTGGGCTATTTGTGAACGGTGAGTATTTTTACTCAGATATACACAACTAACAGGTTTATTCCATGTATGTTTTCAACACTTTCCGTGGCCACCCGAAGATTTGTTGATTGTGAGGTTTCAACCCGAGACTTCTGCATCTCTTTGAGGCCTGTTTACTTTACACCTACAATATTTAATTCAATAAGTAAAATGGTTATTCTTTGTCACTTAATCTGAAAATTGATCTGTTTTTAAGAGACATAGAATCGGACACCCCTTCCCATTAAGAGGCGAATGGAAACAGGACTTAATATAGAAAAAAATAAACAACCATTATGATATGATTGGGTATTTTGCAGAAACCCACTGTGCGAGTTTTAGACTCACTGTGCAAGTTTTAGACTAATCGCATCAGTTTTGGGTGGCAGGGTATTAGTGTCCGACTAGGTTTCTAATTTGTTAGCTTCTATATATTAAAACCTAACATTTTTGTAAACCTTGTAACTACAATAATAATGAAAGGGATTGTTGCATGGTTTTGTTTTTCTTCTTGTTTATTTATCTTGTTGCATAATTGAATGTGTTTTCTGCAATTATATTTCAAATGTAAGCTTGTTTCGGCTCTAACCTATCTCTATTTGAATGAACAGGCAAGCCGTTCACCTGTGTTTAAAGCCATGCTTGAAACCGAAATGGAAGAAAGCCGTAGTGGCACTATCAAGCTCAGTGATGTTTCACATGGCGCCCTACGTGCTTTTGTCGACTTCCTCTACACAGCTGAAGCACCTCTTGATGATGACATGGCATGTGATCTTTTAGTTTTAGGCAACAAATACGAAGTAAATCATCTAAAAAGCTATTGCGAGAAATTCTTGATATCGAAACTTAACTGGGAAAGTTCACTTAAGAGCTACTCATTTGCTCATCAGCATAATGCAAAAACCTTGCTTGATGCTGCATTATCATTAATTTTGGACAATATGGATAACCTAAGAGAGTGTGAAGAGTATTTAGAGCTTGTAGAGAAAGATCCTCGGCTTGTTGTGAATATTTACGAAGCTTACTATTCTAAAACAGGTAAATGTTGCCGTTGCCACCAGTCATGATGATAAGATGATGATAAGGTAATGTAACACGTAGATATTGTGCTTTAGTTCCATACTATTTTTAAGTATCTTTAGCCGTGTTTTTGCAAATGGTAGCTACATTATTAATGTGTTTGCAACTTTTGCATCTACTTTAACCGTTTGAAGATTGAATCTAAATTTGATTTACCCGGGTGTTTATTGTGATCTCTTTTAGTTATAATCGTGTGTAATTAGAATCAAGAACATAAATCTTATACGGAGTAAAAACATTTCACATAAACAAAGTAATTCATGCATGTGTGAAATATACTCGTATCTGTAATCAACTTGACTTGCAACTTTTTCCCTAACCAATTCTAAAGCATCAAGTCTGTATCTCCATGTTGTGAGCCATCATCTCCAAATGGTTTTAAGCATGACTCTACGTGCGTCTCGAAGGATGAGGATTTGGCAAAATATAGGCCAATTAATATTGTTGATGTATGTAATGGACCGAAGCATCAAACAATTCGAGACAGAGGCGAAGCCAGGATTTTAGATCAGTGGTGTCACAAAATAACATTGAAAATTTACCGAGTCACTAATTTTGAACTATGGTTTGGTACCAACATAAAAGAACCATGTTAACTTGTATACTAATATCACTTATTGTTATATAAATTATAAGTACTTCACACTCACATTATTTTTCTACTCGATCTCAAAATAATTAGTGATATGAACCTTTGTAGTGGGCCAATAAACCATTATAATATTATGATGAATGAGTGATATGAAATACGGTGGTGTCATGGTTAAAATTGAATGGTGTCACTCATTTAAAGGCCTAAAAAGTATACATAACAAACTCAAATTCAGTGGTGTCACTTGCACCCCCTTATTTGCATGTGGCTCCGCCACTGATTCGAGAGCATTTAACGATGTTAATATAAGTCCTCAAAAGTCCTTTTCTCCGTGTAAGAAAAAAGGTATAGTAATATTTAAACACTACTTATTTAATTACATTATAGACAAAAACCGAAAGAAGAGAAAAAAGTGTGGTGATCAATGTAATGTAGACGGTTTGTATTAAATATAGAAGATATGATAAGATTTACAATATGCTTCTATATTTAATAGTTTGAGCAGGATATAATTAAAAGGGTGATCTCGGGTTTGGAAGATGCTGACAATGACGTTCTTAGGTTTCGTGGCTCATAGGTTTTATTTCACTTTTAAGGCATGAATGTAGGCTTGTAGGTTTCGTTTTGTTTCGTAGATCGGCGTGTTGGTTTGTTGTTGTTGTTGTTGTTGTCATCGTAGTCATGTGTTATTGTTTCGGGTTAGTTTATCGTGTGTGTTGTTAGTGTTGGTTTCATGTCGTGTAGGTTGTCCGGTTTTGTTAGGTCGGTTTTTTTGAGTTGTGTTCGTGTTTTGTCTAGCTTCTCGCTAGTTTTTTTTTTATATAAAATACTAGCCTTTCAAAAAAAAAAAAAAAAAAAAATTCTAAAGCACCTAAACTAATCGCATAAAAGCATATTAGGCGGATGTTTTAAGCATAAGAAATTAACGGAAACAATAGTTTTGATTTATGATTTTGTTAAAACCACCTTTGGCCTAGATTCAGATACATTTTGATCTGTTTTCACCCTTTTTTCCTTTTTAATCATAAAATAGAAGATTTTCACAATCAAAATAGACGAATCAGAAGGGTCAGGTAACAAGTTTAAATAGGTTCGAATCAAAATGGTAATTTCTTAGAACAGATCAACCATGCCCGGTTGAGTTGGACCAACCCAAAAACAGAACTGATATGCAAAACACACGCACACATATACACGATACGGTACGGGATTGCAGATTCAAAGAAACAAAAATCTCAATACAAATGCGGAATAATAGAAGTTGTTAAAGAACTGTGTGACCTTTAACTTTAAATTGGCACTTTAGAATATCTAAACCTGTATTAAGTTAAGATTTAAGTTAATATATGAAAACACAAGAGCAGCTAAACCTATATAACCTCTTATAAAATAAGTCTGTTTGATGATCCTTTCATATATTGTGTTCTCGGGTTTTCTCACCGACCACATAGCGATTTTCAGATACATTTAGGCTAGACGAATGAAGCTGTTTACGTTTTTTTTTTTTTTTTTTTTTTTTTTAACTATATGTCGTGCAGTTTTCTGTCCTCCTTTGCCTACAAAAAAATCATGCTAATAAAAGTGTCACAATCAAAGCAGATGAATTATAAGGGCACTTCTTACCTTCCTTAGTTAAGTGGTTTGGCACAAAGCCAACACTTAACTACTGTAAGTAAATTATGTTTTGATTGATTTCAATTGAGAACAATACAGCCGAATATATACAGCTACAATGCATATCTTTGCCTAATCAACACTCCTACAACTAAGGACATAATATATTTTCTATACATATCTTGGTTGACTTGATCTTAATTCTATATATAAGACATGTTAATTATGGAGAATATATATACAAAATAAGTATATCGGCTAATACAGCCCCTCAGTTTGAGCGGGAGAGAGCGCGGACGTTCAAACTGTCCCTGAATTCTTCAAAAAGAACACGAGGTAAACCCTTAGTAAAAATATCAGCGATCTGAAACCGAGTCGGAATATGAAGCACACGAATTTGTCCCCGTGCGACCTTTTCTCGAACAAAGTGGATATCCATTTCGATGTGTTTTGTTCGTTGATGTTGAACAGGATTGCCCGAAAGAAATATTGCACTAACGTTATCACAAAAAACAATGGTTGCCTTGGATAGAGGACAACGAAGTTCCAAGAGGATATTACGAAGCCAACACGATTCAGAAACAACATTAGCAACACCACGATATTCAGCTTCAGCACTCGAGCGGGAAACTGTAGGTTGCCGTTTAGCGGACCACGAGACAAGATTACCTCCCAAAAATACACAATAACCTGATGTGGAGCGTTGTGTATCGGGGCAACCACCCCAATCAGCGTCGGTGTATGAAACCAAAGATGAAAGCGAGCTCTTTGTCAAGTGTAACCCATGAGAAATGGTTCCACGAAGATAACGGATAATACGACGCAGAGCATGCATATGGCATTCTTTCGGATCGTGCATGTGTAAACAAATTTGTTGAACGGCATATGATATGTCGGGCCGCGTGAAAGTTAAGTACTGAAGTGCCCCGGCCAAGCTACGAAATTCAGTAGCATTCGAATAAGAGGGACCATTAGTGGAGCTCATTTTACCATTTGTGTCAACCGGAGTTTTAACAGATTTGCAGTTTGTCATACCAGCACGACTAATTATGTCTTCTGCATATTTTTCCTGACTTAAGAAGAGACCATTTTCAGTTCGTGTAACTGAAATCCCAAGAAAGTAGCTAAGAGAACCCAAGTCCTTCATTGCAAATTCATTTGCAAATAGAGACAACAAAGTAGTGCGTAGCAAATTCGAAGACGTAACAAGAATAATGTCGTCGACATACAATAATAAATAAGCAGTGTCGTGTCCACGGTTGTACACAAATAGAGAATGATCCGACTGACTGTGATGGAAGCCAATAGAAGAGGCAAAATTAGCAAACCGTTGGTACCATGCACGAGGCGCCTGCTTTAACCCATATAACGAACGCTTTAACAAACAAACGTGATCCGGTTTTGTGTAGTCTCGAAAACCATACGGTTGATACATGTAAACTGTTTCATTTAGAGAGCCATGAAGAAACGCATTCTTTACATCTAATTGATTTATATTCCATGATTTAGATAATGCAATGGATAACACAAGTCTAATAGTAGCCGGTTTAACAACCGGACTAAATGTCTCATTACAATCGATACCAACCGTTTGTGAACGCCCATCACCAACTAAACGAGCTTTGTACCTCTCAAGTGATCCATCAGATTTCATCTTGTGCCTGAAAATCCACATACTACGAATAACATGCATGTTAGGGGTCCGCGGGACAAGTACCAAGTATTATTATCCATTAAGGCTTTGTATTCATCGACCATGGCCATGTTCCAATGAGGGTCGGATAAGGCTTCTTTAGGGGATCGGGGAATAGGAGATATAGTGGTGAGAGAAGAGAGATTGAATTGGACTTTAGGTTTATAAATACCGGTCATGCTACGGGTTGTAATAGTACGAGTAGGACGTGGCGTGTTTGAAGTAGAATTACTAGAATCAGAAGTATAGAGAGGAGCAGTAGGTTGGTGATTGTGAGAGGACGAGTCAGAGGAGTGTGCATGGGGAGGAGAATTAGGCGAATTTGGAAGTGAAGATGGAGATGTGGAGGGTGATTGGCTACTAGTAGTGGGGCTGTCAGGAGGTGAAAGGGACCCAATGGGTTGTGGAGCAGGGCTTGTAGATATTATTGTGGGTGTAGTTGAGTGGTTCGTGGGTGAATTTGTTGAGCCACGTGTTGGTGAAGGAGAGAGTGGACTGGTCGTTTGTGAATTAGAAAGTTGTATGAGTTGGTGTGGGGTGAAAAAGGAAGGGTGAATGGTGTCGGTTATGAGATGATAATTGGAAGGTTTAGAATCTTGTAGGGTGGCAAAGGGAAAGGTTGTCTCATCGAAAACAACATGGCGAGATATAATGAACTTTTTGGTGGAAAGATCGTAGCATTTGTATCCACGGTGATTAGGTGGATATCCTAGAAACACACAAGGAGTAGAACGTGGTTGTAGTTTATTTAGGTTGTGTGATGGTAGTAAAGGAAAGCATAAGCAACCGAATGTTCGTAAGTGGGAGTAAGATGGAATACGACGATAAAGACATTGGGTTGGTGTTTGAAAATTTAGTGTTTTGGTTGGCAATATGTTTAGAAGGTATGTGTCCATTTGTAGAGCATGAGGCCAAAAAGATAATGGTAGAGAAGCATGGGAGAGGATAGTTCTCATAATATTGTTGATAGCCCGAATTTTTCTTTCTGATTTTCCATTTTGTGGTGAAGAATATGGACAAGAGAAACGGAATTGCATGCCATTGTCATTACAAAATTGGTGAAAGTTTTTATTATTGTATTCGGTTCCATTGTCGCATTGAAAGGTTTTTATAGGTTTTTCAAATTGTGTTTTAACATATGCACTAAATTTGAGAAAAGTGGAGAAAACGTCAGACTTATTAAGAAGGGGATATGTCCACAAGAAATTGGAGTGGTTATCTAAGAATAGTATGTAATAACGATATTCGTGAGTGCTAGGAACCGGAGATGTCCACAAATCACTATGTATAATATCAAAAGGCGATAAAGTAGTAGATTGTGAAGAAACAAATGGCAATTTTACTTGTTTTCCAAACACGCAAGATTGACAAACAGAATTCAATGATTGTTTATTACAAGAAATAAACTTTTTATTACTAAGTGAACGTATGATTTCATCGCCTGGATGTCCAAGACGGTGATGCCATATGTTGGAAGATAAAGCAGCAAAAGTAGAAGGTTGGGATAGGTGTTGCAGCAATGAGTTGGTAAGAGGGTAAAGATCGCCCGTACTGTTAAATCTCAGAACCGGTGTGCCCTGCGGAAAATCCTTCACAGTAAAACCAAATGGATCAAATTCTAAGGAAATATTATTATCGGTGGTTAAACGACGAACAGAAATAAGGTTTTTAATTATATTGGGTGAGTG
The DNA here is from genome assembly GCF_046630445.1 of Rutidosis leptorrhynchoides. Lineage (NCBI taxonomy): Eukaryota > Viridiplantae > Streptophyta > Magnoliopsida > Asterales > Asteraceae > Rutidosis > Rutidosis leptorrhynchoides. The sequence continues at coordinate 46,275,249 of NC_092334.1, read as the reverse complement.
AAGGATATTTTGTAAGTAAAGTGGACGAGAGGTATTAGAGATTACAGAATTACCAAAACCTTGAATTGGGATGCCATGGCCATTACCGACAATTATATTTCTATGTTGCCTTAAGGGATAATAAGACTCAAAATTACCTGAGTTCGCGAAAATGTGAGAGGTAGCGCCGGTATCCATGTACCATGTGTCATTCGTAGGATTAAGTGTCATTGTATGCAAGGCGCTATCGATATCGGTTGGACAGTAACCTGAAGAAATAGAACCATTGCTGTAATTTGCTTGAGAGGGTCTTGGGCCTAATAAACCTGCCTGGCTAGAATTGATGTTGTTGCTGTTGGGCCGAGCCCACTGATTAGTGGGATAAGGGCATGGTGGGGTAGCCCACTGAGTATTAGAAGCCCACGGTGGTGAGGGGTACATCCATTGAGAGTACCCGTTCCAATTTTGACCAGACAAATTGGGAGAAAAACCATGACCTGCACGATTGAAATTGCCACGACCACGGGAGTTCCTTCCTCGATAATTGTTGCCACGTCCACGGCCTCGATTGTTGTTGTACCTGTAAGCCTGAGTATTGGGCGAATTATATGTCCGATCAGTAGTCGAAGAAGGAGATTGGGTAGCCACGGAGATTGGGTAGCCGCGGTCTGGTGATTATTAGTGGTGATGAGAGCGGCATCTGCAAGGTTAGAATTGTTATTAATTTCTTGTTTCTTTTTGCGGGGTTCTTCCAATAGTAGCTTCGATCTTGCTTCATAGAAAGACGGGAGATACGTTAATTGGGTGAAGTATGTCCCAACCGTGTCAAATTTATCGTTTAATCCGGCTATCAATTGGAGCACCATACGATTATCTGAGACCTTATCACCAACGTTACGTAGTTGGTCAGCGATAACTTTGATCTCTTGACAATAAGCGGAACAATCAGGAAAATCATCAAGGCGAATCGTGTTGAATTGCCTTTGGAGATATAGGGCTCGAGAATTCTTGTTGTCCTGAAAAGTGTTTTGCAAACGGGTCCACCCACCTGCTGCAGTGGTTTCGTCTTCGAGTATGTTATTTAAGAGATCATTAGAAATTGTGCCATAGATCCATTGAAGGACTATGGCGTCTAAACGATACCAAAGAGCATCTTTGGTGGTGGTGTTCGTGGTGTTTGTTGAATCAGACGAGCTAGAATCAGTAGTAGCAGCTTGAGGAATAATATGATCCAGTACATCATAAGCAGTGCAATGGATTTTGAAAAGATGAGCCCAAGAGTTATATTGTGCATCTTTGATGTTAAGAGTGATAGGAATGAGATTCTTGATGTTGGAGATTGAAAGAGCAGGGTGATATAGTTTTTCTGCCATTTGAAGATTAGTGATTGAAGGAGAGGATTGGGTCGGCTGGTAGGGTTTACAGAAGAAAAGAAAAAGAGGTCGGCCTAGCTGATACCATGTAAGTAAATTATGTTTTGATTGATTTCAATTGAGAACAATACAGATATACAGCTACAATGCATATCTTTGCCTAATCAACACTCCTACAACTAAGGACATAATATATTTTCTATACATATCTTGGTTGACTTGATCTTAATTCTATATATAAGACATGTTAATTATGGAGAATATATATACAAAATAAGTATATCGGCTAATAACTACGCTAGGTAGTGCAAAGTCGAAGCAAACATCAGGCGTAGCTTGACACTGAGTTTGTGGGACCAAATGTATTTTTGGTTGTACTTCGTGTTTAATAGATTGTACATATTTTATTTTAGGGGTATAATTGTGGATAATATTCAGTGAAAGATATGGAGGGTCAAGTTAAAAGAATGTTAACGTGGTTGGTGCTGATGTGACGCTATTGTGGAGGAAAGAAATTCAGTTAAAGGAAGCTAGAATAGAGAATGACCTAAGTGTGACGATCGTTAAGGATTTCCATGCTTCCCCAATTTCAAAGTAAAACTTTGGCATTTTTGTGCAAAGTTTGGCTCTCAAGCGTTAATGCGGTAGCAGCTTCCCACTTTCATGCACTATTGTAGCTACCTAGTAGCTGTCGCTGATTGCTGCTGGCTAGTCAGTAGCCGGCGACTACTATAAGATTTTTTTTAATGGGTATTGCACTAGCAATCAACTAGAGTGACAATGAGGAAAAAAGAAACCGACGACAAACACTCCCTTAACTTCAGTCATATCAAGACTTCACAACATTACAACCTCAAAGACTACGACATGAAAGAAGAAAGACTTTTTTGTTCCGTTAGTCCCTTGGTTTTATCTCGTTTTGCAATTAGCATCCCTCAAGTTTTATTCATTTTACAAATATTGAAATTAGCATCCCTCCGTCTAAATTTCGTTAAAAAAATCTGATAACCCTTGACATGTGCATTGCATGTGAGGGTAAATTCATCTTTTTACTCTTCTTCTTCAGTTTCTTCAATAAAAACGAGGGACTACCAAAGCAAATTCATCCTTTTTCCCCTCTTTTTATTTGATTCATCTTTTCCTTGTCTTTAACTTCATCTTCTACTTTACCCCTTGTACTTATCAAATTATCTACTCTATTTAAATATACATTTGTAACCCTTTATTTTAATTTATTTAATATTTTCATTAAATATATACTCTTTATATCGAAAACAGGACAAAAATGATTCAAAAAATTCCCAATCTTGATTTGCTTAAATTAGATCACTTTGGGTCACATATATTTTTTTTTTTTTAACAAGTAGGCTATGAGAAATACTCACTTCCACCTCATTATTTTCTATAAATCAAGCCCATTAATTGTGCTAAAGCCTACAGTCTCAACACCTTGGACCGACAAAGTAGTGTAGGAGTATCATCTCCCATATTAATTCTATTACAATATTCACTTTGATATGGGCCAATATGGATATGGGCTAGACATCTTTATATGGACTATAATTTGATCAGCCCATGCACCATCCTCAATACTCCCCTTCAAGTTGGATTGTGAAGATCTCGAACACCTAACTTGCCACACAAAATTGAAATTGATAAGTGTCAAGTGATATAGTAAGAATATCAGTTGTTCTTAACTTTTGTACCAATTTTGCAAGGTTTAATTTCACCATTGTTCACTCGTTCTTGGACAATAGCAATCCATGTTCACATGTTTAGTTCGTTCATGATAAACTGGGTTTTCAGCTATGTGCTTTGCAACTTCATTATCGCGTATCAAGGGAGTTGCACTTAACTGTTCGGCATCAAATTCTTCTAAAAGCCACCGTAACCAAAGGACTTCACATACGGTAGTTTCCATAGCACGATATTCAGCTTATGAACGTGATACCACAATTTGTTTCTTTGTTCTCCATGAAATTGGAGATCCACCGAGATTGATATAATATCATGTATTGGATCTTTTCGTCGATGGACAACTGAGCCAACTAGCTTCAAAGTAGGCTAAGACATTCAAATTCTCCGTTGAAGGATAAAACAATCCTTACCCTGGGGTTAATTTTAGGTAGCGTAACCCACGCATGGCAGCATCCATATGACTTTGACGAGGGCAACTCAGAAACGGACTAAGTTGATTAACGGAGTACGTTATGTCATGCCTGGTAACAGTGACATAAAGTAGCCGACCAACAAGACGTCTATAGTGTGCAGTATCAGTTTCTGCACTTGAATAGTCTTTCTGCAACCGAATGTTTTGTTCCATTGGGAATTTACTTGGACACGCTTGACGCTTGAACTCCTCTATCTTTTAATATATCAAGTCGTTATATATGAAACATTAGGAGTACAGATTTAGGTAGCCTAGATAATTATAATTTATTTTAGCATTTTCCAGTTGTGAAAATCTAGAACATTTGTTTGAACTTTAGAACATTCAAGTTAGATTTCATTAACCTCGCATTCAAAAGACATACTTCAAAGCAAAGTTGATTTCATGCATGAATAAGAACATCTCATCTAGACGATGCCATTCGAGACATTCGGTTAGGTTCAGCTTGGGTTGACAGCAGTTTCACTACATATATCATAAAGTAAAGCATCTCAGTGAAGAGCATTGGCAACCATAGACATGATCCATCATAAAAAGATTTGTTTCTATTAACCATTTAATTTAAACTTTGACATAGGAAGTCATAGCCCATTACACATACCAGAACAAGTAACCAAAAGGAGTTTAATCACCAGGGAGCAGTATATCAAAACTTGATACTGTATTTTTTTCATACTACCTGACCAAAAAAATCACAAAAGGCAATCGAGTTTCAAAAGAAGCGTAAAAGATTCATTAACATCCTACAATCTACACAAACCCAACAACAGATGCCTATGTTGAAGGCTTGTCTTTTGGCATGTCTGTATTCAGAGTCAGATTTCTCGTAAGGTTGATCAGAGACGAAGCTGGATCCAAAGAGCCTTTTGTGCTCATACATCCTTCTCCTCATTTTGAATTCTTCTGCAAATACAAAGTCACCAGTAAAATGAAGACATGAATAGAAGCAACAGGTCAAATAGGTGAAGTAAAAAATAACTATAAAGAAATGTCCATATTAGGGGACCAAAATGAATATTTAATAAATAAAACCTCCTAAGCATTTTAAAGTAAAGGATATAATTTTTCTTAGGACGAGATTCAACTTGACTTGAACTTCGTGGTTCCTCTTGTGCTTGCTGGAGTTTCTTGCTCAGTTACTATTGATGATTTGATACTGTAATTGACTTCTTCTGATGAAGGAAATATTTCCAGCCAGCTCACAGTGTCATTATATTCTTTCTCCCCCTCACTTGTGTGTTGGGTGTTGTAGAAGTATTAAGTTTCCACAAAGTCACAATCCATGGTTGTGAATACCTGATTTCTTTTAAAACTATAACATCTATACCCTTTTTGGTTGACCCCATACCCAACTGTGATGACCCGGAAATTTCCAACCAAATTTAAACTCAATCTTTATACGATTTCGACACGAAAAGCAAAGTCTGTAATATTAAGTCTCAAGAATTTTGGAACTATATTCATATAATCAATTACCCTTTGACTGTGCCCGACGATTCACGAATAATTGGTTATAAATAAATAAATATGTATATATATATATATACATATATATATATATATATATATATATATATATATATATATATATATATATATATATATATATATATATATATATATATATATATATATATATATATATGAGTATATATAATAATGAGATATAATGAAATGCCAATTTATCAGTCAAATCGGATATGTAAAATAATATATAATATAATAAGGTTGTTAATAAAATAAATCTATAAGATATGATTTTTATACATAAATATTATTATATGTATATTATAATATATAAACTCTCTAAATAATAAATATTCAATAAAAATTTCTATATATGTAATTTCAAGATAAAGTATAAATGTTATAGTAATAATATGATCATTACTTTCAGTATTATCAATAATAGTAACATTATTATTATTAATAATATTATATCTAATACAAACTACATATATGTATATAAAATTTTATATATAAATGATGATATTATTATTAATACTACTATTATCATTAATAATAATATTATTATTATAACTAATGAGATTATTACTATCATTTATATTATTATCATTACTAGTAACTAAAATAGTTAAAATTATCATTTATTGTTAACATTAACATTATCATATAAACATTAACATTATCATATTATTATTTTTCAATTATTATTATTAGCCTTTATTAAGAATATTATTATTAATAATAATATTAGTATTAGTATTATTAATATTAATAGTATTAATATAATTATATTAGTTAATTATCAAAAAATAAGAATTAGATTATTATAAATATAAATATATAATCATTATATATATATATATATATATATATATATATATATATATATATATATATACACAGCTATATATAAATACATATGCATAATACTGTTTTACATATATATACATACATTATACAGATATATACTCCGTATATGTACATTATACAGATTCATACTATTATACAGAAATATATGCGTACAAATACAAACACAGAAAAATGTATTCAGTTGCATATCGTTTTCAAGCTTTTGTGAGGTGATTTTATATTCTCAATTTCGTACCAATCCAGAGTTAAATCATCAGAATGAATCCAAAAACCGTTAGCCATCTATTTCACTTTTATTTTTTTTATTTAATTCTGTCCTGAAGAATAATCTCCTGTTGACTTAATTTAGTTATATAATCAGTCGAGGTACACTCTTATATTGTGGAGGTACTCATTATACATCTACTTTGTCATTTAAAAACCCTTCACAGCTTTTAATTCTGTTTAAATTAGATGAAGAACCCAAGAACTGCTCTGTTCTTCCATTCTTTAGCCAAGTCTCAAAATCAAATCGATTTTAAAAAAAACTAACAATGCAGTTCTGTTTAAAATCCTTCATTCAATCTTTCTGAAAGATTTCAAATCCCAATTTTTACTATCGAACAAGAATTTTTGAGTCAAAGTTTTTAAATAAAAAAGTCAACATTCGTTCTTTGATCAAATTCAAGTTTTATGTTATGTTTTAAGTATAATTGACAACCCAGAAAGTTTCTAAGAGGTGTTTACAACTTAATTTGTGTTGTAATCATGAGCTAAAACATTTTTAAACCTGAGATGTGAATCTGAGTTTATACGCGTGTTCTTATAGCAGACTTTTTAATTATTTTTATTTTATGTTATGTTTAATCAAAACCACTAATACAGATCAATTAAGTTTCATTTACAAGTTATAATTAAAATCTTTAAATCACTGGAAATAGGTGTTATTTGATTTGGCCAATTAAGTTTGAGAAGAAGGAAGAAGATGAATAATAGTAAACGGGTTATATCTATTTGGGCATATTATAAGTCAGAAAAGCAGAAACGGAGTATTGGTTAGGAGTGTTTCGGTTTATTGAGAGGTCTCGAGTTCGAGTCCCACTTGGGGCATTTTTTTTAAGAGAAGTCTCTAAGGTAGTTTTTATTATTATTATTATTATTATTATTATTATTATTATTATTATTATTATTATTATTATTATTATTATTATTATTATTATTATTATTATTATTATTATTATTATTATTATTATTGTTAGTATTATTATTATTATTGTTGTTGTTATTATTACTATTATTATTAATTATTGTTATCTTTACAAGTATTAGAATTGTTATTATTATTATTATTATCATAATTATAAGTATTATATCTATTATTATTATTATTATTATTATTATTATTATTATTATTATTATTATTATTATTATTATTATTATTATTATTATTATTATTATTATAAGTATTAATTATAATATTACTATTAAACCTAAAACTTTAATATTATTATCATGAACATGTTTATTATTATTATTATTATTATTATTATTATTATTATTATTATGAAAGTAATATAAATCATTATCATTTTTGTAAATATTAGTATTAATATCTTTTAATAAATAATAGAATTATTAATATTGACATAAGTAATATTATTATCACGAGTATTATTATTATGTAATTACTAAAATCAGTATCATGACTATCATTAACAATAAAATCAATATTGTTACTAACATCACTATTGTTATTACTATGATTTTCATTATAATTATAAGTAATATTATTATTAAAACTAATATTATGATTATCATCAATATCATTATTATTATCACTAATAGAATTATTAATGTTATTACTTTTCTTAGAAATCTTAAGTATTATAATTATCATACTTAATATTATTTTTACGATCTTCAGTAACAAACAAATGATATATATATATATATATATATATATATATATATATATATATATATATATATATATATATATATATATATATATATATATATATATATATATATATATATATATATATAATATATATTTAGTACATATAACATGACAAAAATTAATATTTTTATATATACAAAATGAATATATGAAACATATATATATTACTAATATGGATATGATATAACTAATAAATGCACATATAAATAATTGTTTGATAGTAAATATGTGTATTAATATATATACAAATGATATAGGTTCGTGAATCCGAGGCCAACCATGCATTGTTCAGTTTTGTCATATGTATTTTTATTACAAAATACAGTATGGTGAGTTTCATTTGCTCCCTTTTTATATATATTTTTGGGCTGAGAATACATGGGCTGTTTTATAACTGTTTTACGAAATGGACACAAATACTAAAAACATATTCTACGTTGAGTTGTACCACCTTGCATATCCTCCCTAATAGCTTGGTAACTAATATTTACATGTTGGAAGAACATGTAAGCGCGAATCCTATTGATAGATCTATCGGGTTTGACCACCCCAACCGGGCTAGTCACTCTAGTATCGTAAACGGTTGCATAGTACTTCATTTTTACTACACTTGGTACAGTGTAGGGAGATTTCATAATAAAGGGAATATGGCACATTAATTTTTAAGTATGGTTACCGAAGCGTTCAACAACTTATAGAATACTTTTATACACTTGCGAGTGTACATATATTTATAAATGGAAATCTTGTGGTCTATTGATATATTGAAATGATTGTTATGATAAACCTATGAACTCACCAACCTTTTAGTTGACACTTTTAAGCATGTTTATTCTCAGGTATGAAAGAAATCTCCCACTTTGCGTTTACTCATTTTAAAGATATTATTTGGAGTCATTCATGGCATATTTAGGTCAGTACCTCGCTATGGGACCAGATGTTGATGACTTCGTCCAGGTGGATTAGGACGGGTCATCACACCAACGAAATTTTTCGGCATAAGGATCCAATTTGGTGCGGTCAGTTTTTGGTATATGCACAAATACAGAACATCCAAATATTCGAGGTTTTAAGGTAAGATAAGAAGGGAGTTCATGAAATTTGGATAATTCTTGAAGGGAGTTTTGAAAATCAAGAACTCTAGCCGGAAGTCTATTTATAAGATAAGTTGTTGTGGCAAGGGCTTCCGGCCAAAAAGATCTTGGAACATTAGATTCAATCAATAAGGATCGAGTTATTTCAAGAAGTATACGCTTTTTTCGTTTAACTACCCCATTTTGTTGTGGGGTATGAGCACACGATGTCTGGTGAATTATCCCCTTTTCTTGACAAAATTGTTTCATAGAGTTGTTTACAAATTCTCCCCCATTATCCGATCTTAAAATTTGTATGTTATTTTTAAATTGAGTCTGAATCATAGTATAAAGTATAGAGAATTAGTCAAAAACTTCTGACTTATTTGTTAAAAAATAGGTAAAAGTCATACGTGTGCAGTCATCGATAAACAACAAAAAATATCGAAAACCTTACCCCCCGTTAATTCGTGATGGTCCCCATACATCCGAATGAATGATTGAAAAGGGAGTATCCTTTCTAATGTTACTTTTCTAACAATGACTACCGTTTAGAGTAATTTGTGAGATACGTTTATTGAGATCGTCTAACTCTGTTGCCGTTCGACCACGAGGTGGTGTGATCCATTGCCAACATCCAGGGTAGTTTGAGTCCGTACAGGATATACGGTCAGAAACAGTTGCCATTTTACAGGTTTCAAGGTTGTCCAAGTGACTATGTGAGTCCTTAAGCAAACTGCCATCTAGCCATAAGTCGTGTCAAAATAGTGTGTTTCTTCCATTACCTACATTTTTACAACAAGAACAAGTAAAGTCAAGCCCTAGGTCATCGACTAGTTTTCCATATTTTAATATATATTTTCAAGTAGTATTCTAATGACCCGTCCTAATCCATCTGGACGAATACATTACAATTGATTACATCGCGAGGTACTTGAACTCTATATGATACATTTTACAAACATAGCATTCGTTTTTAAAAGACAAACTTTCATTTCATCGAAAGTTGATGGCATGCATACCATTTCATAATATATCCAACTATAAATGACTCGATAATAATCTTGATGAACTCAATGACTCGAATGCAACGTCTTTTGAAATATGTCATGAATGACTCCAAGTAATATCTCTAAAATGAGCAAACGCACAGCGGAAGATTTCTTTCATACCTGAGAATAAACATGCTTTAAATTGTCAACCAAAAGGTTGGTGAGTTCATTAGTTTATCATCAATATTCATTTCATCATTTTTAATAGACCACGAGATTTTCATTTTTATTTCTAATAAACATAATTTCATATCAGGCATTTCGCACGGCATAGAGATAAAAATCATTCATATGGATTGAACACATGGTAATCGACGTTAACTTAATGCATAGAATATCCCCAAACAGAACCTCTCGTCTGTATAATAATCTCGAAGTACTAAAGCCATCCATAACCTGAATGGTGTGATGACCCGGGAATTTCCGACCAAATTTAAACTTTAATCTTTATATGTTTTCGACACGATAAGCAAAGTCTGTAATGTTGAGTCTCGAAAAGTTTGAAACTATATTCATGTAATCAATTACCCTTTGACTAATCTCGACGATTCACGAACAAATTATTTGTAAATAAAAATGTACCGGTGTATACATACATAAATGTAAATAAATATAATAATTGGAAATAATAATATTTAATCAATTGAATTAAGAATTTTTATTATTTATGATTAGTATTATATATATCATATAAATAATAACATGTAATGTTAATATCTGATATAGTAAATTTAATTATAAATTAAACTATAATTGTAATCGTAATAATATCATTACTTTCAATATTTACATCTACAATAGTATCATTAATATTATTATGAAAATGGATATAAATATAAATTGTTATACTATTATTACTAATATTATTGTAATTAGTATTATTATTAGTATTATCATTAATAACAATATTTTTGTATACATTTTATAGTGGTTATTATCATTAGTAATATTATTATTACTACTATATTAATATAAATTTGCATTATTATTGTTATTAAGAGTATTGTTATTATAGTATTAAAATTAATTATAACTTATGACTAAATGTATATAATTATAAAAGATATACAAACACAGATATAAATAGATATATATATATATATATATATATATATATATATATATATATATATATATATATATATATATATACATATATATGAATGCCTTTATATACAGATACATGTTAGGAAATCAGTACTAATATTATCAAGATAATTATTGATAGTATTATTATTATTTACTAACACAAATTATTAATATTATTATTATTAATTAATATTACTATGATTGTTATTATTAATAATTATTATTAGTATTATTATTATTATTTATTATTGTTATCAAAATAATTATTATTATTAATACATTTAATTATTAGTTATTAATAATTATCATTTAAACCATTAAAATTAAGGAAAAGAGGATAAATACATTTTCTATATCTATTTAATCGCTTCATAATCGATTCTTGTCTCTAGTTGAATACAGAACGAATCCAAATCAATAGAGTAATTCCAAAATCAGTTGGACATCCCTATCACTCTTATCTTATTTAATTTTATATCTGTCCTTGATAAACAAATGCTGTCGACCATTTTAATTAGTACAAAATTGGATCAAATGCAGTGTAAAGGGTACCAGTCGGTTTACGTTGTCAATTATCAACCACAAAAACTTTCCACAGCCTTTAAATGAATTGAATTATATCTGTCCTATTTGACTATATTGGATTATATATTATTCTTTTATTGATATACCGCCTAGTTGTAATTTATATTATAGTATAACTTACATTTATATATCCTTTTTTAGTTCTAAATATTATAATTTACAATTTATACGAATTTATCTTATTCATATTGTTTAGCTTGTACTTGGTCATCTTTTTAGTGCACAAAGTAATATAGATCCTTCGCATAGTTATGGTCACTTGAGGTCATGTTCTCCTGTTTTAGGGGCGGGTAGGCCTAGAGGGGTTAGAGGAGGTTGTAGGGTAGCCACCGTTGGTAGGATTAGAGTGGGTAGTTGGAATATAGGAACCTTGACTGGTAAGAGGATTGAGCTCGTTGATACCTTTCTTAAGAGTAAGGTAGACATAGTGTGTGTTCAAGAGACTAGATGGAAGGGTGAAGAGGCGATAGAGATTCAGGACTATAAGTTGTGGTACTCGGGTTCTAGGATAGCACGGAACGGGATAGGTATCTTTTTAGGAAAACTACATAAAGATAACGTTGTTGACGTGGGCAGGTTTAGCGATAGTCATAACCCATTACACATACCATCACAAGTAACCAAAAGGAGTTTAATTACCAGGGAGCAGTATACCAAAACCTGATACTGTACCTTTTTTTTTCATACTATCTGACCAAAAAAATCACAAAAGGCAATCGAGTTTTAAAAGAAGCGTAACAAATTCATTAAGATCCTACAATCTACACAAACCAAACAACATGATATGCCTATGTTGAAGGCTTGTCTTTTGGCATGTCTGTATTCAGAGTCAGATTTCTCGTAAGGTTGATCAGAGACGAAGCTGGATCCAAAGAGCCTTTTGTGCTCATACATCCTTCTCCTCATTTTGAATTCTTCTGCAAATACAAAGTCACCAGTAAAATGAAGACATGAATAGAAGCAACAGGTCAAATAGGTGAAGTAAAAAATAACTATAAAGAAATGTCCATATTAGGGGACCAAAATGAATATTTAATAAATAAAACCTCCTAAGCATTTTAAAGTAAAGGATATAATTTTTCTTAGGACGAGATTCAACTTGACTTGAACTTCGTGGTTCCTCTTGTGCTTGCTGGAGTTTCTTGCTCAGTTACTATTGATGATTTGATACTGTAATTGACTTCTTCTGATGAAGGAAATATTTCCAGCCAGCTCACAGTGTCATTATATTCTTTCTCCCCCTCACTTGTGTGTTGGGTGTTGTAGAAGTATTAAGTTTCCACAAAGTCACAATCCATGGTTGTGAATACCTGATTTCTTTTAAAACTATAACATCTATACCCTTTTTGGTTGACCCCATACCCAACTGTGATGACCCGGAAATTTCCAACCAAATTTAAACTCAATCTTTATACGATTTCGACACGAAAAGCAAAGTCTGTAATATTAAGTCTCAAGAATTTTGGAACTATATTCATATAATCAATTACCCTTTGACTGTGCCCGACGATTCACGAATAATTGGTTATAAATAAATAAATATGTATATATATATATATATATATATATATATATATATATATATATATATATATATATATATATATATATATATATATATATATATATATATATATATATATATATATATATATATATATATGAGTATATATAATAATGAGATATAATGAAATGCCAATTTATCAGTCAAATCGGATATGTAAAATAATATATAATATAATAAGGTTGTTAATAAAATAAATCTATAAGATATGATTTTTATACATAAATATTATTATATGTATATTATAATATATAAACTCTCTAAATAATAAATATTCAATAAAAATTTCTATATATGTAATTTCAAGATAAAGTATAAATGTTATAGTAATAATATGATCATTACTTTCAGTATTATCAATAATAGTAACATTATTATTATTAATAATATTATATCTAATACAAACTACATATATGTATATAAAATTTTATATATAAATGATGATATTATTATTAATACTACTATTATCATTAATAATAATATTATTATTATAACTAATGAGATTATTACTATCATTTATATTATTATCATTACTAGTAACTAAAATAGTTAAAATTATCATTTATTGTTAACATTAACATTATCATATAAACATTAACATTATCATATTATTATTTTTCAATTATTATTATTAGCCTTTATTAAGAATATTATTATTAATAATAATATTAGTATTAGTATTATTAATATTAATAGTATTAATATAATTATATTAGTTAATTATCAAAAAATAAGAATTAGATTATTATAAATATAAATATATAATCATTATATATATATATATATATATATATATATATATATATATATATATATATATATATATATATATATATATATATATATATATATATATATATATATATATATATATATATATATATACACAGCTATATATAAATACATATGCATAATACTGTTTTACATATATATACATACATTATACAGATATATACTCCGTATATGTACATTATACAGATTCATACTATTATACAGAAATATATGCGTACAAATACAAACACAGAAAAATGTATTCAGTTGCATATCGTTTTCAAGCTTTTGTGAGGTGATTTTATATTCTCAATTTCGTACCAATCCAGAGTTAAATCATCAGAATGAATCCAAAAACCGTTAGCCATCTATTTCACTTTTATTTTTTTTATTTAATTCTGTCCTGAAGAATAATCTCCTGTTGACTTAATTTAGTTATATAATCAGTCGAGGTACACTCTTATATTGTGGAGGTACTCATTATACATCTACTTTGTCATTTAAAAACCCTTCACAGCTTTTAATTCTGTTTAAATTAGATGAAGAACCCAAGAACTGCTCTGTTCTTCCATTCTTTAGCCAAGTCTCAAAATCAAATCGATTTTAAAAAAAACTAACAATGCAGTTCTGTTTAAAATCCTTCATTCAATCTTTCTGAAAGATTTCAAATCCCAATTTTTACTATCGAACAAGAATTTTTGAGTCAAAGTTTTTAAATAAAAAAGTCAACATTCGTTCTTTGATCAAATTCAAGTTTTATGTTATGTTTTAAGTATAATTGACAACCCAGAAAGTTTCTAAGAGGTGTTTACAACTTAATTTGTGTTGTAATCATGAGCTAAAACATTTTTAAACCTGAGATGTGAATCTGAGTTTATACGCGTGTTCTTATAGCAGACTTTTTAATTATTTTTATTTTATGTTATGTTTAATCAAAACCACTAATACAGATCAATTAAGTTTCATTTACAAGTTATAATTAAAATCTTTAAATCACTGGAAATAGGTGTTATTTGATTTGGCCAATTAAGTTTGAGAAGAAGGAAGAAGATGAATAATAGTAAACGGGTTATATCTATTTGGGCATATTATAAGTCAGAAAAGCAGAAACGGAGTATTGGTTAGGAGTGTTTCGGTTTATTGAGAGGTCTCGAGTTCGAGTCCCACTTGGGGCATTTTTTTTAAGAGAAGTCTCTAAGGTAGTTTTTATTATTATTATTATTATTATTATTATTATTATTATTATTATTATTATTATTATTATTATTATTATTATTATTATTATTATTATTATTATTATTATTATTATTATTATTGTTAGTATTATTATTATTATTGTTGTTGTTATTATTACTATTATTATTAATTATTGTTATCTTTACAAGTATTAGAATTGTTATTATTATTATTATCATAATTATAAGTATTATATCTATTATTATTATTATTATTATTATTATTATTATTATTATTATTATTATTATTATTATTATTATTATTATTATTATTATTATAAGTATTAATTATAATATTACTATTAAACCTAAAACTTTAATATTATTATCATGAACATGTTTATTATTATTATTATTATTATTATTATTATTATTATTATTATTATGAAAGTAATATAAATCATTATCATTTTTGTAAATATTAGTATTAATATCTTTTAATAAATAATAGAATTATTAATATTGACATAAGTAATATTATTATCACGAGTATTATTATTATGTAATTACTAAAATCAGTATCATGACTATCATTAACAATAAAATCAATATTGTTACTAACATCACTATTGTTATTACTATGATTTTCATTATAATTATAAGTAATATTATTATTAAAACTAATATTATGATTATCATCAATATCATTATTATTATCACTAATAGAATTATTAATGTTATTACTTTTCTTAGAAATCTTAAGTATTATAATTATCATACTTAATATTATTTTTACGATCTTCAGTAACAAACAAATGATATATATATATATATATATATATATATATATATATATATATATATATATATATATATATATATATATATATATATATATATATATATATATATATATATATATATATAATATATATTTAGTACATATAACATGACAAAAATTAATATTTTTATATATACAAAATGAATATATGAAACATATATATATTACTAATATGGATATGATATAACTAATAAATGCACATATAAATAATTGTTTGATAGTAAATATGTGTATTAATATATATACAAATGATATAGGTTCGTGAATCCGAGGCCAACCATGCATTGTTCAGTTTTGTCATATGTATTTTTATTACAAAATACAGTATGGTGAGTTTCATTTGCTCCCTTTTTATATATATTTTTGGGCTGAGAATACATGGGCTGTTTTATAACTGTTTTACGAAATGGACACAAATACTAAAAACATATTCTACGTTGAGTTGTACCACCTTGCATATCCTCCCTAATAGCTTGGTAACTAATATTTACATGTTGGAAGAACATGTAAGCGCGAATCCTATTGATAGATCTATCGGGTTTGACCACCCCAACCGGGCTAGTCACTCTAGTATCGTAAACGGTTGCATAGTACTTCATTTTTACTACACTTGGTACAGTGTAGGGAGATTTCATAATAAAGGGAATATGGCACATTAATTTTTAAGTATGGTTACCGAAGCGTTCAACAACTTATAGAATACTTTTATACACTTGCGAGTGTACATATATTTATAAATGGAAATCTTGTGGTCTATTGATATATTGAAATGATTGTTATGATAAACCTATGAACTCACCAACCTTTTGGTTGACACTTTTAAGCATGTTTATTCTCAGGTATGAAAGAAATCTCCCACTTTGCGTTTACTCATTTTAAAGATATTATTTGGAGTCATTCATGGCATATTTAGGTCAGTACCTCGCTATGGGACCAGATGTTGATGACTTCGTCCAGGTGGATTAGGACGGGTCATCACACCAACGAAATTTTTCGGCATAAGGATCCAATTTGGTGCGGTCAGTTTTTGGTATATGCACAAATACAGAACATCCAAATATTCGAGGTTTTAAGGTAAGATAAGAAGGGAGTTCATGAAATTTGGATAATTCTTGAAGGGAGTTTTGAAAATCAAGAACTCTAGCCGGAAGTCTATTTATAAGATAAGTTGTTGTGGCAAGGGCTTCCGGCCAAAAAGATCTTGGAACATTAGATTCAATCAATAAGGATCGAGTTATTTCAAGAAGTATACGCTTTTTTCGTTTAACTACCCCATTTTGTTGTGGGGTATGAGCACACGATGTCTGGTGAATTATCCCCTTTTCTTGACAAAATTGTTTCATAGAGTTGTTTACAAATTCTCCCCCATTATCCGATCTTAAAATTTGTATGTTATTTTTAAATTGAGTCTGAATCATAGTATAAAGTATAGAGAATTAGTCAAAAACTTCTGACTTATTTGTTAAAAAATAGGTAAAAGTCATACGTGTGCAGTCATCGATAAACAACAAAAAATATCGAAAACCTTACCCCCCGTTAATTCGTGATGGTCCCCATACATCCGAATGAATGATTGAAAAGGGAGTATCCTTTCTAATGTTACTTTTCTAACAATGATTACCGTTTAGAGTAATTTGTGAGATACGTTTATTGAGATCGTCTAACTCTGTTGCCGTTCGACCACGAGGTGGTGTGATCCATTGCCAACATCCAGGGTAGTTTGAGTCCGTACAGGATATACGGTCAGAAACAGTTGCCATTTTACAGGTTTCAAGGTTGTCCAAGTGACTATGTGAGTCCTTAAGCAAACTGCCATCTAGCCATAAGTCGTGTCAAAATAGTGTGTTTCTTCCATTACCTACATTTTTACAACAAGAACAAGTAAAGTCAAGCCCTAGGTCATCGACTAGTTTTCCATATTTTAATATATATTTTCAAGTAGTATTCTAATGACCCGTCCTAATCCATCTGGACGAATACATTACAATTGATTACATCGCGAGGTACTTGAACTCTATATGATACATTTTACAAACATAGCATTCGTTTTTAAAAGACAAACTTTCATTTCATCGAAAGTTGATGGCATGCATACCATTTCATAATATATCCAACTATAAATGACTCGATAATAATCTTGATGAACTCAATGACTCGAATGCAACGTCTTTTGAAATATGTCATGAATGACTCCAAGTAATATCTCTAAAATGAGCAAACGCACAGCGGAAGATTTCTTTCATACCTGAGAATAAACATGCTTTAAATTGTCAACCAAAAGGTTGGTGAGTTCATTAGTTTATCATCAATATTCATTTCATCATTTTTAATAGACCACGAGATTTTCATTTTTATTTCTAATAAACATAATTTCATATCAGGCATTTCGCACGGCATAGAGATAAAAATCATTCATATGGATTGAACACATGGTAATCGACGTTAACTTAATGCATAGAATATCCCCAAACAGAACCTCTCGTCTGTATAATAATCTCGAAGTACTAAAGCCATCCATAACCTGAATGGTGTGATGACCCGGGAATTTCCGACCAAATTTAAACTTTAATCTTTATATGTTTTCGACACGATAAGCAAAGTCTGTAATGTTGAGTCTCGAAAAGTTTGAAACTATATTCATGTAATCAATTACCCTTTGACTAATCTCGACGATTCACGAACAAATTATTTGTAAATAAAAATGTACCGGTGTATACATACATAAATGTAAATAAATATAATAATTGGAAATAATAATATTTAATCAATTGAATTAAGAATTTTTATTATTTATGATTAGTATTATATATATCATATAAATAATAACATGTAATGTTAATATCTGATATAGTAAATTTAATTATAAATTAAACTATAATTGTAATCGTAATAATATCATTACTTTCAATATTTACATCTACAATAGTATCATTAATATTATTATGAAAATGGATATAAATATAAATTGTTATACTATTATTACTAATATTATTGTAATTAGTATTATTATTAGTATTATCATTAATAACAATATTTTTGTATACATTTTATAGTGGTTATTATCATTAGTAATATTATTATTACTACTATATTAATATAAATTTGCATTATTATTGTTATTAAGAGTATTGTTATTATAGTATTAAAATTAATTATAACTTATGACTAAATGTATATAATTATAAAAGATATACAAACACAGATATAAATAGATATATATATATATATATATATATATATATATATATATATATATATATATATATATATATATATATATACATATATATGAATGCCTTTATATACAGATACATGTTAGGAAATCAGTACTAATATTATCAAGATAATTATTGATAGTATTATTATTATTTACTAACACAAATTATTAATATTATTATTATTAATTAATATTACTATGATTGTTATTATTAATAATTATTATTAGTATTATTATTATTATTTATTATTGTTATCAAAATAATTATTATTATTAATACATTTAATTATTAGTTATTAATAATTATCATTTAAACCATTAAAATTAAGGAAAAGAGGATAAATACATTTTCTATATCTATTTAATCGCTTCATAATCGATTCTTGTCTCTAGTTGAATACAGAACGAATCCAAATCAATAGAGTAATTCCAAAATCAGTTGGACATCCCTATCACTCTTATCTTATTTAATTTTATATCTGTCCTTGATAAACAAATGCTGTCGACCATTTTAATTAGTACAAAATTGGATCAAATGCAGTGTAAAGGGTACCAGTCGGTTTACGTTGTCAATTATCAACCACAAAAACTTTCCACAGCCTTTAAATGAATTGAATTATATCTGTCCTATTTGACTATATTGGATTATATATTATTCTTTTATTGATATACCGCCTAGTTGTAATTTATATTATAGTATAACTTACATTTATATATCCTTTTTTAGTTCTAAATATTATAATTTACAATTTATACGAATTTATCTTATTCATATTGTTTAGCTTGTACTTGGTCATCTTTTTAGTGCACAAAGTAATATAGATCCTTCGCATAGTTATGGTCACTTGAGGTCATGTTCTCCTGTTTTAGGGGCGGGTAGGCCTAGAGGGGTTAGAGGAGGTTGTAGGGTAGCCACCGTTGGTAGGATTAGAGTGGGTAGTTGGAATATAGGAACCTTGACTGGTAAGAGGATTGAGCTCGTTGATACCTTTCTTAAGAGTAAGGTAGACATAGTGTGTGTTCAAGAGACTAGATGGAAGGGTGAAGAGGCGATAGAGATTCAGGACTATAAGTTGTGGTACTCGGGTTCTAGGATAGCACGGAACGGGATAGGTATCTTTTTAGGAAAACTACATAAAGATAACGTTGTTGACGTGGGCAGGTTTAGCGATAGGATTATGTCGGTTAGCTTAATTATTAAGGAGGAGACTTTCACGGTCATTAGTGCATACGCACCTCATGCGGGTTTAGGTGATGCGGAAAAGAAGAGCTTTTGGGAATCGTTAGATGAGGTGGTGAGGGGGTGCCCAGCTGACCATCGACTGATTATAGGTGGTGATCTGAATGGACATATAGGAGTGGAGGCAGAAGGTTATGAGGGAGCCCATGGTGGCTTTGGGTTTGGTCCTAGAAATGAAGAGGGGCGCTCAATTCTTGAGTTTGCCATTGCCCACGAGTTGGTGGTAGCAAACTCTTTCTTCAAGAAGAGGGATGCTCAGTTAGCCACATTCCATAGCGGGGGTCGCAGCACCCAGATTGACTTTTTGCTTCTTCGTAAAGGGGAACTTAGGACATGTAGGGATTGTAAGGTCCTTCCAGCTTTGACGTGCTCCTCCCAGCACAGATTGCTGGTCATGGACCTAGTCACTAGGGGAAGAGTTGGCAGGAGGGCTAGGGCTGTACAACCTAGAATCCTTTGGAAGAACCTCTATGGAGCGAATGCGGAGACTTTTAGAGCGATTGTTGTTAATAGATTGAGTGTAGAAGAGGATTACGTTGCCCCTACGGACGCAGACCAGATATGGAATCGCATGGCGTCCACTATCAGAGATGTGGCAAAAGAGACCTTAGGAGTGGCTATAGGGACATCGAGAGCCCATAAGAGTAGAAGAGAGTCGTGGTGGCTTAGTGATGATGTCCAATCGAAAGTCGCGTTAAAGCAGACGAGGTTTAGGGAGCTCATTACTCTTGGAGAAGGGACACCTGAAGAGAGAACTAGGGTAGAAGAAAGATATAAAGAAGCTAAAAGAGAAGCTAAGAAGGCCGTAGCAATTGCAAAAGACAAAGCATATAAAGACTTATATAGAAAACTAGACTCTAAAGAGGGATATAGGATAGCCAAAGCTAGGGAACGAGGAAGGAGGGACTTAGGTAACATCAAATATATCAAGGATGTAGCAGGGCAAAGTATAGTGAGAGAAGACCTTATTAGGAAAAGATGGGAAGAATATTTTGCATCCCTTTTCGGTAGGGGAAGACCAGAGCGGAACGGTGAACCCCACGAGGTTCAGGAGTTTCAAAATAACTGTTTCTGCACGAGGATTAATCAGGAGGAAATTAGATTGGCCCTACGAAAGATGGGGAGAAACAAAGCAGTAGGACCAGACCAAATTCCGATTGAGGCGTGGAAGTGCCTAGGAGGTGACGGGGTTAGATGGTTGACAAACCTTTTCAACACGACGTTTAGAAGCGCAAATATGCCTATGGAATGGAGACTCAGTGAGGTTATTCCCATTTACAAGAACAAGGGAGATGCGCAATTATGTAGTAACTATAGAGGCATAAAGTTACTCAGTCATACTATGAAGCTTTGGGAAAGAGTGATCGAGACGAGGCTCAGACGCGAGACAAAGGTTTCAGAATACCAATTCGGCTTCATGCCAGGACGCTCGTCGATGGAAGCGATTCACGTAGTTAGAAGCCTTATGGAGAAGGATAGGGAAAAGCAAAAGAACCTACACATGGCGTTCTTAGACTTGGAAAAAGCTTATGACTGTGTCCCGCGTGAGCTGATTTGGAAGACTCTTAATGCTAGGAGAGTCCCAAGTAGATATATAAGATCTATTAGAGATATGTACGAGGGGGCGAAGACTCGTGTACGTACGACGGTAGGAAACACAGAGTTTCTCCCGGTAGAGGTTGGTTTACATCAGGGATCTGCCCTTAGCCCTTATCTTTTCGCTTTGATCCTAGACGAGTTGACTCATAGGATACAAGAAAACATCCCATGGTGCCTGATTTTCGCCGACGATATTGTATTAGTTTCGGATTCTCAGGATGAGCTTAACAGGAGGCTAGAGCAATGGAGGATCGCCTTAGAATCAAATGGCCTACGAATTAGCAGACTTAAATCGGAGTACCTTAGATGTGATTTCAGGGGGGCGAAGAGGAACACGACGATATAGTGGATATCAGAATTGGGGATCAGATTCTACCCCCGTAAGAGTCCTTTAGATATTTAGGCTCGATGCTTCACATTTCGGGAAGGATAGATTGAAATGTCCCGTTCTTATTGATTAAAAACGTTCCATATTAATTGATTTCGTTGCGAGGTTTTGACCTCTATATGAGACGTTTTTCAAAGACTGCATTCATTTTTAAAACAAACCATAACCTTTATTTCATAAATAAAGGTTTAAAAAGCTTTACGTAGATTATCAAATAATGATAATCTAAAATATCCTGTTTACACACGACCATTACATAATGGTTTACAATACAAATATGTTACATCGAAATCAGTTTCTTGAATGCAGTTTTTACACAATATCATACAAACATGGACTCCAAATCTTGTCCTTATTTTAGTATGCAACAGCGGAAGCTCTTGGTATTCACCTGAGAATAAACATGCTTTAAACGTCAACAAAAATGTTGGTGAGTTATAGGTTTAACCTATATATATCAAATCGTAACAATAGACCACAAGATTTCATATTTCAATACACATCCCATACATAGAGATAAAAATCATTCATATGGTGAACACCTGGTAACCGACATTAACAAGATGCATATATATAAGAATATCCCCATCATTTCGGGACACCCTTCGGATATGATATAAATTTCGAAGTACTAAAGCATCCGGTACTTTGGATGTGGTTTGTTAGGCCCAATAGATCTATCTTTAGAATTCGCTTCAATTAGGGTGTCTGTTCCCTAATTCTTAGATTACCAGACTTAATAAAAAGGGGCATATTCGATTTCGATAATTCAACCATAGAATGTAGTTTCACGTACTTGTGTCTATTTTGTAAATCATTTATAAAACCTGCATGTATTCTCATCCCAAAAATATTAGATTTTAAAAGTGGGACTATAACTCACTTTCACAGATTTTTTACTTCGTCGGGAAGTAAGACTTGGCCACTGGTTGATTCACGAACCTATAACAATATATACATATATATCAAAGTATGTTTAAAATATATTTACAACACTTTTAATATATTTTGATGTTTTAAGTTTATTAAGTCAGCTGTCCTCGTTAGTAACCTACAACTAGTTGTCCACAGTTAGATGTACAGAAATAAATCGATAAATATTATCTTGAATCAATCCACGACCCAGTGTATACGTATCTCAGTATTGATCACAACTCAAACTATATATATTTTGGAATCAACCTCAACCCTGTATAGCTAACTCCAACATTCACATATAGAGTGTCTATGGTTGTTCCGAAATATATATAGATGTGTCGACATGATAGGTCGAAACATTGTATACGTGTCTATGGTATCTCAAGATTACATAATATATAATACAAGTTGATTAAGTTATGGTTGGAATAGATTTGTTACCAATTTTCACGTAGCTAAAATGAGAAAAATTATCCAATCTTGTTTTACCCATAACTTCTTCATTTTAAATCCGTTTTGAGTGAATCAAATTGCTATGGTTTCATATTGAACTATATTTTATGAATCTAAACAGAAAAGTATAGGTTTATAGTCGGAAAAATAAGTGACAAGGTGTTTTTGTAAAGGTAGTCATTTCAGTCGAAAGAACGACGTCTAGATGACCATTTTAGAAAACATACTTCCTCTTTGAGTTTAACCATAATTTTTGGATATAGTTTCATGTTCATAATAAAAATCATTTTCTCAGAATAACAACTTTTAAATCAAAGTTTATCATAGTTTTTAATTAACTAACCCAAAACAGCCCGCGGTGTTACTACGACGGCGTAAATCCGGTTTTACGGTGTTTTTCGTGTTTCCAGGTTTTAAATCATTAAGTTAGCATATCATATAGATATAGAACATGTGTGTAGTTAATTTTAAAAATCAAGTTAGAAGGATTAACTTTTGTTTGCGAACAAGTTTAGAATTAACTAAACTATGTTCTAGTGATTACGAGTTTAAACCTTCGAATAAGATAGTTTTATATATATGAATCGAATGATGTTATGAACATCATTACTACCTCAAGTTTAGTAGGTAAACCTACTAGGAGTGACAAGAAATGATCTAGCTTCAAAGGATCTTGGATGGCTTGAAAGTTCTTGAAGTAGGATCATGACACAAAAACAAGTTCAAGTAAGATTTTTACTCGAATTAAGATAGTTTATAGTTATAGAAATTGAATCAAAGTTTGAATATGAAAATTACCTTGAATAAGAAAGATAACCTACTGTATATAACAAAGGTTTCTTGATCTTAGATGATTACTTGGAATGGATTAGAAAGCTTGGAAGTAAATTAGTAAACTTGAAGGGATTTTTGAAGTGTTCTTGAAGTGTTCTTCCTATGATGATTATAGCTTGATTCTTGAAGTGATTTTTGATGAAGATGATGATTAACTACTGGAAAAATACGTTCATAATAGTGTGTGTGTGTTGAGAGAGAATTAGAAAGAGAATTGGAAGTGAAATGGAGTGAATAATGAGTGGTAATTGGTGATTGGTGAGTGGGGTTAAAAGGAGTTCTAGTTTGTTGACGAGCTCATGGTAGAAGTTAAAATTGATTATTCATACATGACATAATCAAGAGTGGAATCCCATGCTAGTTCCTATTGGTATATACTCATAGTAAGTACGTTTTGAAGCTGTGTATAATACGGATAAGGATACGACTAGAATTCTTGATGAAAGAAAAGAATGGAAAAGTAACTGTAACCATTTTTGTTAAGTATGAGTGTTTTGATATATGTCTTGAAGTCTTCCAAAAGTATTTTAATACATCTAAATACACTACATGTATATACATTTTAACTGAGTTGTTAAGTCATCGTTAGTCGTTACATGTAAGTGTTGTTTTGAAACCTTTAAGTTAACGATCTCAATTAATGTTGTTAACCCATTGTTTATTATATCTAATGAGATGTTAAATTATTATATTATCATGATATTATGATATATTAATATATCTTAATATGATATATATACATTTAAATGTCGTTACAACGATAATCGTTACATATATGTCTCGTTTCGAAATCCTTAAGTTAGTAGTCTTGTTTATATGTATATAACTCATTGTTAATATACTTATGGAGATACTTACTTATCATAATCTCATTTTAACCATATGTATATCCATATATATATCGTCATGTCGTTTTTACAAGTTTTAACGTTCGTGAATCGCCGGTCAACTTGGGTGGTCAATTGTCTATATGAAACATATTTCAATTAATCGAGTCTTAACAAGTTTGATTGTTTAACATGTTGGAAACATTTAATCATGTAAATATCAATCTTAATTAATATATATAAACATGGAAAAGTTCGGGTCACTACAGTACCTACCCATTAAATAAATTTCGTCCCGAAATTTTAAGCTGTTGAAGGTGTTGATGAATCTTCTGGAAATAGATGCGGGTATTTCTTCTTCATCTGATCTTCACGCTCCCAGGTGAACTCGGGTCCTCTACGAGCATTCCATCGAACCTTAACAATTGGTATCTTGTTTTGCTTAAGTCTTTTAACCTCACGATCCATTATTTCGACGGGTTCTTCGATGAATTGGAGTTTTTCGTTGATTTGGATTTCATCTAACAGAATAGTGAGATCTTCTTTAGCAAAACATTTCTTCAAATTCGAGACGTGGAAAGTGTTATGTACAGCCTCGAGTTGTTGAGGTAACTCAAGTCGGTAAGCTACTGGTCCGACACGATCAATAATCTTGAATGGTCCAATATACCTTGGATTTAATTTCCCTCGTTTACCAAATCGAACAACGCCTTTCCAAGGTGCAACTTTAAGCATGACCATCTCTCCAATTTCAAATTCTATATCTTTTCTTTTAATGTCAGCGTAGCTCTTTTGTCGACTTTGGGCGGTTTTCAACCGTTGTTGAATTTGGATGATCTTCTCGGTAGTTTCTTGTATAATCTCCGGACCCGTAATCTTCTATCCCCCACTTCACTCCAACAAATTGGAGACCTGCACTTTCTACCATAAAGTGTCTCAAACGGCACCATCTCAATGCTTGAATGGTAGCTGTTGTTGTAGGAAAATTCTGCTAATGGTAGATGTCGATCCCAACTGTTTCCGAAATCAATAACACATGCTCGTAGCATGTCTTCAAGCGTTTGTATCGTCCTTTCGCTCTGTCCATCAGTTTGTGGATGATAGGCAGTACTCATGTCTAGACGAGTTCCTAATGCTTGCTGTAATGTCTGCCAGAATCTTGAAATAAATCTGCCATCCCTATCAGAGATAATAGAGATTGGTATTCCATATCTGGAGACGACTTCCTTCAAATACAGTCGTGCTAACTTCTCCATCTTGTCATCTTCTCTTATTGGCAGGAAATGTGCTGATTTGGTAAAACGATCAACTATTACCCAAATAGTATCAAAACCACTTGCAGTCCTTGGCAATTTAGTGATGAAATCCATGGTAATGTTTTCCCATTTCCATTCCGAGATTTCGGGTTGTTGAAGTAGACCTGATGGTTTCTGATGCTCAGCTTTGACCTTAGAACACGTCAAACATTCTCCTACGTATTTAGCAACATCGGCTTTCATACCCGGCCACCAAAAATATTTCCTGAGATCCTTGTACATCTTCCCCGTTCCAGGATGTATTGAGTATCTGGTTTTATGAGCTTCTCTAAGTACCATTTCTCTCATATCTCCAAATTTTGGTACCCAAATCCTTTCAGCCCTATACCGGGTTCCGTCTTCCCGAATATTAAGATGTTTCTCCGATCCTTTGGGTATTTCATCCTTTAAATTTCCCTCTTTTAAAACTCCTTGTTGCGCCTCCTTTATTTGAGTAGTAAGGTTATTATGAATCATTATTTTCATAGATTTTACTCGAATGGGTTCTCTGTCCTTTCTGCTCAAGGCATCGGCTACCACATTTGCCTTCCCCGGGTGGTAACGAATCTCAAAGTCGTAATCATTCAATAATTCAATCCACCTACGCTGCCTCATATTCAGTTGTTTCTGATTAAATATGTGTTGAAGACTTTTGTGGTCGGTATATATAATACTTTTGACCCCATATAAGTAGTGCCTCCAAGTCTTTAATGCAAAAACAACCGCGCCTAATTCCAAATCATGCGTCGTATAATTTTGTTCGTGAATCTTCAATTGTCTAGACGCATAAGCAATCACCTTCGTTCGTTGCATTAATACACAACCGAGACCTTGCTTTAATGCGTCACAATAAATCACAAAATCATCATTCCCTTCAGGCAATGACAATATAGGTGCCGTAGTTAGCTTTTTCTTCAATAACTGAAACGCTTTCTCTTGTTCATCATTCCATTCAAATTTCTTCCCTTTATGCGTTAATGCAGTCAAGGGTTTTGCTATTCTAGAAAAGTCTTGGATGAACCTTCTGTAGTAACCAGCTAGTCCTAAAAACTGGCGTATGTGTTTCGGAGTTTTCGGGGTTTCCCACTTTTCAACAGTTTCTATCTTTGCCGGATCCACCTTAATACCTTCTTTGTTCACTATGTGTCCGAGGAATTGAACTTCTTCCAACCAAAATGCACACTTTGAAAACTTAGCGTACAATTCTTCCTTCCTCAATACTTCTAACACCTTTCTCAAATGTTCACCGTGTTCTTGGTCATTCTTTGAGTAAATAAGTATGTCATCAATGAAAACAATGACAAACTTGTCAAGGTATGGTCCACACACTCGGTTCATAAGGTCCATGAACACAGCTGGTGCATTAGTTAAACCAAACGGCATGACCATAAACTCGTAATGACCGTAATGTTTTCTGAAAGCAGTCTTTGGAATAACATCTTCTTTCACCCGCATTTGATGATACCCGGAACGTAAGTCAATCTTTGAATAAACAGACGAGCCTTGTAGTTGATCAAATAAGTCGTCGATTCTCGGTAGTGGGTAGCGGTTCTTGATGGTAAGTTTGTTCAACTCTCGGTAGTCGATACACAACCTGAATGTACCATCTTTCTTCTTGACAAACAAAACAGGAGCTCCCCACGGTGATGTGCTTGGTCGAATGAAACCACGCTCTAAAAGTTCTTGTAATTGGCTTTGCAGTTCTTTCATCTCGCTGGGTGTGAGTCTGTAAGGAGCACGAGCTATTGGTGCAGCTCCTGGTACAAGATCTATTTGAAATTCAACGGATCGCTGTGGGGGTAATCCCGGTAATTCTTTCGGAAGTACATCGGGAAATTCTTTTGCAATGGGAACATCATTGATGCTCTTTTCTTCAGTTTGTACTTTCTCGACGTGTGCTAGAATAGCATAGCAACCTTTTCTTATTAGTTTTTGTGCCTTCAAATTACTAATAATATGTAGCTTCGTGTTGCCCTTTTCTCCGTACACCATTAAGGGTTTTCCTTTTTCTCGTATAATGCGAATTGCATTTTTGTAACAAATGATCTCTGCTTTCACTTCTTTCAACCATTCCAAACCGATTATCACATCAAAACTCCCTAACTCTACTGGTATCAAATCAATCTTAAATGTTTCGCTAACCAGTTTAATTTCTCGATTCCGACATATATTATCTGCTGAAATTAATTTACCATTTGCTAATTCGAGTAAAAATTTACTATCCAAAGGCGTCAATGGACAACTTAATTTAGCACAAAAATCTCTACTCATATAGCTTCTATCCGCACCCGAATCAAATAAAACGTAAGCAGATTTATTGTCAATAAGAAACGTACCCGTAACAAGCTCCGGGTCTTCCTGTGCCTCTGCCGCATTAATATTGAAAACTCTTCCGCGGCCTTGTCCATTCGTGTTCTCCTGGTTCGGGCAATTTCTAATAATGTGGCCCGGTTTTCCACATTTATAACAAACTACATTGGCATAACTTGCTCCGACACTACTTGCTCTGCCATTACTCGTTCCGACACCATTTGTTCCTTTCGTTCTATTAACCCCTGGTCCGTAGACCTCACACTTCGCCGCGCTATGACCATTTCTTTTACACTTGTTGCAAAATTTGGTGCAGAACCCCGAGTGATACTTTTCACACCTTTGGCATAGCTGCTTCTGATTGTTGTTGTTGTTGCGGTTATTATTGTTGTTGGGATGATTGTTGTAGTTGCTGTTGTTGTTGTTGTTGTTGTTGGGCCGTTTGTTGTAGTTGCGATTGATGTTGCGATTGTTGGGATAATTGTTGCGATTATTGTTGTAATTGCTGTTGTTGTTGTATTGGTGATTCTTATCACCGTTTTCCTCCCACTTTCTTTTGACTTGCTTCACATTGGCCTCTTCAGCAGTCTGTTCTTTAATTCTTTCTTCAATCTGGTTCACTAGTTTGTGAGCCATTCTACATGCCTGTTGTATGGAGGCGGGCTCGTGTGAACTTATATCTTCTTGGATTCTTTCCGGTAATCCTTTCACAAACGCGTCGATCTTCTCTTCCTCATCTTCGAATGCTCCCGGACACAATAGGCACAATTATGTGAATCGTCTTTCGTACGTGGTAATATCAAATCCTTGGGTTCGTAACCCTCTAAGTTTTGTCTTGAGCTTATTGACCTCGGTTCTGGGACGGTACTTCTCGTTCATCAAGTGCTTGAATGCTGACCACGGTAGTGCGTACGCATCATCTTGTCCCACTTGCTCTAGATAGGTATTCCACCATGTTAACGCAGAACCTGTGAAGGTATGCGTAGCGTACTTCACTTTGTCCTCTTCAGTACACTTACTTATGGCAAACACCGATTCGACCTTCTCGGTCCACCGTTTCAATCCGATCGGTCCTTCCATTCCATCAAATTCCAAAGGTTTGCAGGCAGTGAATTCTTTGTAGGTGCATCCTACACGATTTCCTGTACTGCCAGATCCAAGGTTATTGTTGGTATGTAGCGCAGCCTGTACTGCGGCTATGTTTGAAGCTAGAAAAGTACGGAATTCCTCTTCATTCATATTCACGGTGTGTCGAGTAGTCGGTGCCATTTCCTTCAAAATAGTCAAATGGAACAAGTTAATCATACAGAGTATTAAGAGTAGTTAATAGTATTTCGTAGCATAATATGAACTCATTTATAAAAGCTTTTTCTTCATATTAGCGTTTTATAAGTTTAAATTCGGGTAGTACCTACCCGTTAAGTTCATACTTAGTAGCTAATATACAATTCAACTACTACAATTCTATATGAAAAACTGATTGTAATAATATTTCGCGTTCAAACTTTTATACAATATTTTACAAACTTACAATACCGCTTATTTTACATAAAGCATGAAATATAGCACACAATAACTTTGATACAAGATAGTTGTGAAGATAATTCTAGCTAGTACACAAGTCGTTCAGCAAAGGCAATAAAGACACGTAATTCATACGTCCAGAAACAAGTCATGCATTCTGGTTTTACTAGGACTACTTCCCATCCTTGGTCTTGTGGAACATAACCGTTATGGCCGTTGATAAGACAGCGTGTTCTAACGTCGTCAAAGGGACGAGGGTTACGTAATGACCAACAGTCTCGTAATAACCTAAAAACCTCATTTCTTACCCCAATTACCGACTCCGTCACTTGTGGGAACGTTTTGTTTAATAGTTGTAGCCCGATGTTCTTGTTCTCACTTTGGTGAGAAGCGAACATTACTAACCCGTAAGCATAACATGCTTCTTTATGTTGCATGTTAGCCGCTTTTTCTAAATCACGAAGTCCTATATTCGGATATACTGAGTCAAAATAATTTCTTAACCCGTTGCGTAAAATAGCATTTGGGTTCCCCGCAATATATGCGTCAAAGTAAACACATCGTAACTTATGGATTTCCCAATGTGATATCCCCCATCTTTCGAACGAAAGCCTTTTATAAACCAAGGCATTCTTGGAACGTTCTTCGAATGTCTTACAAACTGATCTCGCCTTAAATAGTTGTGCCGAGGAATTCTGACCGACTCTAGACAAGATTTCATCAATCATGTCTCCGGGTAGGTCTCTTAAAATATTGGGTTGTCTATCCATTTTGTGTTTTTATAGTGTAAAATAGACAAGAGTTAGATTCATAAAAAAAATACTTATTAATACAAGCAATTTTTACATATATCATAAAGCATAAGCACACTATATTACATATATTACACCACACGAATACAACTATCTTATTCCGACTCGCTCGTTTCTTCTTGTTCGGTTTTGGTTCGTTTTGTCAAGTTTCTAGGGATATATGATGTTCCCCTAATACGAGCCGTCGTTGTCCACATTGGTTTAGAAAAACCTGGTGGTTTAGAGGTTCCCGGGTCATTGTTACAACTTAAGGACTTCGGGGGTTGACGATACATATAAAGTTCATCGGGATTGGAATTAGATTTCTCTATTTTTATGCCCTTTCCCTTATTATTTTCTTTTGCCTTTTTAAATTCAGTTGGGGTAATTTCTATAACATCATCGGAATTCTCGTCGGAATCCGATTCATCGGAGAATTGGTAATCCTCCCAATATTTTGCTTCCTTGGCGGAAACACCATTGACCATAATTAACCTTGGTCGGTTGGTTGAGGATTCTCTTTTACTTAACCATTTTATTATATCCCCCACCGGTTCTATTTCTTCTTCCGGTTCCGATTCTTCTTCCGGTTCTGATTCTTCTTTTGGTTCCGACTCTTCTTCCGGTTCCTCTTCGGGAACTTGTGAATCAGTCCACGAATCATTCCAATTTACATTTGACTCTTCATTATTATTAGGTGAGTCAATGGGACTTGTTCTAGAGGTAGACATCTATCACATAATATCAAACACGTTAAGAGATTAATATATCACATAATATTCATATGTTAAATATATATAATTTCCAACAAAAATGTTAAGCAATCATTTTTAAAGAAAACACGGTCGAAGTCCAGACTCACTAATGCATCCTAACAAACTCGATAAGACACACTAATGCAAATTTTCTGGTTCTAAGACCAACGCTCTGATACCAACTGAAATGTCCCGTTCTTATTGATTAAAAACATTCCATATTAATTGATTTCGTTGCGAGGTTTTGACCTCTATATGAGACGTTTTTCAAAGACTGCATTCATTTTTAAAACAAACCATAACCTTTATTTCATAAATAAAGGTTTAAAAAGCTTTACATAGGTTATCAAATAATGATAATCTAAAATATCCTGTTTACACACGACCATTACATAATGGTTTACAATACAAATATGTTACATCGAAATCAGTTTCTTGAATGCAGTTTTTACACAATATCATACAAACATGGACTCCAAATCTTGTCCTTATTTTAGTATGCAACAGCGGAAGCTCTTAGTATTCACCTGAGAATAAACATGCTTTAAACGTCAACAAAAATGTTGGTGAGTTATAGGTTTAACCTATATATATCAAATCGTAACAATAGACCACAAGATTTCATATTTCAATACACATCCCATACATAGAGATAAAAATCATTCATATGGTGAACACCTGGTAACCGACATTAACAAGATGCATATATATAAGAATATCCCCATCATTCCGGGACACCCTTCGGATATGATATAAATTTCGAAGTACTAAATCATCCGGTACTTTGGATGGGGTTTGTTAGGCCCAATAGATCTATCTTTAGAATTCGCGTCAATTAGGGTGTCTGTTCCCTAATTCTTAGATTACCAGACTTAATAAAAAGGAGCATATTCGATTTCGATAATTCAACCATAGAATGTAGTTTCACGTACTTGTGTCTATTTTGTAAATCATTTATAAAACCTGCATGTATTCTCATCCCAAAAATATTAGATTTTAAAAGTGGGACTATAACTCACTTTCACAAATTTTTTACTTCGTCGGGAAGTAAGACTTGGCCACTGGTTGATTCACGAACCTATAACAATATATACATATATATCAAAGTATGTTTAAAATATATTTACAACACTTTTAATATATTTTGATGTTTTAAGTTTATTAAGTCAGCTGTCCTCGTTAGTAACCTACAACTAGTTGTCCACAGTTAGATGTACAGAAATAAATCGATAAATATTATCTTGAATCAATCCACGACCCAGTGTATACGTATCTCAGTATTGATCACAAATCAAACTATATATATTTTGGAATCAACCTCAACCCTGTATAGCTAACTCCAACATTCACATATAGAGTGTCTATGGTTGTTCCGAAATATATATAGATGTGTCGACATGATAGGTCGAAACATTGTATACGTGTCTATGGTATCTCAAGATTACATAATATACAATACAAGTTGATTAAGTTATGGTTGGAATAGATTTGTTACCAATTTTCACGTAGCTAAAATGAGAAAAATTATCCAATCTTGTTTTACTCATAACTTCTTCATTTTAAATCCGTTTTGAGTGAATCAAATTGCTATGGTTTCATATTGAACTCTATTTTATGAATCTAAACAGAAAAGTATAGGTTTATAGTCGGAAAAATAAGTTACAAGTCGTTTTTGTAAAGGTAGTCATTTCAGTCGAAAGAACGACGTCTAGATGACCATTTTAGAAAACATACTTCCACTTTGAGTTTAACCATAATTTTTGGATATAGTTTCATGTTCATAATAAAAATCATTTTCTCAGAATAACAACTTTTAAATCAAAGTTTATCATAGTTTTTAATTAACTAACCCAAAACAGCCCGCGGTGTTACTACAACGGCGTAAATCCGGTTTTACGGTGTTTTTCGTATTTCCAGGTTTTAAATCATTAAGTTAGCATATCATATAGATATAGAACATGTGTGTAGTTAATTTTAAAAGTCAAGTTAGAAGGATTAACTTTTGTTTGCGAACAAGTTTAGAATTAACTAAACTATGTTCTAGTGATTACGAGTTTAAACCTTCGAATAAGATAGTTTTATATATATGAATCGAATGATGTAATGAACATCATTACTACCTCAAGTTTAGTTGGTAAACCTACTGGGAGTGACAAGAAATGATATAGCTTCAAAGGATCTTGGATGGCTTGAAAGTTCTTGAAGTATGATCATGACACAAAAACAAGTTCAAGTAAGATTTTTACTCGAATTAAGATAGTTTATAGTTATAGAAATTGAATCAAAGTTTGAATATGAAAATTACCTTGAATAAGAAAGATAAGCTACTGTATATAACAAAGGTTTCTTGATCTTAGATGATTACTTGGAATGGATTAGAAAGCTTGGAAGTAAATTAGTAAACTTGAAGGGATTTTTGAAGTGTTCTTGAAGTGTTCTTCCTATGATGATTATAGCTTGATTTTTGAAGTGATTTTTGATGAAGATGATGATTAACTACTGGAAAAATACGTTCATAATAGTGTGTGTGTGTGTTGAGAGAGAATTACAAAGAGAATTGGAAGTGAAATGGAGTGAATGATGAGTGGTAATTGGTGAGTGGTGAGTGGGGTTAAAAGGAGTTCTAGTTAGTTGACTAGCTCATGGTAGAAGTTAAAATTAATTATTCATACATGAAATAATCAAGAGTGGAATCCCATGCTAGTTCCTATTAGTATATACTCATAGTAAGTACGTTTTAAAGCTGTGTATAATACGGATAAGGATACGACTAGAATTCTTGATGAAAGAAAAGAATGGAAAAGTAACTGTAACCATTTTCGTTAAGTATGAGTGTTTTGATATATGTCTTGAAGTCTTCCAAAAGTATTTTAATACATCTAAATACACTACACGTATATACATTTTAACTGAGTCGTTAAGTCATCGTTAGTCGTTACATGTAAGTGTTGCTTTGAAACCTTTAAGTTAACGATCTCAATTAATGTTGTTAACCCATTGTTTATTATATCTAATGAGATGTTAAATTATTATATTATCATGATATTATGATATATTAATATATCTTAATATGATATATATACATTTAAATGTCGTTACAACGATAATCGTTACATATATGTCTCGTTTCGAAATCCTTAAGTTAGTAGTCTTGTTTATATGTATATAACTCATTGTTAATATACTTATGGAGATACTTACTTATCATAATCTCATGTTAACCATATGTATATCCATATATATATCGTCATGTCATTTTTACAAGTTTTAACGTTCGTGAATCGCCGGTCAACTTGGGTGGTCAATTGTCTATATGAAACATATTTTAATTAATCAAGTCTTAACAAGTTTGATTGCTTAACATGTTGGAAACATTTAATCATGTAAATATCAATCTTAATTAATATATATAAACATGGAAAAGTTCGGGTCACTACATAGATGAGGATGTGACGCATCGTATACGAGTAGGATGGTTGAAGTGGAGGGCTGCGAAAGGGGTGTTGTGCGACAAGAAGGTCCCACTTAAACTGAAAGGTAAATTCTTTAAGGTGGCAATTAGACCAGCCATGTTGTACGAATCAGAGTGTTGGCCAATGACGAAGGCCCAAGAGAGGAGGATGGAGGTGGCAGAAATGAGGATGCTTAGATGGACATGTGGTAAGACCATGCTAGATATGATACCAAATGGAGTTTTTAGGGAGAAATTGGAAGTTGGGAACATCATCAACAAACTTAGGGAAGGACGACTTAGATGGTTTGGGCATGTTAGGAGGCGCCCACTTTTAGCCCCAGTTAGGAGAGTCGAGACCCTCGCCGTTGGCGGCGTAAGGAGAAGGGGTAGACCTAGACGTAGGATGGAGGATAGATTGAAGCTTGACATGAAAGAGCTCCTACTGATGGAGGACATGACTTCTGATAGGAGCCTGTGGAGGAGTAGAATTAGAATTATTGAGTAGGTTTTTTTTTTTTTTTTTTTCATTGTGTTAGTTACTTTTATTATACAACTACATATATAACTATAACCAGATATTCAATAACCACACTATTTATACCCCTCTACATTGTTTATATGCCTTTGTATCTATGTATATGTTTTTAGGCTATATATATGTACCGATGTATATGTTTGTATCTATATATGTATCTATGTATCTAAGTGCATGTATTGGTGTATGTATGTTTGTATGTCTTGTATCTGTACCTAGGTATATATATCTACGAATGTATCTATATGTATTTATGTTTAGGCACGAGTTTTTTTTTTTCATGCTTTCGTGTGGTATATATATATCGATGTGTGTGTCTGTGTGGGTGGGTATATATATATATGTGTATATATATATATATATATATATATATATATATATATATATATATATATATATATATATATATATATATATATATATATATATATGTATATGTATATGTATATGTATATATTTTGTTTGTCTGTATGTCTACCTGAAATTAAATGGTTATGTGCACTATTTTATTCATGCTCTTTGCCCTACTGTTGTGCATTACTGCTATATGTGTCCCCTTTATGGTTACTGTGTATGGTTTCTTCTTGCTAGGCGCTCATTACTCGTACAGGTACGTATCATTTGCCCTCTCGATTTCGTTCTTATGAGCTCTTCGGGCCGGAGGTCCTTTAGGAAGCAATCTCTTTTGCGCTAGAGTAGAGGGAGGGACGACCTTATCTAGGCGCGGGTTCTATACCCGCGGGTGGAGTAGTGACTTCCTTCTAATCTAGGGTACGAGGAATGATTGTCTACACTCACCTCCCCCATACCCCACTTTCGTTGGATTGGGTATTGTTGTTGTTGTTGCTCTAATTCTAATTTTGTTGCAAAATGTATAATTGTAGAAGTGCTAGGAATCTTTCATTTAATCTTTCTGTAAAGCGTCAAGTTCCAATTCATCTTATTGATCGATAATTTTCGAGTCAAAGTTTAAACGTTAAAAAGTCAACAAATGTTCTTCATTAAAATTCGAAATTATTTTGATATCTCCAGGTAAATTGTCAATTGAGAAAGCTTATAAATGTGATTTTAAATCTTTTTGGTGTTGCAAGTTTTGGCTAAAACATTTTCAAACTCCCAATCAATAATTTAGTTTTTTTTTCTTTATTCCTTCGCTAAACAGCGTGCTGCAGTAGCAGCTATTTTGGCTTCCTTTTATATATATTTTTTAATTAACATAAACATTTGATTTTTAATAATTAGTATTAATTTGAAGTATCAACAATTATTGTTTTAACGAATTAATTTCGATTTGGTCGAGAACTTTTTTTGAAGAAGATGAAGATATAGTGTAACAGAATCGAAGTGTTAAATAAATTTGACTGTGGGTTTAATCAGAAAGACAGTGAACGGAGTAATGGTATAGGGTGTTTGTCGGGAGCAAGGGGTCTTGGGTTCGAGTCCCTGCAAGGACTGTTATTTTTTTTCTTCTCTAAGAGGTAGTTATTTTCATTTTTATTATTATTATTATTATTTTTATTATTATTATCATTATTGTTAATATTATTGTTATTATTTGCTATTGTTATTATTACTAGTATGTTAAGTATTGCTATTAATATTTTTACTAATAAAAGTCGTAGTTATCCTTTTAGTATTATTATCATAATTACAAGTAGAATTATTATAATTATTACTAATATTATTAATTTTATTATCCTTACAAAGTGTTATTATTTAGTATTATTGTTATTATCACTAATAATTATTATTATAATAATAATTATTAGTACTAATATTATCACTAATATTATTATTATTAGGATTACGAATTGATGTTATAGCAGCTTTAGATATTAGTTTAGAAATTAAACATGAAAATTATGATTACGGTTAACATAAGTAATGTTATTAATATTGCTTATTATTAAGTATTATGTACTAATATAAAAGTTATTATTTTCATTAACATTACTAATAAACTTTTCATTTTATTAAAAATTATTGTATTTATCATTATTATAAGATTTATTATTAAATCTCACATTAATATTATTATTAATATAATCACTAACACTATTATCATTATTATTAATACTAGTATTATCATTATTGTTATTTTAATCACTACTAATATTATTTGGTAATATTATAATTACTATTTTAACAAACAAAAGAAATATATATGTATAAGATATTTAATACACATAACATAACAAAATTTATATTTAATATATAAAAATGGATATATAATAATAGTGAAATATATAAGTTATTAATATAAAAGTTGTATTATCAATAATAATATATACATAATTGTTCGATTACAAAAATATGTTTTAATATAAATACGAATGATATAGGTTCGTGAATCCGAGGCCAACCCTGCATTGTTCAGTTGTTCAATATAGTCATATGTATTTTTACTACAAAATACATTAGGTGAGTTCCATTATTCCCTTTTTAAATGCTTTTGCAATATATATTTTTGGGACTGAGAATACATGCGCTGTTTTATAACTGTTTTACGAAATAGACACAAGTAATTGAAACTACATTATATGGTTGAATGATCGAAATCGAATATGCCCCTTTTAGTCTGGTAATCTAAGAATTAGGGAACAGACACCCTAATTGACGCGAACTCTAAAGATAGATCTATCGGGCCCAACAAGCCCCATCCAAAGTACCGGATGCTTTAGTACTTCGAAATTTATATCATGTCCGAAGGAGGATCCCGGAATGATGGGGATATTCTTATATGCATATTGTGAATGTCGGTTACCAGGTGTTCAATCCATATGAATGATATTTTGTCTCTATGCATGGGACGTATGTTTACGAGAAATGGAAATATGAAATCTTGTGGTCTATTAAAATGATGAAAATGTTTATTTATGTTAAACTAACGAACTCACCAACCTTTTGGTTGACACTTGAAAGCATGTTTATTCTCAGGTATGAAAGAAATCTTCCGATGTGCATTTGCTCATCTTAGAGATATTACTTGGAGTCATTCATGACATATTTCAAAAGACGTTGCATTCGAGTCATTGAGTTCGTCAAGAATAATATCAAGTCATTTATAGTTTAGATATATTATGAAATGGTTTGCATGCCGTCAACTTTCGATGTAAAGAAAGATTGTCTTTTAAAACGAATGCAATGTTTGTAAAATGTATCATATAGAGGTCAAGTACCTCGTGATGTAATCAACTGTTGTGAATCGTTTATAATCGATATGGACGTTGTCCGGATGGATTAGGACGGGTCTTCACAGTTGGTATCAGAGCGGTGGTCGTAGCGAACCAGGTCTTGCATTAGTGTGTCTAACTAGTAGTCGTTAGGATGCATTAGTGAGTCTGGACTTCGACCTGGTCTGCATGTCAAAAAGTTTTGCTTATCATTTTGTGTCGAAAATTATCTGCTTATCATTCTTAGTCTAAACACGTCTTGCTGCATTGATTGCTTGAATAGTGTATAGACAAGATTCATATCTTAGCGTATCTGTTACTGTAAACCTTACCTGGCGTATCCCGTAAATTCCTCCGTAATCTACGAAACCTTTTGTTCTATATATATGGATATTCTATGTAATTAAGAATACCATCCGTTAGCCAGAAAATCATTTCATATCTAAAAATTCTTTATTCAATCGTACGAAATGGAATTCGTCATTAGTTCAAGTCACTCGGATTCCGAAATGGAATCCCACTCAAGCTCCGAAAGCAGTGTGACCGGAATGGATCAAACAATCAGTCATCATCTACTCTGGATGAATTGGGGATGGGTTCGTAGCCTCCTTAATCATTGGAGACAAGAAGAAGGTGATCCTTTCCATCCGCCACATTGCCCTATTGGCGAAGAACCTGAAGCACTTACCGGTGAACCTGTTCGAAACACCATCTTTTCTCTCATTTCCAGAGTATCTCACCACGATTATATACTATACTAAATTCTAGATTATATTTATCCGCTAGTCCGAACCAAAAATCACCCCGGTGTAATAGAAGAAGTCAACGAGCTTCGCGCTCGGGTAGTGGCTTTAGAGAATATGGTGCGAAGGTTACAAACACCAGCAGCAGCACCAGCAGCATAACCAGTACTACCACCAATGTCAACAGTACCATCACCACCACCAACATCAACATCCGCATCCCACACCTCAACATCTTAATCTATACCTCGAACATCAACGTCATACGCACCATGGATACCAAGGAGTACCAACAACAACAACAACATCATCACACGTCTCAACCTCACAATCTATAACTCAAGCATAATCATCGTTCTACGAATCGTTTTACGAATCGTTCTACATAAACTATCTTCGTCCTTCATGGTGATTATGTAATCTCTAATATTTTAGAGATTATGTACTCTAGTTCTAGCCGTAAATCTGATAAGTTTAATATCACATTGACTAATTAAATCCATAATTACGTCTGAAGAAAATAAATATGTATATATGTTTTCATAAAGATTGTAATTAAAATTTTTATTGTACAAACTGTTAATGGTGAAAATATTTTAACGGGTAGGTAATATCCGAAGAATATTTAGATTTTGCATTAATAAGTTACACTGTACATTCTTCGAATCTGATTCAACAGTCATTTACTATCCTACTTGCAACCACAGCTATATGAATCCGTTCATCACAGAATAACCATTTTCATTCAATTTCATATTTGGATTTTGACCTATCAGAATCCGACAAGTGGCATAATGAAGAAAACATTGGACAAAATAAAATTTGTTAGAAACAAACAAATTAACTATGAGAAATTTTGTTAAGAATCCACGCTAACAAAATCCTAGCTAACTGTTCCTAGCTAACTGATTACATTTTATTTATCGCAATTTATTTTATCGCAATTTAATTCTCGCAATTTTATTTATCGTCATTTAATTTATATTATTTACTTTACGCACTTTATTTATCGTTATTTAATTTCTGTTATTTATTTTACGCACATTAAATATCGGGACACGTATACAAGGTTTTGACATATCATATCGACGCATTTATATATATTATTTGGAATAACCATAGACACTATATATGCAGTAATGAACGAGTTCTCTATACAGGGTTAAGGTTGATTCTACAATAATATATATATAGTTTGAGTTGTGATCGAGTCTGAGACGTATACGGGTCACGACACGTATTAATTAATTCGAATATTATATATTAAACTATATATGAATTATTGGACTGTCAACTGTGGACTATCGACTGTGGACTAATAACATTGGACAGTTAAAATGAATTAAAATATTGATTATAACATATGAAACTAAATAATTCTTCAAGTTGCCACTTGATTTCGTCTTAAACATCATTTGTATCTTCACGATTACATTCTGCGTTCAAACCTTTCATGATTCTTGAAAACACCTCAATCGAGAGGATAAACCGATCGCACTTCATTTACGGGAGAAAAGATTGATGCATATAGTTATCCACCTGAAAACACTCGGAACCTGAATAAACGTTTAACACGTAGCTGTGCTAATTCCTTTAGCGTTATTATTACCGAAAATAACTTTGCATCTGCTGTTCGAGATAGCCAGTTTTGTCACAGCTCCAACAAGACAACTTTGACTTTTCGTACGAAACAACCTTATTATAACGTTGATATATACGCTTGCTCTTTTATTGTTACCAGGGAACCTTTCATATTCCACCATATTACCATCAGCGTTTAATCATCTAAAAACACAATTTTCCTAAAACCGCCTCAGATTAATAACCGAAGATTCAGATATCATAGCATTAGATGCAGAGGAAACAAAAAAATGGTAGATGGTCTAAACGACCAAAAGTTTGATGATAAAGAAAGGAGTGTTAGGAACGTTCGATAGAAAATTGGGTATTGAAAAACAGATTGAGCTACCCATGAAGGAGACCAAGGACAAATACAAGGACCAAACCCTATATTTAAAGGATTCAGGTAATTCTGGATCCGTTGAAATCTTTAGAGAATATCTTGCTCCGAAGTCATGTTAAAATCTTGCGGAAAATCTTTCTCCATCAACCATCGAACTTAGAAATTCCAAAATATCATCATCAATATCTTCGCTATTTCTGAGGATATTTTCATAAATATTCTCGTCCGAAATTATTTACCTCCTCGTACTTCCTGTGTATCATTATATTGGAAACATTCAATAGAAAATTTAGTACCGAAAAGCAGATTATGCGAAACTAGGAAGAAAGCCATGGACAAATCACAAAGAATAAGTTTGACTTCAAAGAATTCAAATGATTCAATGTCTGCTAAAGTCTTTAGTGAATATCTTGCTCCTTACTCTAAACCCTTACAGATAATAGTTTCTATCATCATCTGATCTTAGATATTCCGAGATATTATCGTATCTT
Source organism: Rutidosis leptorrhynchoides (assembly GCF_046630445.1). NCBI lineage: Eukaryota > Viridiplantae > Streptophyta > Magnoliopsida > Asterales > Asteraceae > Rutidosis > Rutidosis leptorrhynchoides. The sequence continues at coordinate 46,232,791 of NC_092334.1, read as the reverse complement.
TCATTATATATATCCTCCATATTTCTGGAGATATTTTTATAACTATTCTTATCCGAAATCATTAATCTCTTCGTGCTATCAGTATTACATCATATAGAAACTGTTAGTTTCTATATTCTGTAAACTTTCGAGCTTAAAATATGAATGTTATTAAAGTAATGTTGGGAACTGATGCATGAGTTAGTATAATATAATGACACTTGATCAACGTGATTATATTACAGTAATTCATGCTGAGTTTCTAATGAAACGTGATGATTCTCAGTACCATCATCATGTGCCATTTACATGACTCTTACATTCTATCTAATCTCTAAACATATCAAGAAAATATTTTCTTGATGATTCGGTCTTTTTCGAATATTCTAGTAATTTGACAAATCAAGATCGTGCCATTACGACTCCCTTCTTAGAATATTAAATATGTTCATTTCAAAATCCATACTTACAAATACGGGACCATTATTCGCTTGACTTAGAGTCGAGAAGAGAATAAAAAGGCAAAGAGCTTCGAAATATAAGGGAGGATATAAAGCCCAATGACAACACATAAATTACAAACCGTGCATATCAATACGTATTGCCACATAAAGGCACGAGAGAATTAAAAAAAAAACACTATAACCCCAAGGTAATAGTAGAAGTGAATAGATTCTTCCGGAGGCAGATGAAAGAGAAGAATGACAGATACGAAGGTTAGAAGTATATCAGGGATCAGAACGGGATGGAGCATATTGACAAATGTTTTAAAGTATGAGTTGAGGGAGGAAGAATAGAAGGTGTGAGTTGTAAGGAAAAGAAGGGGGTGGATTTATAGTGAAAAATCCGACAGAGAAATCGAAACAGATTATAGCATTTAATCAAAGGAGATCCTGATTTCATTAATCGCCAAAGAACTAAATTTTATTACGAAGATTTTCTTTAAATCCCTTAAATTCTGGAAATCAATCGTGACTACGTCACCAGTTAAGATAAACCTGTATTTACTCATTTCAATCTTTTATGATAGCTTCACTCGTACTCTTCGAGAAATCGAATTATTTTATCTATATTACTCAATGATGATAAAACTCTATATTCGTCATGAAAACATTTTTATGGTTAGCCATGACGACCTCACTCAAATTTCGGGACGAAATTTCTTTAACGGGTAGGTACTGTGATGACCCGGGAATTTCTGACCTAATTTAAACTTTAATCTTTATATGTTTCCGACACGATAAGCAAAGTCTATAATGTTGAGTCTCGAAAAGTTTGAAACTATATTCATGTAATCAATTACCCTTTGACTAATCTCGACGATTCACGAACAAATTATTTGTAAATAAAAATGTACTGGTGTATACATACATAAATGTAAATAAATATAATAATTGGAAATAATAATATTTAATCAATTGAATTAAGAATTTTTATTATTTATGATTAGTATTATATATTTCATATAAATAATAACATGTAATGTTAATATCTGATATAGTAAATTTAATTATAAATTAAACTATAATTGTAATAGTAATAATATCATTACTTTCAATATTTACATCTACAATAGTATCATTAATATTATTATGAAAATGGATGTAAATATAAATTGTTATACTATTATTACTAATATTATTGTAATTAGTATTATTATTAGTATTATCATTAATAACAATATTTTTGTATACATTTTATAGTGGTTATTATCATTAGTAATATTATTATTACTACTATATTATTATAAATTTACATTATTATTGTTATTAAGAGTATTGTTATTATAGTATTAAAATTAATTATAACTTATGACAAATGTTTTAAATTTGCATTATTATCTTGATAATATTAGTACTGATTTCCTAACATGTATCTGTATATAAAGGCATTCATATATATGTATATATATATATATATATATATAAATATACATATATATGAATGCCTTTATATACAGATACATGTTAGGAAATCAGTACTAATATTATCAAGATAATTATTGATAGTATTATTATTATTTACTAACACAAATTATTAATATTATTATTATTAATTAATATTACTATGATTGTTATTATTAATAATTATTATTAGTATTATTATTATTATTTATTATTGTTATCAAAATAATTATTATAATTAATACATTTAATTATTAATTATTAATAATTATCATTTAAACCATTAAAATTAAGGAAAAGAGGATAAATACGTTTTCTATATCTATTTAATCGCTTCATAATCGATTCTTGTCTCTAGTTGAATACAGAACGAATCCAAATCAATAGAGTAATTCCAAAATCAGTTGGACATCCATATCACTTTTATCTTATTTAATTTTATATCTATCCTTGATAAACAAATGTTGTCGACCATTTTAATTAGTACAAAATTGGATCAAATGCAGTGTAAAGGGTACCAGTCGGTTTACGTTGTCAATTATCAACCACAAAAACTTTCCACAGCCTTTAAATGAATTGAATTAAATTAAAAGGAAGCAAGGAACAGGTTCCTGCCCTGTTCGTGTATTTTTTTTTAAAATGCTCTAATTCTAATTTTGTTGCAAAATGTATAATTGTAGAAGTGCTAGGAATCTTTCATTTAATCTTTCTGTAAAGCGTCAAGTTCCAATTCATCTTATTGATCGATAGTTTTTGAGTCAAAGTTTAAACATCAAAAAGTCAACAAATGTTCTTCATTAAAATTCGAAATTATTTTGATATCTCCAGGTAAATTGTCAATTGAGAAAGCTTATAAATGTGATTTTAAATCTTTTTGGTGTTGCAAGTTTTGGCTAAAACGTTTTCAAACTCCCAATCAATAATTTAGTTTTTTTTTCTTTATTCCTTCGCTAAACAGCGTGCTGCAGTAGCAGCTATTTTGGCTTCCTTTTATATATTTTTTTTAATTAACATAAACATTTGATTTTTAATAATTAGTATTAATTTGAAGTATCAACAATTATTGTTTTAACGAATTAATTTCGATTTGGTCGAGAACTTTTTTTGAAGAAGATAAAGATATAGTGTAATAGAATCGAAGTGTTAAATAAATTTGACTGTGGGTTTAATCAGAAAGACAGTGAACGGAGCAATGGTATAGGGTGTTTGTCGGGAGCAAGGGGTCCTAGGTTCGAGTCCCTGCAAGGACTGTTATTTTTTTTTCTTTTCTAAGAGGTAGTTATTTTCATTTTTATTATTATTATTTTCATTTTTATTATTATTATCATTATTGTTAATATTATTGTTATTATTTTCTATTGTTATTATTACTAGTATGTTAAGTATTGCTATTAATATTTTTACTAATAAAAGTCGTAGTTATCCTTTTAGTATTATTATCATAATTACAAGTAGAATTATTATAATTATTACTAATATTATTAATATTATTATCCTTACAAAGTATTATTATTTAGTATTATTGTTATTATCACTAATAATTAATATAATAATAATTATTATTAGTACTAATATTATCACTAAATATTATTATTATTAGGATTACGAATTGATGTTATAGCAGCTTTAGATATTAGTTTAGAAATTAAACATGAAAATTATGATTACGGTTAACATAAGTAATGTTATTAATATTGCTTATTATTAAGTATTATGTACTAATATAAAAGTTATTATTTTCATTAACATTACTAATAAACTTTTCATTTTATTAAAAATTATTGTATTTATCATTATTATAAGATTTATTATTAAATCTCACATTAATATTATTATTAATATAATCACTAACACTATTATCATTATTATTAATACTAGTATTATCATTATTGTTATTTTAATCACTACTAATATTATTTGGTAATATTATAATTACTATTTTAACAAACAAAAGAAATATATATGTATAAGATATTTAATACACATAACATAACAAAATTTATATTTAATATATAAAAATGGATATATAATAATAGTGAAATATATAAGTTATTAATATAAAAGTTGTATTATCAATAATAATATATACATAATTGTTCGATTACAAAAATATGTTTTAATATAAATACGAATGATATAGGTTCGTGAATCCGAGGCCAACCCTGCATTGTTCAGTTGTTCAATATAGTCATATGTATTTTTACTACAAAATACATTAGGTGAGTTCCATTATTCCCTTTTTAAATGCTTTTGCAATATATATTTTTGGGACTGAGAATACATGCGCTGTTTTATAACTGGTTTATGAAATAGACACAAGTAATTGAAACTACATTATATGGTTGAATGATCGAAATCGAATATGCCCCTTTTAGTCTGGTAATCTAAGAATTAGGGAACAGACACCCTAATTGACGCGAACTCTAAAGATAGATCTATCGGGCCCAACAAGCCCCATCCAAAGTACCGGATGCTTTAGTACTTCGAAATTTATATCATGTCCGAAGGAGGATCCCGGAATGATGGGGATATTCTTATATGCATATTGTGAATGTCGGTTACCAGGTGTTCAATCCATATGAATGATATTTTTGTCTCTATGCATGGGACGTATGTTTACGAGAAATGGAAATATGAAATCTTGTGGTCTTTTAAAATGATGAAAATGTTTATTTATGTTAAACTAATGAACTCACCAACCTTTTGGTTGACACTTGAAAGCATGTTTATTCTCAGGTATGAAAGAAATCTTCCGCTGTGCATTTGCTCATCTTAGAGATATTACTTGGAGTCATTCATGACATATTTCAAAAGACGTTGCATTCGAGTCATTGAGTTCATCAAGAATAATATCAAGTCATTTATAGTTTAGATATATTATGAAATGGTTTGCATACCGTCAACTTTCGATGTAAAGAAAGATTGTCTTTTAAAACGAATGCAATGTTTGTAAAATGTATCATATAGAGGTCAAGTACCTCGTGATGTAATCAACTGTTGTGAATCGTTTATAATCGATATGGACGTTGTCCGGATGTATTAGGACGGGTCTTCACAAATGGGGGGTTGTTAGTCCCAATAGATCTATCCTTAGAATTCGCGTCAATTAGGTGTCATTTCCCTAATTCTTAGGTTACCAGACTTGAAGGGCGATATTCGGTTTAATAATCCAACCATATAATGTAGTTTTGATTACTTGTGTCTATTTCGTTAAACATTTATAAAAGTAGCGCATGTATTCTCAGTTCCAAAAATATATATTGCAAAAGCATTTAAAAAGGGAACAAATGAAACTCACAATACGATATTTTGTAGTAAAAATATGCATACGACGATACTGAACAATGCAGGGTTGGCCTCGGATTCACGAACCTATATCAAGTATGTATATTAACACATATAATAATATTCAAATAAATATATATTTTGATATTAGTAATATACTTGTGATATTAAATTTAATATTAATAATTACTTAAATATATTTATCTTATATATATATATATATATATATTCTATTAAATTATCTTTATAATCTATTATATACTTTATTAAAATATTTTGAATAAGTACTTTGTATTAATATTTTTAAATACTCATACTTTTTAATATGATAACATTTTTAATAAATTCGAGTTATATTAAAATGTAAATGATTAAAAAGTATTTTATTAGTGAAAGTAGTATACTTATTATATATACTTCTATATATCTAAAGTTTGTATCTAATTTATAACATCTATCTTTTAGGTTAAGATCATAAAATATAGTTACATTTTACATACGAAATATATTTAAAACTAAAGTTATAGTTAGTAATATTGATTATAATAATAATAATGATAAAAATAATACTATCCTTAATAAAAAGATAAATTTAAAAATAGTGATACTTTTAATAATAATGATAATAATAATAGTAATACTGATAATAATAATAATAACTATAATAATAATCTTACTAATAATAATAATAATAATAATAATAATAATAATAATAATAATAATAATAATAATAATAATATAATAATAATAATAATAATAATAATAATAATAATAATAATAATAATAATAATAATAATAATAAGTATACTACCTTAAAGAATAGCTTCCTTAAAAAAATGCCACAGCCCGGGCTCGAACCCGTGACCTCTTGGTTAAACCAAACAACACCCTAACCATTCCACTGTCCATTCAATTCTGTTTATCTCATAACCCAAATATAATTAACCCGATTATGTATCTGTTTTATGTTTCCTCCTTATGTGTAAACTCAATTAAGTCATTAATGGCCCAAGGTAGATAAACAAACACGGCCCAAGTTGCACAACTAAATAATCCCAACTCAAAAATTAATTTCGGTCCATTGTACTTGTGTTTAGAATTATAACAGAAATATAAGTCACACAACTTTGCTTGTATCACTTGCTCGATTTGGGTCAATTACGGCCATCTCGTCAATACAGTCACAGAATCATCGTCGCCATATTCTACTATTCATCGTCCTCATTGTTTATCTTCTTCCTCTACTGTATTCATCTTCACCACGACTTAACAGTCTCCTCGAGAGTTGCCTGAACAATGAACGTAGTACCATTTGAATAGCACCATACATAAAGAGTTACTGTGTAAACGCTTTTAGAATTTCTATCGCTAGAATTACTATCACCTAGTATAGTAGGATTTATATAATACTAAAACAGAAGTAGCAATTTAACTTCATTGGTGATGATTACAAGGACTGGGCAGTAGCAGTTGATCGAGAGGAAAGGAAAAGAAAGAGTAAAAGAAAGTATTAGTTGCAAAAATAAATAAATAAAAATAAAAATAAAATAAAAATAGCGACTGTTTTGGGTGGATTCATGAAATTTGCAGGCGCGGTGGTGATTGGTGGTTGATGGTGATCGAGTTACATGAAAATAAAGGTGTTGTGTGCTTGGTTGGTCTTGATGGGTTGTAGTTGCCGAAGGTGATAACGGTTAAATGGGTTTGGGTGGCGATGGGTGGTTATAGATGGCTTGGTGAAGAAGGTGGTCGAAGTGGAAGGTGCTCACGATGATAGTTCTTCATGGTGGTAGGGTGGTGGTCTAGTCAGGTGGTGAATGGTTCTCTCGGACAGAGGTAGGAGAGGGAGAAGGGAGATGGAGTCATGAAAGTGATGAGTGTTCTCCTTCATTCATCTCTGCATATCTGTATGTATCTCTATATAATATATTTATAATATAAAGTAATAATATAATAATTAAAGTCTTAAAAAAAACAGATAGATAAATTTCTCTCTCCTCATGGCAATTCTGGCGGGAAAAGTTGTTACAACCAATTCTGCCATTGTTGTCATCTAATCAAGCTTTTTTACACCAATTGAGATATTTTTTCATCCGGTTTTCAGCAATTTTACATTCAATTCAAGTTTTATAGCGAATCTAAGTATTGATCATGTCTTTAGATAACAGAAGAACTCCTCGTGTTTCTAAAATTCCAGCCAAATTTGATGACACAGTCAATGATCTACACAAGAATAAGAAAAAGAATGAATCGAAGATTAATAATACTAAGAAGAACTCAATTGGTAAATCTGGAGAGAATGCAATCCTATCTGGAATTGGTAACCCTAATTCTGCTGGTAACCCTAATTCTGCTGGTAATAAAGGGAAAGTAGCTGATGTAAGCAAGAGTATTACTACAGAACCTCCTTTGGCACCTGCAAATACAATTACAAAAGAATCAATCACTGTAAGTACTGTTGAGGTTGAAATGCATTCAAATGATTCAGTTGTGAATAGTCCAATTGCTAGTTTGTCATATGCAAAAGTGGTTTCTCAAGTCAATGATACCTTAAGTAAGAGTCTGGATTTTATTCCACCTGGTATTGATGTTGATGGTAATGAAATTGTTATTTTTGATGAAGATCTAGTCAGTGAAGGTTGTGCTAAGTGGAATAAAACAGCTTATGGGTATCTTATAGGTTGTACTATGCCTTATACTCTTCTAAGGTTTAATTTGAGGAAAATGTGGAGACAATTTGGACTAAGTGATGTTATAATGGATAGTAAAAACATTTGTTACTTTAAGTTTGACACAGAAGATGGTATGAACAAGGTCATTGAGAGTAGCCCTTGGATAGTTAATGGCAAACCATTGGTGGTTAACAAATGGCATCCTGGTATGAATGTGGAGAAAAAGGAACCAGAAACTTTACTTGTTTGGGTTCAACTGTAAAATCTCCCTCTTGAGGCTTGGAGCATGAAAGGTATAAGTTCTATTGCTAGCAGAATAGGCAACCCTATAAGCATGGATACTGTGACTACTAAAATGTGCCATAATTGTGTGGGTAGAGCTGATTTTGCTAGGGTATTTGTTGACATTGATGCTAAAAAGGATTATGTTGATAAAGTTGAAGTGCATTATCAAGATAAAGATAAGAAAGTTAAAAGTAAAATGCATATTGAAATTGAGTATGCATGGAAGCCTAGAAAATGTCAATTCTGTGCAGTATTTGGGCATGATTTTAAAGGGTGCACTATTAGACCTAGAACTGAAGAAGAAGATCAAAATGCAAAGAAAGATAGGGAGGCTAAGATTGATCAAGCTGGGTTTAAAGAGGTCAAATTCAGGAAGGTCAATGTGAAAGAAAATCATGCTAATGGGAAGAAAGAATGGAATAAGCAGAATGTGAGAACTGAATATAGACCAAAGGACCCTAAAGAAAACAAGGGATATGATGAGCAGAGTAAAAAGTGGAAGTTAAATGGCAAAGAAGCTACTTCTTTTAAACAGAGTGCAAATAAATATGCAGTTCTAGCTGAAAATCATGAAGAAGATTTAGCTAAGGATAGTATGGAAGATCCTTTGTTTGATAAAAGAAGTATTGTTGATAAATTCATAGAGAAGAAAGCTAAGCCTACTAAAGATGTTATGGTGGACTGGAACTATGATATGAAGATGTATTTTAAAATTGAATGGGACAAGATGCAGAAAAAACAAAATAGCTTACCGGATGATGATATCATTAGTGATGATGATGAGATGCATGTCATTGATAATGAATTGAAGGGCAATGGCTCTAGTGCTGCAATCTTGTAATTTCTCATGGATTTAAAAATTGCATCCTGGAACATTAGAGGTATGTGTAATGAGAATAAACAAAAGGAATTGAGAAATATTATTAGGGATGAGAAGCTTAGTATGTGCACTATCATAGAAACACATTTGAAACCTAATAATATTGATGATGCTTGCAATAAGGTTTTTGGAAGATGGGTGATGTCAAAGCAAAGGTGTATATAAAATAGATTATATTTTACAAGGAAATACTATTAAATATTATACAATTTTACACAAGATATTTATTTATTTATAGAATGGATATACTTAAACCTTGCTACAACACTTATAGGCAGTGTACCTAATCGTACAATAGTGTAGTTTTTAATAAGTCCGGTTCGTTCCACAGGGAAAATCTTTAAACAAAGCTTAACGCTATATTAGTTTACTTTTATAAAAATACAAATATATATATATAAGTAATATTATTATTATAAAGGGGGGTTTTTACCATTTAATGACCGGTTTGTCGATTTTAAAACTTTAGTCGCAGTTAAAACCAAATGTAAAAAAAAAATACAAGACTTAATTTAAAGCGTAAAGTAAATAACGATAATGAAATTGCGATAAATAAAAGTGCGATAAAATAAACTTGCGATAATTAAAAGTACGATAATTAAAAGTGCAATTAAATACAATAACAATAAAATAAAATGCGATAATTAGAAGTGCAATTAAATATAAAATAAAGGAAATTAAATATGAAATAAAATAATTATGCTTATTTAAACTTCCGTAATCATGATGTTTGACGTGTTAATTTTAGTTTTATGCCCATGGGTTAATTGTCCTTTGTCCTGGATTATTTAATATGTCCGTCTGGTTTTTGTCCATAACAGTCCATCAGTCATAAATATAAAGTGCGAGTGTCCTCGTCAAATTATGCTTATACCCGAAGTTAAATATTCCAACTAATTAGGGACTTAAACTGTAACAAGATTTTAATACTTTGTTTAATAATTACACCAGGATGTCAACTGAGTGTAACCCAAGGTTTTAATACTTTGTTATCAATTATACCAAGTGTCCTTGTACATAATTTCATCCCTGTTTTAATTATTCTAGTGGCTATTAATCCATTCCCGTGTCCGGTTAAATGAACGATTATTCGTACATATAAATACCCCGCCCATCGTGTCCGATCGAGTGTTTATGGTAATTTATGGGTACGTCCAATTATAAATCTTTATATTAACATTAACAAACTATCATTTAGTTAAACAAATATAAAGCCCATTAATAGCCCATAGTCTAATTTCCACAAGTGTCGTTCTTTTGTCCAAGCCCCAATTATGGTACAAAGCCCAATTACCCAATTTTAGTAATTAGCCCAACATCATGATTACTTCGGATTAAATAAGCATAATAATACTTAGCTATGAGACATTAATGAAAAAAGGTTGAACATAACTTACAATGATTAAAAATAGCGTAGTGTTACACGGACAGAATTTCGACTTACACCCTTACAACATTCGCTAACATACCCTTATTATTAGAATTATAATTAAAATTAAAATTAAAATATAAATATAAATATATTTACGTATACATATATAGAGAGAGATTGAATTTTTTGATATGAAAATGAACAGAATTTGTTTGCTTTTATAGGGAATTGAGTTCAGGGGGTCTCCGCGACTTGCGGCCTTTTCTGCCTTCAAACTCCGCGAGTCGCGGAGTTTGAAATTCCAGCTCACCAACTTTGGAGTCTTTCTTGCCGACGGATTTTTATTATTTATATAATATATAAATAATTATAAGAATTATTTAAATGTTATATTATATTTATGTGCATAGTTGACTTGTAATTTTTAGTCCGTTGCGTCGAGCGTTGAGAGTTGACTCTGGTCCCGGTTCCGGATTTTCGAACGTCCTTGCGTACAATTTAATATCTTGTACTTTGCGTTTTGAATCTTGTACTCTTGTAATTTCGAGACGTTTCTTATCAATAATTGGAACCTCTTTGATTGTATTTTGTACTTTTGAGCTTTTTGGTCGTTTGCATCTTCAATTCGTCGAATCTGTCTTTTGTCTTCACCTTTTAATATTTAAACGAATATCACTTGTAAATAGAACAATTGCAACTAAAAGCTTGTCTTTCTTGAGGAATAATGCTATGAAATATATGTTCATTTTTAGCATTATCAAATATTTCCACACTTAAGCGTTGCTTGTCCTCAAGCAATATAGTCTTGAAATACCATAATCACTTCTTTATTCTTCACACTTTGTACATCAGTGATTTCTTTACGGCGGTATAAACAATGGTAGTAACGTTGTGGTTTACAGTCCCATATGACTATAAAAATTTAGATCCTTTAAAGAAATTGGATCTTTATGAAAACATTTGATCTTTTGAAAATTAAATCTAGCTTTTACCCTAGATAAGTTTTCTGGAATAACCCTTCACCGGTGTTTGCAAGTTCTTTTTGTGGGTTTGGTGGGTTTCAGATTTGAAAATTTTAGCTCAAAACTTGCGGTTTTGTGTCACCCACTTGCTAACCTTGTATTAGGAAAGCAACACGTCCAGTTTACTTGCTCCGTATATTACCTTTCGATAAACTACCATCCGGTTGTAAAGGAAAGCGTTGAACAAGCAACTGTTAAGGCAATGTCCTCTGACATGCTTTTAATTATGGTCTTTTAACGTGTCGGACGCAATTACTATCCTTTGTAGGAGCAATAGTAAAGCTCACCCTTATAATTTTTCGGTCTGGCACAAGGTCCTGTCTTTGACCATGCTATGCAACCACCGTTCTTACGGTTGACACCCGATTTAGTTCAGGTGACCTAATGAATTCCAGGTGAATTCCTAGGATTTTACGTTCAATGGTAATGAACGCATTGAAAATGGGTTTTCAGAAAACAAATCGGTTTATAATTTGATCAAAATATTTTCTCGTTCAAGCTCGAGTTTAGATATCATCGAATTCCATGAGTTTGTAATTCTCAATCTTTAAGGTCAATCTCTAGGATTGAGTAATATCAGTCTTAAAAGCTGATTTTTGATCTTTAAGGAGATTATCCTTTCTAGGGATCTGATTCATTAATCTTATCAAGCTAATTTGCACGGTGCCCCCCCCCCCATTGTACGAGATAAATCCTTCTCATGGTTAGGATAAATCTGACCACTTGGCGACCCTGTTTAATGCTGAGGTCCGTGGATTTCCTGCTGATTTTAGTGATGACTTTTCTAGGTTTTTCGTCAACCTACAGCTGGTCTGGACGACAACTTCATGACCTAAATCAAGAAGCGCGTTTCTTTTTCGGAAGACTTTACTTCCTTTTAATGATGGAATTGATTCATCGTGTAGATCCATCTCTTTTTTTCTTTCATCGGGCAAAACTTTTTAGATTAGTCCAAAGCAAAAGTATTTTCAGTTATTTGTACAAAAATATGTGATATATGTTTTGAAAAACTTGGTAAATTTTCCCACACTTGGCTTTTATTTTCCTTTTTATTGCCTTTTTGTTCTCCTCTATTCCATTCTTAAATGAATTCTAACATTTTGGTTTGTTTCTCAATTTATGTCATTTCCGAGGTAACAATAATTTCGGTGTTAACACCTAGTTTTATCGTTCATAAATATGTATAAACATGATTTTGAGTTCATTTAGTTGAAAATTTTGAAAATTTTTACTAGAAGTGGGTAGTCAGTATATAAGACTAGGGCTGTTCTTTATTATCAGAGAGCACTAGATTCTAATACAACTACTGCTTTACTAGTATTTTTAATGGTAACCAAGTGTATGAAGTAAAAAATATTAAAAATCCGAAAGAATTTAACCCCTTCCCACACTTAAGATCTTGCAATGCCCTCATTTGCAAGAAATGAGTAACATTTTAAATTATTGAGGGTGATTAGAGTAGAAATGATTAAATTTTACCAAAGTTTCCAAACATATTTGTGTTTGCTTGCTGAATGATAAATGGTGCATATCATTTGTTCATTCCGTCTTGTTGTTATTTCACATATATTTTGCATCTTGTCGTCAAAATTAGTTGCTTTTGCCGAACTTAATGCCAGTCTTTGAAAATGCGTTGTTTTACCCTGTTGTGTACATAAGATAAACTGCAAACATATATACATATTTTTGAAGTTTGGTATATTACCCCACATTCAAAACTTATTAAAATCTAATAATAAAATTTAGAAAATTATAAAAACTAATACAAATCCAACATAAGTATTAAATGTATCAACATTACAAATAATAAAATAAATAAAACTAAGTAGACTAGGGATGATACTGATACCAGAAGGGGTTCCATGCATAACCATATGTGCTATAAAATGCTTCTCCTGGGTTATACGTAGGATACGGTGGTTGCATCTCTATAGACCAGGGAGGGAATATGGGCGTTGGGGTAGGAATATAGTTTCTACCTATATGTTGGCAATAAGCTATGATTTTGTTTTGATGAACTTTCCAATCTTCAAATGCTCTATGTCTAGCATTTTCATACTCTTGTGAAGCTATAAACCTTTGCATTTCTGCCATTTCATTTCCCCCTCCTACATTACCTTGCTGTTGGTTTCTCTCAACCTGTGGATGTCTACCATTATATCGTACTGCAGCGTTATTTCGCCTCTTCAAAACTTTAGCACCATGGTATAGATTTAAACCTATTGTATCTTGGGGTTCTGGTTCTTCGATTAATAATCCCCCCCGACTTATATCCACATTGAGATATTCAGCAATCAAAGTAATAAATATACCACCTCCTATTATGATATGCGATCTCATCCCCCTAACCATAGCTGATAAATAATAACCCACACAATATGGTATACTTACAGCGCTTTGTGGGTCTCGAATACACATGTGGTAAAACAAATCCTGTTCATTTACCTTTTCCTTATTCTTACCTCTTTGTGTAATCGAATTAGCTAAAAATCTATGAATTACTCTTAACTCTGCTCTATCTATATCCAAATAAGAGTAATTTCCCCCTTTGAATCGGTGATGGCTAGTCATTTGACTCCATACACCATGTGTATCAAAATTTTCGTCTATCTTTCTACCATTTAGTATCAACCCTCTACAATTGGCAGACGCTAACTCCTCAGGCGTATATATACGTAAGTCCTGAGCCATGTCTAGTAAAGACATGTGTCGCATCGAACCTCCTAACAAAAATCTAATAAAAGATCGATCGGTTAAACTAGCTACCCGATCATTTAACTCTATACTACACAACAATTCTTCACACCATACTTTATATACAGGTCTACGCATGTTGAATAACTGTACCCAATCGTTGAAAGTAGAATTACCATACCTCTGTGCAAGTAATTCCCTAATTGGCCCGGCCAATTCTACAGCTTCTAATGGTCCCCATTCTATGACCCTAGGTACCTCAACAGCTTTAGAATGAAGAGTATGCAATCCTCTTTGGTATTTTGGATAATCTATCCAACGTATGTCAAATCTCAAGTTCGGGTGCAAATCTTCTAAGTGCATATCAGAAAATGTCATTACTGGATGAGGTATATCTTGCTTGTAGTAGTTATCCACCTCCTGTTGGTCCGCATTCTCAGGAGGAGCATTGCGAGCTTGGGATGAAGATTCACCCCTTTCAGTCTGCAAAACACATCAAACACAATTTTTGTGCATCCAAATATGCATTAATGTCAGCAAAATCATCAATCAAAATAATTACAATAACATGTCCAATTTATATCAAACTTAAGCTCATTTTCATATTTTTATCAAATCTACACTTTTTCAAATAAGCATATACGAAAATGTTCATCAAGTTCATAAGCATTCAACTCAAATAACATGTCAAAATAATCATTACTAGCATTAAACAAGTCTCAATTGGCATTATCTCTCAAAAATCAAGTTCATGAATTTTAGACTTGAAAAAGTCCACTTTAATTCTCAAAATCATGTTTAGGCTCAAATTTTGGATCTTTTAACTACCTAAACATGTTACACTACTTAATTTAGCAACAATTCATGACAAAAATCGGCCATAACCTGTTTATATCAAAAAGCCCCAAATTGCTCAAGAACACAAACCCTAGATTACTCAAAATTTGAAGTTTAAGGCTTCTAATCATGTTAAATAGCATCAATCTAGGTTATACAAGCATAATACATAAGCAATTTAAGCATAATTAAACTAAAAAGCATCAAAATCGAATTGGGTATAAAATTGCTCAAGAACACCAATTTTCGGATTAAATGGTGTTTAGGTGTAGAAATTTACCGTTTTTCTTGAGTAATTCCTTGATAGCATCCTTCTTAACATGATTTTAGTAAAAGATTTGATGATTAACGGTGAAAAATTGTGAATTTGGGAGTGTTTTCTCGGGTTTTTTCGGGTGTTATTTCGCAGTATTTTTGTGGTGTGGTGTGTGGACTGATCAGTTTACGTTTTTATTTTTTTCTGGGTTTTGGTCCCTCCGCGAGTCGCGGTGTTTCACCCTTCAAACTCCGCGAGTCGCGGGGTTTGATATTTTTTTTTTAAATAAAATCTTAACTTATAAAACAAATATAAAATAAATTTAAAATTTTGTTTTCCTTTATTATTTAGGACGAGGTCGTTTCGGATCGATGTCCTAGTCCGTCATTCGACAAAATTTTAAAATTTGTCTTTTTCAAGCGATTGTTTTAAAAGCTTAGATTTTTGGGTTTTTTAATGTTTTTGGCATACTTTAATTCAATAAGATTAAAAATAATGGTAATAAAAGTTCTCGTCCCTTCCTCGGGTAAAGCAATTTCGGTTCAAAGACCTAGTCTTCAACTTACGATGAATTTTAAAAATCATATTTTTAACTTAGCGAAATAAAGTAAATTTTTGTTTTTAAATTCACACCAAACTTAAATTTAAAATGCATAAAATTCAAAATTAATATTAAAAATTCACACCAAACTTAATTAAAAATTCATATTATAAATTCACACCAAACTTATATTATATTTTTGTTTTCATACAAACTTATATTAAAAATATTAATTTTTCAAATATTGACAAACTTAAATATATTGATTTTACAAAGTTTACAACATTAATTTAAGATTTATATATTAATTTTAAAAACAAAGTAAAAATAAAATTAAAAATCTTTTTGGCTTTTATCCCACTTTAATCAATCAAATATTATCAAAAATATGTGCCCCTCTTTTCGGTAAAGTAATTTCAGTTCCATGACCTAATTTAACTCATGACGAATTTTTGAAATATTTTAAGTTGATTGATTAAAGATATTTATACCTTAAGAATAAACGTTAAATTTCGCAGTGATGTAATAAATTTTTGTATGACATCAATAATTTCGGTCGCCAAACCTAATTTTATTCAATACCAATTTAATACTTTATAGCGAACAAATTAGCGTTTATTATCAAAAGGTTAAAAATAAAAATAAAAAAATAAAAACAAAAAAACTGTACAGACTTACCCGTGAGATAGTATTCTTAGTTATACGATCTATCCCATTCATAAGATAGTCGGTTTAATTGGTTTTCCATGGCTACATAGGCGTAACCTCGAGCATTCAGTGTTTTTTTCTTCTAAACATATGAACGGTCCGTCTATGCATAAAGTAACAAATTCTGTATTTGAATAGGTTTGATTATTTGAACATTTACCTCCATGTGACCATTTTCCGCATTTGTGACATCTTTCTAGGTGTCGTGCTCTTCTTTTCGCTGCGGATTTTGATTTTCCTTTACCTAATTGTAACTTATTATCTTCGCATCTGGATTCTTTTCTTACTCCGTCCAATCTTTCTCTGATTACTGATACTATTTCACTCGGAAGTGTGTCATTATTACGTTTAGTGATCAAAGCGTGTAGCATTAGACCATGGTTTAGTTCACAGGCAGTCTTCATTTCCTAAAAAAAAATAAAAATTCAGAATGGGGGGAGAAGACTAGTTCTTTAGGGTCTGCTAGGGAAAGACCATTCGGGTTCCATTTTCGAGAACTACACGAAAACAGACAATCTAATTCTAACAGAAATACATATTATCCTTTAAAGACTTGATTCTCCCCACACTTAGTTAGCTGTGGTATCGAAATTGTGATTAACTTCGTTGTCGACTTCCATTGGACTATCTATGTAATGTTTAACTCTGTGACCATTAACTTTAAGTTCAATCCCATTTGAATTTATTAACTCTACTGTTCCGTATGGGAAAACTCTTTTGACTATGAATGGTCCAGGCCATCTTGATTTCAATTTTCCAGGAAATAGCTTGAATCGTGAATTGAAAAGAAGAACTCTGTCTCCTTCTTTAAATTCTTTTAAACTTCTGATTCTTTTATCATGCCATTTCTTTGTTCTTTCCTTATAGATTAACGAATTTTCGTATGCTTCATGTCTTAATTCTTCTAATTCGTTTAGTTGACTTAATCATAGATGTCCGGCTTCATGTAAATCAAGATTACATGTCTTCAAAGCCCAAAATGCTTTGTGTTCAATTTCTACTGGAAGATGACATGCTTTTCCGTAAACGAGTCTAAAAGGTGTGGTTCCAATTGGAGTTTTGTAGGCTGTTTTAAAAGCCCAGAGTGCATCCTCCAATTTAATGGACCATTCCTTCGGATTTGATCCTACGGTTTTCTCTAGAATACGTTTTAAAGCTCGGTTGGTATTTTCAACTTGTCCACTTGTTTGTGGATGATAAGCAGTGGAGATTTTATGAGTTACTCCATATCTTTTAAGAACTTTCTCAAGTTGATTATTACAGAAATGAGTACCCCGATCACTCATTAAAGCTTTCGGTGTTCCAAACCTTGCAAAAAGACGTTTTAAAAAGTTGACTACAACTCGTGCATCATTAGTTGGGAGAGCTTGTGCTTCTGCCCATTTAGATACATAATCAATGGCAACGAGAATGTAGAGATTATTATGAGATTTTGGAAATGGACCCATAAAGTCAATACCCCAAATGTCAAATACTTCACATACTTGAATAACATTTTGTGGCATTTCATCACGTTGACTTATTTTTCCGGCCCTTTGACAAGCATCACAGGATTTGCAAAGAAGGTGTGCGTCTTTGTAAATTGTAGGCCAATAGAATCCAGCTTCATAAACTTTTCTTGCTGTTAATTGAGGCCCATAATGCCCTCCTGTTGGTCCTGTGTGACAATGGTTTAAGATTTTACTAGCTTCATCTCCGAATACACATCGGCGTATTATTCCATCGGGACAACTTTTAAACAAATGTGGATCTTCCCAGAAATAGTGTTTTATATCACTAAAGAATTTCTTTCGTTTTTGGTATGATAATCCTTTTTCAAGGTATCCACAAACTAAGTAGTTTGCATAGTCTGCAAACTATGGGATTTCATTATAATCTATCTTCAATAGATATTCATCAGGAAAGTTGTCTTGTATGGCCGATTCATTTAGAACTTCTAATTCGGGATTTTCAAGACGAGAAAGATGATCAGCGGCGAGATTTTCTGCTCCTTTTTTATCTCGGATTTCAATATCGAATTCTTGTAAGAGTAAGATCCAACGGATTAATCTTGGTTTGGCATCTTGTTTCGAAAATAGGTATCTAAGAGCAGAATGGTCGGTATAGACCACCGTTTTAGCTAGAACGAGATATGAACGAAATTTGTCAAAAGCAAAGACAATAGCAAGGAGTTCTTTTTCAGTAGTTGTATAATTTGTTTGTGCTCCTTGTAACGTCTTACTAGCATAATATATAGGTTGAAATCGTTTTTCAATCCTTTGTCCTAAAACGGCTCCCATTGCAAAATCACTTGCATCGCATATTAGTTCAAACTGTAGATTCCAATTTGGTGTTATCATGATCGGCGCATTAGTGAGTTTTTCTTTAAGAATATTAAAAGATTTGATACATTCATCTGAAAAGATGAATGGAGCATTCTTTTCTAGGAGTTTATTCATAGGAGTGGCAATTTTAGAAAAATCTTTAATGAAACGTCGGTAAAAACCGGCATGCCCTAGAAAACTCCTAACTCCTCTAACATTGGTGGGACGTGGAAGTTTAGCAATTACATCTACTTTAGCTCTATCCACTTTAATTCCTTCCTTTGAAATTTTATGACCAAGAACGATGCCTTCTTTAACCATGAAATGGCATTTCTTCCAATTAAGAACTAGATTTGATTGTTCGCATCTAATAAGCATTCGTTCCAGATTAACTAGACATGATTCAAATGTATCACCGAAGACTGAAAAGTCATCCATGAAAACTTCCATGCATTCTTCTATCATGTCATGAAAAATCGCCATCATACACCTTTGAAAGGTTGCAGGGGCGTTGCAAAGTCCAAATGGCATGCGTTTGTAAGCAAAAGTACCATAAGGGCACGTGAATGTGGTTTTCTCTTGGTCTTCGGGTGCTATTGAAATTTGAAAATATCCGGAAAAACCATCTAGAAAACAATAGTAACTGTTTCCGGCTAATATTTCCAACATTTGATCAATGAAAGGTAAGGGAAAGTGATCTTTTCTGGTGGCGTCATTTAATTTTCTATAATCAATACATACACGCCATCCTGTTACAGTCCTAGTCGGAATAAGCTCATTTTTCTCATTTGTAATGACAGTCATGCCACCCTTCTTAGGCACGCATTGAACTGGGCTTACCCATGGACTATCAGAGATTAGATAAATTAAACTTGCATCTAGCAGTTTAATAATTTCTTTCTTAACAACATCTTGCATATTCGGATTTAGTCTTCGTTGGCGTTGCACATACGTTTTATGACCTTCTTCCATAAGGATTTTATGTGTGCAATACGAAGGACTTATTCCTTTTATATCATGAATCTTCCATGCAATGGCTGGTTTTTGAGCTTTCAACATAGAAATGAGTTGAGATTTCTCATTTTCAGTAAGAGAAGACGATATTATTATAGGTAATTCAGATTCACCATGTAAATAAGCATATTCCAAATGGTTTGGAAGTGGCTTTAACTCTAATATCGGTGGTTCTTCTATCGATGATTTATATCGATATCTGTCTTCTTCTTTTAGCATTTGAATTTCTTCTGTTGTTGGTTCATATCCATTAGCCATTAGTGTAGCTAACATTTCAGTTTCATCAATTGGTTCAGTTCCTTCTCCTAAAGAACATTCTCCTGTTCCTTGTAATTCTGGAAATTCTTCTAACAATTCTGCATGTGAATCTATAGTTTGAATATAATAACATGTATCATCTGCAGATTACGGTTGTTGCATTGCTCTATCAACTGAAAAGGTAACACTCTCATCCTCTATACTTAGGGTCAGTTTCTTACCAAACACGTCTATCATTGCTTTAGCCGTGTTTAAGAATGGTCTTCCTAATATGAGAGGAACTTGAGAATCTTCTTCCATATCCAGAACAACAAAATCTACTGGAAATACTAAAGTACCAACTTTAACTAGCATATTCTCCATTATCCCTCTAGGATATTTTATTGATCTATCGGCTAGTTGTATGCTTATTCGTGTTGGTTTCAATTCTCCAAGGTCTAGTTTAGTGTATAGTGAATACGGCATTAAATTTATACTAGCACCTAAGTTTTCCAATGCTTCTATTGAACTAAGACTACCCAGAAAATATGGAATTGTGAAACTTCCTGGATCAGATAGTTTTTCTGGTATCTTATTCAACAGCACTGCTGAACAATTAGCATTCATAGTAACGGCCGAGAGTTCTTCCATTTTCTTTCTATTTGAGATTAGATCTTTCAAGAATTTAGCATATCTAGGCATTCCTGAAATCACATCAATGAAAGGAAGATTTACATTTATCTGTTTAAACATATCCAAGAATTTGGATTGCTCGGCTTCAAGTTTCTCTTTCTTCATTTTACTCGGGTAAGGAAGTGGTGGTTGGTATGGTTTAACATAAGGTTTAGCCTTAACTGTGTTATCTTCATTAACCTTCTCAACTACTGGTTCTTTTTCCTTATCTTGTTCAGGTTGTGGTTCTTGTGGAGTAGGAATA
Organism: Rutidosis leptorrhynchoides; assembly: GCF_046630445.1. NCBI lineage: Eukaryota > Viridiplantae > Streptophyta > Magnoliopsida > Asterales > Asteraceae > Rutidosis > Rutidosis leptorrhynchoides. The sequence continues at coordinate 46,211,865 of NC_092334.1, read as the reverse complement.
GTTTCATTAGAAGTTACAAGTATTTCAGGTGGTTTAAGTGTTGTACCACTTCTTGTGGTAATGGCTTTAGCTGTTTCATTCCGGGGGTTAGCATTTGTATCACTAGGTAGACTTCCCGGTTTTCTTTCACCTATTAACCTTGCTAGGTTATTTACTTCTTGTTTCAAGTTTTGAGTAGAAGCTTGTTGATTTCTAAATGCTTGAGCATTTTGTTCATTAGTTTGTTTCTGAGATGTGAAAAACTGCGTTTGAGTTTCAATTAGCTTCGTCATCATATCTTCTAAATTTGGCTTTTTATCATCGGTTTGTTGTGGTGGTTTGTTTTGAAAATTAGGTCTTTGCTGATTGTAAGTATTGTTGGATACTTGGTGATTACTTAGTGGTTCAGGATCTATGAATTGTCCCTGAATATTCTCCGGATTCTCAATTGTGAGGTCGGGTTCAAAAAATGGATTATCGACGGCTACAATATTAGCTAGATGTCTTGATCTAGTTACAAGTGGTGAACGTACAAAAGGTGGTGAACGTCTTGCTCGGTGCATTCACTGAATATCCTATTAGTTTTTAAAAGGAAAGAAAAAATTATATAAGTTATCCAATTAATAGACTTTTCTTATTTTGCCCACGTTTCGAATAGCCAAAAGATGCAGCAGAGGGGCAGGATTCATTTGGTCTCAATATAATTGAGGACTGTTTGGCTCCAATAACCCGGTCCACATACAAATCCAACTATTACTACGAACCAGAAAATTTTGATGTCTATCAATTTAACCACATAAAATAAATTTTCTTAATTTTAAGAAATTTAGATAAGAAGTAGAATAAAAATCTATATCCTAAAAACTAGAATGACGAGAAATAAGAAAGAAAAAGAGCGTGTCGAAAAAGGTCGAAAAAAATAAAAATAAGAAAGAAAAAGAGTGACTTATAGAACTTAAAAACACTCGACTAACCCAACCTTATTACTATCACTAACTTAAAATTATAATCGCAAATTGAGATTACTAATTGGAATGATAATTGATACATAGGTAAAAGGCGTCTAAAAATATTAAAGCTTACAAGTAAAACTATATCCCAAATGGCAATAACTTAAAAAAAAACTAAAACTTAAAAAGGCGTCGCAAAATTCTAAAGCACCTAAATCTTAGTCTAAAGAAAAAGCACTTAAGAGATTTTACGGCAAAGCCTAAAAATCTAGAAATAAAAATATAACTATGGCAAAAACTAAGTTTAACACTAAAAACTAGCGAAAAATACAAATATTACGCTAAAACAATTAAAAAGGGATAAAATATAAAAATATACAAAAAGTTGTAAAAAGTACAATTTTTATAAAAATATTATTTTTATAATATTTATTTATTAAAACTATTAATTTTACATTAATTAAACTAATTTAATTTATATATAAATTAAATAAAAAGTAAAACTAATTAATATATTAAAATTAAACCTAATTAGGGTTAAAAGTTAATTAATAAATATAAAACCCGTAATTAATGCTGATTAGGGTTTCTGTCACGTGTGTCAGGGCTGCTCCGCGAGTTGCGGTGCCCGAAGCAGGAAAACTCCGCGAGTCGCGGGGTTCTAAAATTCAACTCAGGTACAGGATTTAATTCGACGCGTTTATGTTTTTTTTTCTTTTTTTTTTATATTTTCTGTATTATGCCTTATATTTTCTGTTTTAAATAAAAATATTTATATAATAAAAACTTATATTTAAAAACTAAAATAAAAATAGAACTACTTTATAATTTTATAAATAAAAATCTTAAAACTAGATTTATATATATATGTATAATTTTTTTTTCGGTTTTTGATTTTATATTTTAAATAAACACAAAATATTTAAATAAAACTTATATTTTTATAAAATAAAAATAAAGAAACTTTATAAAACTTAAATATTTAACAAAATCTCAAAAATATTTATATTTTTGTTTTTCTTTTTATATTTTTGAATAATTAAAAAACGTATTTTTACAAAAGCGTATTTTAATAAAAGTAAACTAAAAATAATTTTTTTTTTTTTTAAAAAATTTAGCGTTACGCTTCCGTCTTTTAAGCTAGATTGTCCCCGGCAGCGGCGCCAAAAATTACTTGATGTCAAAGCAAAGGTATATATAAAATAGCTTATATTTTACAAGGAAATACTATTAAATATTATACAATTTTACACAAGATATTTATTTATTTATAGAATGGATATACTTAAACCTTGCTACAACACTTATAGGCAGTGTACCTAATCGTACAGTAGTATAGTTTTTAATAAGTCCGGTTCATTCCACAGGGAAAATCTTTAAACAAAGCTTAACGCTATATTAGTTTACTTTTATAAAAATACAAATATATATATATAAGTAATATTATTATTATAAAGGGGGGTTTTTACCGTTTAATGACCGGTTTGTCAATTTTAAAACTTTAGTCGCAGTTAAAACCAAATGTAAAAAAAAAAAATACAAGACTTAATTTAAAGCGTAAAGTAAATAACGATAATGAAATTGCGATAAATAAAAGTGTGATAAAATAAACTTGCGATAATTAAAAGTACGATAATTAAAAGTGCAATTAAATATAATAACAATAAAATAAAATGCGATAATTAGAAGTGCAATTAAATATAAAATAAAGGAAATTAAATATGAAATAAAATAATTATGCTTATTTAAACTTCCGTAATCATGATGTTTGACGTGTTGATTTTAGTTTTATGCCCATGGGTTAATTGTCCTTTGTCCTGGATTATTTAATATGTCCGTCTGGTTTTTGTCCATAACAGTCCATCAGTCATAAATGTAAAGTGCGAGTGTCCTCGTCAAATTATTCTTATACCCGAAGTTAAATATTCCAACTAATTGGGGACTTAAACTGTAACAAGATTTTAATACTTTGTTTAATAATTACACCAGGATGTCGACTGAGTGTAACCCAAGGTTTTAATACTTTATTATGAATTATACCAAGTGTCCTTGTACATAATTTCACCCCTGTTTTAATTATTCTAGTGGCTATTAATCCATTCCCGTGTCTGGTTAAATGAACGATTATTCATACATATAAATACCCTGCCCATCGTGTCCGATCGAGTGTATATGGTAATTTATGGGTACGTCCAATTATAAATCTTTATATTAACATTAACAAAATATCATTTAGTTAAACAAATATAAAGCCCATTAATAGCCCATAGTCTAATTTCCACAAGTGTCGTTCTTTTGTCCAAACCCCAATTATGGTACAAAGCCCAATTACCCAATTTTAGTAATTAGCCCAACATCATGATTACTTCGGATTAAATAAGCATAATAATACTTAGCTACGAGACATTAATGTAAAAAGGTTGAACATAACTTACAATGATTAAAAATAGCGTAGTGTTACACGGACAGAATTTTGACTTACACCCTTACAACATTCGCTAACATACCCTTATTATTAGAATTATAATTAAAATTAAAATTAAAATATAAATATAAATATATTTACGTATACATATATAGAGAGAGATTGAATTTTTTGATATGAAAATGATCAAAATTCGTTTGCTTTTATAGGGAATTGAGTTCAGGGGGTCTCCGCGACTCGCGGCCTTTTCTGCCTTCAAACTCCGTGAGTCGCGGAGTTTGCAATTCCAGCTCACCAACTTTGGAGTCTTTCTTGCAGACGGATTTTTATTATTTATATAATATATAAATAATTATAAGAATTATTTAAATATTATATTATATTTATGTGCATAGTTGACTTGTAATTTTTAGTCCGTTGCGTCGAGCGTTGAGAGTTGACTCTGGTCCCGGTTCCGGATTTTCGAACGTCCTTGCGTACAATTTAATATCTTGTACTTTGCGTTTTGAATCTTGTACTCTTGTAATTTCGAGACGTTTCTTATCAATAATTGGAACCTCTTTGATTGTATTTTGTACTTTTGAGCTTTTTGGTCGTTTGCGTCTTCAATTCGTCGAATCTGTCTTTTGTCTTCACCTTTTAATATTTAAACGAATATCACTTGTAAATAGAATAATTGCAACTAAAAGCTTGTCTTTCTTGAGGAATAATGCTATGAAATATATGTTCATTTTTAGCATTATCAATGGGATTGGACTTCTAATGTCAAGTTTAGTAGTAATAGTTGTAGAATTGTGGTTGGCTGGGATAAAAATAAAATAGATGTGATGATTTTACATATGTCCTGGCAAACAATATTATGTTTGGTTGATATCAAAGATAGAAATGAGAGGTTCTTTTGCAGTCTTGTATATGCTAGTAACAATTGTAAAGAAAGAAAGAAGCTATGGAAAGAACTTGCTGGACATAAAGAGATTAGTGAAGGAAAACCTTGGATTGCTATGGGTGATTTTAATGTCACTATGGCTGTTAGTGAACACTCTGTAGGTGGATCTTTTATTAGTGAAGAAATGCAAGACTTGGTTGATTGTGTTAACACACTTGAAATTGAGGATATTTGCAGCTCTGGTTTCCAATTTACTTGGACCAAGTCTTTAAAAAATCCAAATTGTGGTGTCTTAAAGAAGCTTGATAGAATGATGATTAATGAGGAGTTTATGACTCAATTTCAGCATGCTCATGGGATTTTTTTACCATATTTGGTTTCAGATCATAGCCCTTCCATTCTTGTGCTCCCTGATTGCATCAATCATATTCCTAAATCTTTTAGATTTATGAATTTTGTAGTAAGCAAGCCTGAATTTAATGAAATTGTTGAGAAAGCTTGGATTTCTAACATGGAAGGAAGTGAAATGTATAAAGTGATTCAAAAGATGAAGGGTATGAAAAAGGAGCTTAAAGATCTCAGTTGGAAACAAGGTAATATATTTATTGCTATTAATGAAGTCAAGAAACAATTAAAAGATGCACAAAGAGATATTGATCAGAACCCAAGTGATATTCAATTAAGGGTTAGAGGTGCTGAGTTGTTTGAAAAATACATAGAATTAGCTGATGATGAAATTAGTTTGCTTCAGCAAAAAACTAAGATTGATTGGCTAAATGGTGGTGATAAAAATACAAAATATTTTCATAGTATTTTGAAATCAAGGAAGCACAAAAGCAAAATTGAGAGTATTGAAGATGATCAAGGGAATACTTACATTGGGGATCAAGTTGCTGATCAGTTTGTCAATCACTTTCACAAGTTTCTTGGGACTGCAAGTCAGGTTAAGCCTTTGGATGATCTGGGTGATATCTTCACTACAAAGCTCACTGATAATGAAGCATTAGAAATGATTAGAGATGTTACCAGTAAAGAAATCAAGTGTGCTTTATTTGATATTAATATCAATAAGGCACCTGGCCCAGATGGATATAGTTCTGGATTCTTTAAAGCTGCTTGGAATATTATTGGAGAGGATGTATGTAAAGCTGTGAAAGAATTCTTTGTGACTGGAAGAATAATAGGTGGGCTCAATAGCACTTTAATTGCTCTGGTACCCAAGCTTGATACACCACTGAAGGTATCTGATTTTAGGACAATAGCTTGCTGTAATGTCCTGTACAAGTGCATTAGTAAAATCATTACCAACAGAATTAAAAGTGGGCTTCATAAGTTGGAGAATTTAAATCAAAGTGCTTTCATTCCAGGCAGAAGTATTCAAGATAACGTATTAGTAACACAGGAGCTTTTGAAGGGTTATGATAGAAAGAATGGTGCTAAGAGGTGTGCATTAAAAATTGATTTGCAAAAGGCTTATGATACTCTAAGTTGGGATTTCTTAGAACAGATTCTATATAAGTATGGGTTCCACGTCAAAATGGTTAAGTGGATAATGGCTTGTGTGTCCACTAGTCATTTTTTATTTGTATTAATGGAGGTACTTATGGATACTTTAAAGGTGGAAGGGGATTGAGGCAAGGGGATACAATATCCCCATACTTGTTCACCCTTGCTATGGAAGTCGTAACTTTGATCATGAGCAAAAACATTCAAGAATCTAGAAACTTTAAGTATCATTATGGGTGCAAGAAGATGCAACTTTCTCATCTATGTTTTTCAGATGATTTATTGGTGTTTTGAAGAGGGGATATTGATTCTGTCAAGGTTGTGAAGAAAAGTCTTGATGAGTTTAGTAATGTTTCTGGGTTGCTTCCTAATATGAGTAAGAGCACAATTTTCTTTGGGAGTGTACCATTTCCTATTAAGCAGGCTATTCTAAATGTTCTTCCCTTTTCTGTTGGTAAGCTTCCTGTAAGATATCTTGGGGTACCTATTTTATCTAAGAAAATTGGGGTTAAAGATTGCAAGGTTCTTCTTGACAAAATAAAAAATAAAGTGAACAATTGGAAGAATAAGCACCTTTCATATGCAGGTAGGCTTCAGTTGATTTCAGATGTGCTTTCCTCAATGCAAGTGTATTGGGCTTCTGTTTATATGTTGCCTAAATTTGTTATTTTTGAAATTGAAAAAGTGTTTAATAACTTTTTATGGAGTCAAGGACAATATGAGAAAGGGAAAGCTAAAATTGTATGGAAGAAATGTTGCAGACCTAAAGATCAAGGGGGTCTTGGGATCAAATCACTAAAGCGATGGAATGAGGTATTGCTTACTAAGCAGGTGTGGAAGATAATTACTCAGAATGAGTCTATTTGGGCTAAATGGGTCAATGTGGTTAAACTTAAAGGCAAGTCTTTTTGGGAGGTTCAGACTAAAGCTAATGATAGTTGGGGCTGGTCACAATTTCTCTTAATCAGAGATAACATCAAGGAGAGAATTTCATATGATTCTGGTAATGGGAAGACACTATGGATTACTAATGATTTAAGGAAAGTTAAGTATAGTACTAAACAAGTTTGGGAGGATACCAGATGTAATGATGAAAAAGTCAAGTGGGCAAAACTTATATGGTTCAAACAATGCATTCCCAAACATGCTTTCCTTATGTGGCTTGTTATTCATAGAAGACTTAATACACAAGATAGACTTTAGCAATGGTATCCATACAATAGATATAGTTGCCCATTATGCAATAAAGGGGAGGACTCACATGAGCATCTCTTTTTCCAATGCAACTATTCTAACAAGATTTGGCTGGAAATTAAGAAAGTTATGGCTAACAAAGGGTTGAAAGATGATATTCCCAGCATTATAGAGGAGATGGTGAAATATTCTAGTTCAAAGAGTATAATGAATGTGCTTCACAGGTTAATCCTAGCTTCTGCTGTATATTACATCTGGCAAGAAAGAAACAAAAGGTTGTTTCAACAAAAGAGAAGAACAGTAGAAGATGTCATTAAGGTGATTAAAGAAAATGTTAGATGGAAATTGATGAGCATTAAAGTTAAGAATAATGCAGCTGTAATTAGGGTTGCTAGTATATGGAATCTGAAATGGAGGAATTTCTACTTACATGATGGGAGTACCTGATGTGAATTGGGCGGTTAGAATGATGCAATTGAGCTCGATTTGTGATGGGCAAGGAGTTAGTTTTGTTGAAGATGCATCTGGGTCGACAATGACTTCGATTCAATTGAGGAATCTGCATAGAGTGAAGATTTTGTTCTTATGTTTTTGTATTTTGGGGGTGAAGGGTATATCCTGCCCTGTGTATATGATTTTGAATTATTAATAAAATTTAGTTTTCCAAAAAAAAAAATAATAATAAAAAATAATATAATGATTATAAGAATAATAATAAATATAATAATAATAAATAAATAAAATGTGGGGATAGGATGGTGATGTCTAACTGGCCATTATTCAATCCGTGATTGTATATATATATATATATATATATATATATATTACAACACCACTACCTACAATAAACTATCCCGTTAATGTTAGGATATAGGTTTGTATTGCAACTTAAAGCAAACAATTATGGTGATGGTTTAATGGTTGTGTGCAGGTGTATATGTAACATTCATGTTTCACGTGATTTTTGCAGATATCGAATATTATCATTTTAAAGTCAAAATATGCTAGTGTAAAATTAACAATAAAAAAAATATATCAAGTGTCAGAAGTACAAATAAAGGGACCGATTGATAGACTATTAGGAGTGGAATGCGTTTATTTTCAATTTGCTCATCCTCAAACACCAAATCTTAAAATGCCATCTATAGTGGTAGACTATTAGTAATGTAGATGAATGGTTACTAGAAAATGCATGATTGCATAAATATAACATATATATATATATATATATATATATATATATATATATATATATATATATATATATATATATATATATATATATATAATACATAAAGCAATAATATAATAATATTAGTTAATAATAATAATAATTAAAGAAATAAAAAAAACGTGTGAAAATAAGTTGTTAGTCTTCATATATGATATTTGTGTCGACACTTTACACGGGTGATATCTCGTGCTCCGTTAATAATCGATGGTGGATAAAAGTCTTCGAAAAAATCCTAAAATTTTAGATTAACTATATTTATTTATTTTGGTCATTATGGTATAAAATTCGATCCTTAATTTATTAAATAAAAATTACATCAACTGTCCCTCTCATTTATGGGTGAAATATAAAAAGTGTTAAAATTAAATATTTAGATCCTAAATATACTTTTAATAAGCCTATAACTTATATAACTCATTTTCGTATCACCGTTTATTTTAAAATTACATAAGTTTGAATTTAACTTGCTTAATATCAATCGAAATATCAAACGAGTATTACAATCATTTAATATTTAATTTTAATATATTTTATAGAGATATATTTTAAATAATAATTATTATAATATCCTATTTTTATTTTATTAAACTTTTTAATAACAACAACACATAATACATCAAATTATATTTCAAGTTATTATTTATATGTTCCTACACACATATTATTTACACTTAATTGTTCGTGAATCGCCGAGAGTAGTCGAAGGTCAATTGAATATATGAAACAGTTCAAAATTTTTGAGACTCATCATTATAGACTTTGCTTATCGTGCCAAAACATATAAAGATAAAGTTTAAATTTGGTCGGAAACTTCCGAGTCATCACAGTTCTACCCGTTAAAGAAATTTCGTCCCGAAATTTGAGTGGGATCATCATGGCTGATAATAAGTATGTTTTCATGATTCATATGAGCTGATAAATAGAGTTTTATTACCATTGAGTAATAAGGATAAAATAATTAGATTATTCGAAGAGTACGAATAAAGTTATCACAAAAGAGTGAAATAAAGAAATAGAGATTCGTCTTAGCTTTTGACGTAGCCAGGGTTGAATTTAGAAAATAAGGTGTGTCTTAACTTCTGACGTTGTCATTGTTGAATTCCGAGATTCAAGGGATTTAGGAAAAATCTTCGAAATCTAAAAAAATTTGATTCTTCGGCGAGTAAGGAAATTAAGATCTTTATAATTAAATACGGTGATCTGTCTCGATTACTCGGTCTAATATTTCCATTATAAATTAAACTTCTTTCGTTCCATTATTCTCACCATTCTTATACTTTCTTTCTTAGTTCATACATCCAAAAGATTGTGAAAATGCTTAATGCAGTTCTAATCCTTGTCCTTATCCTGACTATCGCAATAATCATTCTCCTTTTCCAACTTTCACTGGAGGATTGTGTTTTCTTCTACTTCGCCCTTAGGGTGATACTATTCTTAATTCTACCGTATCTTTAGATTGCTATTCGTATTAATATTCATGGTTTGTAATTTCAGCGTTGTTGTTGGGCTTTATATTTTCTCTTATATTTTGGAGCTCTTTGCCTTTTTATTCTCTTCTCGGCCTCTAGTCAAGCAAGTAATGGTCCAGAATTCGTAAGTATGAAGTTTTCGAATGAACATGACTAATGTTCTAAGAGAGAAATAGTAATAGCACGATCTTGATTGGTTAAATTACCAGAATTTAGGAGAAAAGATGTAGCGACCCGACAAAATCGCCATTGACAGCGCCGGCTACTTAGGTCCCATTACGTGGTTATAAGTCTTTAAAATGACGTTTGACCGAAAATATGTCGCATTCATTTCAAAAGTTAAGATTTGTGCCCAAGTTTACAAGAATCGTTCATCCAAAAGTTACGTTACAAAGTTATAAGTACAATTGAAATCTATGCGACACGATTTAAAAGTAGCCAAAAGATGCTCCATGTATGCATGTATATACTCGACATCCAAGCAAGTATCAAAAGTAATGAGCGGAAGCATGTATCACAAAACGTTCAAGGACCTGAGAAAAACATAGAAATCAGTCAACGAAAATGTTGGTGAAATCATAGGTTTAAGTAAGTAAGTACAAGTGAACCACAAGATTTGTAACATTGATATTATAGTAATACATTTCAAAAGTTTGTTTCACGAGCGCCCAATTATCAATGCTTAACATTCCTTCCATAGAACCCCATCACAATAGTGTTAGAACATACACTGTTTCTCGAAAATATATTTCATTCGTAAACGGTAGCGAACCGTTTGAATGAGGGTTTGTCAAACCCATATGGCCATATAACATAAGTTCTCGCTTACACCCGGCAAGTGTAACTAATGATAATCGAATTGAGGATTTTTGTTCAAACTCGTATGTAGAATGTTTGTTTTCCTGTACTTGTGTTCACTTAGTAAAAAGAAACGTTTATGTTTTCTCATCCCAAATGTAAGTTCAAAAGAGTAAAAGTGGGACTATGATCTCAGCTTGAGTGCACGTATGAAAAGTACTTCACAAAGTAACGTGTGCAAAGAACAATACTAGTCTTGACCTAAACAAATAGGTTGTATCAATAACGATAAACGCGATAAGTCAAAGATGTTCAATTAGTCCTATGGCTCGTTACGACTCGATAATGTAGCATGTGAATCAAATTGTCAAGTTTCATGCAAGATACAAGTATAGAAACAAATTAGAAAGATTGCATAATCATTTGGTTAAGTTTGACAAAAAAGTCAAACTTTGGTCGGTCAAAGTCAACGAAAAAGTCAACACGTTCGGGTCGGGTCCCGAACTATTTTTTTGAGGTTTTTATTCATATATAAGCATGTTAGAACAAGTCTCATGTGAATCGGAGGTCCATAGCGTGCCAAACATTTTTCTTATTTTGACCAAGGAGGTCAGAACCTTGACACGCCTTATGTCGCGCCGCGACATAGGCTGGCTGCGTCGCGGCACATAACGTGTGCTGGTGCCTGGTTAGTTTCAATTGTTCAAGTCTTTTTCCGAACTTCGATCAAACACAAATCACAAACCGTAAACACTTATGACACGCATTTTATATCGTTGGAAAGCTAATTTGACAAAGAACACAACTAAACACATTTCATCAACCAAAAACATCATTTGCAATAACCAAATTTCCAACATTTAATGCTCAATTAATACTCAAGTTCATAAATGCACAAAATAGGATTCGGGAATTAAATGCATACATATGACACGCCGTTTCGTAGGTAATCAAGCATGCAATCTAACTAACCACTTATTAATCACAATTCATGGCATTCAATACATTAAATGTTCACATTCAATTCTATCAAACCCTAACCAACAACATCAAAATCACTAATCATGTTTATGAAGTTTTCTAAAACAACCTACACATCAAATTGAAGCTAGTGATGTTAGGAACACATTTAATACATGCATTTATAACATTTAACATCATCCACACAACCAAATCATCAAATCAAACACACCAAAGTTTATGTTCATGCTAGTTACTTCAAATAACAAAATCGAACATATAAATCATATATTCATGTTAGACTTGAGCCATAGACACTAATTAACAACTTTATAAGTTAAAAACATCAAGAACACAAAATCTAGTGATTTTAGAAAGTTACCCAAACTTGATGAAATCGGTATGGAATCGAAGAGGAAGTTGCAAGGATTCCAAATATGTAATTTGTTTTGCAAGACACCCGCTAGCTTGGATTTAGATGATGATTATTTGAAATGGATAATTGAAGGAAAATGGAGAAGTAGTGAAAGAAAAGGGAAATGAAAATGAAAAAGAAAGGAGGTGGGGTTGACTAGTCAAATGCTAGTCACCTCTTTGGCTCTTAGGCGAAACTAGTCCCTCGAGTTCGGTTGCGGGTGCGTGAATTACCTAAACGAGATATTTTTAAAATGCGTATCAACGGGAGATGTTATAAACATATAACGGAGTTTAAATAGTTAAACGGAAAAGTAAACGGAAAAAGGCGAGATGTTACATTACCTATTCCTTAAAAGAAATTTCGTCCCGAAATTTAAGTAGGTGTAGTAGTCGTTGTTTCTTCCTCGGGATCTTGCGTTTCCGGAATCGGGAATAAGTGAGGGTATTTCTTTTGCATTTGATCTTGCCTTTCCCAAGTAAACTCGGGTCCTCTTTTGGCATTCCAACGAACTAGGCATTCCCAAGTAAAATCGAGTATCGTGACTTATGGGCTTCATCTAAAATAAGACTTCATAGGTCCCCATAACTAGGCACCCAAATCCTTTCGGCGAAATATCAGAGTCCGGTTTCCTTAGTTTCGAATTGAGAGACGAGAATGTTCAAGAGCTCGCGTGAAACGTTTTCATCCTTGAGAGCTTCATCTTGGGCTACCCGAATTTGGCTATTAAGGTTTGTGTGGATGGTGATTTTTAAGGCTCGGACACGAAGAGGCACCGCTCTTTCCTTTCGACTTAAGGCATCGGCTACTACATTTGCCTTTCCGGGATGGAAACGAAGCTCGCAATCGTAATTGTTTAAGGTTTCAATCCACCTTCATTGTCTCATGTTTAGTTGCTTTTGATCGAAGATGTGTTGGAGACTTTTGTGATCGGTAAAGATAGTACTCTTGGTTCCATAAAGATAGTGTCTCCGCATTTTAAGTGCAAAGACAACGGCTCCGAGTTCGAGATCATGTGTCTTGTAGTTTCGTTCATGAATTTTGAGTTGTCGAGAAGCATAAGAAATGACTTTTGTTCGTTGCATCAACACACACCCAAAACCATGTTTCGAGGCGTCGTAATACACAACAAAATTGTCGTTGCCCTCGGGAAGTGACAAAATAGGAGCGGTGGTTAGCTTCGTTTTCAAGATTTGAAATTCGGATTCTTGTTCGGTTGACCAAACGAATTTTCTTCCCTTATGAGTTAAAGCAGTTAGAGGACGAGCGACCAAAGAGAAATCTTTGATGAATCTACGATAGTATCCAGCGAGGCCCAAGAATTGACGAATGTGAGTAGGAGTTGTAGAAGTCTCCCATTTACTAATGGCTTCGATTTTTGATAGATCGACTTTAATACCTTGGTCACTTACAACATGACCAAGAAATTGAACTTCCTTCAACCAAAATTCACACTTGGAGAATTTAACATAGAGTCATTCTTGTCTTAAAAGTTCAAGCACGAGTCGGAGGTGTTCCTCGTGTTCTTCTTTGCTTTTAGAATAAACCAAAATATCATCGATGAACACGATAACGAATTTGTCAAGATACGGTTTGCACACGCGGTTCATAAGATCCATGAACACTGCCGGTGTGTTAGTGAGACCAAATGGCATGACAAGGAATTCATAACTACCATAACAAGTTTGAAAAGCGGTTTTGGAGACATCTTCCCCCTTAACCCTTAGTTGATGATAACCCGAGCGGAGATCGATTTTCGAATATACACAAGACCCTTGTAGTTGATCAAAGAGGTCATCGATGCGAAGAAGAGGATATCGGTTCTTAATCGTCAATTTGTTTAGTTCAAGATAATCAATTCACATCCGTAGGGATCCGTCTTTCTTTTTAACAAACAAAATCGGAGCGCCCCAAGGTGAATGGCTAGGTTGGATAAAACCACGATCAAGTGGTTCTTGGATTTGACTTTGCAATTCTTGCATTTCGGATGGAGCGAGTCTATATGGTGCACGTGCTACGGGTGCGGCTCCCGGAATAAGATCGATTTGGAATTCAATTGGTCGATGAGGTGGAAGACCCGACAATTCGTAGGGAAATACATCGGAATAGTCACTAAAAATTGGCACATCATCGATGTGCTTCTCATCGGACTCGACTTTCTTAATGTGAGCAAGGATCGCAAAACAACCCTTACGGAGTAGTTTTCTAACTTTCATGCATGAAACGAGGTTGAGTCCGGTGCAACTCTTATCGCCATAGACGATCAAAGGTTCACCATTCTCGATAGGAATTCGGATTGTGTTAAGATCACAAAGGATGTGAGATTTCATTTTGGCTAGCCAATTCATACCGATTATTACATCGAAGCTTCCTAGTTCCATGGGTATCAAGTCAATTTCAAACTCATTACCCAAAATGTTTAACGTACACCCCCGGTAATATGTGTCGGCACTCAATAGTTTCCCGTTGGCCACTTCAATGGTATAAGTGGTATCTAGTGGAAGTGGTGGAGTGCTAAAATAATGAATCAAAGTCTTGGATACAAAGCATTTATCGGCACCCGAATCGAATAAACAAGTAACATAAGTGTTGTTGAGAAGAAACGTACCCGTGACTAATTCATTGTCATCTCGGGCTTCCTCGGTGTTGATGTTGAAAGCTCGGCCGCGTGTGTTGAGGTTATCTTTCTTCTTCGGGCATGCATTTCTATAATGGCCCGTTTGGCCACATTCGTAACAAGTGCCCGTTTTTGGTGCATTGGGCCCCTTTCGAGCGATGGGGGCGACACTTTTACACTCATTGGCCTTATGACCAACTCCTTGGCACCGATAGCAAATTAGCTTGCCACATTCGCTAAAGTGATGTTTGTTGCATTTGTTGCAAAGAGGTAGGTTTCTGGCATAACCCTTCTTGCCGTCGGAGGTGAAAGGCTTTTTGGTAAAGTTGTTGTTGTAGTTGTTGCTTGATTGGAGGGCTTCCCATTTTCTTTTGTTGCCTCCCGATTTATCCTCGGCCTTAGGTGCCGGCACTATAATTTCGTCCACCGTTTCTAACAACTTGCGGGCCATGTTCAAAGCTTCTTGATGATTAGTGGGTTTGGATGACATTACCCCATGTTTGATGCTCTTTGGGAGACCATCCATGTAAAGTTCAACCCTTAAAGCTTTTGGGTTCACAAGGTTTGGGCACATCAAGGCTAGTTCGGAAAATCGTTGATTATAAGCCTTGAGATCGTTTCCGACCGCTTTCAAAGTTCTTAGCGCTTGTTCGAGCCTTCGGGTTTCTTCACGAGGGAAATATTCGACGATCACCTTTTCCCTTAAGTCGGCCCAAGAGAGGGCGTGAGCTTCATCGGTACCCACCGATTGTACATACGTGTTCCACCGCGTGAGGGCGGCACCGGCGAAAGTGTGAGTGGAGTATTTGACCTTGTCTTGGTCCCGACAACTGCTTATGCTAAAAACGGCTTCCGTTTGTTCGAACCATCGAGTGAGTACAACCGGTCCCCCAGTTCCATCAAAAGTGTGAGGTTTGCACCCCATGAAGGCTTTGTAGGAGCACCCTTCGCTTGAGTTACTGGCTCCATTGTTGTTGTTGTTGTTGTTATTGTTATTGTTGTTGGTGGAGTGATCGGCCATGGCCGCCTCTACGACGGTGGCTGCCATTCGTTGTAGAGCTTGTTCAGGAGTCTCATGGCGTGGCACACGACGAGAAGGCATTGTTCCTTCAAAACACAAGAATACCGTTGATTAGTATTTTCAATAATACTAATCATGATATGGAATAAGGATAGAGAGAAATTTTCCTTGACTCGCCTTAAATTCTTTATGTCATAATGTCGGAATGTTCATATGAGTCACCGTAATATAATCCCGGTAATTATATTACCCTAATTCATATGTGCATTCGACACTATTTCATATAGTCAAGGTGGCGCGTCAATTAAATCAAGTAACGTGAGATTAAGGTTGAATAAGAATTAGATATGATAGAAGAGTTCGAGTATAATGCACAAGTAGTCAAGTAATTCCTACTTCAAGTCTATATGCCGGTTGTAGTCTAGACTCACTAATGTACCCTATGACTCGGGGTTGACACCAATGAACTCTAAATCCCTACAACCAACGCTCTGATACCATCTGTAGCGACCTGACAAAATCGCCATTGACGGCGCCGGCTACTTAGGTCCCATTACGTGGTCATAAGTCTTTAAAATGACGTTTGACCGAAAATATATCACATTCATTTCAAAAGTTAAGATTTGTGCCCAAGTTTACAAGAATCGTTCATCCAAAAGTTACGTTACAAAGTTATAAGTACAATTGAAATCTATGCGACACGATTTAAAAGTAGCCAAAAGATGCTCCATGTATGCATGTATATACTCGACATCCAAGCAAGTATCAAAAGTAATGAGCGGAAGCATGTATCAAAAAACGTTGAAGGACCTGAGAAAAACATAGAAATCAGTCAACGAAAACGTTGGTGAAATCATAGGTTTAAGTAAGTAAGTACAAGTGAACCACAAGATTTGTAACATTGATATTATAGTAATACATTCCAAAAGTTTGTTTCACGAGCGCCCAATTATCAATGCTTAACATTCCTTCCATAGAACCCCATCACAATAGTGTTAGAACATACACTGTTTCTCGAAAATATATTTCATTCGTAAACGGTAGCGAACCGTTTGAATGAGGGTTTGTCAAACCCATATGGCCATATAACATAAGTTCTCGCTTACACCCGGCAAGTGTAACTAATGATAATCGAATTGAGGATTTTTGTTCAAACTCGTATGTAGAATGTTTGTTTTCCTGTACTTGTGTTCACTTAGTAAAAAGAAACGTTTATGTTTTCTCATCCCAAATGTAAGTTCAAAAGAGTAAAAGTGGGACTATGATCTCACCTTGAGTGCACGTATGAAAAGTACTTCACAAAGTAACGTGTGCAAAGAACAATGCTAGTCTTGACCTAAACAAATAGGTTGTATCAATAACGGTAAACGCGATAGGTCAAAGATGTTCAATTAGTCCTATGGCTCGTTACGACTCGATTATGTAGCATGTGAATCAAATTGTCAAGTTTCATGCAAGATACAAGTATAGAAACAAATTAGAAAGATTGCATAATCATTTGGTTAAGTTTGACAAAAAAGTCAAACTTTGGTCGGTCAAAGTCAACGAAAAAGTCAACACGTTCGGGTCGGGTCCCAAACTATTTTTCTGAGGTTTTTATTCATATATAAGCATGTTAGAACAAGTCTCATGTGAATCGGAGGTCCATAGCGTGCCAAACATCGGAGGTCGACAAAAGAGCTACGCGGACAGTAAAAGAAAAGATATAGAGTTTGAAATTGGAGAAATGGTCATGCTTAAGGTTTCACCTTGGAAAGGCGTTGTTCGATTTGGTAAACGGGGGAAACTAAATCCAAGGTACATTGGACCATTCAAGATTATAGATCGTGTCGGACCAGTAGCTTACCAACTGGAGCTACCTCAACAACTCGCGGCTGTACATAACACTTTCCACGTCTCAAATTTGAAGAAATGTTTTGCTAAAGAAGATCTCACTATTCCGTTGGACGAAATCCAAATCAATGAAAAACTTCAATTCATTGAAGAACCCGTCGAAATAATGGATCGTGAGGTTAAGAGACTTAAACAAAACAAGATACCTATTGTTAAGGTTCGATGGAATGCTCGTAGAGGACTCGAGTTCACCTGGGAGCGTGAAGATCAGATGAAGAAGAAATACCCGCATTTATTTCCAGAAGATACGTCAACACCTCCAACTGCTTAAAATTTCGGGATGAAATTTATTTAAGGGGTAGGTAATGTAGTGACCCGAACTTTTCCATGTTTATATATATATTAAATGAAATTGTTATTTACATGATTAAGTGTTTCCAACATGTTAAGCAATCAAACTTGTTAAGACTTGATTAATTGAAATATGTTTCATATAGACAATTGACCACCCAAGTTGACCGGTGATTCACGAACGTTAAAACTTGTAAAAACTATATGATGACATATATATGGATATATATATAGTTAACATGATACTATGATAAGTAAACATATCATTAAGTATATTAACAATGAACTACATATGTAAAAACAAGACTACTAACTTAATGATTTTTAAACGAGACATATATGTAACGATTATCGTTGTAAAGACATTTAATGTATATATATCATATTAAGAGATATTCATACATGATAATATCATGATAATATAATAATTTAAAATCTCATTTGATATTATAAACATTGGGTTAACAACATTTAACAAGATCGTTAACCTAAAGGTTTCAAAACAACACTTACATCTAACGACTAACGATGACTTAACGACTCAGTTAAAATGTATATACATGTAGTGTTTTAATATGTATTTATACACTTTTGAAAGACTTCAATACACTTATCAAAATACTTCTACTTAACAAAAATGCTTACAATTACATCCTCGTTCAGTTTCATCAACAATTCTACTCGTATGCACCCGTATTCGTACTCGTACAATACACAGCTTTTAGATGTATGTACTATTGGTATATACACTCCAATGATCAGCTCTTAGTAGCCCATGTGAGTCACCTAACACATGTGGGAACCATCATTTGGCAACTAGCATGAAATATCTCATAAAATTACAAAAATATGAGTAATCATTCATGACTTATTTACATGAAAACAAAATTACATATCCTTTATATCTAATCCATACACCAACGACCAAAAACACCTACAAACACTTTCATTCTTCAATTTTCTTCATCTAATTGATCTCTCTCAAGTTCTATCTTCAAGTTCTAAGTGTTCTTCATAAATTCTACAAGTTCTAGTTACATAAAATCAAGAATACTTTCAAGTTTGCTAGCTCACTTCCAATCTTGTAAGGTGATCATCCAACCTCAAGAAATCTTTGTTTCTTACAGTAGTTTATCATTCTAATACAAAGTAATAATCATATTCAAACTTTGGTTCAATTTCTATAACTATAACAATCTTATTTCAAGTGATGGTCTTACTTGAACTTGTTTTCGTGTCATGATTCTGCTTCAAGAACTTTGAGCCATCCAAGGATCCGTTGAAGCTAGATCCATTTTTCTATTTTCCAGTAGGTTTATCCAAGGAACTTAAGGTGGTAATGATGTTCATAACATCATTCGATTCATACATATAAAGCTATCTTATTCGAAGGCTTAAACTTGTAATCACTAGAACATAGTTTAGTTAATTCTAAACTTGTTCGCACACAAAATTTAATCCTTCTAACTTGACTTTTAAAATCAACTAAACACATGTTCTATATCTATATGATATGCTAACTTAATGATTTAAAACCTGGAAACATGAAAAACACCGTAAAACCGGATTTACGCCGTCGTAGTAACACCGCGGGCTATTTTGGGTTAGTTAATTAAAAACTATGATAAACTTTGATTTAAAAGTTGTTATTCTAGGAAAATTATTTTTATTATGAACATGAAACTATATCCAAAAATTATGGTTAAACTCAAAGTGGAAGTATGTTTTCTAAAATGGTCATCTAGACGTCGTTCTTTCGACTGAAATGACTACCTTTACAAAAACGACTTATAACTTATTTTTCTGACTATAAACCTATACTTTTTCTGTTTAGATTCATAAAATAGAGTTCAATATGAAACCATAGCAATTTGATTCACTCAAAACGGATTTAAAATGAAGAAGTTATGGGTAAAACAAGATTGGATAATTTTTCTCATTTTAGCTACGTGAAAATTGGTAACAAATATATTCCAACCATAACTTAATCAACTTGTATTGTATATTATGTAATCTTGAGATACCATAGACACGTATACAATGTTTCGACCTATCATGTCGACACATCTATATATATTTTGGAACAAGCATAGACACTCTATATGTGAATGTTGGAGTTAGCTATACAGGATTGAGGTTGATTTCAAAATATATATAGTTTGAGTTGTGATCAATACTGAGATACGTATACACTGGGTCGTGGATTGATTCAAGATAATATTTATCGATTTATTTCTGTACATCTAACTGTGGACAACTAGTTGTAGGTTACTAACGAGGACAGCTGACTTAATAAACTTAAAACATCAAAATATATTAAAAGTGTTGTAAATATATTTTGAACATACTTTGATATATATGTATATATTGTTATAGGTTCGTGAATCAACCAGTGGCCAAGTCTTACTTCCCGACAAAGTAAAAATCTGTGAAAGTGAGTTATAGTCCCACTTTTAAAATCTAATATTTTTGGGATGAGAATACATGCAGGTTTTATAAAAGATTTACAAAATAGACACAAGTACGTGAAACTACATTCTATGGTTGAATTATCGAAATCGAATGTGCCCCTTTTTATTAAGTCTGGTAATCTAAGAATTAGGGAACAGACACCCTAATTGACGCGAATCCTAAAGATAGATCTATTGGGCCTAACAAACCCCATCCAAAGTACCGGATGCTTTAGTACTTTGAAATTTATATCATATCCGAAGGGTGTCCCGGAATGATGGGGATATTCTTATATATATGCATCTTGTTAATGTCGGTTACCAGGTGTTCACCATATGAATGATTTTTATCTCTATGTATGGGATGTGTATTGAAATATGAAATCTTGTGGTCTATTATTATGATTTGATATATATAGGTTAAACCTATATCTCACCAACATTTTTGTTGACGTTTTAAGCATGTTTATTCTCAGGTGATTATTAAGAGCTTCCGCTGTCGCATACTTAAATAAGGACAAGATTTGGAGTCCATGCTTGTATGATATTGTGTAAAAACTGCATTCAAGAAACTTATTTTGTTGTAACATATTTGTATTGTAAACCATTATGTAATGGTCGTGTGTAAACAGGATATTTTAGATTATCATTATTTGATAATCTACGTAAATCTTTTTAAACCTTTATTGATGAAATAAAGGTTATGGTTTGTTTTAAAATGAATGCAGTCTTTGAAAAACGTCTCATATAGAGGTCAAAACCTCGCAACGAAATCAATTAATATGGAACGTTTTTATTCAATAAGAACGGGACATTTCAACCTACACATCAAATTGAAGCTAGTGATGTTAGGAACACATTTAATACATGCATTTATAACATTTAACATCATCCACACAACCAAATCACCAAATCAAACACACCAAAGTTTATGTTCATGCTAGTTACTTCAAATAACAAAATCGAACATATAAATCATATATTCATGTTAGATTGAGCCATAGACACTAATTAACAACTTTATAAGTTAAAAACATCAAGAACGCAAAATCTAGTGATTTTAGAAAGTTACCCAAACTTGATGAAATCGGTATGGAATCGAAGAGGAAGTTGCAAGGATTCCAAATATGTAATTTGTTTTGCAAGACACCCGCTAGCTTGGATTTAGATGATGATTCTTTGAAATGGATAATTAAAGGAAAATGGAGAAGTAGTGAAAGAAAAGGGAAATGAAAATGAAAAAGAAAGGAGGTGGGGTTGACTAGTCAAATGCTAGTCACCTCTTTGGCTCTTAGGCGAAACTAGTCCCTCGAGTTCGGTTGCTGGTGCGTGAATTACCTAAACGAGATATTTTTAAAACGCGTATCAATGGGAGATGTTATAAATATATAACAGAATTTAAATAGTTAAACGGAAAAGTAAACAGAAAAAGGCGGGATGTTACAAAAGATAGAACTATCAAGAAGATATATTCTTGATATGTTTGTATATTAGATATAATGTAAGAGTTGCATAACAAGGCACATGATGACGTTATAATCTGTGAATCATCACGTTCCATTAGAACCTCAGTATGACTTACTGTAATATAATCACGTTGATCATGTGTCATTATATTATAATAACTCATGCATCAGTTCCCAACACTACTTCAAAAAGCATTCATAATTTAAACTCTAAGGTTTACAGAATATAGAAACTAAACAGTTTCCTTTATGATGTAATACATATAACGCGCGGAGATAAATGATTCCAGATAAGAATAGTTACGAAAATATCTTCAGAATATCGAGGATATTTATAATGAAAGGTATGATGTTATCTTAGAATTTCAGAATCTAATTGTGATGAAGAAATTCATTCACGATGATTTAGAGCGATTAAGGAGTAAGGTATTCGCTAAAGATTTCATCAGAAACAGAATCATCAAGATTCTTTATGTACAAGTTTAGTCCTTGTGATTTGTTCAGAGTCTCCTTCATGGTTTGCTTAATCTGTTTTCCAGTTCCATCTTTTCTGCTTTACCAACATACTATTCTTTACCATCAAAGTTCTGATGGTTAAGGTTGTTTACAGTTGTTTACAGTTTCTGCTGCTTCATTCAGCTTTTTCAAAAGTTGGAGTATCGATTCGTAAACTGGGTGCTTTTCAGAATTTCAGAATGGAAGGTCATAATTCTAAGAGATAAATGTTATATGTATACATATAACTGTTGATGTAGAAACGCTGCGAGATTCAAAATACTGGTTGCTGATTTCTGGTGATTGGTATGGCAATTCTCATTACAAGATGCGGATGAATATATGATAGAATTTCACTGAATGTAATGATTTTTCGGGAAGTCCAAGATCAATGAAGTTGCTGGTAAGTTTACTGCTAATGTGGTAGAATATAAACGGTTCTCTGGTAACGATGACGAAAGGTAAATTTATATATCAAGGTTATAATAAGGCTAATCTGAATGAAAGTCGAAGTTGATTTGCTGGAGCTGTGACAAAATTGGCTACTTTAGAAAGGGATTGTAAAGTTATTTTCGGTAATAACAACGCCAAAGGAGCTAGCATAGATACGTGTTAAACGTTTAATCAGGTTCTGAGTGTTTTCAGGTGCATGACTATATGCATCAATCTTTTCTTTCGTAGATGAAGTGCGGTTGGCTCATCCTCTCGATTGAGGTGTTTTCAAGAATCATGAAAGGTTTGAACGCAGATTGTAATCGTCAAGATACAAATGAGGTTTAAGATGAAATCAAGTGGCAAACTTGAAGAATTGTTTAGTTTCATATGTTATAATCAATATTTTAATTCATTTTAATTTGTCCAATGTTGGTAGTCCTTAGTTAATAGTCCACAGTTAGAAATTTAATAATTCATATATAGTTTAATATATAATATTCGAATTAATTATTACGTTTCGTGACCCATTGTATACATGTCTCAGACTCAATCACAACTCAAAGTATATATATTATTGTAGAATCAACCTCAACCCTGTATAGCTAACTCGAGCATTACCGCATATAGAGTGTCTATGGTTATTCCAAATTATATATATATATATATATATATATATATATATATATATATATATATATATATATATATATATATATATATATATATATATATATATATATGCGTCGATATGATATGTTAAAACCTTGTATACGTGTTGTAACAGACTGGAACCCGGGCTAGTTGTAAGTGGACCATTTTGCCCTTAGGATTTTATTATGTGTTTTATATGCTTTTATTTTTAATTATGTAAATAGTGTTATTTTATTATTTGGTTAAGACCAGTTTGTGACAAGGGTCACAGAACATGTTTGTTTATTTAATTTGAACTCCGTTAGGGCTGCCTAACAAGGTACGAAAGATTTTAGATAACTGATAAATACCCGTGTGTAGTGGTGTATGGGTTTTAACCCAAATAAGTGGGTATTACTTGCCTCATTTCCACATTTTCTAGAAAATTCCCAAATCACTCCCGTACCTAACTTCATCTCCCTCTTGAACCCTAATTCTCCAAATCTCGAATTGAAGTCTGATTTGTGTTAGAAATCGATTCTTTGTGTTTTACTGATTCAAACAAGTTAAGAATCATGGGTTTTCATGCTTGAATTTGTGTAAAAATGGAGTTTTTGTGCTAGGTTTTACAAAAGTGTGATTTTAGGTCAAAATTGCTTAAATTGTTGTTGTTTTGATGTAATGTTTGTGGGTTTATGTCCCAAAAGGTTTTATAAACAAGATGTGTTAAGTTTTGAGGTTTAAAACGAGTATATGGTCGAGATTTGGTGATTTTTGGCTCAAACCCGTCACTTTTCCAATTTTCAGCAGCTCAAGAACACACTCGGTCGAGTGTCTTTTGAAAGTGGGTCGTGTGTGTACACACTCGGTCGAGTGTCTTTTGAAGTGGGACATGTGTCTACACACTCGGTAGTGTGTCTTTTGAAAAGACAGTCGGTCGAGTGTCTCTACTCATTCGGCCGTGTGTCTACACACTTGGTCGAGTGTCTATGACACACACTACCGAGTTGGGTAGTGTGTCTTTTCAGCAATTTTAGAAATTTATTTTGGTCATAACTTTCAAACCCTAACTCTGTTTTTGATGAATCAAATATCTTTGGAATCGTATTGAAGAGTACGTTTCAATGATGAACTTTTAAGAAGCTAGATCAAACTGTTTTTGGGGCGAGAAAATAGGTTTTGGCGTGTGTGTCCCGTTTTCCACGTACTTGTTTGACAATAATGAATGGAGTTACGTTTTGGACTTGTAAAATGATGTTATGACCTAGTTTATAGTATGATTTGGTTATAATATTGATTGAGATATGTATATTGATTTCGGTTGTGTTGTTCTCAGGTGATAAGAACAAGGAAGAAGCTCAGAAGTAAGATAATTGAGCTGTAGCTGGTAATCGGTGAGTGCGTCTATCTCCGGATAGAGTTTAAGTAGCATGTCATACTATTGTGAATTATTCTATTACCATGCTTTGCTATAATGTTATTGCCATGTTTAGATATTGGTTGCCATGCTAGTGAGTTTATTACATGTTTATTGTGATTATGTGATATTATGTGCACACTGTGTTTGGCACCAGCCGGGCCTGAGAAGGCTGGAGACTTGTAACCGGGCCTGAGGAGGTTAGAGTTCATGTGAGGTCAACCAGGCCTGAGGAGGTTGGGTCCAAGGACTACCGATTATGGAGTATAGTATTGAATGACGCATCCCCTGCGTCCGGATAACTATGCTATGAATCGTGTAGTAAGGACTATCGGTAGACTCTAGCTCGATCAACTAGGTGTTGTGTGCTCATACAAGCCGTCGATCCTCATATTGTCTTTATGTTGTATGCTAGTTGGTTGTTAGCATGTTAGTGAGGTTGTTCGCATGGGTGATGCTTATGATATATCTGTTAGATAGATTCCATTCACTTAGCGTTATGCTAATCCCCCACATTTCCACCCTTGCAGGTTTAAGTTCTGCTAGTTTGGACGGGTGCTAGTGTTGAAGACATGTTTGACGTGTGAACTCTGATGTGGACTTTTGCAACATGTATTTTGTAATAAGTAACACCGTCGTGTAAACTTAAACTTAATAATGTGGATTTTATGCTGTGATGTATTTAATGTTGTGATTTTAATATAAAAGTCTTCCGCTGTGTTTTAAAAAAAATGGCCGGTGTTACAAGTTGGTATCAGAGCATGGTTTGGCAGCAAGTCCGTGCGTGTATTTTGTTCCCAAACTCTGAGGCAAGTCAAACATGTCTGTGGGAGTGGGGTCTAAGTGAAAATAGGATATGTGTGTGATAGTTGTGCTTGAACTATTGGTATCCACTAAGCTTTTGTGTGAGCTGTTTTGTAGCACAGGTATGGCTGATAGAAACGCAATTGGCCCATCTAACCCCGGAACATTCAGAGCACCAGAAGAGGGTGTTGAGTCCGATGATGATCAGAATAGTTACATCCTTCAGTTAGAAAGCAAGTTAAAAGAGGCTGAAGACAAAATTAATGAGCTTGAATTGGCGAGGCATTCTGGAAATGATGATACACCACCTGGATTCCCAACCGCGCAATCCCAAACAATACCTAATGTGCACCAGAATCAGTTTGAGAACCAAATACCTAACCAATACTATATGCCACCGCAAAACGCATTTACTTACCAAAATCCCATGACGATGAACCCATATCAAATGCAAATGTTTCAACAACCATACATGCAACCACCTAAAAGGTATACTTATAAGAACTTCCGTGATTGCAAACCCTCCGAGTTTTCTGGAAGTACTGATCCAACTGTAACTCTCAATTGGTTACGAGAAATTGAAAGGGTATTTGAAGCGTGTCAATGTGAACCTGAGCTGAAAGTAACATATGATAGTCGACTGTTGAAAGGTAGGGCTATGATTTGGTGGGATTCTTTGATTTCCAGTATACCGAAGGAGAAAATGAGTATGATCACGTGGGAGCAGTTTCATGGGAAGATATGTGAACAGTATTGTAATCCGTTTGATATGAACCGAATCAAGACCGAGTTTCTTGAAATGAAGATGACACCTCAAATGACGATCGATGAGGTAGTAGAGAAGTATATGGATAAACTGAGGTTTGTACAACAGTGGGTGCCAGACGAAGCGTCTCGTATCCAGCATTTTGTAAATATCATTCTGCCAGAGTACCAAACTTTTGTTAGAACAGCTACATCATTGTCTCAAGCTGTTGTGCTAGCCAAGATGGTGGAAAGTGATGTTAAGGCAGCTAGAAGTAGGATGTTTGGCAATGTGGTAAATCAGGGTGGACAGGCATCTAGTCAATCAGGATCTAAGTCCAAGAAGTCAGGCGGGTTTAGGTCAAAGGGTAAAAGTGGTCAGAGTAGTTCTGTGTCTGGATCTGGTAGAGGGGATTGGTGTCGCAATTGTAAATCTTCACATAATGGTCAGTGTTCAGATGAAACTAGGCGGTGTATAAGATGTGGTGTAATTGGGCATGATTCACAAGCTTGCTCATTCCCAAGTAGTGTGTGCTGGAATTGTCATCAATCTGGGCATCGTGCAGAAAGTTGTCCATCCAAGAGTGTTAGTTCCGGGGCGGGGTCAGGTGTGGGCATCAGCCGGAGGGTCTACTGCCTCAAGTGGACAGAAGAGGAAGTACCCTCCATCAGCAGAGGCCAGGGCTTTTCAGATTTCAGTTGAGACAGCTACTGCAACTGATGAAGTGATCACCGGTATGTTTCTAATCAACTCAATACCTGCTCGTGTATTGTTTGATTTTGGTGCCAATAGGTGTTTTATGTCCCTAGATTTCTGTTCTAAGTTGAATTTACCAGCTACTGTATTACCCAAGCCGGTTAGTGTAGAAGTAGTCGATGGTAAGACCACACCCGTCACAACATATGTATCTGGGGTTTGTATAGAGATCGAAGGGAAGTCTTTCCCGGTGACTTGTTTAGTGTTACCTATTCCTAGCTTTGATGTAGTATTAGGAATGGATTGGCTAAGCTCACTTAGGGCTAATATTAAGTATGATAGGAAAATGATTACCTTTCGTTCGATCGATGGAACCCGTGTTGTGGCCCGAGGGGAGTGGGGCGGGTATAATTTTCTGTTGATAACCATGATGAAAGTGAAAAAGTTGATGGCAATGTGTTGTGAATCATTTCTTACATATGTGATTGATGCGAAGAAAGAAAAGAAAACAGTGGCCGATATACCGATAGTATCAAAATTTTCTGAAGTGTTCCCGGATGAGTTACCAGGTCTGCCGCCGGTAAGGGAAGTCAAATATAAGACTGAGTTGGTTCCTGGAACAACTCCAGTTGTAAAAGCTCCATACCGATTAGCGCCATCTGAAATCCGTGAAATGATGTCACAGATTCAAGTGTTTTTAGATCGTGGGTTTATCCGACCTAGTTCTTCACCGTGGGGTGCTACGGTATTGTTTGTTAAAAAGAAAGATGGGTCAATGCGTATGTGTATTGATTATCGTGAATTGAACAAAAGAACAGTGAAGAATAAGTATCTGTTACCTCGAATAGACGACTTGTTCGATCAGTTACAGGGTGCTTCATTCTTTTCTAAGATAGACTTACGATCCGGATATCATCAGGTTCGTGTTGCTGAATCAGATAAACCGAAAATAGCGTTCAGAACAAGGTATGGTCATTATGAATTTCTTGTCATGCCGTTTGGGTTGACGAATGCGCCAACAGTCTTCATGGATCTAATGAATAGAGTGTGTCATCCATTCTTAGATAAGTTTGTGATCGTGTTTATAGACGATATACTAGTGTATTCAAAGACAGAGAGTGAACATGCTGAACATCTGAGACAGGTTTTAAACTTGTTGAAACGCGAGCAACTATTTACAAAGTTTTCAAAATGTGAATTTTGGTTACGTGAAGTGCAGTTTTTGGGTCATGTGATTTGTGCCGAAGGTATAAAGGTTGATCCTATAAAAATAGAAGCGGTAATGAATTGGAATTCTCCGAAGACTCCAACTGAGATTAAGAGTTTTCTGAGATTGGCTAGTTAGTATCGCAGGTTTATCAAAGATTTTTCTAAAATAGCAGGTCCGTTGACTAAGTTGACTCGTAAAGATGTAGCCTTTCGATGGACTGATGAACTGGAAAAGACTTTTCAAATTTTGAAACAGCTACTGTGTCTGGCACCAGTGTTAGCTTTACCAGAAGGTTCAGATGACTTCATGGTATACTGTGATGCATCATTTGCTGGGTTGGGTTGTGTATTAATGCAAAGAGATAAAGTAATCGCTTACGCCTCGCGACAATTGAAAGTTCATGAGAAGAACTATCCAGTGCATGATCTTGAAATGGCTGCAGTAGTGTTTGCTTTGAAACTGTAGAGACACTATTTGTATGGAACTCATTGTGTTATATGTACAGATCATAAGAGTTTGCAGTATATCTTCTCACAGAAAGAATTGAATATGAGTCAGAGACGATGGCAAGAGTTGATCAAAGATTATGATTGTGAAATTAAATACCATCCGGGTAAGGCAAATGAGGTTGCTGATGCGCTAAGTCGTAAAAAGTCAAGTGAAAATGTTAAATTCCTACGTTTGAGTATAACTTCAGATTTTATTGACCAATTGAAAACTCTTCAAGCCGTTGCTTTGGAAGATGAACATGTTAAATCTGAACTTATGACTAAACGAAAAGTGGACTTGATTGATGACTCACGGGGACTAAAGACCTTAAACAATCGTGTTTGGGTGCCTAAACTTGGAGACTTGAGGGATTTAATCATGACAGAAGCTCACAAATCCAGGTTGACAGTACATCCGGGTAGTAATAAGATGTATCATGATTTGGAAACAGTGTATTGGTGGCCGACAATGAAAACAGATATCGCTCAATATGTCGAAAAGTGTCATATTTGTGCTCAAGTGAAGGCCGAACATCAGAAACCTTATGGTTCGTTACGTCAGTTACAGATTCCAGAGTGGAAATGGGAACATATAACGATGGATTTTGTGACCAAATTACCTAGAACTCAGAAAAGACATGATATGATTTGGGTAATAGTGGATCGTCTAACTAAAAGTGCTCATTTTCTTGCTACTCATGAAACAGCTTCGTTAAGTGAGTTAGCCGAATTGTATGTGAAAGAAATAATTAGTCGACATGGTGTGCCGTTATCGATTGTGTCAGACAGAGATTGCAGATTTGTGTCGAATTTTTAAAATATTCTTCAACAGAATCTAGGTACACGTGTGAATTTAAGTACAACTTATCATCCTCAGACAGACGGTCAGAGTGAAAGAACGATAAGACTTTGGAGGATATGTTAAGGGCTTATGTGTTAGAATATGGTGGTTCGTGGGATACACATTTGCCGTTGATCGAATTCGCGTATCATAATTCATATCATTCTAGTATAGGGATGCCGCCCTATGAAATGTTATACGGTCGTCGTTGCAGAACTCCGACTTGTTGGTTAGAAACCGGGGAGAAACAGTTTGCAGGTCCCGAAATTGTTCAAATGACAGCCGAAAAAGTTGCAATTGCGAGAGAAAAGTTGAAAGCCACCAGAGATAGGCAGAAAATGTATGCTGATCCGCGTAGACGTCCGGTAACCTTTAATGTGGGTGAACGAGTGTATCTAAAAGTTTCGCTGTGGAAAGGGGTTATCAGATTTGGTAAACGTGGTAAGTTAGCACCGAGATTTATTGGTCCATTTTTGATCAGTGAAGTATTGAATGATCAGACTGTAGTGTTAGATCTTCCACCAGAGTTAGCCGGTATTCATAATACATTCAAGTGTGTTATCTTCGTAAGTGTAAAGTCGACGATGAAATGCAACTTCTTCCTTTAGAAGATTTAAGGGTCGATTTGAATAAGAAATTAGTAGAAGAGCCGGTCCGTGTAGTTGATCGAAAGGTGACTAAGTTGAGAAAGAAAGAGATACCGATGGTATTGATTGAGTGGAAATACAATTTGGGTTCTAATTTTACGTGGAAAATAGAAGAGTTGATGAGAACCCGCTACCCTCATTTATTTGATCAAGACCAGATTCTGAGGACGGAATCTCTTTAAGGGGGTGGATTTGTAACTGACTGGAACCCGGGCTAGTTGTAAGTGGACCATTTTGCCCTTAGGATTTTATTATGTGTTTTATATGCTTTTATTTTTAATTATGTGAATAGTGTTATTTTATTATTTGGTTAAGACCAGTTTGTGTCAAGGGTCACAGAACATGTTTGTTTATTTAATTTGGATTTCGTTAGGGCCGCCTAACGAGGTACGAAAGATTTTAGATAACTGATAAATACCCGTGTGTAGTGGTGTATGGGTTTTAACCCAAATAAGTGGGTATTACTTGCCTCATTTCTACATTTTCTAGAAAATTTCCAAATCACTCCCGTGCCTAACTTCATCTCCCTCTTGAACCCTAATTCTCCAAATCTCGAATTGAAGTCAAATTTGTGTTAGAAATCGATTCTTTGTGTTTTACTGATTCAAACAAGGTAAGAATCATGGGTTTTCATGCTTGAATTTGTGTAAAAATGGAGTTTTTGTGCTAGGTTTTACAAAAGTGTGATTTTAGGTCAAAATTGCTTAAATTGTTGTTGTTTTGATGTAATGTTTGTGGGTTTATGTCCCAAAAGGTTTTATAAACAAGATGGGTTAAGTTTTGAGGTTTCAAACGAGTATATGGTCGAGATTTGGTGATTTTTGGCTCAAACCCATCACTTTTCCAATTTTTAGCAGCTCAAGAACACACTCGGTCGAGTGTCTTTTGAAAGTGGGCCGTGTGTGTACACACTCGGTCGAGTATCTTTTGAAGTGGGACGTGTGTCTACACACTCGGTAGTGTGTCTTTTGAAAAGACAGTCGGTCGAGTGTCTCTACTCATTCGGCCGTGTGTCTACACACTCGGTCGAGTGTCTATGACACACACTACCGAGTTGGGTAGTGTGTCTTTTCAGCAATTTGAGAAATTTGTTTTGGTCATAACTTTCAAACCGTAACTTTGTTTTTGATGAATCAAATACCATTAGAATCGTATTGAAGAGTACGTTTCAATGATGAACTTTTAAGAGGCTATATCTGTAGTGACCTGAACTTTACCATGTTTATATATATTAAATGAAATTGATTTTTACATGATTAAGTGTTTCCAACATGTTAAGCAATCAAACTTGTTAAGAATTGATTATTTGAAATGAGTTTCATGTAGACAATTGACCACCCAAGTTGACCGGCGATTCATGAACGTTAAAACTTGTAAAAACGACATGACGATATATATATGGATATACATATAGTTAACATGAGATTATGATAAGTAAGTATCTCCATAAGTATATTAACAATGAGTTATATACATAAAAATGAGACTATTAAGTTAAGAAACTCGAAACGATATATATAACGATTATCGTTATTACAACGTCTTACTAAATACATATGTATCACTTTAAGACATTGTTACATTATATTTAACATGATAAAATGATAATTATATATATCATTAAGTTTGTTAACAATGAACTACATATGTAAAAACAAGACTACTAACTTAAGGATTTCGAAACGAGACATATATGTAACGATTATCGTTGTAATGACATTTAAATGTATATTATCATATTAAGATATATTAATATATCATAATATCATGATAATATAATAATTTAATATCTCATTAGATATAATAAACAATGTGTTAACAACATTAAATAAGATCGTTAACTTAAATGTTTCAAAACAACACTTACATGTAACGACTAACGATGACTTAATGACTCAGTTAAAATGTATATACATGTAGTGTATTTAGATGTATTAATATACTTTTAGAAGACTTCAATACATATATCAAAACACTAATACTTAACAAAAATGGGTACAATTACATTCGCATTCTTTTTTCATCAAGAATTCTCGTCGTATTCATACCCGTATTATACACAGCTTCTAGACGTACTTACTGTAGGTATATACCAATAGGAACTAGCATGGTATTCCACTCTTGATTATGTTATGTATGACTAATCAATTTTAACTTCTACCATGAACTAGTCAACTAACTAGAACTCCTTTTAACCCCACTCACCACTCACCACTTACTACTCATCATTCACTCCATTTCACTTCCAATTCTCTTTCTAATTCTCTCTCAACACACACACACACACACACTTATAAAAGAATTTTTCCAGTAGCTAATCATCATCTTCATCAAAAATTACTTCAAGAATCAAGCTATAATCATCTTAGGAAGAACACTTCAAGAACACTTCAAAATCCTTCCAAGTTTAGTTTACATCCAAGCTTTCTAATCCATTCCAAGTAATCATCTAAGATCAAGAAATCTTTATTATTTATAGTAGGTTATCTTTCTTATTCAAGGTAATAATCATATTCAAACTTTGATTCAATTTCTATAACTATAAACTATCTTAATTCGAGTAAAAATCTTACTTGAACTTGTTTTTGTGTCATGATGCTACTTCAAGAACTTTCAAGCCATCCAAGATCCTTTGAAGCTAGATCATTTTCTTGTCACTTCCAGTAGGTTTTCCTACTAAACTTAATGTAGTAATGATGTTCATAACATCATTCGATTCATACATATAAAACTATCTTATTCGAAGATTTAAACTTGTAATCACTAGAACATAGTTTAGTTAATTCTAAACTTGTTAGCAAATAAAGTTAATCCTTCTAACTTGACTTTTAAAATCAACTATACACATGTTCTATATCTATATGATATGCTAACTTAATGATTTAAAACCTAGAAACACAAAAACACCGTAAAACCGGACATACGCCGTCGTAGTAACACCGCGGGCTGTTTTGGGTTTGATAATTAAAAACTATGTTAAACTTTGATTTAAAAGTTATTCTTATGAGAAAATGATTTTTCTTATGAACATGAAACTATATCCAATATTATGGTTAAACTCAAAGTGGAAGTATGTTTTTCAAAATGGTCATCAAGACGTCGTTCTTTCGACTGAAATGACTACCTCTTACAAAAATGACTTGTAACTTATATTTCCGACTATAAACCTATACTTTTTCTGTATAGATTCATAAAATAGAGTTCAATATGAAACCATAGCAATTTGATTCACTCAAAACGAATTTAAAACGAAGAAGTTATGGGTAAAACAAGATTGGATATTTTTTGATTGTTGTAGCTACGGGAAATATTGTAATAATTCTATACAAATCATAACTTAACAAACTTATATTGTATTATTCATGTATTCTAAGATATATTATGTAATCTTGGGATACCATAGACATGTATACAATGTTTTGACATATCATATCGACCCATCTATATAATATATTTTGGAACAACCGTAGACACTCTATATGCAGTAATGTTGGAGTTAGCTATACAGGGTTGAGGTTGATTCCAAAATAATATATATAGTTTGAGTTGTGATCTAGCCTGAGACTTGTATACACTGGGTCGTGGATTGATCCAAGATAATTTATATTTATTTATTTCTGTACATCTAACTATGGACAACTAGTTGTAGGTTATTAATGAGGACAGCTGACTTAATAAGCTTAAAACATTAAAACGTATTAAAAAATGTTGTAAATATATTTTGAACATACTTTGATATATATGTACATATTTGTATAGGTTCGTGAATCGACCAGTGGCCAAGTCTTACTTCCCGACGAAGTAAAAATCTGTGAAAGTGAGTTTTCATTACTCCCTTTTTAAATGCTCTTGCAATATATATTTTTGGGACTGAGAATACATGCGCTGTTTTTATAAATATTTTACAAAATAGACACAAGTAATCGAAACTACATTATATGGTTGAATGATCGAAGCCGAATATGCCCCTTTTGCTTGGTAACCTAAGAATTAGTAAACCAGTCTACTAATTGACGTGAATCCTAAAGATAGATCTATTGGGCCTAACGAACCCCATCCAAAGTACCGGATGCGTTAGTACTTCGAATTCGTTTTTATCATGTCCGAAGGATTTCCCGGAATGATAGGGGATATTCTTATATGCGTCTTGTTAATGTCGGTTACCAGGTGTTCACCATATGAATGATTTTTTATCTCTATGTATGGGATGTATATTGAAATATGAAATCTTGTGGTCTATTATTACGATTTAATAAATATATAGGTTAAAGCTATAACTCACCAACATTTTGTTGACGTTTTAAGCATGTTTATTCTCAGGTGACTATTAAGAGCTTCCGCTGTTGCATACTAAAATAAGGACAAGATTTGGAGTCCATGCTTGTATGATATTGTGTAAAAACTGCATTCAAGAAACTTATTTTTGATGTAATATATTCTTTTTGTAAACCATTATGTAATGGTCGTGTGTAAACAGTATATTTTAAATTATCATTATTTGATAATCTACATAATGCTTTTTAAACCTTTATCGATAAAATAAAGGTTATGCTTGTTTTAAAAATGAATGCAGTCTTTGAAAAATGTCCCATATAGAGGTCAAAACCTCGCGACGAAATCAATTAATATGGAACGTTTATAATCAATATGAACGGGACATTTCAGTTGGTATCCGAGCGTTGGTCTTAGAGAACCAGAAATTTGCATTAGTGTGTCTTATCGAGTTTGTTAGGATACATTAGTGAGTCTGGACTTCGACCGTGTTTTCTTTAAAAACGATTGCTTAACACATTTGTTGGAAACTATATATTATTAACATGTAAATATTATGTGATATATTAACTTCTTAATGTGTTTGATATTGTGTGATAGATGTCTACCTCTAGTACAAATCCCATTGATTCACCTTATAATAATGAAGAGTCGAATATATTTTGGGAAGATTCACAAATTCCCGAAGAGGAACCGGAAGAGGAGGAACCGGAAGAAGAGGAACCAGAAGAGGATGAATCGGAAGAGGAGGAACCAGAAGAAGAAGAGGTTCCGGAGGAAGAAATAGTGATACCTACAGTAAATCATTTAAATAAAAGAAAATCCTCAACCAATGGACCAAAGTTAAAAATGGTCAATGGTGTTTCTGCCGAGGAAGCAAAATATTGGTCTTTATTTCCTTTGCTGAACAACTTGCGTATTAACTAGATTTATCTTCAAAACTGTCCTGTATCAAAGTGTAATATATTTCATGTTATATGTAATATAGCGAAGTTGTAAGTTTGAAGAATATTTGTATGTGATATATTATTATAATCAGTTTTTCATATGGAATTGTAGTAGTTGAATTGTATATTAGCTACTAAGTATGAACTTAACGGGTAGGTAGTACCCGAATTTAAACTTATAAAACGCTAATATGAAGAAAAAGCTTTTATAAATGAGTTCATATTATGCTATGAAATACTATTGACTACTCTTAATATTCTGTATGATTAACTCGATTCAGTTGACTATTTTGAAGGAAATGGCACCGACTACTCAACAAACCATGAATATGAGCGAAGAGGAATTTCGTACTTTTCTTGCTACAAACATAGCTGCAGTACAGGCTACGCTACATACCAACAATAACTCTGAATCTAGCAATGCAGCTAACGGTGCAAGAAATCGTGTAGGATGCACCTACAAAGAATTCACTGCCTACAAACCTTAGGAATTTGATGGAACCGAAGGACCAATTGGATTGAAACGGTGGACCGAGAAGTTCGAATCGGTGTTTGCCATAAGTAAGTGTACTGAAGAGGACAAAGTTAAGTACGCTACGCATACCTTCACAGGTACTGCGTTAACATGGTGGAACACCTACCTTGAACAGGTAGGACAAAATGCTGCTTACGCACTACCATGGTCGGCATTCAAGCAATTGATGAACGAGCAGTACCATCCTAGAAACGAAGTCAATAAACTCAAGGCAGAACTTAGAGAGTTACGAACACAAGGGTTCGACGTTACCACATATGAACGACGATTCACAGAGTTGTGCCTATTGTGTCCGGGAGCATTCGAAGATGAAGAAGAGAAGATCGACGCATTTGTAAAAGGGTTACCAGTAAGGATTCAAGAAGATGTAAGTTCACACGAGCCCGCTTCTATACAGAAGGCAAGTCGAATGGCTCATAAACTCATAAATTAGATTGAGGGAAGAATTAAAGAGCAGGCGGCCGAAGAAGCCAACACGAAATAACTCAAGAGGAAATGGGAGGAAAATGGTGACAAGAGTCACCAGTACAACAACAACAATTACAACAACAATCGCAACAACTATCCCAACAACCGCAACAACAATCGCAACAATAACTGCAATCTTAACAATAACTACAACAAACATCCCAACAACAACAACTACAACAACCGTTTCAACAACAATAACAATCCCAACAACAACCTCAATAACAACAACGGCAACAAAAACCAAAAACAGCCATGTCATAGGTGTGAAGAAAATCATCAGGAGTTTTGCACGACATTTTGCAACAGGTGTAAAAGAAATGGTCATAGCACGACAAAGTGTGAGGTCTACGGACCAAAGTTTAACAGAACTAAAGGAACAAATAATGTCAGAACAAGTAATGCCGAAACGAATAGTGCCGGAGCAAGTAATACCAACGCTGTTTGTTATAAATGTGGAAAACCGGGCCACATTATTAGAAATTGCCCGAATCAGGGGAATACTAATGGGCAGGGCCGTGGAAGAGTTTTCAATATTAATACAGCAGAAGCACAGGAAGACCCGGAGCATGTTACGGGTACGTTTCTTATTGACGATAAATCTGCTTATGTTTTATTTGATTCGGGTGCGGATAGAAGCTATATGAGTAGAGAATTTTGTGCTAAATTAAGTTGCCCATTGATGCCTTTGGATAGTAAATTTTTACTCGAATTAGCAAACGGTAAATTAATTTCAGCAGATAATATATGTCGGGAGAGAGAAATTAAACAGGGGATGAAACGTTTAAAATTGATTTAATACCAGTCGAGTTAGGAAGTTTTGATGTAATAATTGGCATGGACTGGTTGAAAAAGGTGAGAGCAGAGGTCGTTTGTTACAAAAATGCGATTCGCATTATGCGTGAAAAAGGAAAACCTTTAATGGTGTACGGAGAAAAGAACAACGCGAAATTAAATCTTATTAGTAGTTTGAAGGCGCAAAAACTAATAAGAAAAGGTTGTTACGTCATTCTAGCACACATCGAGGAAGTTAAACCTGAAGAAAAGAACATCAGTGATGTTCCCGTCGCAAAAGAATTTCCCGATGTATTTCCGAAAGAATTACCGAGATTACCCCCACATCGATCCGTTGAATTTCAAATAGACCTTGTACCAGGAGCTGCACCAATAGCTCGTGCTCCATACAGACTCGCATCCAGCGAAATGAAAGAATTACAAAGTCAGCTACAGGAAAACTTTTAGAGCGTGGTTTCATTCGACCAAGTACATCACCATGGGGAGCTCCTGTTCTATTTGTCAAGAAGAAAGATGGTACATTCAGGTTGTGTATTGACTACCGAGAGTTGAACAAACTTACCATCAAGAACCGTTACCCATTACCGAGAATCGACGACTTATTTGATCAGCTACAAGGCTCGTCGGTTTATTCGAAGATTGATTTACGTTCTGGATATCACCAAATGCGGGTGAAAGAGGATGACATTCCAAAGACTGCTTTTAGGACGCGTTACGGTCATTACGAGTTTATGGTTATGCCATTTGGATTGACTAATGCACCAGCTGTATTCATGGACCTCATGAACCGAGTGTGTGGGCCATATCTTTACAAGTTTGTCATTGTTTTCATCGATGACATACTTATTTACTCAAAGAATGACCAAGAGCACGAAGAACATTTGAGAAAAGTGCTAGAGTTGTTAAGAAAGGAAAAACTGTACGCTAAGTTTTCAAAGTGTGCATTTTGGTTGGAAGAAGTTCAATTCCTCGGTCACATAGTGAACAAAGAAGGTATTCAGGTGGATCCAGCAAAGATTGAAACAGTTGAAAAGTGGGAAACCCCGAAAACTCCGAAACACATACGCTAGTTTTTAGGACTAGCTGGTTACTATAGAAGGTTCATCCAAGACTTTTTTAGAATAGCAAAACCCTTAACTGTATTAACGCATAAAGGGAGGAAATTTGAATGGAAGGATGAACAAGAAAAAGCGTTTCAATTGTTGAAGAAAAAGTTAACTACGGCACCTATATTGTCATTACCTGAAGGGAATGATGATTTTGTGATATATTGTGACACCTCAAAGTAAGGTCTCGGTTGTGTATTAATGCAACGAACGAAAGTAATTGCTTATGCGTCTAGACAATTGAAGATTCACGAACAGAATTATACGACGCATGATTTGAAATTAGGCGCGGTTGTTTTTGCATTAAAGACTTGGAGGCACTACTTATATGGGGTCAAAAGTATTATATATACCGACCACAAAAGTCTTCAACACATTTTTAATCAGAAACAACTGAACATGAGGCAGCGCAGGTGGATTGAATTGTTGAATGATTATGACTTTGAGATTCGTTACCACCCAGGGAAGGCAAATGTGGTAGCCGACGCCTTGAGCAGAAAGGACAGAGAACCCATTCGTGTAAAATCTATGAATATAATGATTCACACTAACCTTACTACTCAAATAAAGGAGGCGCAACAAGGAGTTTTAAAAGAGGGAAACTTAAAGGATGAAATACCCAAAGGATCGGAGAAACATCTTAATATTCGGGAAGACGGAACCCGGTATGGGGCTGAAAGAATTTGGGTACCAAAATTTGGAGATATGAGAGAAATGGTACTTAGAGAAGCTCATAAAACCAGATACTCAATACATCCTGGAACGGGGAAGATGTAAAAGGATCTCAAGAAACATTTTTGGTGGCCAGGTATGAAAGCCGACGTTGCTAAATACGTAGGAGAATGTTTGACGTGGTCTAAGGTCAAAGCTGAGCATCAGAAACCATCAGGTCTACTTCAACAACCCGAAATCCCGGAATGGAAATGGGAAAATATTACCATGGATTTCATCACTAAATTGCCAAGGACTGTAAGTGGTTTTGATACTATTTGGGTAATAGTTGATTATCTCACCAAATCAGCACACTTCCTGCCAATA
Organism: Rutidosis leptorrhynchoides; assembly: GCF_046630445.1. Classification (NCBI taxonomy): domain Eukaryota; kingdom Viridiplantae; phylum Streptophyta; class Magnoliopsida; order Asterales; family Asteraceae; genus Rutidosis; species Rutidosis leptorrhynchoides. The sequence goes on along the minus strand of NC_092334.1, from coordinate 46,172,742 downwards.
AGAGAAGATGACAAGATGGAGAAGTTAGCACGACTGTATTTGAAGGAAGTCATCTCCAGACATGGAATACCAATCTCTATTATCTCTGATAGGGATGGAAGATTTATTTCACGATTCTGGCAAACATTACAGCAAGCATTAGGAACTCGTCTAGATATGAGTACTGCCTATCATCTACAAACTGATGAGCAGAGCAAAAGGACGATACAAATGCTTGAAGACATGCTACGAGCATGTGTTATTGATTTCGAAAACAGTTGGGATCGACATCTACCGTTAGCAGAATTTTCCTACAACAACAGCTACCATTCAAGCATTGAGATGGTGCCGTTTGAAGCACTTTATGGTAGAAAGTGCAGGTCTCCAATTTGTTGGAGTGAAGTAGGGGATAGACAGATTACGGGTCCGGAGATAATACAAGAAACTACCGAGAAGATCATCCAAATTCAACAACGGTTGAAAACCGCCCAAAGTCGGCAAAAGAGCTACGCCGACATTAAAAGAAAAGATATAGAATTTGAAATTGGAGAGATGGTCATGCTTAAAGTTGCACCTTGGAAAGGCGTTGTTCGATTTGGTAAACGAGGGAAATTAAATCCAAGGTATATTGGACCATTCAAGATTATTGATCGTGTCGGACCAGTAGCGTACCGACTTGAGTTACCTCAACAACTCGCGGCTGTACATAACACTTTCCACATCTCAAATTTGAAGAAATGTTTTGCTAAAGAAGATCTCACTATTCCGTTAGACAAAATTCAAATCAACGAAAAACTTCAATTCATCGAAGAACCTGTCGAAATAATGGATCGTGAGGTTAAAAGACTTAAGCAAAACAAGATACCAATTATTAAGGTTCGATGGAATGCTCGTAGAGGACCCGAGTTCACCTGGGAACGTGAATATCAGATGAAGAAGAAATACCCGCACTTATTTCCAGAAGATACGACAACACCTCCAACTGCTTAAAATTTCGGGACAAAATTTATTTAACGGGTAGGTACTGTAGTGACCCGAACTTTTCCATGTTTATATATATTAAATGAAATTGATTTTTGTAACACCCTAGGCAAATCCCACATCGCCCACATACATGAGTGATCATGGGATTATAAGGTAATACCCACGCTTAAATGGCACAAAGCGTTTTGGGATCACCGGCTGAGTAAAAGTGCGAGTACGTTATGGTTAAGCATGCTCGGGCGAGAGCACTACCAGGATGGGTGACCTCCTGGGAAAGTGCTTATCGTGTGTGGTCGCCAAGAAAAAGCCGTGCGCCTGCGGGCAAAGCGAACAATATTGTGGTCATGTTAAGATGGGGTGTTACAGAATGGTATCAGAGCCACTCATGTGCCGTTGGGGGTAGTGGGGCAAACCTCATCGAGGACGATGAGTCCCTGAGGGGGGTGAATGTAACACCCTAGGCAAATCCCACATCGCCCACATACATGAGTGATCATGGGATTATAAGGTAATACCCACGCTTAAATGGCACAACGCGTTTTGGGATCACAGGCTGAGTAAAAGTGCGAGTACGTTATGGTTAAGCGTGCTCGGGCGAGAGCACTACCAGGATGGGTGACCTCCTGGGAAAGTGCTTATCGTGTATGGTCGCCAAGAAAAAGCCGTGCGCCTGCGGGCAAAGCGGACAATATTGTGGTCATGTTAAGCTGGGGTGTTACAATTTTTACATGATTAAGTGTTTTCAACATGTTAAACAATCAAACTTATTAAGAATTGATTATTTGAAATGAGTTTCATGTAGACAATTGACCACCCAAGTTGACCGGCGATTCACGAACGTTAAAACTTGTAAAAACGACATGACGATATATATTAAATCCAAGGTATATTGGACCATTCAAGATTATTGATCGTGTCGGACCTGTAGCTTACCGACTTGAGTTACCTTAACAACTCAAGGCTGTACATAACACTTTCCACATCTCAAATTTGAAGAAATGTTTTGCTAAAGAAGATCTCACTATTCCGTTAGACAAAATTCAAATCAACGAAAAACTTCAATTCATCGAAGAACCTGTCGAAATAATGGATCGTGAGGTTAAAAGGCTTAAGCAAAACAAGATACCAATTATTAAGGTTCGATGGAATGCTCGTAGAGGACCCGAGTTCACCTGGGAACGTGAATATCAGATGAAGAATAAATACCCGCACTTATTTCCAGAAGATACGACAACACCTCCAACTGCTTAAAATTTCGGGACAAAATTTATTTAACGGGTAGGTACTGTAGTGACCCGGACTTTTCCATGTTTATATATATTAAATGAAATTGATTTTTACATGATTAAGTGTTTCCAACATGTTAAGCAATCAAACTTGTTAAGAATTGATTATTTGAAATGAGTTTCATGTAGACAATTGACCACCCAAGTTGACCGGCGATTCACGAACGTTAAAACTTGTAAAAATGACATGACGATATATATATATATATGGATATAAATATAGTTAACATGAGATTATGATAAGTAAGTATCTCCATAAGTATATTAACAATGAGTTATATACATAAAAATGAAACTACTAAGTTAAGAAACTCGAAACGATATATATAACGATTATCGTTATTACAACGTCTTACTAAATACATATGTATCACATTAAGACATTGTTACATTATATTTAACATTATAAAATGATAATTATATATATCATTAAGTATGTTAACAATGAACTACATATGTAAAAACAAGACTACTAACTTAAGGATTTCGAAACGAGACATATATGTAACGATTATTATTGTAACGAAATTTAAATGTATATTATTATATTAATATATATCAATATATCATAATATCATGATAATATAATAATTTAACATCTCATTAGATATAATAAACAATGGGTTAACAATATTAAATAAGATCGTTAACTTAAAGGTTTCAAAACAACACTTACATGTAACGACTAACGATGACTTAACGACTCAGTTAAAATGTATATACATGTAGTGTATTTAGATGTATTAATATACTTTTGGAAGACTTCAAGACATATATCAAAACACTAATACTTAACAAAAATGGGTACAATTACATTCCCATTCTTTTTTCATCAAGAATTCTAGTCGTATTCATACCTGTATTATACAGAGCTTCTAGACGTACTTACTGTGGGTATATACCAATAGGAACTAGCATGGGATTCCACTCTTGATTATGTCATGTATGACTAATCAATTTTAACTTCTACCATGAACTAGTCAACTAACTAGAACTCCTTTTAACCCCACTCACCACTCACCACTCACCACTCACCACTTACCACTCATCATTCACTCCATTTCACTTCGAATTCTCTTTCTAATTCTCTCTCAACACACACACACACACTTATGAACGAATTTTTCCAGTAGCTAATCATCATCTTCATCAAAAATTACTTCAAGAATCAAGCTATAATCATCTTAGGAAGAACACTTCAAGAACACTTTGAAAATCCTTTCAAGTTTACTAGTTTACATCCAAGCTTTCTAATCCATTCCAAGTAATCATCTAAGATCAAGAAACCTTTGTTATTTACAGTAGGTTATCTTTCTTATTCAAGGTAATAATCATATTTAAACTTTTATTCAATTTCTTTAACTATAAACTATCTTAATTCGAGTAAAAATCTTACTTGAACTTGTTTTTGTGTCATGATCCTACTTCAAGAACTTTCAAGCCATCCAAGATCCTTTGAAGCTAGATCATTTTCTAGTCACTTCCAGTAGGTTTACCTACTAAACTTAAGGTAGTAATTATGTTCATAACATCATTCGATTCATACATATAAAACTATCTTATTCGAAGATTTAAACTTGTAATCACTAGAACATAGTTTAGTTAATTCTAAACTTGTTCGCAAATAAAGTTAATCCTTCTAACTTGACTTTTAAAATCAACTAAACACATGTTCTATATCTATATGATATGCTAACTTAATATTTAAAACCTGGAAACACGAAAAACACCGTAAAACCGGACATACGCCGTCGTAGTAACACCGCGGGCTGTTTTGGGTTTGATAATTAAAAACTATGTTAAACTTTGATTTAAAAGTTGTTCTTCTGAGAAAATGATTTTTCTTATGAACATGAAACTATATCCAAAAATCATGGTTAAACTCAAAGTGGAAGTATGTTTTTCAAAATGGTCATCAAGACATCGTTCTTTCGACTGAAATGACTACCTCTTACAAAAATGACTTGTAACTTATATTTCCGACTATAAACCTATACTTTTTCTGTATAGATTCATAAAATAGAGTTCAATATGAAACCATAGCAATTTGATTCACTCAAAACGGATTTAAAACAAAGAAGTTATGGGTAAAACAAGATTGGATATTTTTAGATTGTTGTAGCTACGGGAAATATTGTAATAATTCTATACAAATCATAACTTAACAAACTTATATTGTATTATTCATGTATTCTAAGATATATTATGTAATCTTGGGATACCATAGACACGTATACAATGTTTTGACATATCATATCGACCCATCTATATAATATATTTTGGAACAACCGTAGACACTCTATATGCAGTAATGTTGGAGTTAGCTATACAGGGTTGAGGTTGATTCCAAAATAATATATATAGTTTGAGTTGTGATCTAGCCTAAGGCTTGTATACACTGAGTCATGGATTGATCCAAGATAATTTAGATTTATTTATTTCTGTACATCTAACTATGGACAACTAGTTGTAGGTTATTAACGAGGACAGCTGACTTAATAAGCTTAAAACATTAAAACGTATTAAAAAATATTGTAAATATATTTTGAACATACTTTGATATATATATACATATTTGTATAGGTTCGTGAATCGACCAGTGGCCAAGTCTTACTTCCCGACGAAGTAAAAATCTGTGAAAGTGAGTTTTCATTACTCCCTTTTTAAATACTTTTGCAATATATATTTTTGGGACTGAGAATACATGCGCTGTTTTTATAAATGTTTTACAAAATAGACACAAGTAATCGAAACTACATTATATGGTTGAATGATCGAAGCCGAATATGCCCCTTTTGCTTGGTAACCTAAGAATTAGTAAACTAGTCTACTAATTGATGCGAATCCTAAAGATAGATCTATTGGGCCTAACAAACCCCATCCAAAGTACCGGATGCTTTGGTACTTCGAATTCGTTTTTATCATGTCCAAAGGATTTCCCGGAATGATAGGGATATTCTTATATGCATCTTGTTAATGTCGGTTACCAGGTGTTCACCATATGAATGATTTTTTATCTCTATGTATGAGATGTATATTGAAATATGAAATCTTGTGGTCTATTATTACGATTTGATAAATATATAGGTTAAACCTATAACTCACCAACATTTTGTTGACGTTTTAAGTATGTTTATTTTCAGGTGACTATTAAGAGCTTCCGCTGTTGCATACTAAAATAAGGACAAGATTTAGAGTCCATGCTTGTATGATATTGTGTAAAAACTGCATTCAAGAAACTTATTTTTGATGTAATATATTCTTATTGTAAACAATTATGTAATGGTCGTGTGTAAACAGTATATTTTAGATTATCATTATTTGATAATCTACGTAATGCTTTTTAAACCTTTATCGATAAAATAAATGTTATGCTTGTTTTAAAAATGAATGCAGTTGATGTTTTAGCAGAGTAGTATATAAAATAGCTTATTTTTAGCAGGAAATACTATTAAATACGATACAATTTTACACAAGATATTTATTTATTTATAGAATGGATATACTTAAACCTTGCTACAACACTTATAGGCAGTGTACCTAATCGTACAGTAGTGTAGTTTTTAGTAAGTCCGGTTCATTCCACAGGGAATCTTTTTAAACAAAGCTTAACGCTATATTAGTTTACTTTTATAAAAATACAAATATATATATAAATAATATTATTATTATAAAGGGGGGTTTTTACAGTTTAATGACCGGTTTGTCGATTTTAAAAATTTAGTCGCAGTTAAAACCAAATGTAAAATAATAAATAAATACAAGACTTAATTTAAAGCGGCAAGTAAATAACGATAATGAAATTGCGAATAATAAAAATGCGATAAAATAAACTTGCGATAATTAAAAAGTACGATAATTAAAAGTGCAATTAAATACAATAACAATAAAAACGCGATAATTAGAAGTGCAATTAAATATAAAATAAAGGAAATTAAATATGAAATAAAAGAATTATGCTTATTTAAACTTCCGTAATCATGATGTTTGACGTGTTGATTTTAGTTTTATGCCCATGGGTTAATTGTCCTTTGTCCTGGATTATTTAATATATCCATACGGATTTGTCCATAATAGTCCATCAGTCATAAATATAAAGAGCGAAAGCCTTCGTCAAATTATTCTTATTCCCGAAGTCAAATATTCTAACTAATTGGGGATTCGAATTGTAACAAGGTTTTAATACTTTGTTTAATGAATACACCAGGTTATCGACTGCGTGTAAACCAAGGTTTTACTACTTTGTTAACAATTACACCAATTACCCTTGAATGTAATTCACCCATGTTTCAACAAGTTTATTAACTATTAATCCAGTTCCGTATCCGGTAAAATGAATAATTATTGGTATTTATAGATATCCCGCCCACCGTACCCAGTCAAGCGTATGTGGTTATATATAAATACGTCAAATTATAAGTTTGTATATTAAATTAACAAGGTATTGTTTAGTTAATATAAAACCCATTAATAGCCCATAGTCTAATTTCCACAAGTGTCGTTCTTTTGTCCAAACCCCAATTATGGTACAAAGCCCAATTACCCAATTTTAGTAATTAGCCCAACATCATGATTACTTCGGATTAAATAAGCATAATAATAACTTAAGTACGAGACATTAATTTAAAAAGGAGAACATAACTTACATTGAGTATTTATCGCGTAGTGTTACACGGACAGAATTTCGACTTTAAAAACCCGTAAAAATAACTTTTACATAACCCAAACTAATCTAATATAACACTAATCTATACTATATATATATATATATATATATATATATATATATATATATATATATATATATATATATATATATATATATATATATATATATATATATATATATTTATATTATACTACGGAGTATTATTATTATTATGTTATTTTACTCGGCAGAATTCGCGACCTTTTATAGGCATTCTGAAATTTCTGTGCTCCGCGAGTCGCGGCACTTTGTGCCTGAGAACTCCGCGAGTCGCGGGGAAATGGAATACTGCTCACACCCTTTTGGATCTTCTTTGCCGACGTTTTATATATATAAATATAAAATATAAATAATTAATATAATTATTTATATATTATATTATATTCTTGTGCATAACTGACTTGTAATTTTTGGTCCGTTGCGTCGGGCGTTGATAGTTGACTCATGTCCCAGTTCCGGATTTTCAAACATCCTTTCGTACTATTTTATATCGTGCACTTTACGTTTCGCGATTTGTAATTTGCACAAAAATTGTTCTCCTTATATTTCAAAATCCGTGCGAGTCTTTTACTCACTTTTTAGTGGCACTTTTAAGTGTACTATGGCTTTAGTGGCACTTTTCAGGCTTTAGTGGCACTTTTTCTTCAATTCTTTAATCTTCGTGCTTCGTCTTCACATTTATTTATTTAAACAATTACAATGAAAATATAATACAATTACATATAAAAATCTATTATTTAGGAGGGATATTGCTATGAAATATATGTTCCTTTTTAGCCTTATCAAATATCCCCACACTTGAGCGTTGCTTGTCCTCAAGCAATACAGAATTTGAAATAAAAACATACATGAATCACTCTTTTATTCATCACACTTTGTACATTAGTGATTTTGATATGGTGGTATAAACAATGATAGTAACGATAGAACCATGGTTAAAGGTGGGTGTGTCATCCACAGTTGCCTCGGGTTTAGGTCAACGACACTTGCAATCAAATAGCCGATTTACTTTCGGTTTCCAAAGCAAAGTGCACATTTGAAAGGCGGTTTACAGTCCCACATGACTATGAAAATTTAGATCCGTAAGGAAATTGGATCTTTATGAAAACATTTGATCTTTTGAAAATTCAATCTAGTTTTTACCCTAGATAAGTTTTCCGGAATAACCCTTCACCGGTGTTTGCAAATTATTTTTGTGGGTTGTGTGGGTTTCAGATTTGAAAATTTTAGCTCAACACTTGTGGTTTTGTGTCACCCACTTGCTAACCTTGTATTAGGAAAGCAACATGTCCAGTTCACTTGTCCCGTATATTACCTTTCGATAAACTACCGTCCGGTTGTAAAGGAAAGCGATGAACAAGCAACTGTTAAGGCAATGTCCCGTGACTTGCTTTTGATTATGGTCTATAAACGTGTCGGATGCTAGTACTATCCTTTGTAGGAGCAATAGTAAAGATCATCCTATGATTTTTCGGTCTGGCACAAGGTCCTGTCTTCGACCATGCTATGCAACCACCGTTCTTACGGTTGACACCTGATTTGGTTCAGGTGACCTAATGAATTCCAGGTGAATTCCTAGGATTTTACGTTCGATGGTAATGAACGCATTGAAAATAGTTTTTCAGAAAACAAATTGGTTTATAATTTTGATCAAAATATTTTCTCGTTGAAGCTCGAGTTTAGATATCATCGAATTCCATGAGTTTGTAATTCTCAATCTTTAAGGTCAATCTCAAGGATTGAGTAATATCAGTCTTAAAAGCTGATTTTTAATCTTTAAGGAGATTATCCTTTCTGGGGATCTGATTCATTAGTCTTATCAAGCTAATTTGCACGGCGCCCTCCCCATTTTACAAGACAGATCCTCTCATGGTTAGGATAAGTCTTACCACTTGGCGACCCTGTTTGATGCTGAGGTCCGTGGATTTCCTGCTGATTTTAGTGATGACTTTTCTAGATTTTTCGTCAACCTACAGCAGGTCTGGACGACAACTTCTTGACCTAAATCAAGAAGCGCTTGTCTTTTTCAGAAGACTTTACTTCCTTTTAATGATGGAATTGATTCATCGTGTAGATGCAACTTTTCTTTTCTTTCATCGGGTAAAACAGTTAATTTAGTCCAAAATAAAAGCACCTGCAATAACTTTACGGAAACATGTGCTAGATAGTTTTTAATTGAATAATTAGGTACATTCTTCCCACACTTAGTTTCTTTCTTTGTCTTTTTATTCTCCTTTATTTTATTTTAAATGAATTCAAGCGTTTTTATAGTATATATATATATATATATATATATATATATATATATATATATATATATATATATATATATATATTTATATTATACTACGGAGTATTATTATTATTATGTTATTTTACTCGGCAGAATTCGCGACCTTTTATAGGCATTCTGAAATTTCTGTGCTCCGCGAGTCGCGGCACTTTGTGCCTGAGAACTCCGCGAGTCGCGGGGAAATGGAATACAGCTCACACCCTTTTGGATCTTCTTTGCCGACGTTTTATATATATAAATATAAAATATAAATAATTAATATAATTATTTATATATTATATTATATTCTTGTGCATAACTGACTTGTAATTTTTGGTCCGTTGCGTCGAGCGTTGATAGTTGACTCATGTCCCGGTTTCGGATTTTCAAACGTCCTTTCGTACTATTTTATATCGTGCACTTTACGTTTCGCGATTTGTAATTTGCACAAAAATTGTTCTCCTTATATTTCAAAATCCGTGCGAGTCTTTTACTCACTTTTTAGTGGCACTTTTAAGTGTACTATGGCTTTAGTGGCACTTTTCAGGCTTTAGTGGCACTTTTTCTTCAATTCTTTAATCTTCGTGCTTCGTCTTCACATTTATTTATTTAAACAATTACAATGAAAATATAATACAATTACATATAAAAATCTATTATTTAGGAGGGATATTGCTATGAAATATATGTTCCTTTTTAGCCTTATCAGCAGTCTTTGAAAAACGTCTCATATAGAGGTCAAAACCTGGCGACGAAATCAATTAATATGGAACGTTTATAATCAATATGAACGGGACATTTTAATATCAAACTGTTTTTGGGGCGGGAAAATAGGTTTTGGCGTGTGTGTCCCGTTTTTCACGTACTTGTTTGACAATAGTGAATGGAGTTACATTTTGAACTTGTAAAATGATGTTATGACCTAGTTTATAGTATGATTTGGTTATAATATTGATTGAGATATGTATATTGATTTCGGTTGTGTTGTTCTCAGGTGATAAGAACAAGGAAGAAGCTCAGAAGTAAGATAACTGAGATGTAGCTGGTAATCGGTGAGTGGGTCTATCTCCGGATAGAGTTTAAGTAGCATGTCATGCTACTGTGATTTATTCTATAACCATGCTTTGCTATAATGTTATTTCCATGTTTAGATATTGGTTGCCAAGCTAGTGAGTTTATTACATATTTATTGTGATTATGTGATATTATGTGCGCACTGTGTTTGGCACCAGCCGGGCCTGAGGAGGCTGGAGACTCGTAACCGGGCCTGAGGAGGTTAGAGTTCGTGTGAGGTCAACCGGGCCTGAGCAGGTTGGGTCCAAGGACTACCGATTATGGAGTATAGTATTGAATGACGCATCCCCTGCGTCCAGATAACTATGCTTTGAATTGTATAGTAAGGACTATTGGTAGACTCTAGCTCGATCAACTAGGAGTCGTGTGCTCGTACAAGCCACTGATCCTCATATTGTCTTTATGTTGTATGCTAGTTGGTTGTTAGCATGTTAGTGAGGTTGTTCGCATGGGTGATGCTTATGCTATATCTGTTAGATAGATTCCATTCACTTAGCGTTATGCTAATCCCCCACATTTTCACCCTTGCAGGTTTAAGTTCTGCTAGTTTGGACGGGTGCTAGTGTTGAAGACATGTTTGACGTGTGAACTCTGATGTGGACTTTTGCAACATGTATTTTTTAATAAGTAACACCGTCGTGTAAACTTGAACTTAATAATGTGGATTTATGCTGTGACGTATTTAATGTTGTGATTTTAATATAAAAGTCTTCCACTGTGTTTTAAAAAAAAAATGGCCGGTGTTACACGTGTCCCGATATTTAAAGTGCGTAAAGTAAATAACAGAAATTAAATGACGATAAATAAAATTGCGAGAATATAAATTGCGATAATTAAATTGCGATAAATAAAATGTAATCAGTTAGCTAGGAACAGTTAGCTAGGATTTTGTTAGCGTGGAATCTTAACAAAATTTCTCATAGTTAATTTGTTTGTTTCTAACAAATTTTATTTTGTCCAATGTTTTCTTCATTATGCCACTTGTTGGATTCTGATAAGTCAAAATTCAAATATGAAATTGAATAAAAATAGTTATTCTGTGGTGAATGGATACGTATATCTGTGGATGTAAGCAGGATAGTAAATGACTGTTAAATCGAATTCGAAGAATGTGCAGTGTAACTTATTAATGGGAAGTCTAAATATTGCTCGGGTATTACCTACCCGTTAAAATATTTGCACCATTAACAGTTTGTACAAAAGAACTTTTAATTACAATCTTTATGAAAATATATTTGCATATATATTTTCTTCAGATGTAATCATAGATTTAATGAGTTAATGTGATATTAATCTCATTTGCTTTTTGGTTTAAGCTAGAATAAGTAATCTCTAAAACTATTAGGAACCACATATTCTTCGCAGAATATTAATGAAGTTATGGGTCAATACTTCATCGTTAACTATTAGGAATCACATATTCTTTGCAGAATATTTCTTCAATGAAGTTATGGATCAATACTTCATCGTTAACTATTAGGAATCACATATTCTCCGCAGAATATTTCTTCAATGAAGTTATGGATCAATACTTCATCGTTCATTGTTGTTGGTACTCTTTGGTATCTATGGTGCGTATGATGTTGATGTTTGTGGGACAGATTGTGATGTTGAGGTGTAGGATGCGGATATTGCTGTTGGTGGTGGTGATGGTACTGTTGATGTTGCTGAAGCTGGTACGTTTTGCACCATATTCTCCACATTGATTACTCGAGCGCGAAGCTCGTTGACTTCTTTCATTATTCAGGGATGATTGTTTGTCGAAACGAGCGGATGAATAAGATTTAGAATCTGAGATAGTATATAGTCATGACGAGATACTCTGAAAATGAGAGAGAAAATGATATTATGAACAGGTTCACCGGTAAGTGCTTCCGGTTCTTCATCGAGAGGGCAATAAGGTGGATGGAAGGGACCACCTTCTTCTTGTCTCCAGTGATTAAGTAGATTACGAACCTATCCCCATTTCATCCAGAATAGATGATGGCTAATTGGTTGGTTCATTCCGGTCACACTGCTTTCGGAGCTTGAATGGGACTCCATATCGGAATCCGAGGAACTTGAACTAGTGGCGAGTTCCATCTTGTACGGTTAGATAAAGGGTTTTCGATATGAAATGATTTTGGATATCGGATGATATTCTATTTACATAGAATATTTATGTATAGTACAGAAGATTCCGTAGATTACGGAGGAAATTAAGGAAACGTGTCAGACAAGTTTAATATGATGGGATATGAATTTGTCTGTACACCGTCTATGCAATAATTGCAATAAGACGTATCGAGACTGAAAATGATATGCAGATGTTTTTCGACAAAGAATGGTAATCAAAGCTTTTGACATGCAGACCAGGTTCAAGTCTAGACTCATTAATATAACCTAACAACTACTAGGTCGAAGTCCAGACTCAGTAATGCATCCTAACAACTACCTGTTAGACACACTAATGTAAGACCTGGTTCGCTACGACCACCGCTCTGATACCAACTCTAATGACCCGTCCTAATCCATCTGGACGAATACATTACAATTGATTACATCGTGAGGTACTTGACCTCTATATGATACATTTTACAAACATTGCATTCGTTTTTAAAAGACAAACTTTCATTTCATCGAAAGTTGACGGCATGTATACCATTTCATAATATATCCAACTATAAATGACTCTATAATAATCTTGATGAACTCAATGACTCGAATGCAACGTCTTTTGAAATATGTCATGAATGACTCCAATTAATATCTCTAAAATGAGCAAACGCACAGCGGAAGATTTCTTTCATACCTGAGAATAAACATGCTTTAAAGTGTCAACCAAAAGGTTGGTGAGTTCATTAGTTTATCATCAATATTCATTTCATCATTTTTAATAGACCACAAGATTTTCATTTTTATTTCTAATAAACATAATTTCATATCAGGCATTTCGCACGGCATAGAGATAAAAATCATTCATATGGATTGAACACCTAGTAACCGACGTTAACTTAATGCATAGAATATCCCCAAACAGAACCTCTCGTCTGTATAATAATCTCGAAGTACTAAAGCCATCCATAACCTGAATGGGGGTTGTTAGTCCCAATAGATCTATCCTTAAAATTCGCGTCAATTAGGGGCCATTTCCCTAATTCTTAGGTTACCAGACTTGAAGGGCGATATTCGATTTAATAATCCAATCATATAATGTAGTTTTGATTACTTGTGTCTATTTCGTCAAACATTTATAAAAGTAGCGCATGTATTCCCAGTCCCAAAAATATATATTGCAAAAGCATTTAAAAAGGAAGTAAATGAAACTCACAATACGATATTTTGTAGTAAAAATATGCATACGACGATACTGAACAATGCAGGGTTGGCCTCGGATTCACGAACCTATATCAAGTATGTATATTAACACATATAATAATATTCAAATAAATATATATTTTGATATTAGTAATATACTTGTGATATTAAATTTAATATTAATAATTACTTAAATATATTTATCTTATATATATATTCTATTAAATTATCTTTATAATCTATTATATACTTTATTAAAATATTTTGAATAAGTACTTAATAAGTACTTAGTATTAATATTTATTAATACTCATACTTTTTAATATGATAACATTTTTAATAAATTCGAGTTATATTAAAACGTAAATGATCAAAAAGTATTTTATTAGTGAATGTAGTATACTTATTATATATACTTCTATATATCTAAAGTTTGTATCTAATTTATAACATCTATCTTTTAGGTTAAGATCATAAAATATAGTTACATTTTACATACGAAATATATTTAAAACTAAAGTTATAGGTAGTAATATTGATTATAGTAATAATAATGATAAAAATAATACTATCCTTAATAAAAAGATAAATTTAAAAATAGTGATACTTTTAATAATAATGATAATAATAATAGTAATACTGATAATAATAATAATAACTATAATAATAATCTTACTAATAATAATAATAATAATAATAATAATAATAATAATAATAATAATAATAATAATAACAATAATAATAATAATAAGTATACTACCTTAAAGAATAGCTTCCTTAAAAAAATGTCACAACCCGGGCTCGAACCCATGACCTTTCGGTTAAACCAAACAACACCCTAGCCATTCCACTGTCCATTCAATTCTGTTTTATCTCATAACCCAAATATAATTAACCCGATTATGTATCTGTTTTTTGTTTCCTCCTTATGTGTAAACTCAATTAAATCATTAATGGCCCAAGGTAGATAAACAAACACGGCCCAAGTTGCACAACTAAATAAACCTAACTCAAAAATTAATTTCGGTCCATTGTACTTGTGTTTAGAATTATAACAGAAATATAAGTCATACAACTTTGCTTGTATCACTTGCTCAATTTGGGTCAATCAAGGCCATCTCGTCAATACGGTTACAGAATCATCGTCGCCATATTCTACTATTCATCGTTCTCATTGTTTATCTTCTTCCTCTACTGTATTCATCTTCACCACAACTTAACAGTCTCCTCGAGAGTTGCCTGAACAAAAAACGTAGTACCATTTGAAGAGCACCATACATAAAGAGTTACTGTGTAAACGCTTATAGAATTTCTATCGCTAGAATTACTATCACCGAGTATAGTAGGATTTATATAATACTAAAACAGAAGTAGCGATTTAACTTCGTTGGTGATGATTACAAGGACTGGGCAGTAGCAGTTGATCGAGAAGAAAGGAAAAGAAAGAGTAAAAGAAAGTATTAGTTGCAAAAATAAATAAATAAAAATAAAAATAAAATAAAAATAGCGACTTTTTGGGTGGATTCATGAAAGTTGCAGGCGCGGTGGTGATTGGTGGTTGATGGTGATCGAGTTACATGAAAATAAAGGTGTTGTGTGCGTGGGTGGTCTTGATGGGTTGTAGTTGCCGAAGGTGATAATGGTTAAATGGGTTTGGGTGGCGGGGTGGTGATAGATGGCTTGGTGAAGAAGGTGGTCGAAGTGGAAGGTGCTCTCGATGGTAGTTCTTCATGGTGGTAGGGTGGTGGTCTAGTGAGGTGGTAAATGGTTCTCTCAGACAGAGGTAGGAGAGGGAGAAGGGAGATGGAGTCATGAAAGTGATGAGTGTTCTCCTTCATTCATCTCTGCATATCTACATGTATCTCTATATAATATATTTATAATATAAAGTAATAATATAATAATTATAAGAATAATAATAAATATAATAATAATAAATTAAAAAAACGTGGGGATAGGATGGTGATGTCTAACTGCCCATTATTCAATCCGTGATTATTTTTTATTTTTTTTATTATTGTTTTTTACAACACCACTACCTACAATAAACTATCCCGTTAATGTTAGGATATGGGTTTGTATTGCAACTTAAAGCAAACCATTATGGTGATGGTTTAATGGTTGTGTGCAGGTGTATATGTAACATTCATGTTCCACGTGATTTTTGCAGATATCGAATATTATCATTTTAAAGTCAAAATATGCTAGTGTAAAATTAACAACAAAAAAAAAATATCAAGTGTCAGAAGTACAAATAAAGGGGCCGATTGATAGACTATTAGGAGTGGAATGCGTTTATTTTCAATTTACTCATCCTCAAACACCAAATCTTAAAATGTCATCTATAGTGGTAGACTATTAGTAATGTAGATGAATGGTTACCGGCCACAGTTGTATTAGGCGCTGAGACAGAGGTTGGTTCCGACCACACTTGCCCGGGGTTGTGCTGACCCGCGTACAGTTGGCATCCAAAGGGTGCATGGGGTTAAAGGTTCCCCACCATGATAACCTTTTTTCACTCCTAGATGAATGGTTACCGGGAAATGCATGATTGCATAAATATAATATATATAATACATAAAGTAATAATATAATAATATTAGTTAATAATAATAATAATTAAAGAAATAAAAAAAAACCTGTGAAAGAAGTTGTTAGTCTTCATATATGATATTTGTGTCGACACTTTACACGGGTGATATCTCGTGCTCCGTTAATAATCGATGGCGGATAAAAGTCTTCGAAAAAATCTCAAATTTTTAGATTAACTATATTTATTTATTTTGGTCATTATGGTATAAAATCCGATCCTTAATTTATTAAATAAAAATTACATCAATTGTCCCTCTCATTTATGGGTGAAATATAAAAAATGTTAAAATTAAATATTTACATCCTAAATATACTTTTAATAAGCCTATAACTTATATAACTCATTTTCGTATCACCGTTTATTTTAAAATTACATAAGTTTGAATTTAACTTGCTTAATATCAATCGAAACATCAAACGAGTATTACAATCATTTAATATTTAATTTTAATATATTTTATAGAGATATATTTTAAATAATAATTATTATAATATCATATTTTTATTTTATTAATTTTTTTTAATAACAACAACACATAATACATCAAATTATATTTCGAGTTATTATTTATATATTCCTACACACATATTATTTACACTTAATTGTTCGTGAATCGCCGAGAGTAGTCGAAGGTCAATTGAATATATGAAACAGTTCAAACTTTTTGAGACTCATCATTACAGACTTTGCTTATTGTGTCAAAACATATAAAGATTAAGTTTAAATTTGGTCGAAAAGTTCCGGGTCGTCACAATTATAGCCCGGT
Source organism: Rutidosis leptorrhynchoides (assembly GCF_046630445.1). NCBI lineage: Eukaryota > Viridiplantae > Streptophyta > Magnoliopsida > Asterales > Asteraceae > Rutidosis > Rutidosis leptorrhynchoides. The sequence goes on along the minus strand of NC_092334.1, from coordinate 46,155,783 downwards.
ATTTATCTTTGATTATTTTCACTATCAAGTCCCCCGTTTACCCCGTAAATGCTTATTATAATATTGACCCAAAAAGCATTGTTTTCATTTTTGAAACGCTACCACCATTTGCACATTAAAACTATATTTTTTTTAAAAAGTGAGCCAATGTTAAGACCACCTTTTTCATAAGGTAAAAGTGCCCAATCCCATTTGACCCAGCATAGTTTATTACTCGATTCATTCCCACTCAAAAGAAATTGTGACGGAGAGATTCGAGGTCTTTTATTATATTAGATGGGGCACGAATAAAAAGAAAATAATTTCTTTAGTCTTTACAATGATCGCAACTTGTTACGAACTAACCTTACAATATAAGTTATTTGATTATATACCACCATGGAGTACGCTCATTGACCAAAACAAACAAATGACCGTTCCAATATTAATAAATGACCGTGCCAATTAGGGATGACACCCGCGGGTGACGGGCACGGGTCCTTGGTACCCACGACCCGCCCGCCAGGATTTTTTTACCCGCGCGTACCCGTTTACCTGCCAACGGGTAAACTTTTCTGCCCGTACCCGCAACCCGCGGGTTTGCAAAATGTACGCTTTAATTAATTTTTAGTAACGGATACTCACTACCCGTGGATTTTACTCGCGAATAATTGTAAAAATACATTAAAAAGTTAATTTATATAATATATAATTAAGTATATGTATGCGGGTAAACGGGTATACCCGCGGGTAGCTCTAACGGGCATCACGGATCACCGGGTCGGGTTTTACCCGCGAGGGTATGAAATACCAGCGACCCACCCGCGACCCGCCAACGGGTACAAAATTTTACCCGAACCATACCCGCGGGTACATTTCTTCATAAATACTCGTCCGTCAAGGGCACGGGTACCCGCGGGTCACGGGTTTTTTTTCCGCCCATTGCCATCTCTACGTGCCAATATTAAGCCTTCTCCGATTTTGAGTGGACGTAGTGAAAGGATGTATTGTGATTGAAAGAACTTTTTGTGTAAAAGTTATTGCAAATCGTGGTTTTTTTAAATAGAAATGTTCCAAGAGATCAATTCGAAATGGTGAATTTGCGGTCAAGAAAGAATTGCGCATCTACCTCGGGTTCTTTTAAATTCGTGGATCATGATGACAATTTAGGTTACGGGGACGTTATTCAACATTTATTTTTAACGGGCAACGTTGATAAGAAGTGTGGTTTTGCAGATTCGGGAAATGGTGGTTCGTGTGGTTCCTCGGTTTTGACAAAACTTAATATGACCGGCAAGGCTTTCGCGGCTTTTGATAATATGATGACGAGTATGGTCGAGAGTGAACCGGATACGGTTAAGTCTACCGATACCCCGCGTCCTTCGGTTAAGATTAAGAATCATCAAAAGCGTAAGGAAAAAGTGGTTCAAGGTGTCGAAATGGTCAAATTTGGCGTCTTCATTAAGGACATCTGAGGTCCTTTTATTGGTTTCACTTTTCTTGTTTGGTTGTATTCTTAGATTTTGTAACTCGTTGTTTCGGTTGTTTTTAGTCTTGCTTAGTTTCGGTTATGGTTAGGTGCGGCTCGATTTAGATAATTTGTAGATATTGCTTTCTAGGTACGAGCCTCGTCAGGATTCTCTTTTGTACTTGTTGAATTCATTTTCTTTTCAAAAACGTTTTCTGTTTCTATAAATTTATCGTAATTTTTGCCGATAAAAAATAAAAAATAATATAACACATATTGACAATAGACAAAGACACGTCTCCATGTGAAAATGAAAACAAGTACTATTGTCTGAATTATACTATATACTAAATATGGACAACACCCTCCAATCATAACCCGCCACATACCCCAAAAACACTGTAGCTACTGTAGCGCACTGTAGCTACAGTGGTTTTTTTTTTTTTTTGGAGATAACTTATTTAATCTTTTGATTTTATACAACGACCACCAGTTAATATTCGTCTTTTTACATATATTCAAAAAAAAAAAAAAAGAAAAAAAAACCATGAACTTATTAATTTTTGGGTCTCTTTTCCATCTACACCAGTATTCCATGTCCACCAACCACCTGCAACCGCCACCATCAGCCACTTTACACCACCATGCACTGCCACCTACCACCGCCGATTTCACGGCCGGCTACGACCGTCACCGTCCACAACTTTCAACCACCATCAAATCTGATCTAAAGAAAAAACATCCAGATCCACACATGAGACAAACTTCCGGAACAAAGGGCAATTTAGTGTTTGATGAAATATATAAAAATACCTGAAAACTTAAAAGACACCCAGCATATCAAATACCTCACGAGTCCAACCAATTGTCTGATTTAAGGGGAAAAAAAAACGATAAACATATATATTAAAGGAACAAAAACAAATCTAAAAATCAACCGATCAATAAACAAATCTGAACATAGGACGGTTTGGTAGTGGTTAAAAAAAACACATACCTAAAAAGTCAAGGTTTTTGAGTCGGGTTTTTCACGACCGTGGCTCTGATAAATGTCAAGCGCTGGACCTCCTGTAGGAGAACAACTACAATAGCCCAACACACCACGAGAGTGGCGGTGGAAAGCTACTTCCGGCAACAGTTACGATCACAACAACCGACGCCGCCGTCGACCTTCACCGTCGGCCAACACTTTACTATTGTAAAAAAACATCAAAAATAATAATTTTTTTCTTACCTGCATTATACTATTCACATATATTACAACTAAATATGCACACGGTACAACTAACCATACAAATAGTACAACTCTATTGAGAGTGGGGTGTTAGAAAAACCCAAAAACTAAATCGAGTTCAGGTGGTCGGAACTACTGGAAACCACCGAGTCAACCGCAACCATCGATATAATTTTTCTTGATTTTTTTTTTTTGATTTTAGTGTAAGATATTATAATGGTAGTGAAAATGAGAATGGAAAATTGGGGAAGATCGGTGGAGAGGATAATAAGCTGTTAAAGGAGAGAATATGGAGTACTAAAGATAGGGTAGGATGGATATGTGGATGAAATCAACCCATTTTACTTTATTTTTTTTTATTTACACCCCCATTTACGATGAAAATGACAAACTGAACCTCTAAGTTATAAACATTACCACTTTAAATTCTTTTTTTAGCTTCAATATGTGTTACACAAAACATTGAACCTACATAAAATTGTAAAGATTTATATTTCGAACATCAATTAAATTAAATTCTTATATTATACTCTATATAAACTTTAGAGTATGTTAATATTACCGGTAACCGTTTTCCTTTTACGTATAATTAACTTATCGTTAACCGATCAAAATCATCCCGCAGCGAAATATGATATCGGGTTGGAAAACTAATTTTTTATCTCACAACCGAAACTACATATTCGATTAATCGAGAGTAAAGTGGTAAGACAAAGTAGTAAAGTAATTGTTGACCTTCCAACTTTTTTTAATCAAAAAAATACTGCAATATTACGGAGTATAAATCCTTTCATTTTCATATATTTTGCTCTCAAAAACATAATAAAAATAAATGTCTATAAATTTATAGTGGGGATAAATGAGTAAATAATCAACGCTAAATGCGTACAACAAATGTTTTGTCAAAACACGTTATTGCAAAAACGTTATGACAAAAACATTGAGAACCATAACAACGCGCGAGCTTCCGAATCTAGTTATTAAACTAATTATAGACATACTAATAGCAATACTAATAGCAGCCAACTTGCACTCCCAATCCATCTAGGCATATTTTAACTATTCACTGTCTCCATACACTTTGGCTTTTTAAGTTTAAAAGAAAAAAAAAAAAAACACGGTATCTCCACACTCCACGCCTTCTTAGTTGTCTCCCATACCCTCACCCGCACCTTCTCAGTTATCTCCCATATCCTCACCGATACCTTCTACCTCACCTACTTTCTTCAATCAAACCTTTTCTACTCCTAATATCTTCTTTCCCTACCTTCTTCTCTATCAAATTAGGGTTTCATTTTCAGCGACGTCCCTTCCTCTTATCTTTGATTGATTTTTTCATCTTCGCAGGTATTGTTGTTTGTTTAGAAGACTTAGCTCCTGCATCGACGATTCTGCTGCTTTTGTTTTGATTTTCGATTCAAACATTACTCGAAGGTTTGTTTTTTTTATATATTTTATTTTTTAATAATCTATGTGCTCATGTGGATGATAAAATTAATTTAGGTTTAAGTTAAAGTTGAAAACGACTGATTTCTGGTTCAGCGATTGAGAACGAAACGGTCGTTAGTTTGATTCCTAGGTCACGAATTTGTTCCGATTAAAGAGGTTAGGGTTCATATTCTTTTTTTTGTTTGTTTAACTGACTGATTTTTTTCCTTCATGTTTTAAAAATGTGCTTATGATCTATGAGAATAATACGATGTTATAATTGTATGATGGATAGATTCAGAAAATTGTGGAATAAACATTGGTGACTATTGAATAAAATTTATAATCTTTGTTATATGTTAAGGAGATATAGGTTATATACTCCATATTTGATTTGCATATGAATAGAAGAAAAAATATTATTTTTTCAGTTTTTTGATAAAGTTGTGGCTGATTCCTCAATTTCTTTTCAAGTTACGGTATTTTGATTGTTAGTTACTTCCTTTTGTTTTGTTTTGTTTTGTTGTTCTGAATTATTTTTTGTGTGTTGTTACTGTTTGCAGGTTTTTGTCTGGAACTACGGGTTAGGTCAATAGATGAAACACACGTTACCATATTCATTGATAATGTGATCCACCTGGTAATAAGTATTATAGATCTTGCTAAACAGAAGTCTATATTCAACAAGGATGGTTCAACAGTTGATTAAACAGAAACATAATTTCTGTTATTAGCCTTAAAGTAGCTTTTTTATTTCATGTTTCTTACCTTCTCCACATGAACTTCTAGCCAGGTCATTGACGGTGCTGGAGTTGTCCTCTTAATAAGATTACATGTTATATGTAAACCATAAACACCTGTTACATGTTCAATCTGTTAATTACTATTCAAATTGAGATAACATTGTGTGTTTGAATAACTTGATTTGCAGTTTACAACAAACTAAATACTAAAGTACCACCAGCACTAACAATGGACCTGCATAACACACCGGAACGACAATCACAATCTACGACAAAACGTCCCGTCTTCCAACATTCAGGTACCTAAAAAACTCAGATTCATAATACCCCAAGGTGAGATTCACAAATTGTCCTTCACTTTACCTAAGAAAAAAAGACTTTTAGGTGTACATTTATATTGAACAAAACTGGGGATATAAATACACTTCTTGGAATTTATGCTTAATATTTGTCAAAAGTTATACAATTATATATATGAATTGGCTCTTACACACATAACACCATATGAACCGCAAAAAACGTGAGCCGGGGTCGAGACGGTGAGGTCCTAAAAAAGGAGACTTGATGGTTCTTTGCTTGTCCCCGAGGATCAGTTCTTAGCTCAACATCCGGTACAAATCCTTTAGAACTAATTTATTGTTTCTATCTCAGTTTAAGATTTGTTGGAGGTGGGAATTTTGACCCACTTACTGATGGGTCTTACTATTGGGTTCTGTTAGATCTCTTATTATGGGTCAAACATCTAACAAATTAGCTCGGGGAAATGGGATGGTTCATACATGACCCAAAAATTTGTTCATTATCAGACTATAATAACTTTTTTTAAATGGTTAAAACTAGTGATCTACCATGATATATTGGTAGCCACAAATTCAATACCGATTACATCCACTAATACTCGATACATAAACTGTTACTACTACCTACAGTTAAATAACAAAGTCATACTTTTTTTTTTTACTGTGTGGCTTTATATAAAGATATATATGTATTTATTTTCAACTTAACTAATTATAATTATGCAGTTTAAATCTTCATTAGAGTGCCTTTTTTGACCCAACATCGCACAACAATATACATTTTGAACCAAATCAGCTATAGAGATGCAGAGTTGACTCATTTTATCTATGTGATGGTAATTTATAATGAACACCCATTAGCAGTATACATCTTGACCCATAACAATTTTTATCTTCATTAAAGTGCCATTTTTGACCCAACACTGCACATCAGTATAATTTTGACGCATATCAGATATAGATATGCAGAATTGAGCCATTTCATCTATGAAATGGGTCAATTTATAATTAACGCCCAACAACAGTATACATTTTGACCCAAAATAACATTTAATCTTATGCCATTTTTGACCCGACACCCAATGATATACATAAATTTTTATCCATCAGCTAAAAAGTTGCAGAATTAAGTGTAGTTATCACTTGGTATCATACAGTATTATATTCATATTTATATAATTAAGTGTAGTTATGAAAGTGTATACTGTATGAGTATCATATTGTCTGTATGCATACATATGTGCATAAACATATGTATATCATACTCATATATATGCATATAGTTATACATGATAATAGAGATAAAAATTTATAGTCAAAATTATAGGATGGGAAGAAAAAAGCAATACTAGTGAGACCAAAGTGTAACCAAAGAAGCAAAAGATTAACATCCCTTCTTTTTATGTGCATAATCTTTTGCATCTTGAATCTGCAAAATCACACAAATATTTACATGAGTCAAAACCAATTCTATGACGAAAACAAACGACTTTAACATAACATAGACAAATATGGTATCACACAAGTTCTAGCAAAGATACAACAGATATCAACTAAACACTGTAAAAAGATCTGAAGTAATTAATGTGAAAACCTTCTAGGAGTCACAAAAGTATGTCATTTTTAAGTCAAAAACATAAATATGTAACATTTTTTATCACTCTTGCACATCCTAAATTCTAACTTAGGGATGATTACTTTAACAACTTTCATATAAATTGGGAAATCACAATTCACAATTCACAATTCACAATTCACACTCACGCAACGATGCAGCTCTTATAGCTTACCTGGTACCAAAAGTGAAGGTTTAAGTTTTTTCTTTAAAACTTTGAATTTGAGTACTTACTTAATGATCTTTTGGATGAGACTTGAACTAAGATTCTATGTAGATAATCTATCGAGAGCAACATAAAATACATTAATTTTGGTGGTTTATTTTTTCAGCGATGTATTTTGTTGCAAGTTTGTATGTTATATGTATTTTAATATTTGTGTTTTACCTACTTATTTATCATGAGAGTCCTTGAGCTCACTGAAATATATTAATCATTAGACAACTCTCATATTAAAACTGACTGGAAGTACTGTTCCATCTCATACAGGATGTCTAAAAGAGCCCGAGTCAGTATCTCGAGAATATGTCTACAAGAAGCAAGAACTTATTGCTTCCCACGAGGTACCTTTAAAATCATTCTTCTATTATATTTTTTAGAGTATATATGTATATGTTTATATGTATGCAAGTCTTTTGTTATATGATTATTCTTTTGTAGCTTATTAAGAAGATTATGAATTGGATGCATCAGAACCTTTCAGTGAACCCTGTTACTCTTGGAATACCTGTGTGTCTTTACTTTTCATTTTGATTCATGTTGATAGTGTAAACTACTTTTAGGTATATGATGTTAGTATAGACAAGAATTTGGGTTGTTATTTGATAAATAGCAGGTTCATTATCAACAGCTAGCGTTCAGATCACAGAATTTTTTTAACAGCAATCGATGTATGTTGTTTTTTGTATTTTTGTTAGAGTAGTCAGTAGTGGTTTCCATGTTGTGTACAATCGTTTCAATTGTCGTTGGTTGTTTGTATGTCAAGATCGTAGGATCTTCTCAAGTAGTTGAAAGGACCTACATGTGATTGTCATTTGTCATTTTTTAGTTGCTATGTTGTGTTACACAGTGTTATGGTTTTAAATCTTGGCAGGCGTAAAAGAAAACGATAGGGCGTATGAAAGGATCTAAATGTCAATGATATTGGAGAAGGCTAGATGAAGGGTGAGTACAATTGACCATGAAGAGTATAAATGGTTTGGTAACATGTGATTGTAAAATGTGTCGTCTAAATCGATAGCTTGCGTTAAAATCGCATAAACCTTAGAGCAGCAACGCGCGAACCCTCAATTCTTGTTATTCACAAATCTTGAAGTCTTCTAAATTCATAGTTCAGACCTTTTGTCCCATTTGTTACGAAAAATACCTAACCCCACTTTATACATCTCTATCTCTATATATGACTATATAAGTCTTCCTTATTCTCTTATCATAAAAACACCAGTTCAATTTTCAAGTACTAATCAAAAACCATATATTTTCAACTGTTTCTTTCATCGCTATTGTTGCTGATACCCTGTTTTCTGATAGTACTACGGTACAACATGTCTCTTAGAGCTAGACCGGTAACAAACAGATCCTCTGATGATGACGAGGAGGATCACAACGATGCACCCGAAACCCCTAAACCGGCCCCACCACCCACTCTATCACAATGGGCTATATCACAAACACTAGCAAGTACAGCCCAATTAGCCAACCTATTTATTAGTTCACGGTAATAGGACTATGAATACCAGACTCACTTTATACAATAAACAAGAATTGAAGTGCAGAAAATGAGAGAACACGATGAATAGAATGAAAAACTGATAATATTGATCGTGCAAAGTACAAGTACAAAAGAAAACATACGCCCCTATTTATACAAGTAAAAACCAAATCTGAAGATTTGGTTTCCATAACTACATACCTATAAAAGTGGAAAAGATAAACTAAAACACATCAAATTAACTATTAACTAGGATGTCAATTCTGGAGATAAAATCAAATCTTCAAAACCAATCTTCTCAAATAATAATCATATCACCAGAATATTCTATGGCTTTGGCTTCAAGAAATCTTCAAATGTTGACTTCAGCAATTTCAGAGTCTGCAACTTCAGACTCTAAATCTTCAGACTCTAAAAACTGCAAAACACTTTTGACTCATCAGATTATTATTTCTATTTTTCCCAACAATCTCCCCCTATCTGATGATGTCAAAACAACCTGTACTCCTAATCAAACATCTTTGCATACTCCCTTTCAATTAGCTTGCACTTGCTCTTCATACGAGAAATTTTCTTCAACATGCTCAGCTTGCTATACAAGTGCTTTAACAACTGCATCCTGAAAGGAGATATTTGTTGTGCTTCACATCTGGACAGTAGACTAATCAACATTTCAATGCCAGCCACTTCAAACTGATCACACCTAATTAACATCCTTTGATTTTCAGTGGTCTTAATCATTAAGCCATCCAAATATTCAACATACTTATTATCCACAAACTCCATATGCTCACGAACAACATATCTTTCAACATTACCCTTAACTCTTCTTTCTTTCATCTCCAGATTAAAAGCCCCACAAAACACCTCATAATCTTTAGAGCTTATGAACCCCTCTTCAAACACCAAGTGAATCAACATAAACACCCTTTTTAACACTTCATCCAAAATAACCTGATCCCCTGCACACTCCTTAATACAAAAAGCTATGCCTCTCCATTCACAAAAACTCAAACGAACTATTTGATTTATTTTAACTCTCAATCTCCTGTCTGACATATGAGTCATTGTTAGCAATAGAATCACACCTTCAAACTCAGACCTTTCAACCTCAACTTTCACAATGTCACCAGCGTATCTTCTAAATTTGAACCTCTTGTTCATCTGAGCCCTAAGATCACCATCTGTTCTTTGTGTAGCAGCAACCAACACACTACTAGAACTACCCTGTTTATCACCAGCACCCCTGACAGTAATATCCTCCCCCTCAATTTGAGTCTTCTTGGATTGCTCTCCCTCAATACCAGCATCAATACCTGCATCATCTGATCTTTTTCTTTTCTCCCCCTTTTTGACATCATCTAAAGGAAGAGAAGATAGGAACTACCAAACTTCAGTCTGTTGAGCTTTGAGGGAACAAATATCAGATGCAAACCCAGTAAAACATTCTTTTAGTTCATCAACACCAACCATTCTTTTCTCCAGTTCTGTCAACCTTTGAATAATCTCTGTTACAGACCCTGAACCACTTGGACCAGTCAACCCCTGCATATCCCTAACCAACCTCCTCACCTCCATCAACTCAGCTTTAGAAACAAAATTATTATTAAAGTGAAGATTAAGATTATTAAATTTAGACTGCACAATAGAAAGCTTGTCATCAAACTCCTTAGTCAACCTGGTCAAAGCCTTATTCAGGCCAACCATGGTGACTTGTGCCTCAGTCTGAGAAGTAGTGCCAATGGATGTGGGTAGGGTTGGTATGTCCTCACAGCCTTCCTGTTGAAAAGAAAGGCGATCTTTAGACATAGAAGCATTGGAGGCCTGTATCACACCATGTGACATGAGTGTGACATTGGCAGCCTGTGCAAGAATGTGTAAGGATGGAACATTTTGGGTGGGTAGTGACAGACTCATGTCTGGGGTAAAAGTAGGCTTGGTCATTTCAGTTGGCTTTTGAATTTGGTTATTGGAGTCCAGGATTGGGACTTCTTCATGTAAGTCAACTGAGTGGGTTTCTTCAGTGACTGTAATGTGGGTATCCAAGCTTACTATCCTACCAGATTTAGGTTGGGTCAAAGCAATGCTCTCACCAACCTCTAGCAGAGGTGATGGAGTAGTACTAGAAGCACCTTGCCTAGTGAATTTTAGAGGGGAATTCACAGGTGCTGTATCATCTAAGGTTTCAAATATGGTGATATTCTCTTTATGAACTGGTGAGTTCATAAGGTGGTTTGAATGGGAAATTTGCTCAGTAGCAGTGGGTGAAGATGGGTTAAATTGAGGTGGGATTTCCTCATTCATGTCCTCAGCCTGCTCTGTATATGTAACATCATGGGGTGGAGAATGTGTGGGGGTATAATCTGATTGCTCAGATTCTAAAGAGTGATGTTGACCATCCTCATTCCCTAATTGCTCAGAGTCAAAGGAGTTGTTGTGATCCTCTTCAGACTCTGATTGCTCAGAATCTGAGGAAGATGCCCCTTCAGAGTCTGATTGCTCAGAATCTACAGGTTCGTCTGCACGGCCAAGATTGACCCAATGCATCATAGCAGGAGTAAGAGCAACTTCTTGATCATCCACAATGTGCCTGTGAAACATTCTAACACTACATTCTGGCATATATGTATACTCATACACACCAAATACTTTAAGCCCATCATACAAAACAGGAGTTACAGCTTGTTCAAACATAAGACTCAAAACTCTGATAAACGGTACATTATGGTCTCTTTGAGGTTTTTCTGTGAGCACCAAGAGTTCATTGAAATATAAACGTGCAAAATCTATATTCCTCCCTGTGACTATAGCATGAAAAAGATATGCCTCAAAATCATTGATTTCAGTCAGATTACCACACTTGAAACTCAGAATCCTAGTGATATTTGACAACAAAAACATCCATCTTGGTGAAAACATACTGATTTTAACAGTTGAATCAGTTAAGGGTTGACCAACCAAAGGAAAACTAGTTCTTGCAGCAGTTTTTTACACAGTTCTAACAAAATTATCTTGAACAGGAAGATTTAAAGTAACCCTTAAATGATTTTCAGTAAGTGTTAAGGAATTGTTACTGTAGTGACCCGAACTTTTCCATGTTTATATATATTAATTGAGATTGATATTTACATGATTAAATATTTCCAACATGTTAAGCAATCAAACTTGTTAAGACTTGATTAATTGAAATATGTTTCATATAGACAATTGACCACCCAAGTTGACCGGTGATTCACGAACGTTAAAACTTGTAAAAACTATATGATGACATATATATGGATATATATATAGTTAACATGATACTATGATAAGTAAACATATCATTAAGTATATTAACAATGAACTACATATGTAAAAACAAGACTACTAACTTAATGATTTTTAAACGAGACATATATGTAACGATTATCATTGTAAAGACATTTAATGTATATATATATCATATTAAGAGATATTCATACATGATAATATCATGATAATATAATAATTTAAAATCTCATTTGATATTATAAATATTGGGTTAACAACATTTAACAAGATCGTTAACCTAAAGGTTTCAAAACAACACTTACATGTAACGACTAACGATGACTTAACGACTCAGTTAAAATGTATATACATGTAGTGTTTTAATATGTATTTATACACTTTTGAAAGACTTTAATACACTTATCAAAATACTTCTACTTAACAAAAATGCTTACAATTACATCCTCGTTCAGTTTCATCAACAATTCTACTCGTATGCACCAGTATTCGTACTCGTACAATACACAGCTTTTAGATGTATGTACTATTGGTATATACACTCCAATGATCAGCTATTAGCAGCCCATGTGAGTCACCTAACACATGTGGGAACCATCCTTTGGCAACTAGCATGAAATATCTCATAAAATTACAAAAATATGAGTAATCATTCATGACTTATTTACATGAAAACAAAATTACATATCCTTTATATCTAATCCATACACCAACGACCAAAAACACCTACAAACACTTTTATTCTTCAATTTTCTTCATCTAATTGATCTCTCTCAAGTTCTATCTTCAAGTTCTAAGTGTTCTTCATAAATTCTACAAGTTCTAGTTACATAAAATCAAGAATACTTTCAAGTTTGCTAGCTCACTTTCAATCTTGTAAGGTGATCATCCAACCTCAAGAAATCTTTGTTTCTTACAGTAGGTTATCATTCTAATACAAGGTAATAATCATATTCAAACTTTGGTTCAATTTCTATAACTATAACAATCTTATTTCAAGTGATGATCTTACTTGAACGTGTTTTCGTGTCATGATTCTGCTTCAAGAACTTCGAGCCATCCAAGGATCCGTTGAAGCTAGATCCATTTTTCTCTTTTCCAGTAGGTTTATCCAAGGAACTTAAGGTAGTAATGATGTTCATAACATCATTCGATTCATACATATAAAGCTATCTTATTCGAAGGTTTAAACTTGTAAGCACTAGAACATAGTTTAGTTAATTCTAAACTTGTTCGCAAACAAAAGTTAATCCTTCTAACTTGACTTTTAAAATCAACTAAACACATGTTCTATATCTATATGATATGCTAACTTAATGATTTAAAACCTGGAAACACGAAAAACACCGTAAAATCGGATTTACGCCGTCGTAGTAACACCGCGGGCTGTTTTGGGTTAGTTAATTAAAAACTATGATAAACTTTGATTTAAAAGTTGTTATTCTGAGAAAATGATTTTTATTATGAACATGAAACTATATCCAAAAATTATGGTTAAACTCAAAGTGGAAGTATGTTTTCTAAAATGGTCATCTAGACGTCGTTCTTTCGACTGAAATGACTACCTTTACAAAAACGACTTGTAACTTATTTTTCCGACTATAAACCTATACTTTTTCTGTTTAGATTCATAAAATAGTGTTCAATATGAAACCATAGCAATTTGATTCACTCAAAACGGATTTAAAATGAAGAAGTTATGGGTAAACAAGATTGGATAATTTTTCTCATTTTAGCTACGTGAAAATTGGTAACAAATCTATTCTAACCATAACTTAATCAACTTGTATTGTATATTATATAATCTTGAGATACCATAGACCCGTATACAATGTTTCGACCTATCATGTCGACACATCTATATATATTTCGGAACAACCATAGACACTCTATATGTGAATGTTGGAGTTAGCTATATAGGGTTGAGGTTGATTCCAAAATATATATAGTTTGAGTTGTGATCAATACTGAGATACGTATACACTGGGTCGTGGATTGATTCAAGATAATATTTATCGATTTATTTCTGTACATCTAACTGTGGACAACTAGTTGTAGGTTACTAACGAGGACAACTGACTTAATAAACTTAAAACATCAAAATATATTAAAAGTGTTGTAAATATATTTTGAACATACTTTGATATATATGTATATATTGTTATAGGTTCGTGAATCAACCAGTGGCCAAGTCTTACTTCCCGATGAAGTAAAAATCTGTGAAAGTGAGTTATAGTCCCACTTTTAAAATCTAATATTTTTGGGATGAGAATACATGCAGGTTTTATAAATGATTTACAAAATAGACACAAGTACGTGAAACTACATTCTATGGTTGAATTATCGAAATCGAATATGCCCCTTTTTATTAAGTCTGGTAATCTAAGAATTAGGGAACAGACACCCTAATTGACGCGAACCCTAAAGATAGATCTATCGGGCCCAACAAGCCCCATCCAAAGTACCGGATGCTTTAGTACTTCGAAATTTATATCATATCCGAAGGGTGTCCCGGAATGATGGGGATATTCTTATATATGCATCTTGTTAATGTCGGTTACCAGGTGTTCACCATATGAATGATTTTTATCTCTATGTATGGGATGTGTATTGAAATATGAAATCTTGTGGTCTATTATTATGATTTGATATATATAGGTTAAACCTATAACTCACCAACATTTTTGTTGACGTTTTAAGCATGTTTATTCTCAGGTGATTATTAAGAGCTTCCGCTGTCGCATACTTAAATAAGGACGAGATTTGGAGTCCATGCTTGTATGATATTGTGTAAAAACTGCATTCAAGAAACTTATTTTGTTGTAACATATTTGTATTGTAAACCATTATGTAATGGTCGTGTGTAAACAGGATATTTTAGATTATCATTATTTGATAATCTACGTAAAGCTTTTTAAACCTTTATTGATGAAATAAAGGTTATGGTTTGTTTTAAAATGAATGCAGTCTTTTAAAAACGTCTCATATAGAGGTCAAAACCTCGCAACGAAATCAATTAATATGGAACGTTTTTAATCAATAAGAACGGGACATTTCAGTTGGTATCCGAGCGTTGGTCTTAGAGAACCAGAATTTTGCATTAGTGTGTCTTATCGAGTTTGTTAGGATGCATTAGTGAGTCTGGACTTCGACCGTGTTTACTTGAAAAATGATTGCTTAACAAATTTTGTTGGAAACTATATATTTTTAACATGTGAATATTATGTGATATATTAATCTCTTAACGCGTTTGATATTATGTGATAGATGTCTACCTCTAGAACAAGTCCCATTGACTCACCTAATAATAATGAAGAGTCAAATGTAAATTGGAATGATTCGTGGACTGATTCACAAGTTCCCGAAGAGGAACCAGAAGAAGAGTCGGAACCGGAAGAAGAATCGGAACCGGAAGAAGAATCAGAACCGGATGAAGAAATAGAACCGGTGGGGGAAATAATAAAACGGTTAAGTAAAAGAAAATCCTCAACCAGCCGACCAAGGTTAATTATGGTCAATGGTGTTTCCGCCAAGGAAGCAAAATATTGGGAGGATTACCAATTCTCCGATGAATCGGATTTCGACGAGAATTCCGATGATGTTATAGAAATTACCCCAACTGAATTTAAAAAGGCAAAAGAAAATAATAAGGGAAAGGGCATAAAAATAGAGAAATCTAATTCCAACCCCGATGAACTTTATATGTATCGTCAACCCCCGAAGTCTTTAAGTTGTAACAATGACCCGGGAACCTCTAAACCACCAGGTTTTTCTAAACCAATGTGGAAAACGACGGCTCGTATTAGGGGAACATCATATATCCCTAGAAACTTGGCAAAACGAACCAAAACTGAAGAAGAAGAAACAAGCGAGTAGGAATAAGATAGTTGTATTCGTGTGGTGTAATATATGTAATATAGTGTGTTTATGCTTTATGATATATGTAAAAATTGCTTGTATTAATAAGTATTTTTTTTTTATGAATCTAACTCTTTTCTATTTTACAGTATAAAAACACAAAATGGATAGACAACCTAATATTTTAAGAGACCTACCCGGAGACATGATTGATGAAATCTTGTCTAGAGTCGGTCAGAATTCTTCGGCACAACTATTTAAGGCGAGATCAGTTTGTAAGACATTCGAAGAACGTTCCAAGAATGCCTTGGTTTATAAAAGGCTTTCGTTCGAAAGATGGGGGATATCACATTGGGAAATCCATAAGTTACGATGTGTTTACTTTGACGCATATATTGCGGGGAACCCAAATGCTATTTTACGCAATGGGTTAAGAAATTATTTTGACTCAATATATCCGAATATTGGACTTCGTGATTTAGAAAAAGCGGCTAACATGCAACATAAAGAAGCATGTTATGCTTACGGATTAGTAATGTTCGCTTCTCACCAAAGTGAGAATAAGAACATCGGGCTACAACTATTAAACAAAACGTTCCCACAAGTGACGGAGTCGGTAATTGGGGTAAGAAATGAGGTTTTTAGATTGTTACGGGACTGTTGGACATTACGTAACCCTCGTCCCTTTGACGACGTTACAACACGCTGTCTTATCAACGGCCATAACGGTTATGTTCCACAAGACCAAGGATGGGAAGTAATCCTAGTAAAACCAGAATGCATGACTTGTTTCTGGACGTATGAATTACGTGTCTTTATTGCCTTTGCTGAACGACTTGTGTACTAGCTAGAATTATCTTCACAACCATCTTGTATCAAATTTATTGTGTGCTATATTTCATGCTATATGTAAAATAAGCGGTATTGTAAGTTTGTAAAATATTGTGTAAAAGTTTGAACGCGAAATATTATTATAATCAGTTTTTCATATAGAATTGTAGTAGTTGAATTGTATATTAGCTACTAAGTATGAACTTAACGGGTAGGTACTACCCGAATTTAAACTTATAAAACGCTAATATGAAGAAAAAGCTTTTATAAATGAGTTCATATTATGCTACGAAATACTATTAACTACTCTTAATATTCTGTATGATTAACTTGTTCCATTTGACTATTTTGAAGGAAATGGCACCGACTACTCGACACACCGTGAATATGAATGAAGATGAATTCCGTACTTTTCTAGCTTCAAACATAGTCGCAGTACAGGCTGCGCTACATACCAACAATAACCTTGGATCTAGCAGTACAGGAAATCGTGTAGGATGCACCTACAAAGAATTCACTGCCTGCAAACCTTTGGAATTTGATGGAACCGAAGGACCGATCGGATTGAAACGGTGGACCGAGAAGGTCGAATCGGTGTTTGCCATAAGTAAGTGTACTGAAGAGGACAAAGTGAAGTACGCTACGCATACTTTCACAGGTTCTGCGTTAACATGGTGGAATACCTATCTAGAGCAAGTGGGACAAGACGATGCGTACGCACTACCGTGGTCAGCATTCAAGCACTTGATGAACGAGAAGTACCGTCCCAGAACCGAGGTCAATAAGCTCAAGACAGAACTTAGAGGGTTACGAACCCAAGGATTTGATATTACCACGTACGAAAGACGATTCACAGAATTGTGCCTATTGTGTCCGGGAGCATTCGAAGATGAGGAAGAGAAGATCGACGCGTTTGTGAAAGGATTACCGGAAAGAATCCAAGAAGATATAAGTTCACACGAGCCCGCCTCTATACAACAGGCATGTAGAATGGCTCACAAAATAGTAAACCAGATTGAAGAAAGAATTAAAGAACAGACTGCTGAAGAGGCCAATGTGAAGCAAGTCAAAAGAAAGTGGGAGGAAAACGGTGATAAGAATCACCAATACAACAACAACAGCAATTACAACAATAATCGCAACAATTATCCCAACAATCGCAACATCAATCGCAACTACAACAAACGGCCCAACAACAACAACAACAACAACAACAACAACAACAGCAACTACAACAATCATCCCAACAACAATAATAACCGCAACAACAACAACAATCAGAAGCAGCTATGCCAAAGGTGTGAAAAGTATCACTCGGGGTTCTGCACCAAATTTTGCAACAAGTGTAAAAGAAATGGTCATAGCGCGGTGAAGTGTGAGGTCTACGGACCAGGGGTTAATAGAACGAAAGGAACAAATGGTGTCGGAACGAGTAATGACGGAGCAAGTAGTGTCGGAGCAAGTTATGCCAATGTAGTTTGTTATAAATGTGGAAAATCGGGCCACATTATTAGAAATTGCCCGAACCAGGAGAACACGAATGGACAAGGCCGCGGAAGAGTTTTCAATATTAATGCGGCAGAGGCACAGGAAGACCCGGAGCTTGTTACGGGTACGTTTCTTATTGACAATAAATCTGCTTACGTTTTATTTTATTCGGGTGTGGATAGAAGCTATATGAGTAGAGATTTTTGTGCTAAATTAAGTTGTCCATTGACGCCTTTGGATAGTAAATTTTTACTCGAATTAGCAAATGGTAAATTAATTTCAGCAGATAATATATGTCGGAATCGAGAAATTAAACTGGTTAGCGAAACATTTAAGATTGATTTGATACCAGTAGAGTTAGGGAGTTTTGATGTGATAATCGGTATGGACTGGTTGAAAGAAGTGAAAGCAGAGATCGTTTGTTACAAAAATACAATTCGCATTATACGAGAAAAAGGAAAACCTTTAATGGTGTACGGAGAAAAGGGCAACACGAAGCTACATCTTATTAGTAATTTTAAGGCACAAAAACTAATAAGAAAAGGTTGTTATGCTGTTCTAGCACACGTCGAGAAAGTACAAACTGAAGAAAAGAGCATCAATGATGTTCCCATTGCAAAAGAATTTCCCGATGTATTTCCGAAAGAATTACCGGGATTACCCCCACATCGATCCGTTGAATTTCAAATAGATCTTGTACCAGGAGCTACACCAATAGCTCGTGCTCCTTACAGACTCGCACCCAGCGAGATGAAAGAACTGCAAAGCCAATTACAAGAACTTTTAGAGCGTGGTTTCATTCGACCAAGCACATCACCGTGGGGAGCTCCTGTTTTGTTTGTCAAGAAGAAAGATGGTACATTCAGGTTGTGTATCGACTACCGAGAGTTGAACAAACTTACCATCAAGAACCGCTACCCACTACCGAGAATCGATGACTTATTTGATCAACTACAAGGCTCGTCTGTTTATTCAAAGATTGACTTACGTTCCGGGTATCATCAAATGCGGGTGAAAGAAGATGATATTCCAAAGACTGCTTTCAGAACACGTTACGGTCATTATGAGTTTATGGTCATGCCGTTTGGTTTAACTAATGCACCAGCTGTGTTCATGGACCTTATGAACCGAGTGTGTGGACCATACCTTGACAAGTTTGTCATTGTTTTCATTGATGACATACTTATTTACTCAAAGAATGACCAAGAACACGGTGAACATTTGAGAAAGGTGTTAGAAGTATTGAGGAAGGAAGAATTGTACGCTAAGTTTTCAAAGTGTTCATTTTGGTTGGAAGAAGTTCAATTCCTCGGTCAGATAGTGAACAAAGAAGGTATTAAGGTGGATCCGGCAAAGATAGAAACTGTTGAAAAGTGGGAAACCCCGAAAACTCCGAAACACATACGCCAGTTTTTAGGACTAGCTGGTTACTACAGAAGGTTCATCCAAGACTTTTCCAGAATAGCAAAACCCTTGACTGCATTAACGCGTAAAGGAAAGAAATTTGAATGGAATGATGAACAAGAGAAAGCGTTTCAGTTATTGAAGGAAAAGCTAACTACGGCACCTATATTGTCATTGCCTGAAGGGAATGATGATTTTGTGATTTATTGTGACGCATCAAAGCAAGGTCTCGGTTGTGTATTAATGCAACGAACGAAGGTGATTGCTTATGCGTCTAGACAATTGAAGATTCAATTACAAAATTATACGACGCAAGATTTGGAATTAGGAGCGGTTGTTTTTGCATTAAAGACTTGGAGGCACTACTTATATGGGGTCAAAAGTATTATATATACCGACCACAAAAGTCTTCAACACATATTTAATCAGAAACAACTGAATATGAGGCAGCGTAGGTGGATTGAATTATTGAATGATTACGACTTTGAGATTCGTTACCACCCGGGGAAGGCAAATGTGGTAGCCGATGCCTTGAGCAGGAAAGACAGAGAACCCATTCGAGTAAAATCTATGAATATAATGATTCATAATAACCTTACTACTCAAATAAAGGAGGCGCAACAAGGAGTTTTAAAAGAGGGAAATTTAAAGGATGAAATACCCAAAGGATCAGAGAAGCATCTTAATATTCGGGAAGACAGAACCCTGTATAGGGCTGAAAGGATTTGGGTACCAAAATTTGGAGATATGAGAGAAATGGTACTTAGAGAAGCTCATAAAACCAGATACTCAATACATCCTGGAACGGGGAAGATGTACAAGGATCTCAAGAAACATTTTTGGTGGCCGGGTATGAAAGCCGATGTTGCTAAATACGTAGGAGAATGTTTGACGTGTTCTAAGGTCAAAGCTGAGCATCAGAAACCATCAGGTCTACTTCAGCAACCCGAAATCCCGGAATGGAAATGGGAAAACATTACCATGGATTTCATCACTAAATTGCCAAGGACTGCAAGTGGTTTTGATACTATTTGGGTAATAGTTGATCATCTCACCAAATCAGCACACTTCCAGCCAATAAGAGAAGATGACAAGATGGAGAAGTTAGCACGACTGTATTTGAAGGAAGTCGTCTCCAGACATGGAATACCAATCTCTATTATCTCTGATAGGGATGGCAGATTTATTTCAAGATTCTGGCAGACATTACAGCAAGCATTAGGAACTCGTCTAGACATGAGTACTGCCTATCATCCACAAACTGATGGGCAGAGCGAAAGGACGATACAAATGCTTGAAGACATACTACGAGGATGTGTTATTGATTTCGGAAATAGTTGGGATCGACATCTACCGTTAGCAGAATTTTCCTACAACAACAGCTACCATTCAAGCATTGAGATGGCACCGTTTGAAGCACTTTATGGTAGAAAGTGCAGGTCTCTGATTTGTTGGAGTGAAGTGGGGGATAGACAGATTACGGGTCCGGAGATTATACATGAAACTACCTAGAAGATCATCCAAATTCAACAACGGTTGAAAACCGCCCAAAGTCGACAAAAGAGCTACGCTGACTTTAAAAGAAAATATATAGAATTTGAAATTGGAGAGATGGTCATGCTTAAAGTTGCACCTTGGAAATGTGTTGTTCGATTTGGTAAACGAGAGAAATTAAATCCAAGGTATATTGGACCATTCAAGATTATTGATCGTGTCGGACCAGTAGCTTACCGACTTGAGTTACCTCAACAACTCGCGGCTGTACATAACACTTTCCACGTCTCGAATTTGAAGAAATGTTTTGCTAAAGAAGATCTCGCTATTCCGTTAGATGAAATCCAAATCAACGAAAAACTCCAATTCATCGAAGAACCCATTGAAATAATGGATCGTGAGGTTAAAAGACTTAAGCAAAACAAGATACCAATTGTTAAGGTTCGATGGAATACTCGTAGAGGACCCGAGTTCACCTGGGAGCGTGAAGATCAGATGAAGAAGAAATACCCGCATCTATTTCCAGAAGATTCGTCAACACCTTCAACAGCTTAAAATTTCGGGACGAAATTTATTTAACGGGTAGGTACTGTAGTGACCCGAACTTTTCCATGTTTATATATATTAATTAAGATTGATATTTACATGATTAAATGTTTCCAACATGTTAAGCAATCAAACTTGTTAAGATTTGATTAATTGAAATATGTTTCATATAGACAATTGACCACCCAAGTTGACCGGTGATTCACGAACGTTAAAACTTGTAAAAACTATATGATGACATATATATGGATATATATATAGTTAACATGATACTATGATAAGTAAACATATCATTAAGTATATTAACAATGAACTACATATGTAAAAACAAGACTACTAACTTAATGATTTTTAAACGAGACATATATTTAACGATTATCATTGTAAAGACATTTAATGTATATATATCATATTAAGAGATATTCATACATGATAATATCATGATAATATAATAATTTAAAATCTCATTTGATATTATAAACATTGGGTTAACAACATTTAACAAGATCGTTAACCTAAAGGTTTCAAAACAACACTTACATGTAACGACTAACGATGACTTAACGACTCAGTTAAAATGTATATACATGTAGTGTTTTAATATGTATTTATACACTTTTTAAAGACTTCAATAAACTTATCAAAATACTTCTACTTAACAAAAATGCTTACAATTACATCCTCGTTCAGTTTCATCAACAATTCTACTCGTATGCACCCGTATTCGGACTCGTACAATACACAGCTTTTAGATGTATGTACTATTGGTATATACACTCCAATGATCAGCTCTTAGCAGCCCATGTGAGTCACCTAACACATGTGGGAACCATCATTTGGCAACTAGCAAGAAATATCTCATAAAATTACAAAAATATGAGTAATCATTCATGACTTATTTACATGAAAACAAAATTACATATCCTTTATATCTAATCCATACACCAACGACCAAAAACACCAACAAACACTTTTATTCTTCAATTTTCTTCATCTAATTGATCTCTCTCAAGTTCTATCTTCAAGTTCTAAGTGTTCTTCATAAATTCTACAAGTTCTAGTTACATAAAATCAAGAATACTTTCAAGTTTGCTAGCTCACTTCCAATCTTGTAAGGTGATCATCCAACCTCAAGAAATCTTTGTTTCTTATAGTAGGTTATCATTCTAATACAAGGTAATAATCATATTCAAACTTTGGTTCAATTTCTATAACTATAACAATCTTATTTCAAGTGATGATCTTACTTGAACTTGTTTTCGTGTCATGATTCTGCTTCAAGAACTTCGAGCCATCCAAGGATCCGTTGAAGCTAGATCCATTTTTCTCTTTTCCAGTAGGTTTATCCAAGGAACTTAAGGTAGTAATGATGTTCATAACATCATTCGATTCATACATATAAAGCTATCTTATTCGAAGGTTTAAACTTGTAATCACTAGAACATAGTTTAGTTAATTCTAAACTTGTTCGCAAACAAAAGTTAATCTTTCTAACTTGACTTTTAAAATCAACTAAACACATGTTCTATATCTATATGATATGCTAACTTAATGATTTAAAACCTGGAAACACGAAAAACACCGTAAAACCGGATTTACGCCGTCGTAGTAACACCGCGGGCTGTTTTGGGTTAGTTAATTAAAAACTATGATAAACTTTGATTTAAAAGTTGTTATTCTGAGAAAATGATTTTTATTATGAACATGAAACTATATCCAAAAATTATGGTTAAACTCAAAGTGGAAGTATGTTTTCTAAAATGGTCATCTAGACGTCGTTCTTTCGACTGAAATGACTACCTTTACAAAAATGACTTGTAACTTATTTTTCCGACTATAAACCTATACTTTTTCTATTTAGATTCATAAAATAGAGTTCAATATGAAACCATAGCAATTTGATTCACTCAAAACGGATTTAAAATGAAGAAGTTATGGGTAAAACAAGATTGGATAATTTTTCTCATTTTAGCTACGTGAAAATTGGTAACAAATCTATTCCAACCATAACTTAATCAACTTGTATTGTATATTATGTAATCTTGAGATACCATAGACACGTATACAATGTTTCGACCTATCATGTCGACACATCTATATATATTTCGGAACAACCATAGACACTCTATATGTGAATGTTGGAGTTAGCTATACAGGGTTGAGGTTGATTCCAAAATATATATAGTTTGAGTTGTGATCAATACTGAGATACGTATACACTGGGTCGTGGATCGATTCAAGATAATATTTATCGATTTATTTCTGTACATCTAACTGTGGACAACTAGTTGTAGGTTACTAACGAGGACAACTGACTTAATAAGCTTAAAACATCAAAATATATTAAAAGTGTTGTAAATATATTTTGAACATACTTTGATATATATGTATATATTGTTATAGGTTCGTGAATCAACTAGTGGCCAAGTCTTACTTCCCGACGAAGTAAAAATCTGTGAAAGTGAGTTATAGTCCCACTTTTAAAATCTAATATTTTTGGGATGAGAATACATGCAGGTTTTATAAATGATTTACAAAATAGACACAAGTACGTGAAACTACATTCTATGGTTGAATTATCGAAATCGAATATGCCCCTTTTTATTAAGTCTGGTAATCTAAGAATTAGGGAACAGACACCCTAATTGACGCGAATCCTAAAGATAGATCTATCGGGCCCAACAAGCCCCATCCAAAGTACCGGATGCTTTAGTACTTCGAAATTTATATCATATCCGAAGGGTGTCCCGGAATGATGGGGATATTCTTATATATGCATCTTGTTAATGTCGGTTACCAGGTGTTCACCATATGAATGATTTTTATCTCTATGTATGGGATGTGTATTGAAATATGAAATCTTGTGGTCTATTATTATGATTTGATATATATATGTTAAACCTATAACTCACCAACATTTTTGTTGACGTTTTAAGCATGTTTATTCTCAGGTGATTATTAAGAGCTTCCGCTGTCGCATACTTAAATAAGGACGAGATTTGGAGTCCATGCTTGTATGATATTGTGTAAAAACTGCATTCAAGAAACTTATTTTGTTGTAACATATTTGTATTGTAAACCATTATGTAATGGTCGTGTGTAAACAGGATATTTTAGATTATCATTATTTGATAATCTACGTAAAGCTTTTTAAACCTTTATTGATGAAATAAAGGTTATGGTTTGTTTTAAAATGAATGCAGTCTTTGAAAAACGTCTCATATAGAGGTCAAAACCTCGCAACGAAATCAATTAATATGGAACGTTTTTAATCAATAAGAACGGGACATTTCAGTTACCATCTCTGTAAGTACCAGTAATAGTCCTAGCTTCTCTGTTCCCAATACAAGTGTACCAAAATTCTGCCAACATCTCTGGAAACATGATTGTAGATTTGAAGAAAGCATCCTTCAAAGGATGATTCTTCATGAACAGTATTGTAGTGACCCGAACTTTTTCATGTTTATATATATATATATTAAATGAAATTATTATTTACATGATTAAGTGTTTCCAACATGTTAAGCAATCAAACTTGTTAAGACTTGATTAATTGAAATATGTTTCATATAGACAATTGACCACCCAAGTTGACCGGTGATTCACGAACGTTAAAACTTGTAAAAACTATACGATGACATATATATGGATATATATATATATAGTTAACATGATACTATGATAAGTAAACATATCATTAAGTATATTAACAATGAACTACATATGTAAAAACAAGACTACTAACTTAATGATTTTTAAACGAGACATATATGTAACGATTATCATTGTAAAGACATTTAATGTATATATATATCATATTAAGAGATATTCATACATGATAATATCATGATAATACAATAATTTAAAATCTCATTTGATATTATAAACATTGGGTTAACAACATTTAACAAGATCGTTAACCTAAAGGTTTCAAAACAACACTTACATGTAACGACTAACGATGACTTAACGACTCAGTTAAAATGTATATACATGTAGTGTTTTAATATGTATTTATACACTTTTGAAAGACTTCAATACACTTATCAAAATACTTCTACTTAACAAAAATGCTTACAATTACATCCTCGTTCAGTTTCATCAACAATTCTACTCGTATGCACCCGTATTCGTACTCGTACAATACACAGCTTTTAGATGTATGTACTATTGGTATATACACTCCAATGATCAGCTCTTAGCAGCCCATGTGAGTCACCTAACACATGTGGGAACCATCATTTGGCAACTAGCATGAAATATCTCATAAAATTACAAAAATATGAGTAATCATTCATGACTTATTTACATGAAAACAAAATTACTGATGTCGTAGTGGGTGTATACAAAATAGTATTATTTTTAGTGCGAAATACTATTAAATACGATACAATTTTACACAAGATATTTATTTATTTATAGAATGGATATACTTAAACCTTGCTACAACACTTATAGGCAGTGTACCTAATCGTAAAGTAGTGTAGTTTTTAGTAAGTCCGGTTCGTTCCACAGGGAAATCTTTAAACAAAGCTTAACGCTATATTAATTTACTTTTATAAAAATACAAACATATATCTAAGTAATTTTATTATAAAGGGGGGTTTTTACCTTTTAATGACCGGTTTGTCGATTTTAAAACTTTAGTCGCAGTTAAAACCTAATGTAAAATATTAAATAAATAAAAGACTTAATTTAAAGCGTAAAGTAAATAACGATAATGAAATTGCGAATAATAAAAGTGCGATAAAATAAAATTGCGATAATTAAAAAGTACGATAATTAAAAGTGCGATTAAATAACAATAAATAAAAGTGCGATAATTAGAAGTGCAATTAAATATAAAATAAAGGAAATTAAATATGAAATAAAAGAATTATGCTTATTTAAACTTCCGTAATCATGATGTTCGACGTGTTGATTTTAGTTTTATGCCCATGGGTTAATTGTCCTTTGTCCTGGATTATTTAATATGTCCGTCTGGTTTTTGTCCATAACAGTCCATCAGTCATAAATATAAAGTGCGAGTGTCCTCATCAAATTATTCTTATACCCGAAGTTAAATATTTCAACTAATTGGGGATTCGAATTGTAACAAGGTTTTAATACTTTGTTTAATGAATACACCAGGTTATCGACTGCGTGTAAACCAAGGTTTTACTACTTTGTTAACAATTACACCAATTACCCTTGAATGTAATTTCACCCCTGTTTTAATTATTCTAGTGGCTATTAATCCATTCCCGTGTCCGGTTAAATGAACGATTATTCGTACATATAAATACCCCGCCCATCGTGTCCGATCGAGTGTATATGGTAATTTATAGGGACGCCCAATTGTAAATCTTTATATTAACATTAACAAACTTTCATTTAGTTAAACAAATATAAAGCCCATTAATAGCCCATAGTCTAATTTCCACAAGTGTCGTTCTTTTGTCCAAACCCCAATTATGGTACAAAGCCCAATTACCCAATTTTAGTAATTAGCCCAACATCATGATTACTTCGTTTTAAATAAGCATAATAATAACTTAGCTACGAGACATTAATATAAAAAGGTTGAACATAACTTACAATGATTAAAAATAGCGTAGCATTACACGGACAGAATTTCGACTTACACCCTTACAATATTCGCTAACATACCCTTATTATTAGAATTATAATTAAAATTAAAATATAAATTATAAATTATAAATATATATTTTACGTATATATGAGAGAAGAAGAAAAAGATTATGATTTGCGATCAGAATTCGGTTGCTTTTATAGGAAAAGTCGACTTTTGGGGCTCCGCGACTCGCGGCATTTTTGCCTTCAAACTCCGCGAGTCGCGGAGAATGAAATTACAGTTCAGTCCCTTGGAGTCTTTCTCTGCTGACGGTTTTTATTTATAAATATAATATATATATAATTAATATAATTAATTATATATTATATTATATTTATATACATAGTTAACTTGTAATTTTTAGTCCGTTGCGTCGAGCGTTAAGAGTTGACTCTGGTCCCGGTTCCGGATTTTTGAACGTCCTTGCGTACAATTTAATATCTTGTACTTTGCGTTTTGAATCTTGTACTCTTGTAATTTCGAGACGTTTCTTATCAATAATTGGAACCTTTTTGATTGTCTTTTGTACTTTTGAGCTTTTTGGTCGTTTGCGTCTTCAATTCGTCGAATCTGTCTTTTGTCTTTACCTTTTATTATTTAAACGAATATCACTTGTAAATAGAACAATTGCAACTAAAAGCTTGTCTTTCTTGAGGAATAATGCTATGAAATATATGTTCGTTTTTAGCATTATCAAATATTCCCACACTTGAGCGTTGCTTGTCCTCAAGCAATATCGTCTTGAAATACAAGAATCACTTCTTTATTCTTCACACTTTGTACATCAGTGATTTCTATACGACGGTATAAACAATGGTAGTAACGATATGGTTTACAGACCCACATGACTATAAAAAATTAGATCCATTAAGGAAATTGGATCTTTATGAAAACATTTGATCTTTTGAAAATTAAATCTAGTTTTTACCCTAGATAAGTTTTCCGGGATAACCCTTTACCGGTGTTTGCAAAATATTTTTGTGGGTTTGGTGGGTTTCAGATTTGAAAATTTTAGCTCAAAACTTATGGCTTTGTGTCACCCACTTGCTAACCTTGTATTTGGAAAGCAACACGTCCAGTTTACTTATCCCGTATATTACCTTTCGGTAAACTACCATCCGGTTGTAAAGGAAAGCGTTGAACAAGCAACTGTTAAGGCAATGTCCCCTGACATGCTTTTAATTATGGTTTATAACGTGTCGGACGCAATTACTATCCTTGGTAGGAGCAATAGTAAAGCTCACCCTCATAATTTTTCGGTATGGCACAAGGTCCTGTCTTTGACCATGCTATGCAACCACCGTTCTTACGGTTGACACCCGTTTTAGTTCAGGTGACCTAATGAATTCCAGGTGAATTCCTAGGATTTTACGTTCAATGGTAATGAACGCATTGAAAATAGGGTTTTCAGAAAACAAATCGGTTTGTAATTTTGATCAAAATATTTTCTCGTTCAAGCTCGAGTTTAGATATCATTGAATTCCATGGGTTTGTAATTCTCAATCTTTAAGGTCAATCTCTAGGATTGAGTAATATCAGTCTTAAAAGGTGATTTTTAATCTTTAAGGAGATTATCCTTTCTGGGGATCTGATTCATTAGTCTTATCCAGCTAATTTGCATGGTGCCCCCCCCATTGTACGAGATAAATCCTTCTCATGGTTAGGATAAATCTGACCACTTGGCGACCCTGTTTGATGCTGAGGTCCGTGGATTTTCTGCTGATTTTAGTGATGACTTTTCTAGATTTTTTGTCAACCTACAGCTGGTCTGGACGACAACTTCATGACCTAAATCAAGAAGCGCGTGTCTTTTTCGAAAGACTTTACTTCCTTTTAATGATGGAATTGATTCATCGTGTAGATCCATCTCTTCTTTTCTTTTATCGGGTAAAACAGTTTAGTTTAGTCTAAAGCAAAAGTATTTTCAGTTATTTGTTACAGATATATGTGACATATGTTTAAGATAACTTGGTAAATTTTCCCACACTTGGCTTTTATTTTCCTTTTTATCGTCCTCTATTCCATTTTAAATGAATTTTAACATTTTGGTTTGTTTCTCAATTTATGTCCTTTCCGAGGTTACAATAATTTCGGTGTTAAAACCTAGTTTTATCGTTCACAAATATGTATAAACATGATTTTGAGTTCATTTAATTGAAAATTTTGAAAAATTTTACTAGAATTGGGTAGTCAGTATATAAGACTAGGGCTGTTCTTTATTATCAGAGAGCACTAGATTCTAATACAACTACTGCTTTACTAGTATTTTTAATGGTAACCAAGTGTATAAAGTAAAAAATTTTAAAATCCGAAAGAATTTAACCCCTTCCCACACTTAAGATCTTGCAATGCCCTCATTTGCAAGAAATCAGTAACAATTTAAATTATTGAGGGTGATTTGTGTGAAAATGATTAAATTTTACCAAAGTTTCCAAATATATTGGCATTTGTTTGCTGAATGATAAATGGTGCACATCATTTGTTCATTCCGTCTTGTTGTTATTTCACATATATTTTGCATCTTGTCGTCAAAATTAGTTGCTTTTGCTGAACTTAATGCCAGTCTTTGAAAATGCGTTGTTTTACCCTGTTGTGTACATAAGATAAACTGCAAACATATATACATATTTTTGAAGTTTGGTATATTACCCCACATTCAAAAATTATTAAAATCTAAGAATAAAAGTTAGATAATTATAAAAATGATTACAATATTAACAAAAGTATTAAACGTATCAATAATTACAAATTACAAAATAAATAAAACTAAGTATACTAGGGATGATACTGGTACCAATAGGGGTTCCAGGCATAACCATAGGTGCTATAGAATGCTTCGGCAGGGTCATACGTAGGATACGGTGGCTGCATCTCTATAGACCAGGGAGGGAAGATGGGTTTCGGTGTAGGAATATAGTTTCTACCTATATGTTGGCAATGAGCTATGATTTGGTTCTGATGAACTTGCCAATCTTCAAATGCTCTCTGTCTAGCATTTTCGTATTCCTGAGAAGCTATAAACCTTTGCATTTCTTGCATCTCATTCCCCCCTCCTACATTACCTTGCTGTTGGTTTCTCTCCACCTGTGGATGTCTACCATGGTATCGTACTGCGGCGTTATTTCGCCTCTTCAAAACTTTCGCACCATGGTATACATTTAAACCTATAGTATCGCGGGGTTCTGGTTCTTCTACTAATAATCCCCCCGACTTATATCCACACCGAGATATTCACCAATCAAAGTAATAAAAATACCACCTCCTATTATGCTATGCGGTCGCATCCCCCGAACCATAGCTGATAAATAATAACCCACACAATATGGTATACTTACAGCGCTTTGTGGGTCTCGAATACACATATGGTAAAACAAATCCTGTTCATTTACTTTTTCCTTGTTCTTACCCCTTTGTGTAATCGAATTAGCTAAAAACCTATGTATCACTCTTAATTCGGCTCTATCTATATCCAAATAATAGTAATTTCCCCCTTTGAAACGGTGATGGCTTGTCATTTGACTCCACAAACCGTGTGTTTCAAAATTTTTATCTATCTTTCTACCGTTTAGTATCAATCCTCTACAATCGGCAGACGCTAACTCCTCAGGCGTATATATACGTAAAGCCTGAGCCATGTCCAGTAAAGACATGTGGCGCATCGAACCGCCTAACAAAAATCTAATAAAAGAACGATCGGTTAAACTAGCTACCCGATCATTCAACTCTATACTACACAACAATTCTTCACACCATACTTTATATACAGGTCTACGCATGGTGAATAAACGTACCCAGTCATTAAAAGTAGAATTACCATACCTCTGTACAAGTAATTCCCTAATTGGCCCGGCCAATTCTACAGCTTCTAAGGGTCCCCATTCTATGACCCTCGGTACCTCAACAACCTTAGAATGAAGAGTATGCAAACCCCTTTGATATTTTGGATAATCTATCCAAAGTCTGTCAAATCTCAGGTTCGGGTGCAACTCTTCCAAGTGCATATCAGAAAAGGTCATGACTGGATGAGGTATATCCTGCTTGTAGTAGTTATCCACCTCCTGCTGTTCCATATTCTCAGCAGGAGCATTGCGGGCTTGGGATGAAGATTCACCCCTTTCAGTCTGCAAAACACATCAAACACAAATTTTGTGCATCCAAATATGCATTAGTGTCAGCAAAATCATCAATCAAAATAATTACAATGACATTATCAATTTATATCAAACTTAAGCTTATTTTCATATTTTTATCAAATCTACACTTTTTCAAATAAGCATATACGAAAATGTTCGCCAAGTTCATAAGCATTCAACTCAAATAACATGTCAAAATAATCATTACTAGCAATTAAACAAGTTCCAAATGGCATTATCTTTCAAAAATCAAGTTCATGAATTTTAGACTTGAAAAAGTCTACTTTAATTCTCAAAATCATATTTAGGCTCAAAGTTTGGATCATTTAACTACCTAAACATGTTACACGACTTATTTTAGCAACAATTCATGACAAAAATCGGCCATAACCTGTTTATATCAAAAAGCCCCAAATTTGCTCAAGAACACAAACCCTAGATTACTTAAAATTTGAAGTTTAAGGCTTCTAATCATGTTAAACAGCATCAATCTAGGTTATACAAGCATAATACATAAACAATTTAATCCTAATTACACTAAAAAGCATCAAAATCAAATTGGGAAAAAAATGACTCAAGAACACCAAATTTCGGATTAAATGGTGTTTAGGTGTAGAAATTTACCGTTTTTCTTGAGTAATTCTTAGATAGCATCCTTCTCAACATGATTTTAGCAAAAGATTTGATGATTAACGGTTAAAAATTGTGATTTTGGGGTGTATTTTTCGGGTTTTTTCGTGGGTATTTCGCTGTGTTTTTGAGTTTTGGGTTGTGTGGACTGAAACTGATCGTTCAGCTCTTTTTATTTTTTTTCTGATTTTCGGTCCCTCCGCGACTCGCGGTGAATAACCCTTCAAACTCCGCGAGTCGCGGAGTTTGATATTTTTTTTTATATAATCATTAACTTATAAAACAATTAAGTACTTAATTTTAAAATTTTGTTTCCCTTGTTATTTAGGACGAGGTCGTTTCGGATCGATGTCCTAGTCCGTCCCTCGACAAAATTTTAAAATTTGTCTTTTTGTAGCGATTGTTTTAAAAGCTAAGATTTTTGGGTTTTTTCAATGTTTTTGGCATACTTTAATTCAATAAGATTAAAAATAATGATAATAAAAGTTCTCGTCCCTCTCTCGGGTAAAGCAATTTCGGTTCAAAGACCTAGTCTTCAACTTACGACGAATTTTAAAAATCATATTCTTAACTTAATGAGATAAAGTAAATTTTTGTTTTTAAATTCACACAACTTAAATATAAAGTTCAAAAATATCAAAAATTCACACCAAACTTAAAATTTGAAATGCATAAAATTAAAAATTCATATTATAAATTCACACCAAACTTATATTAATTTTTCAAATATTTACAATTTTAAATATATTGTTTTTACAAAGTTTACAATATTAATTTAAGATTTAAATATTAATTTTAAAAACATGGTAAAAATAAAATTAAAAATCTTTTTGTCTTTTTATCCCACTTTAATCAATCAAATATTATCAAAAATATGCGCCCCTCTTTTCGGTAAAGTAATTTCGGTTCCAAGACCTAATTTAACTCATGACGAATTTTTGAAATATTTTGGGTTGATTGATTAAAGATATTTATACCTTAAGAATAAACGTTAAATTTCGCAGTGATGTAATAAATTTTTGAATGATATCAATAATTTCGGTCGCCAAACCTAATTTTATTCAATACCAATTTAATACTTTTTAGCGAACAAATTAGCGTTTATTATCAAAAGGTTAAAAATAAAAATAAAAATAAAAACTGTACAGGCATACCTGTGAGATAGATTTCTTAGTTATATGATCTATCCCATTCATAAGATAGTCGGTTTAATTGGTTTTCCATGGCTACATAGGCGTAACCTCGAGCATTCAGTGTGTTTTCTTCTAAACATATGAACGGTCCGTCTCTGCATAAAGTAACAAATTCGGTATTTGAATAGGTTTGATTATTTGAACATTTACCTCCATGTGACCATTTTCCGCATTTGTGACATCTTTCTAGGTGTCGTGCTCTTCTTTTTGCTGCAGATTTTGATTTTCCTTTACCAAATTGAAACTTATTATCTTCGCATCTGGATTCTTTTCTAACTCCGTCCATTCTTTCTCTGATTACTGATACTAATTCACTCGGTAGTATGTCATTATTTCTTTTAGTGATCAAAGCGTGTAGCATTAGACCATGGTTTAGTTCACAGGCAGTCTTCATTTTGTAAAAACCTACAAAAAATAAAAATTCAGAATGGGGGGAGAAGACTAGTTCTTTAGGGTCTGCTAGGGAAAGACCATTCGGGTTCCATTTTCGAGAACTACACGAAAACAGACAATCTAACTCTAACAGAAATACATATTATCCTTTAAAGACTTGATTCTCCCCACACTTAGTTAGCTGTGGTGTCGAAATTGTGATTAACTTCGTTGTCGACTTCCATCGGACCATGTATGTAATGTTTAACTCTGTGACCATTAACTTTAAATTCAATCCCATTTGAATTTATCAATTCTATCGTTCCGTATGGGAAAACTCTTTTGACTATGAATGGTCCAGACCATCTTGATTTCAATTTTCCAGGAAATAGCTTGAATCGTGAATTGAAAAGAAGAACTCTGTCTCCTTCTTTAAATTCTTTTGAACTTCTGATTCTTTTATCATGCTATTTCTTCGTTCTTTCCTTATAGATTAACGAATTTTTGTATGCTTCATGTCTTAATTCTTCTAATTCGTTTAGTTGACTTAATCGTAGACGTCCGGCTTCATGTAAATCAAGATTACATGTTTTCAAAGCCCAAAATGCTTTATGTTCAATTTCTACTGGAAGATGACATGCTTTTCCATAAACAAGTCTAAAAGGTGTGGTTCCAATTGGAGTTTTGTAGGCTGTTCTAAAAGCCCAGAGTGCATCCTCCAATTTAATGGACCATTCCTTCGGATTTGATCCTACGGTTTTCTCTAGAATACGTTTTAAAGCTCGGTTGGTATTTTTAACTTGTCCACTTGTTTGTGGATGATATGCGGTGGAGATTTTATGAGTTACTCCATATCTTTTAATAACTTTCTCAAGTTGATTATTACAGAAATGAGTACCCCGATCACTTATTAAAGCTTTCGGTGTTCCAAACCTTGCAAAAAGACGTTTTAAAAAGTTGACTACAACTCGTGCATCGTTAGTTGGGAGAGCTTGTGCTTCCGCCCATTTAGATACATAATCAATGGCTACGAGTATATATAGATTATTATTAGATTTTGGAAATGGACCCATAAAGTCAATACCCCAAATGTCAAATACTTCACATACTTGGATGACATTTTGTGGCATTTCATCACGTTGACTTATTTTTCCGGCCCTTTGACATGCATCACAGGATTTTCAAAGAAGGTGTGCTTCTTTGTAAATTGTAGGCCATTAGAATCCAGCTTCATAAACTTTTCTTGCTGTTAGTTGAGGCCCATAATGCCCTCCTGTTGGTCCTGTGTGACAATGGTTTAAAATTTTACTAGCTTCATCTCCAAATACACATCGGCGTATTATTCCATCGGGACAACTTTTAAACAGATGTGGATCTTCCCAGAAATAGTGTTTTATATCACTGAAGAATTTCTTTCGTCTTTGGTACGATAATCCTTTTTCAAGGAATCCACAAACTAAGTAGTTTGCATAGTCTGCAAACCATGGGATTTCTTTATAATCTATCTTCAATAGATATTCATCAGGAAAGTTGTCTTGTATGGCTGATTCATTTAGAACTTCTAATTCGGGATTTTCAAGACGAGAAAGATGATCAGCGGCGAGATTTTCTGCTCCTCTTTTATCTCGGATTT
Organism: Rutidosis leptorrhynchoides; assembly: GCF_046630445.1. Classification (NCBI taxonomy): domain Eukaryota; kingdom Viridiplantae; phylum Streptophyta; class Magnoliopsida; order Asterales; family Asteraceae; genus Rutidosis; species Rutidosis leptorrhynchoides. The sequence goes on along the minus strand of NC_092334.1, from coordinate 46,120,842 downwards.
CAATATCAAACTCTTGTAAGAGTAAGATCCAACGGATTAATCTTGGTTTAGCATCTTGTTTTGAAAATAGGTATCTAAGAGCAGAATGGTCGGTATAGACCACCGTTTTTGCTAGAACGAGATATGATCGAAATTTGTCAAAAGCAAAGACAATAGCAAGGAGTTCTTTTTCAGTAGTTGTATAGTTTGTTTGTGCTCCTTGTAACGTCTTACTAGCATAATATATAGGTTGAAATCGTTTTTCAATCCTTTGTCCTAAAACGGCTCCCATTGCAAAATCACTTGCATCGCACATTAGTTCAAATGGTAGATTCCAATTTGGTGTTATCATGATCGGTGCATTAGTGAGTTTCTCTTTAAGAATATTAAACGATTTGATACACTCATCTGAAAAGATGAATGGCGCATCCTTTTCTAGGAGTTTATTCATAGGAGTGGCAATTTTAGAAAAATCTTTTATGAAACGTCGGTAAAAACCGGCATGCCCTAGAAAACTCCTAACTCCTCTAACATTGGTGGGATGTGGAAGTTTAGCAATTACATCTACTTTAGCTCTATCCACTTCAATTCCTTCTTTTGAAATTTTATGTCCAAGAACGATGCCTTCTTTAACCATGAAATGGCATTTCTCCCAATTAAGTACTAGATTTGATTTTTTGCATCTAATTAGCATTTGTTCCAGATTAACTAGACATGATTTAAATGTATCACCGAAGACTGAAAAGTCATCCATGAAAACTTCCATGCATTCTTCTATCATGTCGTGAAAAATCGCCATCATACACCTTTGAAAGGTTGCAGGGGCGTTACAAAGTCCAAATGGCATGCGTTTGTAAGCAAAAGTACCATAAGGGCACGTGAATGTGGTTTTCTCTTGGTCCTCGGGTGCTATTGGAATTTGAAAATATCCGGAAAATCCATCTAGAAAACAATAGTAGCTATTTCCGGCTAATCTTTCCAACATTTGATCAATGAAAGGTAAGGGAAAGTGATCTTTTCTGGTGGCGTCATTTAATTTTCTATAATCAATACATACACGCCATCCTGTTACAGTCCTAGTAGGAATAAGCTCATTTTTCTCATTTGTAATGACAGTCATGCCACCCTTCTTAGGCACGCATTGAACTGGGCTTACCCATGGACTATCAGAAATGGGATATATCAAACCTGCATCTAGCAGTTTAATAATCTCTTTCTTAACTACATCTTGCATATTAGGATTTAGTCTTCGTTGGCGTTGCACATACGTTTTATGACCTTCTTCCATAAGGATTTTATGTGTGCAATACGAAGGACTTATTCCTTTAATATCATGAATCTTCCATGCAATGGCTGGTTTATGAGCTTTCAACACAGAAATGAGTTGTGATTTCTCATTTTCAGTAAGAGAAGACGATATTATTACAGGTAATTTAGATTCACCATGTAAATAAGCGTATTCCAAATGGTTTGGAAGTGGCTTTAACTCTAATTTCGGAGGTTCTTCTATCGATGATTTATATCGATATCTGTCTTCTTCTTTTAGCATTTGAATTTCTTCTGTTGTTGGTTCATATCCATTAGCTATAAGTGTAGCTAACATTTCAGCTTCATCAATTGGTTCATTACCTTCTCCTAAAGAACATTCTCCTGTTCCTTGTAATTCTGGAAATTCTTCTAATAATTCTGCATGTGCATCTATAGTTTGAATATAATAACATGTATCATCTGCAGATTGTGGTTGTTGCATTGCTCTATCAACTGAAAAGGTAACACTCTCATCCTCTATACTTAGGGTCAGTTTCTTACCGAACACGTCTATCATTGCTTTAGCCGTGTTTAAGAATGGTCTTCCTAATATGAGAGGAACTTGAGAATCTTCTTCCATGTCCAGAACAACAAAATCTACTGGAAATACTAAAGTACCAACTTTAACTAGCATGTTCTCCATTATCCCTCTAGGATATTTTATTGATCTATCGGCTAGTTGTATGCTTATTCTGGTTGGTTTCAATTCTCCAAGGTCTAGTTTAGCGTATAGTGAATACGGCATTAAATTTATACTAGCACCTAAGTCTGCCAATGCTTCTATTGAACTAAGACTACCCAGAAAACATGGAATTGTGAAACTTCCTGGATCAGATAATTTTTCTGGTATCTTATTCAACAGCACTGCTGAACAATTAGCATTCATAGTAACAGCCGAGAGTTCTTCCATTTTCTTTCTATTTGAGATTAGATCTTTCAAGAATTTAACATATCTTGGCATTCCTGAAATCACATCAATGAAAGGAAGATTTACATTTATCTGTTTAAACATATCCAAGAATTTGGATTGCTCGGCTTCAAGTTTCTCTTTCTTCATTTTACTCGGGTAAGGAAGTGGTGGTTGGTATGGTTTAACATAAGGTTTATCCTTAACTGTGTTATCTTCATTAACCTTTTCAACTACCGGTTCTTTTTCCTTATCTTGATCAGGTTGTGGTTCTTGTGGAGTAGGAATGGCTTCATCAAAAGTTACAGGTATTTCAGGTGGTTTAAGTGTTGTACCACTTCTTGTGGTAATGGCTTTAGCTGTTTCATTTCGGGGGTTAGCATTTGTATCGCTCGGTAAACTTCCCGGTTTTCTTTCACCTATTAACCTTGCTAGGTTACTTACTTCTTGTTCTAGATTTTGAATAGAAGCTTGTTGATTTCTAAATGCTTGAGCATTTTGTTCATTGGTTTGTTTCTGAGATGTGAAAAACTGCGTTTGAGTTTCAACTAGCTTCGTCATCATATCTTCTAAATTCGGCTTTTTATCATCGGTTTGTTGTGGTGGTTTGTTTTGAAAATTAGGTCTTTGCTGATTATAAGTATTATTGGATACTTGTTGATTGCTAGGACCTTGTTGGTTGTTGTATGGAATATTTCGGTTATAATTCTGGTTTTGATTGTAAATTGGTCTTGGCGGTTGATAATTATTCTGATAATTATTTCCAGGCCTTTGGTTTATGTATGAAATATTCTCTCTTTGTTCCATTGTTAATTCAATACTGAGACAATCTTTTGTCAAATGTGGTCCTCCACACTGCTCACAACTAATTCGTATTGAGTGAATATCCTTAGTCATCTTTTCCATTCGTCTTTCCACAGCATCTATCTTTGCGGAAATGGAATCTAAGTCATGGCTAGAATCGGCTCTAGCTGCTTTAGATGATCTAACGATGTCTTTTTCTTGGTGCCACTCATGTGAGTGGGAAGCAGTATTATCAATAATTTTGTAAGCATCAGTTTCGGTTTTCTTCATAATAGAACCACCAGCTGCTATATCTATGTCTTTTCTTGTAGTTATGTCGCATCCTTGGTAGAATATTTGTACTATTTGACAGGTGTCTAAACCATGTTGCAGACATCCTCTTAATAACTTTCCATATCTTGTCCACGCCTCATATAGAGTTTCATTTGGTTTCTGTGTGAACGTAACAATTTCTGCTTGAAGTCTTACGGCTTTAGATGCAGGAAAGAATTGTTTAAGAAATTTGTCAACTAAAACGTCCCATGTATCGATCGCCCCTTCAGGTAACGATTCCAAACAATCTTTGGCTTCTCCCTTTAAAGTCCAGGGAAATAACATGAGATATATCTGTTCATCCTCCACTTCTCGGATTTTAAATAGTGTGCAGATCCTATTAAAGGTACGTAGATGTTCATTTGGATCTTCCTTAGGCGCACCACTAAATTGGCATTGATTAGTCACCATGTGTAGAATTTGTCCTTTGATTTCATAATCTGGCGCATTAATGTCTGGATGAGTAATTGCGTGACCTTGGCCAGTGCGTTTAGCTCTCATTCGGTCTTCCATACTTAAAGGTTCCAGATTCTCCATAATTGAATTTGTTGAATCGGTATCACTAGATGATTCTGATTTAATGGTTCGTTCCTCAACAATCTCTGTTTGAATGATTGGTGGCTCCGGAGGAAAGTTTAATGGTTCAGGATCTACGAACCGTTCCTGAATATTTTCCAGATTCTCAATTGTGAGGTCGGGTTCAAAAAATGGATTATCGGAAATTTGAACTGAAGTACTTGGTCGACTGGATGACGATTCTAAAGAAAAATCAACGGCGGTTATATTTGCTAAATGTCTTGATCTAGTTACAGGTGGTGAACGTACAAAAGGTGGTGATCGTCTTGCTCGGTGCATTCACTGAATATCCTATTAGTTTTAAAAAGGAAAGAAAAATTATAATAAGTTATCCAATCAATAGACTTTTCTGATTTTGCCCACGTTTCGAATAGCCAAAAGATGCAGCAGAGGGGCAGGATTCGTTTGGTCTCAATATAATTGAGGACTGTTTGGCTCCAATAACCCGGTCCACGTAAAAATCCAACTATTACTACGAACCAGAAAATTTTGATGTCTATTAATTTAACCACTTAAAATAAATTTTCGTAATTTTAAAAAATTTAGATAAGAAGTAGAATAAAAATCTATGTCCTAAAACTAGAATAGCGAGAAATAAGAAAGAAAAAGAGTTCGTCAAAAAAGGTCGAAAAAGAAAAAATGGTTGAAAAAATAAAAGGTGACGGAAAAATAAAAGAAACTTATAAAAACTTAAAAATACTTGACTAACCTAACCTTATTACTACAACTAACTTAAAATTATAATCGCAAATTGAAATTACTAATTGGAATGATAATTGATACATAGGTAAAATTCGTCTAAAAATATTAAAGCTTACAGGAAAAACTAAATCCCAAATGGAAATAACTTAAAAAGAAACTAAAACTTAAAAAGGCGTCGCAAAATTCTAAAGTACCTAAATCTTAGTCTAAAGAAAAAGCACTTAAGAAATTCTACGGCAAAGCCTAAAAATCTAGGAGTAAAAATGACTATAGCAAAAACTAAGTTTAAAACTAAATATGAGCTAAAAATACAAAAGTTATGCTACAACGATTAAAAAGGGACAAACTATAAAAATATACAAAAAGTTATAAAAATTACAATTTTTATAAAAATATTATTTTTATATTATTTATTTTATTAAACTATTAATTTTACAATTTAATTAAACTTAATAAACTAAAATATAAATTAAATAAAACTTAAATTAAAATAAAACTTAATTATAATATTAATAATAATTAGGGTTAATAATAATTATAATTAATAATAATCCGTAATAAATGCAGTTTAGGGTTTCTGTCGGTGTCAGAGAAACTCCGCGAGTTGCGGTAATTTATAAAGAAAACCCCGCGAGTCGCGGGGTTCAGAAATTCAGATGACAGCTTATTAAATTCGACGCATTTTTCTTTATTTATTTTTTATTTATTTTCTATTTTCTGTTTTTATATAAATAAAAGATATTTAAATAAAACTTATATTTTTATAAACTAAAATAAAAATAAAGAAACTTATAAAACTTAAATATTTAACAAAATCTTAAAAATAATTATATTTTTGTTTTTCTTTTTATATTTTTGAATAATTAAAACGTATTTTTACAAAAACGAATTTTAATAAAAGTTAACTAAAATTTTTTATTTTTATTTTTATATTAGCGTTGCGCTTCCGGCGTTTAAGAGTGTCCCCGGCAGCGGCGCCAAAAATACTTGATGTCGTAGTGGGTGTATACAAAATAGTATTATTTTTAGTGCGAAATACTATTAAATACGATACAATTTTACACAAGATATTTATTTATTTATAGAATGGATATACTTAAACCTTGCTACAACACTTATATGCAGTGTACCTAATCATAAAGTAGTGTAGTTTTTAGTAAGTCCGGTTCGTTCCACAGGGAAATCTTTAAACAAAGCTTAACGCTATATTAATTTACTTTTATAAAAATACAAACATATATCTAAGTAATTTTATTATAAAGGGGGGTTTTTACCGTTTAATGACCGGTTTGTCGATTTTAAAACTTTAGTCGCAGTTAAAACCTAATGTAAAATATTAAATAAATAAAAGACTTAATTTAAAGCGTAAAGTAAATAACGATAATGAAATTGCGAATAATAAAAGTGCGATAAAATAAAATTGCGATAATTAAAAAGTACGATAATTAAAAGTGCGATTAAATAACAATAAATAAAAGTGCGATAATTAGAAGTGCAATTAAATATAAAATAAAGGAAATTAAATATGAAATAAAAGAATTATGCTTATTTAAACTTCCGTAATCATGATGTTCGACGTGTTGATTTTAGTTTTATGCCCATGGGTTAATTGTCCTTTGTCCTGGATTATTTAATATGTCCGTCTGGTTTTTGTCCATAACAGTCCATCAGTCATAAATATAAAGTGCGAGTGTCCTCATCAAATTATTCTTATACCCGAAGTTAAATATTCCAACTAATTGGGGATTCGAATTGTAACAAGGTTTTAATACTTTGTTTAATGAATACACCAGGTTATCGACTGCGTGTAAACCAAGGTTTTACTACTTTGTTAACAATTACACCAATTACCCTTGAATGTAATTTCACCCCTGTTTTAATTATTCTAGTGGCTATTAATCCATTCCCGTGTCCGGTTAAATGAACGATTATTCGTACATATAAATACCCCGCCCATCGTGTCCGATCGAGTGTATATGGTAATTTATAGGGACGCCCAATTGTAAATCTTTATATTAACATTAACAAACTTTCATTTAGTTAAACAAATATAAAGCCCATTAATAGCCCATAGTCTAATTTCCACAAGTGTCGTTCTTTTGTCCAAACCCCAATTATGGTACAAAGCCCAATTACCCAATTTTAGTAATTAGCCCAACATCATGATTACTTCGTTTTAAATAAGCATAATAATAACTTAGCTACGAGACATTAATATAAAAAGGTTGAACATAACTTACAATGATTAAAAATAGCGTAGCGTTACACGGACAGAATTTCGACTTACACCCTTACAATATTCACTAACATACCCTTATTATTAGAATTATAATTAAAATTAAAATATAAATTATAAATTATAAATATATATTTTACGTATATATGAGAGAAGAAGAAAAAGATTATGATTTGCGATCAGAATTCGGTTGCTTTTATAGGAAAAGTCGACTTTTGGGGCTCCGCGACTCGCGGCATTTTTGCCTTCAAACTCCGCGAGTCGTGGAGAATGAAATTACAGCTCAGTCCCTTGGAGTCTTTCTCTGCCGACGGTTTTTATTTATAAATATAATATATATAATTAATATAATTAATTATATATTATATTATATTTATATACATAGTTAACTTGTAATTTTTAGTCCGTTGCGTCGAGCGTTAAGAGTTGACTCTGGTCCCGGTTCCGGATTTTCGAACGTCCTTGCGTACAATTTAATATCTTGTACTTTGCGTTTTGAATCTTGTACTCTTGTAATTTCGAGACGTTTCTTATCAATAATTGGAACCTTTTTGATTGTCTTTTGTACTTTTGAGTTTTTTTGTCGTTTGCGTCTTCAATTCGTCGAATCTGTCTTTTGTCTTCACCTTTTATTATTTAAACGAATATCACTTGTAAATAGAACAATTGCAACTAAAAGCTTGTCTTTCTTGAGGAATAATGCTATGAAATATATGTTCGTTTTTAGCATTATCAATTACATATCCTTTATATCTAATCATACACCAATGACCAAAAACATCTACAAGCACTTTCATTCTTCAATTTTCTTCATCTAATTGATCTCTCTCAAGTTCTATCTTCAAGTTCTAAGTGTTCTTCATAAATTCTACAAGTTCTAGTTACATAAAATCAAGAATACTTTCAAGTTTGCTAGCTCACTTCCAATCTTGTAAGGTGATCATCCAACCTCAAGAAATCTTTGTTTCTTACAGTAGGTTATCATTCTAATACAAGGTAATAATCATATTCAAACTTTGGTTCAATTTCTATAACTATAACAATCTTATTTCAAGTGATGATCTTACTTGAACTTGTTTTCGTGTCATGATTCTGCTTCAAGAACTTCGAGCTATCCAAGGATCCGTTGAAGCTAGATCCATTTTTCTCTTTTCTAGTAGGTTTATCCAAGGAACTTAAGGTAGTAATGATGTTCATAACATCATTCGATTCATACATATAAAGCTATCTTATTCGAAGGTTTAAACTTGTAATCACTAGAACATAGTTTAGTTAATTCTAAATTTGTTCGCAAACAAAAGTTAATCCTTCTAACTTGACTTTTAAAATCAACTAAACACATGTTATATATCTATATGATATGCTAACTTAATGATTTAAAACCTGGAAACACGAAAAACACCGTAAAACCGGATTTACGCCGTCGTAGTAACACCGCGGGCTGTTTTGGGTTAGTTAATTAAAAACTATGATAAACTTTGATTTAAAAGTTGTTATTCTGAGAAAATGATTTTTATTATGAATATGAAACTATATCCAAAAATTATGGTTAAACTCAAAGTGGAAGAATGTTTTCTAAAATGGTCATCTAGACGTCGTCCTTTCGACTGAAATGACTACCTTTACAAAAACGACTTGTAACTTATTTTTCTGACTAAAAACCTATACTTTTTCTGTTTAGATTCATAAAATAGAGTTCAATATGAAACCATAGCAATTTGATTCACTCAAAACGGATTTAAAATGAAGAAGTTATGGGTAAAACAAGATTGGATAATTTTTCTCATTTTAGCTACGTGAAAATTGGTAACTAATCTATTCCAACCATAACTTAATCAACTTGTATTGTATATTATGTAATCTTGAGATACCATAGACACGTATACAATGTTTCGACCTATCATGTCGACACATCTATATATATTTCGGAACAACCATAGACACTCTATATGTGAATGTTGGAGTTAGCTATACAGGGTTGAGGTTGATTCCAAAATATATATAGTTTGAGTTGTGATCAATACTGAGATACGTATACACTGGGTCGTGGATTGATTTAAGATAATATTTATCGATTTATTTCTGTACATCTAACTGTGGACAACTAGTTGTAGGTTACTAACGAGGACAGCTGACTTAAAAAAAACTTAAAACATCAAAATATATTAAAAGTGTTGTAAATATATTTTGAACATACTTTGATATATATGTATATATTGTTATAGGTTCGTGAATCAACCAGTGGCCAAGTCTTACTTCCCGACGAAGTAAAAATCTGTGAAAGTGAGTTATAGTCCCACTTTTAAAATCTAATATTTTTGGGATGAGAATACATGCAGGTTTTATAAATGATTTACAAAATAGACACAAGTACGTGAAACTACATTCTATGGTTGAATTATCGAAATCGAATATGCCCCTTTTTATTAAGTCTGGTAATCTAAGAATTAGAGAACAGACACCCTAATTGACGCGAATCCTAAAGATAGATCTATTGGGCCTAACACACCCCATCCAAAGTACCGGATGCTTTAGTACTTCGAAATTTATATCATATCCGAAGGGTGTCCCGGAATGATGGGGATATTCTTATATATGCATCTTGTTAATGTCGGTTACCAGGTGTTCACCATATGAATGATTTTTATCTCTATGTATGGGATGTGTATTGAAATATGAAATCTTGTGGTCTATTATTATGATTTAATATATATAGGTTAAACCTATAACTCACCAACATTTTTGTTGACGTTTTAAGCATGTTTATTCTCAGGTGATTATTAAGAGCTTCCGCTGTCGCATACTTAAATAAGGACGAGATTTGGAGTCCATGCTTGTATGATATTGTGTAAAACTGCATTCAAGAAACTTATTTTGTTGTAACATATTTGTATTGTAAACCATTATGTAATGGTCGTGTGTAAACAGGATATTTTAGATTATCATTATTTAATAATCTACGTAAAGCTTTTTAAACCTTTATTGATGAAATAAAGGTTATGGTTTGTTTTAAAATGAATGCAGTCTTTGAAAAACGTCTCATATAGAGGTCAAAACCTTGCAACGAAATCAATTAATATGGAACGTTTTTAATCAATAAGAACGGGACATTTCAGTTGGTATCCGAGCGTTGGTCTTAGAGAACCAGAAAATTTGCATTAGTGTGTCTTATCGAGTTTGTTAGGATGCATTAGTGAGTCTGGACTTCGACCGTGTTTTCTTTAAAAATGATTGCTTAACATTTTTGTTGGAAACTATATATTATTAACATGTATATATTATGTGATATATTAATCTCTTAACATGTTTGATATTGTGTGATAGATGTCTACCTCTAGCACAAATCCCATTGACTCACCTAATAATAATGAAGAGTCAAATGTAAATTGGAATGATTCGTGGACTGATTCACAAGTTCCCGAAGAGGAACCGGAAGAAGAGTCGGAACCGGAAGAAGAATCGGAATCGGAAGAAGAATCGGAACCGGATGAAGAAATAGAACCGGTAGGGGAAATAATAAAACGGTTAAGTAAAAGAAAATCCTCAACCAACCGACCAAGGTTAATTATGGTCAATGGTGTTTCCGCCAAGGAAGCAAAATATTGAGAGGATTACCAATTCTCCGATGAATCGGATTCCGACGAGAATTCCGATGATGTTATAGAAATTACCCCAACTGAAAATAATAAGGGAAAGGGCATAAAAATAGAGAAATCTAATTCCAACCCCGATGAACTTTATATGTATCGTCAACCCCCGAAGTCCTTAAGTTGTAACAATGACCCGGGAACCTCTAAACCACCAGGTTTTTCTAAACCAATGTGGAAAACGACGGCTCGTATTAGGGGAACATCATATATCCCTAGAAACTTGGCAAAACGAACCAAAACCGAAGAAGAAGAAACAAGCGAGTCGGAATAAGATAGTTGTATTCGTGTGGTGTAATATATGTAATATAGTGTGCTTATGCTTTATGATATATGTAAAAATTGCTTGTATTAATAAGCATTTTTTTTATGAATCTAACTCTTGTCTATTTTACAGTATAAAAACACAAAATGGATAGACAACCCAATATTTTAAGAGACCTACCCGGAGACATGATTGATGAAATCTTGTCTAGAGTCGGTCAGAATTCTTCGGCACAACTATTTAAGGCGAGATCAGTTTGTAAGACATTCGAAGAACGTTCCAAGAATGCCTTGGTTTATAAAAGGCTTTCGTTCGAAAGATGGGGGATATCACATTGGGAAATCCATAAGTTACGATGTGTTTACTTTGACGCATATATTGCGGGGAACCCAAATGCTATTTTACGCAATGGGTTAAGAAATTATTTTGACTCAATATATCCGAATATTGGACTTCGTGATTTAGAAAAAGCGGCTAACATGCAACATAAAGAAGCATGTTATGCTTACGGATTAGTAATGTTCGCTTCTCACCAAAGTGAGAACAAGAACATCGGGCTACAACTATTAAACAAAACGTTCCCACAAGTGACGGAGTCGGTAATTGGGGTAAGAAATGAGGTTTTTAGATTGTTACGGGACTGTTGGACATTACGTAACCCTCGTCCCTTTGACAACGTTAAAACACGCTGTCTTATCAACGGCCATAACGGTTATGTTCCACAAGACCAAGGATGGGAAGTAATCCTAGTAAAACCAGAATGCATGACTTGTTTCTGGACATATGAATTACGTGTCTTTATTGCCTTTGCTGAACGACTTGTGTACTAGCTAGATTTATCTTCACAACCATCTTGTATCAAATTTATTGTGTGCTATATTTCATGCTATATGTAAAATAAGCGGTATTGTAAGTTTGTAAAATATTGTGTAAAAGTTTGAACGCGAAATATTATTATAATCAGTTTTTCATATAGAATTGTAGTAGTTGAATTGTATATTAGCTACTAAGTATGAACTTAACGGGTAGGTACTACCCGAATTTAAACTTATAAAATGCTAATATGAAGAAAAAGCTTTTATAAATGAGTTCATATTATGCTACGAAATACTATTAACTACTCTTAATATTCTGTATGATTAACTTGTTCCATTTGACTATTTTGAAGGAAATGGCACCGACTACTCGACACACCGTGAATATGAATGAAGAGGAATTTCGTACTTTTCTAGCTTCAAACATAGCCGCAGTACAGGCTGCGCTACATACCAACAATAACCTTGGATCTAGCAGTACAGGAAATCGTGTAGGATGCACCTACAAAGAATTCACTGCCTGCAAACCTTTGGAATTTGATGGAACCGAAGGACCAATCGGATTGAAACGGTGGACCGAGAAGGTCGAATCGGTGTTTGCCATAAGTAAGTGTACTGAAGAGGACAAAGTGAAGTACGCTACGCATACCTTCACAGGTTCTACGTTAACATGGTGGAATACCTATCTAGAGCAAGTGGGACAAGACGATGTGTACGCACTACCGTGGTCAGCATTCAAGCACTTGATGAACGAGAAGTACCGTCCCAGAACCGAGGTCAATAAGCTCAAGACAGAACTTAGAGGGTTACGAACCCAAGGATTTGATATTACCACGTACGAAAGACGATTCACAGAATTGTGCCTATTGTGTCCGGGAGCATTTGAAGATGAGGAAGAGAAGATCGACGCGTTTGTGAAAGGATTACCGGAAAGAATCCAAGAAGATATAAGTTCACACGAGCCCGCCTCCATACAACAGGCATGTAGAATGGCTCACAAACTAGTGAACCAGATTGAAGAAAGAATTAAAGAACAAACTACTGAAGAGGCCAATGTGAAGCAAGTCAAAAGAAAGTTGGAGGAAAACGGTGATAAGAATCACCAATACAATAACAACAGCAATTACAACAATAATCGTAACAATTATCCCAACAATCGCAACATCAATCGCAACTACAACAAACGGCCCAACAATAACAACAATAACAACAGCAACTACAACAATCATCCCAACAACAATAATAACCCCAACAACAACAACAATCAGAAGCAGCTACGCCAAAGGTGTGAAAAGTATCACTCGGGGTTCTGCACCAAATTTTGCAACAAGTGTAAAAGAAATGGTCATAGCGCGGTGAAGTGTGAGGTCTACGGACCAGGGGTTAATAAAACGAAAGGAACAAATGGTGTCGGAATGAGTAATGACGGAGCAAGTAGTGTCGGAGCAAGTTATGCCAATGTAGTTTGTTACAAATGTGGAAAACCGGGCCATATTATTAGAAATTGCCCGAACCAGGAGAACACGAATGGACAAGGCCGCGGAAGAGTTTTCAATATTAATGCGGCAGAGGCACAGGAAGACCCGGAGCTTGTTACGGGTACGTTTCTTATTGACAATAAATCTGCTTACGTTTTATTTGATTCGGGTGCGGATAGAAGCTATATGAGTAGAGATTTTTGTGCTAAATTAAGTTGTCCATTGACGCCTTTGGATAGTAAATTTTTACTCGAATTAGCAAATGGTAAATTAATTTCAGCAGATAATATATGTCGGAATCGAGAAATTAAACTGGTTAGCGAAACATTTAAGATTGACTTGATACCAGTAGAGTTAGGGAGTTTTGATGTGATAATCGGTATGGACTGGTTGAAAGAAGTGAAAGCAGAGATCGTTTGTTACAAAAAATGCAATTCGCATTATACGAGAAAAAGGAAAACCCTTAATGGTGTACGGAGAAAAGGGCAACACGAAGCTACATCTTATTAGTAATTTGAAGGCACAAAAACTAATAAGAAAAGGTTGCTATGCTGTTCTAGCACACGTCGAGAAAGTACAAACTGAAGAAAAGAGCATCAATGATGTTCCCGTCGCAAAAGAATTTCCCGATGTATTTTCGAAAGAATTACCGGGATTACCCCCACATCGATCCGTTGAATTTCAAATAGAGTCGGTCAGAATTCATCAGCACAATTAGTTATGGCGAAATTATCTTGTCAAACATTTGAAAGACTTTCCAGAAATGCCTTAGTTTATAAAAGGCTTTCCTTTGATAGATGGGGAATATCGCATTGGGGAGACTTTAAGTTACGCCGTGTCTTATTTAAGGCATTGAATGCGGGGAACCCAGATGTAATTTTACGCTACGGGTTGAGAACCTATTTTGACTCAACATATCTCAATATAGGACTTCGTGCATTAGAAAGAGCTTCTAACATGCAACATAAGGAAGCATGTTATGCTTACGGGTTAGTAATGTTCGCTTCTCACCAAAGTGAGAAAAAGAACATCGGATTACAACTGTTAAATAAAGCATTCCCACAAGTGACGGACTCAGTAGTTGGGGTGAGAAACAAGGTTTTTAGATTATTACGGGGCTGCTGGGCATTACGTAACCCCCGTCCTTTTGAAAACATTAAAACACGATGTTTATCAACGGCCACAATGGTTGCATCCCACAAGACCAAGGGTGGGAGATTGTACTAATAAAACCAGAATGCATGACTTGTTTCTGGACGTACGAATTACGTGTCTTTATTGCCTTTACTGAACGAATTACATACTAACTAGAATTATCTTCAAAACTGTCTTGTATCAAAGTTATTGTGTGCTATATTTCATGTTATATGTAAAATAGCGAAATTGTAAGTTTGAAGATTATTTGAATGTGAAATATTATTATGATCAGTTTTTCATATATTGTAGTAGTTGAATCGTATATTAGCTACTAAGTATGAACGTAACGGGTAGGTAGTACCTGAAGTAAAACTTATAAAACGCTAATATGAAGAAAAAGCTTTTATAAATGAGTTCATATTATGCTACGAAATACTATTGACTACTCTTAATATTCTGTATGATTAATTTGATTAATTTGGTTATTTTGAAGGAAATGGCACCGACTACTCGCCAAACCATGAATATGAGTGAAGAGGAATTCCGTACTTTTATAGCTGCGAACATAGCCGCAGTACAGGCTGCGCTGCATACCAACAATAACCTTGGATCTAGCAGTACAGGAAATTGTGTAGGATGCACCTACAAAGAATTCACTGCCTGCAAACCTTTGGAATTTGATGGAACCGAAGGACCGATCGGATTGAAACGGTGGACCGAGAAGGTCGAATCGGTGTTTGCCATAAGTAAGTGTACTGAAGAGGACAAAGTGAAGTACGCTACGCATACCTTCACAGGTACCGCGTTAACATGGTGGAACACCTATCTTGAGCGGGTAGGACAAGATGCTGCTTACGCACTACCGTTGTCAGCATTCAAGCACTTGATGAACGAGCAGTACCATCCTAGAAACGAGGTCAATAAGCTTAAGGTAGAGCTTAGAGGGTTACGAACACAAGGATTTGATATTACCACGTACGAAAGACGATTCACGGAATTGTGCCTATTGTGTCCGGGAGCGTTCGAAGATGAGGAAGAGAAAATCGACGCGTTTGTGAAAGGGTTACCCGAAAGAATTCAAGAAGATGTGAGTTCACACGAGCCCGCCTCCATACAAAAGGCAAGTTGAATGGCTCATAAACTAGTGAACCAGATTGAAGGAAGAATTAAAGAATCGGCGGCCGAAGAGGCCAACATGAAACAAGTCAAGCGAAAGTGGGAGGAAAACGGTGACAAGAGTCACCAATACAACAACAACAATAATTACAACAACAACCACAACAACTATCCCAACAACCGCAACAACAATCGCAACAATAATCGCAACCCTAACAATAACTACAACAAACGTCCCAACAACAACAACAACAACAACAACAACTACAACAACCGTTTCAACAACAGTAACAATCCCAATAACAACCTCAATAACAACAACGGCAACAAAAACCAAAAACAGCCATGCCAAAGATGTGAAGAGTATCACCAGGGGTTCTGCACGACATTTTGCAATAGGTGTAAAAGAAATGGTCATAGCGCGACGAAGTGTGAGGTCTACGGACCAATGTATAACAGAACTAAAGGAACAAATAGTGTCAGAACGAGTAATGTCGGAACAAGTAGTGTCGGAGCAAGTAATGCCAATGTAATTTGTTATAAATGTGGAAAACCGGGCCACATTATTAGAAATTGCCCGAACCAGGAGAACACGAATGGACAAGGCCGCGGAAGAGTTTTCAATATTAATGCGGCAGAAACACAGGAAGACCCGGAGCTTGTTACGGGTACGTTTCTTATTGACAATAAATCTGCTTACGTTTTATTTGATTCGGGTGCGGATAGAAGTTATATGAGTAGATATTTTTGTGCTAAATTAAGTTGTCCATTGACACCTTTTGATAATAAATTTTTACTCGAATTAGCAAACGGCAAATTAATTTCAGCAGATAATATATGTCGAGATCGAGAAATTAAACTGGTTAGCAAAACATTTAAGGTTGATTTGATACTAGTAGAATTAGGGAGTTTTGATGTGATAATCGGCATGGACTGGTTGAAAGAGGTGAAAGCAGAGATAGTTTGTTACAAAAATGCGATACGCATTATGGCAAGAAAAGAAAACCATTAATGGTGTACGGAGAAAAGAGCAACGCGAAGCTAAATCTTATTAGTAATTTGAAGGCACAAAAACTAATAAGATAAGGTTGCTATGCCGTTTTAGCACACGTCGAGAAAGTCAATACCGAAGAAAAGAACATCAATGATGTTTCCGTCGCAAAAGAATTTCCTGATGTATTTTTGAAAGAATTACCGGGACTACCTCCGCACCGATCCGTTGAATTTCAGATAGATCTTGTACCAGGAGCTGCACTAATAGCTCGTGCTCCATACAGACTTGCACCCAGTGAAATGAAGGAACTCCAAAGCCAACTACAATAAATTTTAGAGCGTGGTTTCATTCGACCAAGCACATCACCGTGGAGAGCTCCTGTTTTGTTTGTCAATAAGAAGGATGGTACATTTAGGTTGTGTATCGACTACAGAGAGTTGAACAAACTTACCATCAATAACCGCTACCCACTACCTAGAATCGACGACTTATTTGATCAACTACAAGGATAGTCAGTTTATTCGAAGATCGATTTACGTTCCGGGTATCATCAAATGCGGGTGAAGGAGGATGATATTCCGAAGACTGCTTTTAGGACACGTTACGGTCATTATGAGTTTATGGTTATGCCGTTTGGTTTAACTGACGCACCAGCTGTGTTCATGGACCTCATGAATCGAGTGTGTGGACCATACCTTGACAAGTTTATCATTGTTTTAATCGATGACATACTTATTTACTCAAAGAATGATCAAGAGCACGAAGAACATTTGAGAAAAGTGCTAGAGTTGTTGAGGAAAGAAAAACTGTACGCTAAGTTTTCAAAGTGTGCATTTTGGTTGGAAGAAGTTCAATTCCTCGGTCACATAGTGAACAAAGAAGGTATTCAGGTGGATCCGGCAAAGATTGAAACCGTTGAAAAGTGGGAAACCCTGAAAACTCCGAAGCATATACGCCAATTTTTAGGATTGGCTGGTTACTACAGAAGATTCATCCAAGATTTTTCCAAAATAGCAAAACCCTTGACTGCATTAACGCATAAAGGGAAGAAATTTGAATGGAAGGAAGAACAAGAGAAAGCGTTTCAGTTATTGAAGAAAAAGCTAACTACGGCACCTATATTGTCATTGCCTGAAGGGAATTATGATTTTGTGATTTATTCTCGGTTGTGTATTAATGCAACGAACGAAGGTAATTGCTTATGCGTCTAGACAATTGAAGATTCACGGGCAAAATTATACGACTCACGATTTGGGATTGGGTGCTATTTTTTTTGCATTAAAGACTTGGAGGCACTACTTATATGAGGTCAAAAGTATTATATATACCAACCACAAAAGTCTCCAACATATATTTGATCAGAAACAACTGAACATGAGACAGCGCAGGTGGATTGAATTGTTGAATGATTACGACTTTGAGATTCGGTATCACCCGGGGAAGGCAAATGTGGTAGCCGACGCCTTGAGCAGAAAGGACAGAGAACCTATTCGAGTAAAAGCTATGAATATTATGATTCACACTAACCATACTACTCAAATAAAGGAGGCGCAACAAGGAGTTTTAAAAGAGGGAAATTTAAAGGATGAAATACCCAAAGGATCGGAGAAGCATCTTAATATTCAGGAAGACGGAACCCGGTATAGGGCTAAAAGAATTTGGGTACCAAAGTTTGGAGATATGAGAGAAATGGTACTTAGAGAATCTCATAAAACCAGATAATCAATACATCCTGGAACGGGGAAGATGTACAAGGCTCTCAAGAAACATTTTTGGTGGCCGGGTATGAAAGCCGATGTTGCTAAGTTTGTAGGAGAATGTTTGAGGTGTTCTAAGGTCAAAGCTGAGCATCAGAAACCATCAGGTCTACTTCAACAACCCAAAATCTCGGAATGGAAATGGGAAAACATTACCATGGATTTCATCACTAAATTGCCAAGGACTGCAAGTGGTTTTGATACTATTTGGGTAATAGTTGATCGTCTCACCAAATCAGCACACTTCCTGCCAATAAGAGAAGATGACAAGATGGATAAGTTAGCACGACTGTATTTGAAGGAAGTCGTCTCCAGACATGGAATACCAATCTCTATTATCTCTGATAGGGATGGTAGATTTATTTCAAGATTCTGGCAGACATTACAGCAAGTATTAGGAACTCGTCTAGACATGAGTACTGCCTATCATCCACAAACTGATGGGCAGAGCGAAAGGACGATACAAACGCTTGAAGACATGCTACGAGCATGTGTTATTGATTTCGGAAACAGTTGGGATCGACACCTACCGTTAGCAGAATTTTCCTACAACAACAGTTACCATTCAAGTATTGAGATGACGCCGTTTGAAGCACTTTATGGTAGAAAGTGTAGGTCTCCGATTTGTTGGAATGAAGTGGGGGATAGACAGATTACGGGTCCAGAAATCATCCAAGAAACGACCGAGAAAATCATCCAAATTCAACAACGATTGAAAACCGCTCAGAATCGGCAAAAGTGCTACGCGGACATCAGAAGAAAAGACTTGGAATTTGAAATTGGTGACATGGTCATGCTTAAGGTATCACCTTGGAAAGGTGTTGTCCGTTTTGGAAAACGGAGAAAATTAAACCCGAGATATATTGAGCCATTCAAGATTATTGATCGTGTCGGACTGGTAGCTTATCGACTTGATTTACCACAACAATTAACCAACGTACATAATACCTTTCACATCTCGAATCTGAAGAAATGATTAGCCAAAGAAGATCTCACTATTCCTTTAGATGAAATCCAAATCAATGAAAAACTTCAATTCATTGAAGAACCCGTCGAAATAATGGATCGTGAGGTTAAAAGACTTAAGCAAAATAATATACCAATCGTTAAGGTTCGATGGAATGCTCGTAGAGGATCCGAGTTCACCTGGGAGCGTGAAGATCAAATGAAGCTGAAATACCCGCACCTATTCCCAGAAGATGCGTCAACACCTCCAACAGCTTAAAATTTCGGGACGAAATTTATTTAACGGGTAGGTACTGTAGTGACCCGAAATTTTCCATGTTATATATTAAATAAAAACTATATTTACATAATTAAATGTTTCCAACATGTTAAGCAATCAAACTTGTTAAGACTTGATTTATTGAAATGTGTTATGTAGTCAATTGGTCACCCAAATTGTCCGGCGGTTCACGAACGTTAAAAACTTGTAACAACTACATGATGATATATATATATATATATATATATATATATATATATATATATATATATATATATATATATATATATATATATATATATATATATATATATATATATATATATATATATAGTTAACATGAGATTATGATAAGTAAATATCTCACTAAGTATATTAACAATGAGTTATATACATAAAAATGAGACTAGTGAATTCAGAAACTCGAAATGATATATATAACGATTATCGTTATAACAACGTCTTACTAAATACATATGAATCATATTAAGATATTGATACACTATGTTTAACATGATAAAATGATAATTAAATATATCATTAAGTGTGTTAATAATGAACTACATATGTAAAACAATACTATTAAATTAAGAGTTTCGAAACGAGTTATAAATGTAACGATTATCGTTGTAACGACGTTTTAATTGTATTAAGATATATTCATACACCATGTTATCATGATAATATGATAATCTAACATCTCATTAGATATAATAAACAATAGATTAACAACATTAAAGGAGATCGTTAACTTAAAGGTTTCAAAACAACACTTACATGTAACGACTAACGGTGACTTAGCAACTCAGTTAAAATGTATATACATGTAGTGTATTAAGATGTATTAATACACTTTTTGAAGACTTCATGACACATATCAAAACACTTATACTTATCAAAGTTGGTCACAATTACACTCTCATTCGTTTTCATCAACAATTCTACTCGTATGCACCCGTATTCGTACTCGTACAATACACAGCTTCTAGATGTATTTACTATTGGTATATACACTCCAATGATCAGCTCTTAGTAGCCCTTGTGAGTCACCTAACCATGTGGGAGCCATCATTTGGAAAATAGCATGACTTATGAGTAAGGAAACAAAAACAAGAACTCCTTTTAACCCCACTCACCACTCACCACTCACCATTCACTTCATTTCATTTCCAATTCTCTTTCTAATTCTCTCTCAACACGCACACACACACTTATGAATGAATTTTTCTAGTAACTAATCATCATCTTCATCAAAAATTACTTCAAGAATCAAGCTATAATCATCATAGGAAGAACACTTCAAGAACACTTTGAAAATCCTTTCAAGTTTGCTAGTTTACTTTCAATCTTGCAAATCCATTTCAAGTGATCATCCAACCTCCAGAAATCTTTGTTATTTACAGTAGGTTATCATTCTAATTCAAGGTAATATTCATATTCAAACTTTGATTCGATTTCCATAACTTTAACTATCTTAATTCGAGTAGAAATCTTACTTGAACTTGTTTTTGTGTCATGATTCTACTTCAAGAACTTCCAAGCCATCAAAGATCCATTCAAGCTCAAGATTATTTCTTGTCATTTCCAGTAGGTTTACCTACTATACTTGAGGTAGTAATGATGTTCATAACATCATTCAATTCATATATATATAACCATCTTATTCGAAGATTTAAATTTGTAATCACTAGAACATAGTTTAGTTAATTCTAAAATTGTTTGCAAATAAAGTTAATTCTTCTAACTTAACTTTTAAAATCAGTTAAACACATGTTCTATATCTATATGATATGCTAACTTAATGATTTAAAACCTGGAAACACGAAGAACACCTTAAAACAGGACATACGCCGTTGTAGTAAAACCGGGGGCTGTTTTGGTTTGGATAATTAAAACCTATGATAAAATTTAATTTAAAAACTATACTTTTAGGAAAATGATTTTTCTTATGAACATGAAATTGTATTCAAAAATCATGGTTAAACTCAAAGTAGAAGTATGTTTTTCAAAATGGTCATCAAGACGTCGTTCTTTCGACTGAAATGACTACCTCTACAAAAATGATTTGTAACATGTAATTCCTACTATAAACCAATACTTTTTCTGTTCAGTTTCATAAACTAGAGTTTAATATGAAACCATAGCAATTTGAACCACTCAAAACGGAATTAAAATGAAGAAGTTATGGGTTTTGGATAATTTTTGCTTGTTATAGCTACGTGAAACTTGTAATAAACTTATACAAATCATAACTTAACCAACTTATATTGTATTATACATGTATTATAACATATATTATGTAATCTTGAGATACCATAGATACGTATACAATGTTTTGACATATCATATCGACCCATCTATATAATATATTTTGGAACAACCATAGACACTCTATATGCAGTAATGCTGGAGTTAGCTATATAGGGTTGAGGTTGATTCCAAAATAATATATATAGTTTGAGTTGTGATCTAGCCTGAGGCTTGTATACAATGGGTTGTGGATTGATCCAAGATAATTTATATTGATTTATTTCTGTACATCTAACTGTAGACAACTAGCTGTAGGTTACTAACGAGGACTGCTGACTTAACAAACTCAAATCATTAAAACGTAATAAAAAATGTTGTAAATATATTTTGATCATACTTTGATATATATGTACATATTTGTATAGGTTCGTGAATTGAACTCTGGCCAAGTCCTATTTTCCACGAAGGGAAAAATCTGTAAAAGTGAGTTATAGTCCCACTTTTAAAATCTAATATTTTTGGGATGAGAATACGTGCAGTTTTATAAATGTTTTACAAAATAGACACAAGTACGTGAAACTACTTTCTATGGTTGAATGATCGAAGCCGAATATGCCCCTTTTTGCTTGGTAGCCTAAGAATTAGTAAACCGATCTACTAATTGACGCGAATCCTAAAGATAGATCTATTGGGCCTAACAAACCCCATCCAAAGTACCAGATGCTTTAGTACTTCGAATTTGTTATTATCATGTTCGAAGGGTGTCCCGGAATGATGGGAATATTCTTATATGCATCTTGTTAATGTCGGTTACCAGGTGTTCACCATATGAATGATTTTTTTCTCTATGTATGGAATGTGTATTGAAATATGAAATCTTGTGGTCTATTATTACGATTTGATATATATAGGTTAAACCTATAACTCACCAACATTTTTGTTGATGTTTAAAGAATGTTTATTCTCAGGTGATTATTAAGAAGCTTCCGCTGTTGCATGCTAAATAAAGACTGGATTTGGAGTCTGCATGCTTGTATTAAAAAGGAGCATATTCGATTTCGATAATTCAACCATAGAATGTAGTTTCACGTACTTGTATCTATTTTGTAAATCATTTATAAAACCTGCATATATTCTCATCCCAAAAATATTAGATTTTAAAAGTGGGACTATAACTCACTTTCACAGATATTTCCTTCCTCGGAAATAAGACTTGGCCACGGATCGATTCACGAACCTATACAAATATGTACATATATATCAAAGTATGATCAAAATATAATTACAACCATTTTTATTATGTTTTAAAGATTTGAGTGTATTAAGTCAGCTGTCCTCGTTAGTAACCTACAACTAGTTGTCCACAGTTAGATGTACAGAAATAAATCGATATATATTATCTTGAATCAATCCACGACCCAGTGTATATACGTCTCAGGGTAGATCACAACTCAAAGTATATATATTTTTGGAATCAACCTCAACCCTGTATAGCTAACTCCAACATTACTGCATATAGAGTGTCTATGGTTGTTCCAAATAATATATATACATGGGTCGATATGATATGTCAAAACATTTGCATACGTGTCTATGGTATTCCAAGATTACATAATATATTAGAATACATGTATAATACAATATAAGTTAGCTAGGATATGATTTGTATAGATTTGTTAAACATTTCCCGTAGCTAAAAAGATCAAAAATATCCAATCTTGTTTTACCCATAACTTCTTCATTTTATATCCATTTTAAGTGAATCAAATTACTATGGTTTCATATTGAACTCTAATTTAAGAATCCAAACAGATAAAGTATAGGTTTAGAGTCAGAAATTTAAGTTACATGTCAATTACTAAAGAGGTAGTCATTTCCGTCGAAAGAACGACATCTTGATGACCATTTTGAAAAACATACTTTCACTTTGAGTTTAACCAAGATTTTTGGATATAGTTTCATGTTCATATGAAAAATTATTTTCCCAGAAGAACAACTTTTAAATCAAAGTTTATCATAGTTTTTAATTATCCAAACCAAAACAGCCCCCGGTTTCACTACGACGGCGTATATCCGATTTTATGGTGTTCATCGTGTTTCCAGGTTTTAAATCATTAAGTTAGCATATCATATAGATATAGAACATGTGTTTAGTTGATTTTAAAAGTCAAGTTAGAAGGATTAACTTTTGTTTGCGAACAAGTTTAGAATTAACTAAACTATGTTCTAGTGATTACAAGTTTAAACCTTCGAATAAGATAGCTTTATATGTATGAATCGAATGATGTTATGAACATCATTACTACCTCAAGTTTTCTGGATAAAACTACTGGAAATGAGAAAAATGAATCTAGCTTCAAAGGATCCTTGGATGGCTTGAAAGTTCTTGAAGCAGAATCATGACACGAAAACAGTTCAAGTAAGATTTTCACTTGAAATAAGATTGTTATAGTTGTAGAAATTGAATCAAAGTTTGAATATGAATATTACCTTGAATTAGAAAGATAACCTACTATAAATAACAAAGGTTACTTGATCTTAGATGATTACTTGGAATGGATTAGAAAGCTTGGAAGTAGACTTGCAAACTTGGAAGTATTCTTGATTTTTATGAAACTATACTTATGGAATTTATGAAGAACACTTAGAACTTGAAGATGAAACTTGAGAAAGATCAATTAGATGAAGAAAATTGAAAAATGAAAGTGTTTGTAGGTGTTTTTGATCATTGGTATATGGATTAGATATAAAGGATATGTAATTTTATTTTCATGTAAATAAGTCATGAATGATTACTAATATTTTTGTAATTTTATGAGATATTTCATGCTAGTTGCCAAATGATGGTTCCCACATGTGTTAGGTGACTCACATGGGCTACTAAGAGCTGATCATTGGAGTGTATATACCAATAGTACATACATCTAAAAGCTGTGTATTGTACGAGTACGAATACGGGTGCATACGAGTAGAATTGTTGATGAAACTGAACGAGGATGTAATTGTAAGCATTTTTGTTAAGTAGAAGTACTTTGATATGTGTCTTGATGTCTTTCAAAAGTGTAAGAATACATATCAAAACACAACATGTATATACATTCTAATGGAGTCGTTAAGTCTTCGTTAGTCGTTACATGTAAGTGTTGTTTTGAAACCTTTAAGTTAACGATCTCAATTAATGTTGTTAACCCAATGTTTATTATATCAAATGAGATGTTAAATTATTATGTTATCATGATATTATGATGTATGAATATCTCTTAATATGATATATACATTAAAATATCGTTACAACGATAATCGTTACATATAAGTCTCGTTTCGTAATTTTTGAGTTAGTAGTCTTGTTTTTACATATGTAGTTCATTGTTAACACACTTAATGATATATTTAAATATCATTTTATCATGTTAAATATAGTATATCAATATCTTAATATGATACATATGTATTTAGTAGACGTTATCATAACGATAATCGTTATATATATCATTTCGAGTTTCTTAACTTAGTAATCTCATTTCTTATGTATATCACACATTGTTTATATACTTAGTGAGATACTTACTCATCATAATCTCATGTCAACCATATATATATATATATATATATATATATATATATATATATATATATATATATATATATATATATATGTCTATATATACCACAACATGTAGTTTTTACAAATTTGTAACGTTCGTGAATCGCCGATCAACTTGGGTGATCAATTGTCTATATGAAACTTATTTTATTTAATCAAGTCTTAACAAGTTTGATTGCTTAACATTGGAAACCTTTAGTCATGTAAATATCAATCTCAATTAATATATATAAACATGGAAAAGTTCGGGTCACTACAGTACCTACCCGTTAAATAAATTTCGTCCCGAAATTTTAAGCTGTTGAAGGTGTTGATGAATCTTCTGGAAATAGATGCGGGTATTTCTTCTTCATCTGATCTTCATGCTCCCAGGTGAACTCGGGTCCTCTACGAGCATTCCATCGAACCTTAACAATCGGTATCTTGTTTTGCTTAAGTCTCTTAACCTCACGATCCATTATTTTGACGGGTTCTTCAATGAATTAAAGTTTTTCATTGATTTGGATTTCGTTCAATGGAATAGTGAGATCTTCTTTAGCAAAACATTTCTTCAAATTCGAGACGTGGAAAGTGTTATGTACAGCCGCGAGTTGTTGAGGTAGCTCCAGTTGGTAAGCTACTGGTCCGACACGATCTATAATCTTGAATGGTCCAATGTACCTTGGATTTAGTTTCCCCCGTTTACCAAATCGAACAATGCCTTTCCAAAGGTGAAACCTTAAGCATGACCATTTCTCCAATTTCAAACTCTATATCTTTTCTTTTACTATCCGTGTAGCTCTTTTGTCGACTCTGGGCGATTTTCAATCGTTGTTGAATTTGGATGATTTTCTCGGTAGTTTCTTGTATTATCTCCGGACCCATAATCTGTCTATCCCCCACTTCATTCCAACAAATCGGAGACCTGCACTTTCTACCATAAAGTGCCTCAAACGGTGCCATCTCAATACTAGAATGATAACTGTTGTTATAGGAAAATTCTGCTAACGGTAGGTGTCGATCCCAACTATTTTCGAAATCAATAACACATGCTCGTAGCATGTCTTCAAGCGTTTGTATCGTCCGTTTGCTCTTCCCATTAGTTTGTGGATGATAGGCAGTACTCATGTCTAGACGAGTTCCCAATGCTTGTTGCAACGTCTACCAGAACCTTTAAACAAATCTACCATCCCTATCAGAGATAATAGAGACGGGTATTCCATGTCTGGAGACAACCTCTTTCAAATACAATCGCGCCAACTTCTCCATTTTGTCATCTTCTCTCATTGGCAGGAAGTGTGCTGACTTGGTGAGACGATCAACTATTACCCAAATAATATCATAACCACTTGCAGTCCTTGGCAATTTAGTAATGAAATCCATGGTAATGTTTTCCAATTTCCATTCCGGGATTTCAGGTTGTTGTAGTAGACCTGATGGTTTCTGATGTTCAGCTTTGACCTTAGAACACGTCAAACATTCTCCTACATATTTAGCAATACCGGCTTTCATACCCGGCCACCAAAAGTTTTTATTGAGATCTTTATACATCTTCCCCGCTCCGGGATGTATTGAATATCTGGTTTTATGTGCTTCTTTAAGTACCATTTCTCTCACATCTTCAAACCTTGGTACCCAAATTCTATCAGCCCTATATCGGGTTCCATCTTCCCGAATGTTAAGATGTTTCTCTGATCCTTTGGGTATCTCATTCTTCAACTTTCCTTCTTTTACAACCCCCTGTTGCGCCTCCTTTATTTGAGTAGTAAGGTTAGTACGAATAATTATATTCATAGCTTTTACCCGTATAGGTTCTCTGTCCTTTCTACTCAAAGCGTCAGCTACCACATTCTCCTTCCCCGGGTGGTATCGAATCTCAAAATCATAATCATTCAACAGTTCAATCCATTTGCGTTGTCTCATATTCAGTTGCTTCTGATTAAATATATGTTGGAGACTTTTGTGGTCGGTATATATAATACTTTTGACCCCATATAAATAATGCCTCCAAGTCTTTAATGCAAAAACAACAGCACCCAATTCTAAATCGTGAGTCGTATAATTTTGCTCGTGAATCTTCAATTGTCTAGACGCATAAGCAATCACCTTCGTTCGTTGCATTAATACACAACCGAGACCTTGATTTAATGCGTCACAATAAATCACAAAATCATCATTCCCTTCAGGCAATGACAATATAGATGTCGTAGTTAGCTTTTTCTTCAATAACTGAAACGCCTTCTTTTGTTCATCCTTCCATTCAAATTTCTTCCCTTTATGCATTAATGCAGTCAAGGGTTTTGCTATTTTGGAGAAATCTTGGATGAATCTTCTGTAGTAACCAGCCAATCCTAAAAATTGACGTATATGCTTCGGAGTTCTTGGGGTTTCCCACTTTTCAACGGTTTCGATCTTTGTTGGGTCCACATGGATACCTTCTTTGTTCACTATGTGACTGAGGAATTGAACTTCTTCCAACCAAAATGCACACTTTGAAAACTTAGCGTACAGTTTTTCTTTCCTCAATACTTCTAGCACTTTTCTCAAATGTTCTTCATGCTCTTGATCATTCTTTGAGTAAATAAGTATGTCATCGATGAAAACAATGACAAACTTGTCAAGATATGGCCCACACACTCGGTTCATAAGGTCCATGAACACAGCTGGTGCGTTAGTCAATCCAAACGGCATAAACATAAACTCGTAATGACCATAACGCGTCCTAAAAGCAGTTTTTGGAATATCATCCTCCTTTACTCGCATTTGATGATATCCAGAACGTAAATCGATTTTCAAATAAACCGACGAGCCTTGTAGTTGATCAAATAAGTCATCAATTCTTGGCAGTGGATAACGGTTTTTGATGGTAAGTTTATTCAACTCTCTGTAGTCAATACACAACCTAAATGTACCATCCTTCTTCTTGACAAACAAAACAGGAGCTCCCCATGGTGATGTGCTTGGTCGAATGAAACCATGTTCTAATAGTCCTTGCAGTTGGCTTTGCAGTTCTTTCATCTCGCTGGGTGCGAGTGTGACGATCGCTCCAAATCCCTATGGACGAACACGTCATTCATTGATTTCATTGCGAGGTATTTGACCTCTATATGATACGTTTTGTAAACATTGCATTCTTTTTAAAAGGTACACAATAAATGAATATCAATTTCTAAGGTTTTCAATGTTTGATAATTTCTACATATAGACAATCACCATAAATAATAGTTTACCATAATACATCTGTTGATAATGAAGTCAAAATAAGATACACGGTGGTGATTTTGTGAATGCAAAGTTTTCTTGAATAAATCATGTATGACTCCATGCACATAGCTTGTATCACATATAACCAAACAGCGGAAGACTTCTAGAAACCTGAGAATAAACATGCTATGAAGTGTCAACACAAAGTTTGGTGAGTTCATAGTTTTAGTGTTTCGCGTAATCTGTATATAAAAGTGGATTACAAGATTTCAGTTGTTTCATCCAGAAACGTTTATCAATAGATTCTACGTAACAGAGCACCCTGGTAACTAAGCTTTAACGTTATAATGATAAATACCCCATTCGTTTTAATACACGCAAACCAACGTGTCCTAAACTCAAATAACACACGTCCGTTAAAAGGCTAGTGCTCTAGCTCGGACGGGGATGTCAAGCCCTATGGATCCATATACTGTTATTCGTGCTCACCAGTCCATATCCTATGTACTGGCAGCTACTAGTTACCAAAGCTAAGGGATTTTTGGTTCAAACTCAGTGTAGAATTAAGTATGTACTTGTATCCATTGCGCTTAAAATAAATTGCATGTATTCTCAGCCCAAAAATATATATTGCAAAAGCAATTAAAAAGGGAGCAATGAAACTCACCTTAGCAGTACATAAAGTCGTTCATCGAAATGTGACCGAAACTTGGAATACCAAATAACCGTATATCTCAACCTAGAGAACATATGTTGGTCACTAATTGTCTATCAAGCTAGGTCAGGTCATAGTGTATCACAATCCTAATGCTCGAGATCGACATACAAAAGTTATCCAAAGTCGTTTCAAAAAGTCAATTTTGACAGTTGTTTAACAAAATGAGACGTACCTTATATAAGGATTCATTTACTCGGTTGGTAATATTCAAAAATCTAAATTATCAATCTCGTAAACAAGTTGTTTAAATCTTAATTGCAGATTCAAAAGCAATTTCAATTAACGTCAATCATAATTCAGTTGATCATATCTTTTAATCCGTTCATCGAAACTATTCGATATCTAAATGAAAAGTCATTGATTTTTCGCTAGCTTTCCAAAAACATGCATATCATATACCTTTTACCAGTAATATATGTATTTAATTCGTGATTCATCATAAACTGTTTAACGACGAAATTTAGCATACAAGCATGTATAAATATATATACTCGAGCACTAGACATGGATACACAATTAATATATAAAAGATAAAATATGAGTGCTTACGTATCAATATTGAGATTCAATATTGTAGGAAAGTACGTAGACGCAACGAAGATGATAAACACTAGGTTTGATTCACAAATATACCCCCGAACATTACCCATAACCTCCTTGGCAATAACCCATAATTTTCTTAGCTCTATCTCACTTGAAAACCATTTTGAAAGTGACACGCTCATAACCTCGTCGTAGTATTTTATGTATAATACTAATTAATAATATTAATAATAATAAGATTAATAATAATATTAATCTTAATAATAATAATAATAATAATAATAATAATAATAATAATAATAATAATAATAATAATAATAATAATAATAATAATAATAATAATAATAATAATAATAATAATAATAATAATAATAATAATAATAATAAAATATGGAGCAATATATGATGTGTGAAAACTAAGCCAAAAATCGAGCAATTTATAGAACCTTTTCTGAAAAAGTACCCCATGCGATCGCATGGGATTTGTGCTTCAAGGCCATGCGATGGCATGGCCCTCTGTTCCAGCTCACCAACTTTTGTTTTCTTGTTTGTCGACATATTTATTTATTAATATATAATATATATAATTTATATTAATTAATTATATATTATATTACATTCTCGTACATAGTTGACTTGAAATTTTCGTTCCGAGGTCTCGTACGTTGTCACTCGACTTATGCCCCGATTCCGGTTTCTCAAACGCATTTTCGTATGCTTAGAAAACTATCACTTTACGTTTCGTGACTCGTACCTTTGTCAAAATATAGTCTTAAATTATCAATAAACTATACCACCCAAAGTATATCTTAATCTTTCGAGTGTTTTGGTCATTTACTTCTATAAATCATTGTCTCGTTATTTATTAATATAATAGTATTTATCAAACGTTTCATAACCAAATTAATATCTATTCTCAATATTTATAAACACGTTTTAAAATACATCTCACAAGTTATTCATATACTTAATTCTAACAGTTAATATTCTTTATTTTTGTATATGTCCAAATTACGTTATTTAAACAAACACACTTAATTAACCAATTCTATTATATCGAAAAACGTTTTCGCACGTTTGAAACACAATCAATTAAATATTATGCAGTTTAGTTTACCACTAACTTTTATCTAACTTTTGTCATCAAACACTTTACCATTTATTCCGAATACCATTAAAAAGGAATAAATTCTCAAATTAGTGTGGACCTCACAACAGAGACCTAATAAATATCTTTTAATTCAATTGTTTGGCATAATATTTTAACTTCGTAGTTGAATATATCAATCAGATAATCAAACCAATAAGTTTAATGCACATTATCATTTACTTAACACTTTGTTACGTTTTCAGGTTATAGTATATGTATCTATTTACATATAATTGTTTGCGAATCGTCGAGAACAACCGAAAGGTATTTGAATAGTTCAAAAATTTTGAGATTCAGTTTTACAGACTTTGCTTATCGTGTCGAAAATGTTAATCATACAAAGATTAAGTTTAAATTTGGTCAGAAATTTCTGGGTCATCACAGCGAGTCTGTAAGGAGCACGAGCTATTGGTGCAGCTCCTGGTACAAGATCTATTTGAAATTCAACAGATCGATGTGGAGGTAGTCCCGGTAATTCTTTCGAAAATACATCGGGAAATTCTTTTGCGACGGGAACATCATTGATGCTCTTTTCTTCAGTTTGTACTTTCTCGACGTGTGTTAGATCAGCATATCAACCTTTTCTTATTAGTTTTTGTGCCTTCAAATTACTAATAAGATGTAGCTTCATGTTGCCCTTTTCTCCGTACACCATTAAGGGTTCTCCTTCTTCTCGTACAATGCAAATTGCATTTTTGTAACATACGATCTCTGCTTTCATCTCCTTCAGCCATCCATGCCAACTATTACATCAAAACTCCCTAACTCTACTGGTATCAAATCAATCTTAAATATTTCGCTACCCAGTTTAATTTCTCGATTCCGGCATATATAATCTGCTGAAATTAATTTACCGTTTGCTAATTCGAGTAAAAATTTACTATCCAATGGCGTCAATGGACAACTTAATTTAGCACAAAAATCTTTACTCATATAGCTTCTATCCGCACTCGAATCAAATAAAACGTAAGCAGATTTATTGTCAATAAGAAACGTACCCGTAACAAGCTCCGAGTCTTCCTGTGCCTCTGCCGCATTAATATTGAAAACTCTTCCGCGGCCTTGTCCATTCGTGTTCTCCTGGTTCGGGCAATTTCTAATAATGTGGCCCGGTTTTCCACATTTATAACAAACTACATTGGCATAACTTGCTCCGACACTACTTGCTCCGCCATTACTTGTTCTGACACCATTTGTTCCTTTCGTTCTGTTAACCCCTGGTCCGTAGACATCACACTTCGCTGCGCTATGACCATTTCTTTTACACTTGTTGCAAAATTTGGTGCAGAACCCCGAGTGATACTTTTCACACCTTTGGCATAGCTGCTTCTGATTGTTGTTGTTGTTGCAGTTGTTATTGTTGTTGGGATGATTGTTGTAGTTGTTGTTATTGTGCCGTTTGTTGTAGTTGCGATTGATGTTGCGATTGTTGGGATAGTTGTTGTTGTTTTGGTGACTCTTATCACCGTTTTCCTCCCACTTTCTTTTGACTAGCTTCACGTTGGCCTCTTCGGCCGCCTGTTCTTTAATTCTTCCCTCAATTTGGTTCACTAGTTTGTGAGCCATTCTACATGCCTTTTGTATGGAGGCAGGCTCGTGTGAACTTATATCTTCTTGGATTCTCTCCGGTAACCCTTTCACAAATGCGTCGATCTTCTCTTCCTCATCTTCGAACGCTCTCGGATACAATAGGCACAATTCTGTGAATTGTCTTTCGTACAAAGTAATATCGAATCCATGTGTTCATAACCATCTAAGTTCTGATTTGAGCTTATTGACCTCGGTTCTGGGACGGTACTTCTCGTTCATCAAGTGCTTGAATGCTGACCACGGTAGCGCGTAAGCAGCATCTTGTCCCACTTGCTCTAGATAGGTATTCCACCATGTTAACGCAATACCTGTGAAGGTATGCGTAGCGTACTTCACTTTGTCTCCTTCAGCACATTTACTTATGGCAAACACCGATTCAACTTTCTCGGTCCACCATTTCAATCCGATTGGTCCTTCGGTCCCATCAAATTCTGAAGGTTTGCAGGAAGTGAATTCCTTGTAGGAGCATCCTACACGATTTCTTGCGCCGTTAGCTGTATTGCTAGATTCAGAGTTATTGTTGGTATGTAGCGCGGCCTGTACTGTGGCTATGTTTGAAGCAAGAAAGGCACGAAATTCCTCTTCGCTCATATTTAAGGTGTGTCGAGTAGTCGGTGCCATTTCCTTCAAAATAGTCAAATGAAACAAGTTAATCATACAGAATATTAAGAGTAGTCAATAGTATCTCGTAGCATAATATGAACTCATTTATAAAAGCTTTTTCTGCATATTATCGTTTTATAAGTTTAAATTCGGGAACTACCTACCCGTTAAGTTCATACTTAGTAGCTAATATACAATTCAACTACTACAATTCCATATGAAAAACTGATTATAATAATATATCACATACAAATATTCTTCAAACTTACAACTTCGCTATATTACATATAACATGAAATATAGTACACTATGATACAGGACAGTTTTGAAGATAAATCTAGTTAATACGCAAGTTGTTCAGCAAAGGAAATAAAGACACGTAATTCATAAGTCCAGAAACAAGTCATGCATTCTGCTTTTACTAAGACGACTTCCCATCCTTGGTCTTGTGGAAAATAACCATTATGACCATTGGCTAGGCAGCAAGTTCTAATGTCATCAAAAGGACGAGGGTTTCGTAATGTCCAACAGCCCAGTAATAATCTAAAAACCTTGTTTCTCACCCCAACTACTGAATCCGTCACTTGTGGGAAAGTTTTATTTAAAAGTTGCAATCTGATGTTCTTTTTCTCACTTTGGTAAGAAGCGAACATCACTAACCCGTAAGCATAACATGCTTCTTTATGTTGCATGTTAGAAGCTCTTTCTAATTCACGAAATCCTATGTTGGGATATGTTGAGTCAAAATAGGTTCTTAACCCGTAGCGTAAAATTGCATTTGGGTTCCCCGCATTTAACGCTTTAAAGAAAACACGGCGTAACTTAAAGTCTCCCCAATGTGATATACCCCACCTATCAAAGGAAAGCCTTTTATAAACTAAGGCATTTCTGGAAAGTCTTTCAAATGTTTGACAAGTTAATTTCACCATAACTAAATGTGCTGATGAATTCTGACCGACTCTAGATAAGATTTCCTCAATCATATCCTCTGGTAGGTCTTCTAAAATATTCGGTTGTCTACCCTTAATGTCCATTTTATTTTTATACTGTAAAATAGACAAGGATTAGATTCGTAATAACAAACAATACAAGCAATTTTTACATAGAACATAAAAGTACAAGCACACTACAATACATTTATTACACAACATGCTCACACCCCTCTAATCTGAATCACTGGTTTCTTCTTCTTCGGACTTGGTTCTTTTTCTTAATTTTCTAGGGATATATGATGTTCCTCTAATACGAGTCGTCTTTTTCCACATTGGTTTAGAAAAACCTGGTAGTTTAGAGGTTCCCGGGTTATTGTCACGATATTGAAAATACGGGTGTTGACGGTACATATGAAGTTCATCGGGGTTGGAATCAGATTTCTCTATTTTGATGCCTTTTCCTCTATTATTTTCTTTTGCCTCATTAAATTGGGTCGGGGTAATTTCTATAACATCATCGGAATCCTCATCAGGATCCGATTCATCGGAAAATTGGTAATTTTCCCAATATTTTGCTTCCTTAGCGGAAACACCATTGACCATTATTAACTTTGGTCCATTGGTTGAGGATTTTCTTTTATTTGACCGGTTTTCTATGGTTCCTACTATTCCCCCCCTCCGGAACCTCTTCTTCTTCCGGTTCCTCTTCTTCTGGTTCCTCTTCTTCCGGTTCCTCTTCTTCTAGTTCCGTTTCCTCTTCTTCCGGTTCTTCGGGAACTTGTGAATCTTGCCAATATATATTCGACTCTTCGTTATTATTAGGTGAGTCAATGGGATTTGTGCTAGAGGTAGACATCTATCACACAATATCAAACATGTAAAGAGATTAATATATCACATATAATTTACATGTTAATAATATATAGTTTCCAAGAAAAATGTTAAGCAATCATTTTTAAAGAAAACACGGTCGAAGTCCAGACTCACTAATGCATCCTAACAAACTCGGTAAGACACACTAATGCAAATTTTCTGGTTCTCTAAGACCAACGCTCGGATACCAACTGAAATGTCCCGTTCATATTGATTATAAACGTTCCATATTAATTGATTTCGTTGCGAGGTTTTGACCTCTATATGAGACGTTTTTCAAAGACCGCATTCATTTTTAAAACAACCATAACCTTTATTTTATCAATAAAGGTTTTAAAAACATTAAGTAGATTATCAAATAATGATAATCTAAAATATACTGTTTACACACGACCATTACATAATGGTTTACAATAGAAATATATTACATCGACATATGTTTATTGAACGCAGTTTTTACATAATATCATACAAACATGGACTCCAAATCTTGTCCTTATTTTAGTATGCAACAGCAGAAGCTCTTAGTATTCACCTGAGAATAAACATGCTTTAAACGTCAACAAAAAATGTTGGTGAGTTATAGGTTTAACCTATATATATCAAATCGTAACAATAGACCACAAGATTTCATATTTCAATACACATCCCATACATAGAGATAAAAATCATTCATATGGTGAACACCTGGTAACCGACATTAACAAGATGCATATATAAGAATATCCCCATCATTCCGAGACACTCTTCGGATATGATATAAATTTCAAAGTACTAAAGCATCCGGTAGTTTGGATGGGGTTTGTTAGGCCCGATAGATCTATCTTTAGGATTCGCATCAATTAGGGTGTCTGTTCCCTAATTTTTAGATTACCAGACTTAATAAAAAGGGGCATATCCGATTTTGATAATTCAACCATAGAATGTAGTTTCACGTACTTGTGTCTATTTTGTAAATCATTTATAAAACTTGCATGTATTCTCATCCCAAAAATATTAGATTTTAAAAGTGGGACTATAACTCACTTTCACAGATATTTCCTTCCTCGGAAATAAGAATTGGCCACGGATCGATTCACGAACCTATACAAATATGTACATATATATCAAAGTATGATCAAAATATAATTACAACCATTTTTATTATGTTTTAAAGATTTGAGTGTATTAAGTCAGCTGTCCTCGTTAGTAACCTACAACTAGTTGTCCACAATTAGATGTACAGAAATAAATCGATATATATTATCTTGAATCAATCCACGACCCAGTGTATACACGTCTCAGGCTAGATCACAACTCAAAGTATATATATTTTTGGAATCAACCTCAACCCTGTATAGCTAACTCCAACATTACTGCATATAGAGTGTCTATGGTTGTTCCAAATAATATATATACATGGGTCGATATGATATGTCAAAACATTTGCATACGTGATGTTAAAGCTAGGTGTATATGAAATAGCTTATATTTTACTAGGAAATACTATTAAATGCGATACAATTTTACACAAGATATTTATTTATTTATAGAATGGATATACTTAAACCTTGCTACAAAACTTATAGGCAGTGTACCTAATCGTACAGTAGTGTAGTTTTTAGTAAGTCCGGTTCGTTCCACAGGGAATCTTTTAAACAAGCTTAACGCTATATTAGTTTTATTTTATAAAAATATGAATATATATATAAGTAATATTATTATTTTAAAGGGGGGTTTTTACCGTTTAATGACCGGTTTGTCGATCTTAAAACTTTAGTCGCAGTTAAAACCTAAATGTAAAATATTAAAAATAAATACAAGACTTAATTTAAAGCGTAAAGTAAATAACGATAATGAAATTGATATAAATAAAAGTGCGATAAAATAAAATTGCGATAATTAAAAAGTACGATAATTAAAAGTGCAATTAAATACAATAACAATAAATAAAAGTGCGATAATTAGAAGTGCAATTAAATATAAAATAAAGGAAATTAAATATGAAATAAAAGAATTATGCTTATTTAAACTTCCGTAATCATGATGTTTGACGTGTTGATTTTAGTTTTATGCCCATGGGTTAATTGTCCTTTGTCCTGGATTATTTAATATGTCCGTCTGGTTTTTATCCATAACAGTCCATCAGTCATAAATATAAAGTGCGAGTGTCCTCATCAAATTATCCTTATACCCGAAGTTAAATATTCCAACTAATTGGGGACTTAAACTGTAACAAGATTTTATTACTTTGTTTAATAATTACACCAGGATATCGACTGCGTGTAACCCAAGGTTTTAATACTTTGTTAACAATTATGCCAAGTGTCCTTGTACATAATTTCACCCCTGTTTTAATAATTCTAGTGGCTATTAATCCATTCCCGTGTCCGGTTAAATGAACGATTATTCGTACATATAAATATCCCGCCCATCGTGTCTGATTGAGTGTATATGGTTATTTATAGGGACGTCCAATTGTGAATCTTTATATTAAAATTAACAAACTATCATTTAGTTAAACAAATATAAAGCCCATTAATAGCCCATAGTCTAATTTCCACAAGTGTCGTTCTTTTGTCCAAACCCCAATTATGGTACAAAGCCCAATTACCCAATTTTAGTAATTAGCCCAACATCATGATTACTTCGTTTTAAATAAGCATAATAATAACTTAGCTACGAGACATTAATGAAAATAATATAAACATAACTTACAATGATTAAAAATAGCGTAGCGTTACACGGACAGAATTTCGACTTACACCCTTACAACATTCGCTAACATACCCTTATTATTAGGATTTAAAATTAAAATTAAAATATATATATATATATATATATATATATATATATATATATATATATATATATATATATATATATATATTACGTATATATTGAGAGAGAGATAGATTAATGGATATATTGATGATCAAACTGCGTTGCCTTTTATAGGGATTTTCATCCAGGGTGTCTCCGCAACTCGCGGCATTTTTTGCCTTCAAACTCCGCGAGTCGCGGAGTTTGTTTTTACAGCTCACCAAGCCTTGGCTCCTAGCTTGTCGACGGATTATATAAATAAATATAATATATAAATAATTTTAGTAATTATTTAAATATTATATTATATTTATGTGCATAGTTGACTTGTAATTTTTAGTCTGTTGCGTCGAGCGTTGAGAGTTGACTCTGGTCCCGGTTCCGGATTTTTGAACGTCCTTGCGTACAATTTAATATCTTGTACTTTACGTTTTGAATCTTGTACTCTTGTAATTTCGAGACGTTTCTTATCAATAATTAGAACCTCTTTGATTGTATTTTGTACTTTTGAGCTTTTTGGTCGTTTGCGTCTTCAATTCGTCGAATTTGTCTTTTGTCTTCACCTTTTATTATTTAAACGAATATCACTTGTAAATAGAACAATTGCAACTAAAAGCTTGTCTTTCTTGAGGAATAATGCTATGAAATATATGTTCATTTTTAGTATTATCAAATATTCCCACACTTGAGCGTTGCTTGTCCTAAAGCAATATAGTCTTGAAATACTAGAATCACTTCTTTATTCTTCACACTGTGTACATCAGTGATTTCTATACGGCGGTATAAACAATGGTAGTAACGATATGGTTTACAGTCTCACATGACTATAAAATTTAGATCCTTTAAGAAAATTGGATCTTTATGAAAACATTTGATCTTTTTGAAAATTCAATCTAGCTTTTACCCTAGATAAGTTTTCCGGAATAACCCTTCACCGGTGTTTGCAAATTCTTTTTGTGGGTTTGGTGGGTTTCATATTTGAAAATTTTAGCTCAAAACTTTCGGTTTTGTGTCACCCACTTTCTAACCTTGTATTGGGAAAGCAACACGTCTAATATACTTGCTCCGTATATTACCTTTCGGTAAACTACCGTCCGGTTGTAAAGGAAAGCGTTGAACAAGCAACTGTTAAGGCAATGTCCCCTGACATGCTTTTGATTATAGTCTATAACGTGTCAGACGTAATTACTATCCTTTATAGGAGCAATAGTAAAGCTCACCCTTATAATTTGTCGGTCTGGCACAAGGTCCTGTCTTTGACCATGCTATGCAACCACCGTTCTTACGGTTGACACCCGATTTGGTTCAGGTGACCTAATGAATTCCAGGTGAATTCCTAGGATTTTACGTTCAAAGGTAATGAACGCATTGAAAATAGGGTTTTCAGAAAATAAATCGGTTTTAATTTGATCAAAATATTTTCTCGTTCAAGCTCGAGTTTAGATATCATCGAATTCCATGAGTTTGTAATTCTCAATCTTTAAGGTCAATCTCTAGGATTGAGTAATATCAGTCTTAAAAGCTGATTTTTGATCTTTAAGGAGATTATCCTTTCTGGGGATCTGATTCATTAGTCTTATCCAGCTAATTTGCACGGTGCCCCTCCATTGTACGAGATAAATCCTTCTCATGGTTAGGATAAATCTGACCACTTGGCGACCCTGTTTTATGCTGAGGTCCGTGGATTTCCTGCTGATTTTAGAGATGACTTTTCTAGATTTTTCGTCAACCTACAGCTGGTCTGGACGACAACTTCTTGACCTAAATCAAGAAGCGCGTTTTTTTTTCGGAAGACTTTACTTTCT
This sequence comes from Rutidosis leptorrhynchoides, assembly GCF_046630445.1. Taxonomy (NCBI): domain Eukaryota; kingdom Viridiplantae; phylum Streptophyta; class Magnoliopsida; order Asterales; family Asteraceae; genus Rutidosis; species Rutidosis leptorrhynchoides. Next base: position 46,081,531 of record NC_092334.1, on the reverse strand, counting down.
TTTAATGATGGAATTGATTCATCGTGTAGATCCATCTTTCTTACAGTAAATTGGGTAAAACAGTTAATTATCGTCCAAAACAAAAGTATTTTCAATTATTTGTACAAAAATATGTGATATATATTTTGAATAACTTGGTGAAAATTTCCCACACTTGGCTTTTATTTTCCTTTTTGTTCTCTTCTATTCCATTCTTAAATGAATTCTAAGATTTTGGTTTGTTTCTCAATTTATGTCCTTTCCAAGGTAACAATAATTTCGGTGTTAACACCTAGTTTTATCATTCATAAATATGTATAAACATGATTTTGAGTTCATTTAATTGAAATTTTTTTAAAAATTTTACTAGAATTGGGTAGTCAGTATATAAGACTAGGGCTGTTCTTTATTATCAGAGAGCACTAGATTCTAATACAACTACTATTTTACTAGTATTTCTAATGGTAACCAAGTGTATAAAGTAAAAAATTTTAAAATTCCGAAAGAATTTAACCTCTTCCCACACTTAAGATCTTGCAATGCCCTCATTTGCAAGAAATCAGTAACAATTTAAATTATTGAGGGTGATTAGCGTAGAAATGATTAAATTTTACCAAAGTTTCTAAACATATTTGTGTTTGTTTGCTGAATGATAAATGGTGCACATCATTTGTTCATTCCGTCTTGTTGTTATTTCACATATATTTTGCATCTTGTCGTCAAAATTAGTTGATTTTGCTGAACTTAATGCCAGTCTTTGAAAATGCGTTATTTTACCCTGTTGTGTACAAAAGATAAACTGCAAACATATATACATATTTTTGAAGTTTGGTATATTACCCCACATTCAAAAATTATTAAAATCTAATAATAAAAGTTAGAAAATTATAAAAACTATTACAATATTAACATAAGTATTAGATGTATCAACATTACAAATAATAAAATAAATAAAACTAAGTAGACTAGGGATGATACTGATACCAGTAGGGGTTCCATGCATAACCGTATGTGTTATAGAATGCTTCCGATGGGTTATACGTAGGATACGGTGGTTGGATCTCTATAGATCAGGGAGGGAATACGGGCGATGGAGTAGGAATATAGTTTCTACCTACATGTTGGCAATGAGCTATGATTTGGTTTTGATGAACTTGCCAATCTTCAAATGCTCTATGTCTAGCATTTTCATACTCTTGTGAAGCTATAAACCTTTGCATTTCTGTCATTTCATTTCCCCCTCCCACATTACCTGGCTGTTGGTTTCTCTCAACCTGTGGATGTCTACCATTATATCGTACTGCGGCGTTATTTCGCCTCTTCAAAACTTTAGCGCCATGGTATACATTTAAACCAATTGTATCGTGGGGTTCTGGTTCTTCGATTAATAATCCCCCCCGACTTATATCCACATTGAGATACTCAGCAATTAGTGTAATAAATATATCACCTCCTATTATACTGTGCGGTCTCATCCCCCTAACCATAGCTGATAAATAATAACCCACACAATAAGGTATACTTACAGCGCTTTGTGGGTCTCGAATACACATGTGGTAAAACAAATCCTGTTCATTTACCTTTTCCTTATTCTAACCTCGTTGTGTAATCGAATTGGCTAAAAACCTATGAATTACTCTTAACTCTGCTCTATCTATATCCAAATAAGAGTAACTTCCCCCTTTAAATCGGTGATGGCTAGTCATTTGGCTCCATACACCATGCGTATCAAAATTTTCATCAATTTTCCTACCATTTAATATCAACCCTCTACAATCGGCAGATGCTAGCTCCTCAGGCGTATATATACATAAGGCCTAAGCCATGTCTAGTAAAGACATGTGGCGCATCGAACTTCCTAACAAAAATCTAATAAAAGAACGATCGGTTAAACTAGCTACCCGATCATTTATTTCTATACTACACAATAATTCTTCACACCATACTTTATATACAGGTCTACGCATGTTGAATAAACGTACCCAATCGTTAAAAGTAGAATTACCATACCTCAGTGTAAGTAATTCTCTAATTGGCCCGACCAATTCTACAGCTTCTAATGGTCCCCATTCTATTACCCTAGGTACTTCAACAGCTTTAGAATGAAGAGTATGCAAGCCCCTTTGGTATTTTGGATAATCTATCCAACGTCTGTCAAATCTCAAGTTCGGGTGCAAATCTTCCACGTGCATATCTGAAAATTTCATAACTGGATGAGGTATATCTTGTTTATAATAGCTATCAACATCCTGTTGTTCCGCATTCTCAGGAGGAGTATTGCGAGCTTGGGATGAAGATTCACCCCTTTCAGTCTGCAAAACATATCAAATACAATTTTTGTGCATCCAAATATGCATTAGTGTCAGCAAAATCATCAATCAAAATAATTACAATGACATGATCAATTTATATCAAACTTATGCTCATTTTCATATTTTTATCAAATCTACACTTTTTCAAATAAGCATATACGAAAATGTTCGCCAAGTTCATAAGCATTCAACTCAAATAACAAGTCAAAATAATCATTATTAGTAATTAAACAAGTTTCAAATGGCATTATCTCTCAAAAATCAAGTTCATGAATTTTAGACTTGAAAAAGTCTACTTTAATTCTCAAAAATCATGTTTAGGCTCAAAGTTTGGATCATTTAACTACCTAAACATGTTACACTACTTAATTTAGCAATAATTCATGACAAAAATCGGCCATAACCTGTTTATATCAAAAAGCCCCAAATTTGCTCAAGAACACAAACCCTAGATTACTCAAAATTTGAAGTTTAAGGCTTCTAATCATGTTAAATAGCATCAATCTAGGTTATACAAGCATAATACATAAGCAATTTAAGCATAATTGCACTAAAAAGCATCAAAATCGAATTGGGTATAAAATTGCTCAAGAACTCTAATTTTCGGATTAAATGGTGTTTAGGTGTAGAAATTTACCGTTTTCCTTGAGTAATTCCTTGATAGCATCCTTCTCAACATGATTTTGTGAAAGATTTGATGAAAAATGGTGAAAAAATTCAATTTTGTGGTGTGTTTGTGTGTGTATTTTTGCAGTTTTTTTGAGTTGTGGTGTGCAAACTGATCTGATCCAGCGTTTTTATTTTTTTCTGGATTTTTCAAGCTCCGCGACTTGCTGTGGTTTTTCACTTCAAACTCCGCGAGTCGCGGCGATTTTTTTTTTTTTTAAATAAGCCTTAACTTATAAAACAAATATAAAATAAATTTAAAATTTTGTTTTCCTTTGTTTTAGGATGAGGTCGTTTCGGATCGATGTCCTAGTCTGTCCCTCGACAAAATTTTAAAATTTGTCTTTTTCAAGCGATTGTTTTAAAAGCTTAGATTTTTGGTTTTTTTTTTTTTTAATGTTTTTGGCATACTTTAATTCAATAAGATTAAAAATAATGATAATAAAAGTTCTCGTCCCTCCCTCGGGTAAAGCAATTTCGGTTCAACGACCTAGTCTTCAACTCACGACGAATTTTAAAAATCATATTTTTAACTTAGCGACATAAAGTAAATTTTTGTTTTTAAATTCACACAACTTAAATTTAAAAATGCATAAAATTAAAAATTCACACCAAACTTAATTAAAAATTCATATTATAAATTCACACCAAACTTAAATTATATTTTTGTTTTTATACATACAAACTTATATTAAAAATATTAATTTTCCAAATATTTACAATTTTAAAAGTTTACAATATTTATTTAATATTAATTTATTAATTTTAAAAACATGGTAAAAATAAAATTAAAAATCTTTTTGGCTTTTAATCCCACTTTAATCAATCAAATATTATCAAAAATATACGCCCCTCTTTTCGGTAAAGTAATTTCGGTTCCATGACCTAATTTAACTCATGACGAATTTTTGAAATATTTTGTGTTGATTGATTAAAGATATTTATACCTTAAGAATAAACGTTAAATTTAGCAGTGATGTAATAAATTTTTGTATGATATCAATAATTTCGGTCGCCAAACCTAATTTCATCGAATACCAATTTAATACTTTATAGCGAACAAATTAGCGTTTATTATCAAAAGGTTAAAAATGAAAATAAAAAATAAAAACTGTACAGACTTACCTGTGAGATAGTATTCTTAGTGATACGATCTATCCCACTCATAAGATAGTCGGTTTAATTGGTTTTCCATAGCTACATAGGCGTAACCTCGAGCATTCAGTGTTTTTTCTTCTAAACATATGAATGGTCCGTCTCTGCATAAAGTAACAAATTCGGTGTTTGAATAGGTTTGATTATTTGAACATTTACCTCCATGTGACCATTTTCCGCATTTGTGACATCTTTCTAGGTGTCGTGCTCTTCTTTTCGCTGCGGATTTTGATTTTCCTTTACCAAATTGTAACTTATTATCTTCGCACCTGGATTCTTTTCTTACTCCGTCCAATCTTTCTCTGATTACTGATACCAGTTCACTCGGTAGTGTGTCATTATTACATTTAGTGATCAAAGCGTGTAGCATTAGACCATGGTTTAGTTCACAGTGAGTCTTCATTTCGTAAAAACCTATAAAAAAAAAATCAGAATGTGGGGAGAAGACTAGTTCTTTAGGGTCTGCTAGGAAAAGACCATTCGGGTACCATTTTCGAGAACTACACGAAAACAGACAATCTAACTCTAATAGAAATACATAAAATCTTTAAAAGACTTGATTCTCCCCACACTTAGTTAGCTGTGGTATCGAAATTGTGATTAACTTCGTTGTCGACTTCCATTGGACTATCTATGTAGTGTTTAACTCTGTGACCATTAACTTTAAATTCAATCCCATTTGAATTTATCAATTCTACTGTTCCGTATGGGAAAACTCTTTTGACTATGAATGGTCCAGACCATCTTGATTTCAATTTTCCAGGAAATAGCTTGAATCGTGAATTGAAAAGAAGAACTCTGTCTCCTTCTTTAAATTCTTTTGAACTTCTAATTCTTTTATCATGTCATTTCTTTGTTCTTTCTTTATAGATTAATGAATTTTCGTATGCTTCATGTCTTAATTCTTCTAATTCGTTTAGTTGACTTAACCGTAGACGTCCAGCTTCATGTAAATCAAGATTACATGTCTTCAAAGCCCAAAATGCTTTGTGTTCAATTTCTACTGGAAGATGACATGCTTTTCCATAAACGAGTTTAAAAGGTGTGGTTCCAATTGGAGTTTTGTAGGCTGTTCTAAAAGCCCAGAGTGCATCCTCCAATTTAATGGACCATTCCTTCGGATTTGATCCTACGGTTTTCTCTAGAATACGTTTTAAAGCTCGGTTGGTATTTTCAACTTGTCCACTAGTTTGTGGATGATATGCGGTGGAGATTTTATGAGTTACTCCATATCTTTTAAGAACTTTCTCAAGTTGATTATTACAGAAATGAGTTCCCCGATCACTTATTAAAGCTTTCGGTGTTCCAAACCTTGCAAAAAGACATTTTAAAAAATTGACTACAACTCGTGCATCGTTAGTTGGGAGAGCATGTGCTTCCGCCCATTTAGATACATAATCAATGGCTACGAGAATATAGAGATTATTATGAGATTTTGGAAATGGACCCATAAAGTCAATACCCCAAATGTCAAATACTTCACATACTTGAATGACATTTTGTGGCATTTCATCACGTTGACTTATTTTTCCGGCCCTTTGACAAGCATCACAGGATTTGCAAAGAAGGTGTGCGTCTTTGTAAATTGTAGGCCAATAGAATCCAGCATCATAAACTTTTCTTGCTGTTAGTTGAGGCCCATAATGCCCTCCTGTTGGTCCTGTGTGACAATGGTTTAAAATTTTACTAGCTTCATCTCCGAATACACATCGGCGTATTATTCCATCTGGACAACTTTTAAACAAATGTGGGTCTTTCCAGAAATAGTGTTTTATATCACTGAAGAATTTCTTTCGCTTTTGGTACGACAATCCTTTTTCAAGGAATCTACATACTAAGTAGTTTGCATAGTCTGCAAACTATGGAATTTCATTATAATCTATCTTCAATAGATATTCATCAGGAAAGTTGTCTTGTATGGCCGATTCATTTAGAACTTCTAATTCGGGATTTTCAAGACGAGAAAGATGATCAGCGGCGAGATTTTCTGCTCCTCTTTTATTTCGGATTTCAATATCGAACTCTTGTAAGAGTAAGATCCAACGGATTAATCTTGGTTTGGCATCTTGTTTCGAAAATAGGTATCTAAGAGCAGAATGGTCGGTATAGACCACCATTTTTGCTAGAACGAGATATGATCGAAATTTGTCAAAAGCAAAGACAATAGCAAGGAGTACTTTTTCAGTAGTTGTGTAATTTGTTTGTGCTCCTTGTAACGTCTTACTAGCATAATATATAGGTTGAAATCTTTTTTCAATCCTTTATCCTAAAACGGCTCCCATTGCAAAATCACTTGCATCGCACATTAGTTCGAATGGTAGATTCCAATTTGGTGTTATCATGATCGGCGCATTAGTGAGTTTCTCTTTAAGAATATTAAAAGATTTGATACATTCATCTGAAAATATGAATGGAGCATCCTTTTCTAGGAGTTTATTCATAGGAGTGGCAATTTTAGAAAAATCTTTTATGAAACGTCGGTAAAAACCGGCATGCCCTAGAAAACTCCTAACTCCTCTAACATTGGTGGGATGTGGAAGTTTAGCAATTACATCTACTTTAGCTCTATCCACTTCAATTCCTTTCTTTGAAATTTTATGTCCAAGAACTATGCCTTCTTTAACCATGAAATGGCATTTTTCCCAATTAAGAATTAGATTTGATTGTTCGCATCTAATCAGCATTCGTTCAAGATTAGCTAGACATGATTCAAATGCATCACCGAAGACTGAAAAGTCATCCATTAAAACTCCATGCATTCTTCTATCATGTCGTGAAAAATCACCATCATGCACCTTTGAAAGGTTGCAGGGGCATTGCAAAGTCCAAATGGCATGCGTTTGTAAGCAAAAGTACCATAAGGGCACGTGAACGTGGTTTTCTCTTGATCTTCGGGTGCTATCGGAATTTGAAAATATCCGGAAAAACCATCAAGAAAACAATAGTAACTGTTTCCGGCTAATCTTTCCAACATTTGATCAATAAAAGGTAAGGGAAAGTGATCTTTTCTGGTGGCGTCATTTAATTTTCTATAATCAATACAAACACGCCATCCTGTTACAGTCCTAGTAGGAATAAGCTCATTTTTCTCATTTGTGATAACAGTCATGCCACCCTTCTTAGGCACGCATTGAACTGGGCTTACCCATGGACTATCAAAAATTGGATAAATTAAACCTGCATCTAGCAGTTTAATAATTTCTTTTTTAACAACATCTTGCATATTAGGATTTAGTCTTCGTTGGCGTTGTACATACGTTTTATGACCTTCTTCCATAAGGATTTTATGTGTGCAATACGAAGGACTTATTCCTTTGATATCATGAATCTTCCATGCAATAGCTGGTTTATGAGCTTTCAACACAGAAATGAGTTGTGATTTCTCATTTTCAGTAAGAGAAGACGATATTATTATAGGTAATTCAGATTCACCATGTAAATAAGCGTATTCCAAATGGTTTGGAAGTGGCTTTAACTCTAATGTCGGAGGTTCTTCTATCGATGATTTATATCGATATCTGTCTTCTTCTTTTAGCATTTGAATTTCTTCTGTTGTTGGTTCATATCCATTAGCTATTAGTGTAGCTAACATTTCAGCTTCATCAATTGGTTCAGTTCCTTCTCCTAAAGAACATTCTCCTGTTCCTTGTAATTCTGGAAATTCTTCTAACAATTCTGCATGTGAGTCTATAGTTTGAATATAATAACATGTATCATCTGCAGATTGCGGTTGTTGCATTGCTTTATCAACTGAAAAGGTAACACTCTCGTCCTCTATACTTAGGGTCAATTTCTTACCAAACACGTCTATCATTGCTTTAGCCGTGTTTAAGAATGGTCTTCCTAATATGAGAGGAACTTGAGAATCTTCTTCCATGTCCAGAACAACAAAATCTACTGGAAATACTAAAGTACCAACTTTAACTAGCATGTTCTCCATTATCCCTCTAGGATATTTTATTGATCGATCGGCTAGTTGTATACTTATTCTTGTTGGTTTCAATTCTCCAAGGTCTAGTTTAGTGTATAGTGAATACGGCATTAGATTTATACTAGCACCTAAGTCTGCCAATGCTTCTATTGAACTAAGACTACCCAGAAAACATGGAATTGTGAAACTTCCTGGATCAGATAATTTTTCTGGTATCTTATTCAACAGCACTGCTGAACAATTAGCGTTCATAGTAACAGCCGAGAGTTCTTCCATTTTCTTTCTATTTGAGATTAGATCTTTCAAGAATTTAGCATATCTAGGCATTTCTGAAATCACATCAATGAAAGGAAGATTTACATTTATCTGTTTAAACATATCCAAGAATTTGGATTGCTCGGCTTCAAGTCTCTCTTTCTTCAATTTACTTGGGTAAGGAAGTTGTGGTTGGTATGGTTTAACATAAGGTTTACCCTTAACTGTGTTATCTTCAATAACCTTTTCAACTACCGGTTCTTTTTCCTTATCTTGTTCAGGTTGTGGTTCTTATGGAGTAGGAATAGCTTCATCAGAAGTTACAGGTATTTCAGGTGGTTTAAGTGTTGTACCACTTCTTGTGGTAATGGCTTTAGCTGTTTCATTCCGGGGGTTAGCATTTGTATCACTAGGTAAACTTCCCGTTTTTCTTTCACCTATTAACTTTGCTAGGTTACTTACTTCTTGTTCCAGATTTTGAATAGAAGCTTGTTGATTTCTAAATGCTTGAGCATTTTGTTCATTAGTTTGTTTCTGAGATGTGAAAACTGCGTTTGAGTTTCAACTAGCTTCGTCATCATATCTTCTAAATTCGGCTTTTTATCATCGGTTTGTGGTGGTTTGTTTTGAAAATTAGGTCTTTGCTGATTGTAAGTATTGTTGGATACTTGTTGATTGCTAGGACCTTGTTGGTTGTTGTATGGAATATTTCGGTTATAATTTTGGTTTTGATTGTAAATCGGTCTTGGCGGTTGATAATTATTCTGATAATTATTTCCAGGCCTTTGGTTTATGTATGAAATATTCTCTCTTTGTTCCATTGTTAGTTCAATACTGAGACAATATTTTGCCAAATGTGGTCCTCCACACTGCTCACAACTAATTCGTATTGAGTGTATATCCTTAGTCATCTTTTCCATTCGTCTCTCGACATCATCTATCTTTGCGGAAATGGAATCTAAGTCATGGCTAGAATCGGCTCTAGCTGCTTTAGATGATCTAACGATATCTTTTTCTTGGTGCCACTCATGTGAGTGGGAAGCAGTGTTATCAATAATTTTGTAAGCATCAGTTTCGGTTTTCTTCATAATAGAACCACCAGCTGCTATATCGATGTCTTTCCTTGTAGTGATGTCGCATCCTTGGTAGAATATTTGTACTATTTGACAGGTGTCTAAACCATGTTGCGGACATCCTCTTAATAACTTTCCAAATCTTGTCCACGCCTCATATAGAGTTTCATTTGGTTTCTGTGTGAACGTAACAATTTCTCCTTGAAGTCTTACGGCTTTAGATGCCGGAAAGAATTGTTTAAGAAAATTTTCAACTAAAACATCCCATGTATCGATCGCCCCTTCAGGTAACGATTCCAACCAATCTTTGGCTTCTCCCTTTAAAGTCCAGGGAAATAACATGAGATATATCTGTTCATCTTCAACTTCTCTTATTTTAAATAGTGTGCAGATCCTATTAAAGGTACGAAGATGTTCATTTGGATCTTCCTTCGGCGCACCACTAAATTGGCATTGATTATTCACCATGTGTAGAATTTGTCATTTGATTTCATAATCTGGCGCATTAATGTCAGGATGAGTAATTGCGTGAACTTGGCCAGTGCGTTTAGCTCTCATTCGGTCTTCCATACTTAAAGGTTCCGTTACTTCCATAATTGAATTTGTTGAATCTGAATCACTAGAGGATTCTGATTTAATGGTTCGTTCCTCAACAATATCTGTTTGAATGATTGGTGGTTTCGGAGAAAAAATTAATGGTTCAGGATCTACGAATCGTCCCTGAATATTCTCCGGATTCTCAATTGTGAGATCGGGTTCAAAAAAATGGATTATCGGAAATTTGAATTGGAGTACTTGGTCGACTGGATGACGATTCTAAAGAAAAATCAATGGCGGTAATATTTGCTAAATATCTTGATCGAGTTACAGGTGGTGAAAGTACAAAAGGTGGTGAACGTCTTGCTCGGTGCATTCACTGAATATCCTATTAGTTTTTAAAAGGAAAGAAAAATTATATAAGTTATCCAATTAATAGACTTTTCTGATTTTGCCCACGTTTCGAATAGCCAAAAGATGCAGCAGAGGGGCAGGATTCGTTTGGTCTCAATATAATTGAGTACTGTTTGGCTCCAATAACCCGGTCCACGTACAAATCCAACTATTACTACGAACCAGAAAATTTTGATGTCTATCAATTTAACCACTTAAAATAAATTTTCGTAATTTAAAGAAATTTAGATAAGAAGTAGAATAAAAATCTATGTCCTAAAACTAGAATAGCGAGAAATAAGAAAGAAAAAGAGCGCGTCGAAAAAGGTCGAAAAAGAAAAGATCGAAAAATAAAAGGCGTCGAAAAATAAGAAAAAAATGACTTATAGAACTTAAAAACACTCGACTAACCCAACCTTATTACTATCACTAACTTAAAATTATAATCGCAAATTGAGATTACTAATTGGAGTGATAATTGATACATAGGTAAAAGGTGTCGAAAAATAAAAATAAGAAAGTAGCGCGTTGAAACTTAAAAAGGAACTAAAAACTAAAAACTAAAAATTGCGTCTAAAAATATTAAAGCTTACAAGTAAAACTATATCCCAAATGGAAATAACTTAAAAAGGTACTAAAACTTAAAAAGGCGTCGCAAAATTCTAAAGCACTTAGATCTTAGTCTAAAGAAAAAGCACTTAAGGGATTTTTACGGCAAGGCCTAAAAATCTAAAAATAAAAATAATTATGGCAAAAACTATATTTAAAACTAATTATGAACGAAAAATATAAAAATTACGCTAAAATAAATAAAAAGGAACAAATTATAAAAATATACTAAAAGTTGTAAAAATTACAATTTTTATAAAAATATTATTTTTATATTATTTATTTTATAAAACTATTAATTTTATAAACTAATTAAACTAATTAAAATTAAAAATACAAAATAATAAATAAACTAAACTAAATTAATTAAAATAATTAAACCTAATTAGGGTTAAATTTAAATAATAAAAATAAAAACCCGTAATTAATGCGATATTAGGGTTCTGTGTACCCGTGTCAGAGTGGCTCCGCGAGTCGCGGTTCCACCTGGCAAAAATCTCCGCGAGTCGCGGTGAATGAAAATTCAGATCAGGTGCAGTATTAAATTCGACGTTTTACTTTTTTTTTTTAATTTCTGTTTTATATTTTATGTTTTAATAAAAATATTTATATAATAAAAACTTATATTAAAAAAACTAAAATAAAAATAGAAATACTTTATAATTTTATAAATAAAAAATCTTAAAAATAGATATATATATATATATATATATATATATATATATATATATATATATATATATATATATATATATATATATATATATATATATATATATATATATATATATATTTTCGGTTTTTGATTTTATGTTTTAATAAAAACAAAATATTTAAATAAAACTTATATATATATTTTCTAAAAATAAAGAAACTTTATAAAACTTAATTATTTAACAAACTCTTAAAAATATTTAAATTTTTGTTTTCTTTTCTATGTTTTCGAATATTTAAAACGTATTTTTATAAAAGTAAACTAAAAATAAATTTTTTTTTTTTTTATATATAGCGATGCGCTTCCGGCTTTTTAGCTAGATTTTAAGATCCCCGGCAGCGGCGCCAAAAATACTTGATGTTAAAGCTAGGTGTATATGAAATAGCTTATATTTTACTAGGAAATACTATTAAATGCGATACAATTTTACCCAAGATATTTATTTATTTATAGAATGGATATACTTAAACCTTGCTATAACACTTATAGGCAGTGTACCTAATCGTACAGTAGTGTAGTTTTTAGTAAGTCCGGTTCGTTCCACAGGGAATCTTTTAAACAAGCTTAACGCTATATTAGTTTTATTTTATAAAAATACGAATATATATATATAAGTAATATTATTATTTTAAAGGGGGGTTTTTACCGTTTAATGACCGGTTTGTCGATCTTAAAACTTTAGTCGCAGTTAAAACCTAAATGTAAAATATTAAAAATAAATACAAGACTTAATTTAAAGCGTAAAGTAAATAACGATAATGAAATTGCGATAAATAAAAGTGCGATAAAATAAAATTGCGATAATTAAAAAGTACGATAATTAAAAGTGCAATTAAATACAATAACAATAAATAAAAGTGCGATAATTAGAAGTGCAATTAAATATAAAATAAATTAAATTAAATATGAAATAAAAGAATTATGCTTATTTAAACTTCCGTAATCATGATGTTTGACGTGTTGATTTTAGTTTTATGCCCATGGGTTAATTGTCCTTTGTCCTGGATTATTTAATATGTCCGTCTGGTTTTTGTCCATAACAGTCCATCAGTCATAAATATAAAGTGCGAGTCTCCTCGTCAAATTATCCTTATACCCGAAGTTAAATATTCCAACTAATTGGGGACTTAAACTGTAACAAGATTTTATTACTTTGTTTAATAATTACACCAGGATATCGACTGCGTGTAACCCAAGGTTTTAATACTTTGTTAACAATTATGCCAAGTGTCCTTGTACATAATTTCACCCCTGTTTTAATAATTCTAGTGGCTATTAATCCATTCCCGTGTCCGGTTAAATGAACGATTATTCGTACATATAAATATCCCGCCCATCGTGTCCGATTGAGTGTATATGGTTATTTATAGGGACGTCCAATTGTAAATCTTTATATTAAAATTAACAAACTATCATTTAGTTAAACAAATATAAAGCCCATTAATAGCCCATAGTCTAATTTCCACAAGTGTCGTTCTTTTGTCCAAACCCCAATTATGGTACAAAGCCCAATTACCCAATTTTAGTAATTAGCCCAATATGATGATTACTTCGTTTTAAATAAGCATAATAATAACTTAGCTACGAGACATTAATGAAAATAATATAAACATAACTTACAATGATTAAAAATAGCGTAGCGTTACACGGACAGAATTTCGACTTACACCCTTACAACATTCGCTAACATACCCTTATTATTAGGATTTAAAATTAAAATTAAAATTAAAATTAAAATATAAATATATATATATATATATATATATATATATATATATATATATATATATATATATATATTACGTATATATTTAGAGAGAGATAGATTAATGGATATATTGATGATCAAACTGCGTTGCCTTTTATAGGGATTTTCGTCCAGGGTGTCTCCGCAACTCGCGGCATTTTTTGCCTTCAAACTCCGCGAGTCGCGGAGTTTGTTTTTACAGCTCACCAAGCCTTGGCTCCTAGCTTGTCGACGGATTATATAAATAAATATAATATATAAATAATTTTAGTAATTATTTAAATATTATATTATATTTATGTGCATAGTTGACTTGTAATTTTTAGTCTGTTGCGTCGAGCGTTGAGAGTTGACTCTCGTCCCGGTTCCGGATTTTTGAACGTCCTTGCGTACAATTTAATATCTTGTACTTTGCGTTTTGAATCTTGTACTCTTGTAATTTCGAGACGTTTCTTATCAATAATTGGAACCTCTTTGATTGTATTTTGTACTTTTGAGCTTTTTGGTCGTTTACGTCTTCAATTCGTTGAATCTGTCTTTTGTCTTCACCTTTTATTATTTAAACGAATATCACTTGTAAATAGAACAATTGCAACTAAAAGCTTGTCTTTCTTGAGGAATAATGCTATGAAATATATGTTCGTTTTTAGCATTATCAATAAGTGTCTATGGTATCCTAAGATTACGTAATATATTAGAATACATGTATAATACAATATAAGTTAGCTAGGATATGATTTGTATAGATTTGTTAAACATTTCCCGTAGCTAAAAAGATCAAAAATATCCAATCTTGTTTTACCCATAACTTCTTCATTTTAAATCCGTTTTGAGTGAATCAAATTGCTATGGTTTCATATTGAACTCTAATTTAAGAATCCAAACATAAAAAGTATAGGTTTATAGTCAGAAATTTAAGTTACATGTCAATTACTAAAGAGGTAGTCATTTCCGTCGAAAGAACGACATCTTGATGACCATTTTGAAAAACATACTTTCACTTTGAGTTTAACCAAGATTTTTGGATATAGTTTCATGTTCATATTAAAAATCATTTTCCTAGAAGAACAACTTTTAAATCAAAGTTTATCATAGTTTTTAATTATCCAAACCAAAACAGCCCCCGGTTTCACTACGACGGCGTATATCCGATTTTATGGTGTTCATCGTGTTTCCAGGTTTTAAATCATTAAGTTAGCATATCATATAGATATAGAACATGTGTTTAGTTTATTTTAAAAGTCAAGTTAGAAGGATTAACTTTTGTTTGCGAACAAGTTTAGAATTAACTAAACTATGTTCTAGTGATTACAAGTTTAAACATTCGAATAAGATAGCTTTATATGTATGAATCGAATGATGTTATGAACATCATTACTACCTCAGGTTTTCTGGATAAAACTACTGGAAATGAGAAAAATGAATCTAGCTTCAAAGGATCCTTGGATGGCTTGAAAGTTCTTGAAGCAGAATCATGACACGAAAACAGTTCAAGTAAGATTTTCACTTGAAATAAGATTGTTATAGTTGTAGAAATTGAATCAAAGTTTGAATATGAATATTACCTTGAATTAGAAAGATAACCTACTATAAATAACAAAGGTTCCTTGATCTTAGATGATTACTTGGAATGGATTAGAAAGCTTGGAAGTAGACTTGCAAACTTGGAAGTATTCTTGATTTTTATGAAACTATACTTATGGAATTTATGAAGAACACTTAGAACTTGAAGATGAAACTTGAGAGAGATAAATTATATGAAGAAAATTGAAGAATGAAAGTGTTTGTAGGTGTTTTTGGTCGTTGGTATATGGATTAGATATAAAGGATATGTAATTTTGTTTTCATGTAAATAAGTCATGAATGATTACTAATATTTTTGTAATTTTATGAGATATTTCATGCTAGTTGCCAAATGATGGTTCCCACATGTGTTAGTTGACTCACATGGGCTGCTAAGAGCTAATCATTAGAGTGTATATACCAATAGTACATACATCTAAAAGCTGTGTATTGTACGAGTACGAATACGGGTGCATACGAGTAGAATTGCTGATGAAACTGAACGAGGATGTAATTGTAAGCATTTTTGTTAAGTAGAAGTACTTTGATATGTGTCTTGAAGTCTTTCAAAAGTGTAAGAATACATATCAAAACACAACATGTATATACATTCTAATGGAGTCGTTAAGTCTTCGTTAGTCGTTACATGTAAGTGTTGTTTTGAAACCTTTAAGTTAAGATCTCAATTAATGTTGTTAACCCAATGTTTATTATATCAAATGAGATGTTAAATTATTATGTTATCATGATATTATGATGTATGAATATCTCTTAATATGATATATACATTAAAATATCGTTACAACGATAATCGTTACATATAAGTCTCGTTTCGTAATTCTTGAGTTAGTAGTCTTGTTTTTACATATGTAGTTCATTGTTAACACACTTAATGATATATTTAAATATCATTTTATCATGTTAAATATAGTGTATCAATATCTTAATATGATACATATATATTTAGTAGACGTTATCATAACGATAATCGTTATATATATCATTTCGAGTTTCTTAACTTAGTAATCTCATTTCTTATGTATATCACACATTGTTAATATACTTAGTGAGATACTTACTCATCATAATTTCATGTCAACCATATATATGTCTATATATACCACAACATGTAGTTTTTACAAATTTGTGACGTTCGTGAATCGCCGGTCAACTTGGGTGATCAATTGTCTATATGAAACTTATTTCATTTAATCAAGTCTTAACAAGTTTGATTGCTTAACACGTTGGAAACATTTAGTCATGTAAATATCAATCTCAATTAATATATATAAACATAGAAAAGTTCGGGTTACTACACCACATACTACCCTGCTACACAAGACACAAACAAAAGAGGATGATTAGTTTTTAAGGGGAACCCACTTTTCAGTGGGTTCAACTGGAGTACCCTTTACTCTCCAGACAAAAGCTTTGTTCCCAATCCAGATCAACTTTTTTTTTTGGGTAAAGGGTTGAACCCGGTGAATAAAATAAAGAATACAAAAAGTGTACAAAGATGAAGCACAAAAACAGGCTAACGGGACATACCCCGCACCCAATGAACCAAAAGCTAACCAAATTGGAAGCTCAAACAAACACTAAAATATGAATGAAACTATACGATATGCCACACAGTTTTCATCCATTTCACATTCGTCGACGACTTCCACTTGAGAGACATCAACTTGAGACGGATAGTATAGCAAATAATCTCGCACAGTTGATTCAATGTCCTCATATTTTTAGAAAACAAGCGCATGTTCCTCTCTTGCCATATAAAATAAACCGTTGCGGTGAAAAGGATCTGGCACAGAACAGGCCGAACCATCCTTCTAGAACCCAACATAATAAGCTGCTGAATGATATCCTGCCACACATTGCTACGCAATAGAATTTGAGACTTTTGCATCACGATGGACCAAACTTGAGCAGCAAAGGGGCAAACAAAAAAAAGATGATTATGACTATCCGGAGTAATATTGCACAAAGGACAGAGCATTGGCCGATCACCATTCTTTTCCCAGACCCGAATCTTATCCTGGGTCTTTAGTTTTTGGCCAATTAACAACCAAACAATAAAAGAGTGCCGAGGAATACCTTCTTGGAACCAAACGATCTGATGCCATGTGGTTTCAGTAGCTCTAGGATGAAATACTTCCCAAGCGCTACTAACAGTGAAGGTAGAGAGGGAATTATCATGATTTTTCCAAAGAAGTTTATCCTCACTATTATTTATATTTGGTAAGGTAACACTTTGAATAGCAGGATATTTCGTAGCCCACTCCATTGGCCACTTCCAACCATTTTCATCTAAAATATCATGAACTCTACTCTGCATATTGAAGCCTGCACGATGAATATCACGACAGGAAACAATACACTCCAACGGACCTACACCTGACCAGTTATCGTACCATGCCGAGACTGATAACCCGTTGCCAATCTGATACACTAGATGATCACGAACCAGATTTCTTATGTTAAGCAATTTACGCCATCCACAACTACTATCAGGACTGATCGGCATAACCCAAAAATTACGATTACGGATGCGATAGGGGTGGATCCAACGAACCCACATAGACTCCTCATTTTTTAACAAACGCCATAAATGAGAAACCATAAGAGCTATATTCCACTCCTTAAGTCTACGAATGCCTAAACCTCCCTCTGAACGTGGAAGGCAGACTTGCGACCACTTCAACTTAGCCTTCCCTGAACTATCGCTACTTCGACTCCACAAAAAACGTCTCATCAAAGTTTCAATTTCCTTTATGATAGCACTCGGAAGAATAAAAACAGACTGCCAGTAAATCTGCGTGGAACCCAAAACAGAAATAATTAATTGAACTCGGCCTGCAAAAGATAAGAATTTATTTCGCCAGTCTTCTATTTTATTCTTGACGCGTTCAACAAGAACTTTACAGTCCCTATGCATCAATCTGGAAGAAACAAGGGGAACCCCTAGATATCGAATAGGCAGTACCCCCTCCTCAAAAGGTAAGACATTAAGAATCTGAGCCTTGATCCCTGATGAAACATTACAAAAGAACGCCGTGCTTTTAGGAATACTCGGCACTAGACCGGAGCAATTTTTAAATTCCTCTAAAGAAGCACTAATGACCTCGGCTGAGTCCAAATATGCATGAGAGAAGAGAAAAAGATCGTCCGCAAAACATATATTAATAATATTCATAAGCTCACATTTCGGATGGAACTTAAAAGTATTCGATTGTAACACATTGCGCCGCAAAAGAAGCGTGAGAACCTCCATAACCATAGCAAAAAGGTAGGGTGACATGGGATCCCCTTGACGAAGACCACGTTGACCCTTAAAATACCCGTGAAGATCTCCATTGATATTAATGGAAAAAGAGGTCGAAGAAACACACTTCATAATCCATCCAACCATTAACGGAGGAAAACCAAAGTGAACCATAACCGAATCCAAGAACTTCCAATTGGCCGTGTCATACGCCTTTTGGATATCTACCTTGAAAGCACATCGAGGCGTACCACGCGACATATGATATCCTCCAAACAACACTGAATACGATTAGTAATAATTTTACTAATACATTTATATTAAACATTACAACATGAAATTGGACGATAATCATTAACCTTGTTAGGAGTTTGAACCTTCGGCAACAGAGGGATAATAGTATGATTAATTTCTGTTAAAAGATGGCCATTCACAAAAAACTCCTTAACTGCATGCGTGACTTCTTCCCCAACGATATCCCATGAGGCTTTGAAAAAGGCAGACGAGTAACCATCCGGGCCAGGGGACTTATTCTCACCAATAGAAAACATAGCACTTTTGATTTCCTCATCTGTAATAGGTCTTATCATATGAGAAGCATTAACCGGCGATATTTTGTTAACAAATAAGGAATCCGGATCCTGTAACTCCATAACTTGCGTTGATGATCCCAAAAAATCCAAGTAGTGGTCAACAAAAATTTTAGGCACATCAGACCCTTCCACAATCAACCCATTAGAATCTGAGATTGCTTGGATTTTGCTCCTATTCACCTTTCCTTTGACTACATTATGGAAGTAACGTGTATTACTATCACCAACTCTCAACCACTCTATCTTCGACTTCTGTTTTAAAAATTTCTCTTCGTCCAGAAGTGCTTCGATACAGGCACGTAAAAGACACCCTTCTTCCTCTCTAATCTCGATAGAATTAGGATTTTTGTCAAGAGCGATTTGCACCTCATCTAGCTCCACACGCAACTTCTTGACTTTCTCGTGCAAGTTACCTTGACTCCACATAATCTTTCGTAAAGGCTTCTTCAGGCCTCGCAACTTCTTGACCACCTTAAACATGGTATGACCCTGCACATTAAGCTTCCAACCATCTATTACAACACGTAAGAAATCAGGTTTATCAGTGATGAGGTTGCAAAACTTAAATACCTTTGGCTTTTGAACCACGTTGCCTGACAACTTTAACACCATTGGACTATGGTCAGAAATTCTGTACGATTGAAACACTACATATGAATCAATGAACTCGGACAGAAAAGAATCATTCCCCATAACCCGGTCAATCTTTTTTAGTAACCCCATGTCCCCACTCGGTCTTTGGTTCCACATAAATTGCAACCCACTTCTGTTAATATCAGTCATTATCATGAAATTTTTGTTTTGGGACAGAATCCTCATCACCTTGAAGTTTAGCTAAAATTTCAAAAGTGTTAGTAACAGTCACAACATTTACTTTCGTTGGACCAACATTACTCGGACCTGCTTCCTTACTACTTGTGATCACCTGTTTTGGTTTAGATACCAGCCTATATACCATTTTCTGCTTCATGCTAAACCCATCTACTCGCTTACCAGCTGCTGCATTATTATCAGTTTTAGCTTTCTTCTTACCTATAAGTTGGAACCCATCCTCCAAAACTTTGTTATTCGAAACCACCACAGGGATATTCTTTGGGCACTGTGAGTCTTTGTGACCGAAAACACAACAACACGAACACCTCGGTGGCTTCCATTCGTAGTTAACTTTAACCACATCTACCACTTTGCGTAAACCATCACAACTTGGAGTTGACACTTTTAGTTCATCCTTAAGCTCGTTACCCGCATCAACTTCGATCATAGCTCGAGCATAATTAGGTCTTCCCCATGATTCACTACACATGGTACTCGTGTAGGAATCGAGCATCATAGGCCTTCCAATCTTTGTAGCTATAGCACTTAAACCATCCTCCGTAAACCCCGTAAGCGGGACATCATACAACTTAACCCACACTGGAAGTTTCGAAAGATTCTCCTTGGTTAATGATATGTCCGACGACCATTTGTTAAGTATAATTGGGATAGTACGGATGATCCATGGACCATTCTCCAACACATCTTGCATTCCTTTCCCAGTCGAGAATTTAAAGGAAAAAAAAACCATTTGCGTTCATCATCATCTTCTCAAATCCATACTTCTTCCAAACATTATTGACATAATTTTGGACAACTGGAAAAGCCATCCTCTTACCAATAAAGTATCCGTATAGCGTATTATCATATCTCTGAGCAGCCTCCTTTACAGAGCTTAATGGTATTTCAACATCTACTCCTTCCTCCAAGTCACCTGATGTTTCCAGCACACGGAAGTTAACTTTCTTTACCTGTTGATTACCACCAACAACCTTGGCATAAGACATTCCTCCATTATTAGGTGCATGTTTTGGACTCATATTACCAGATACGTTAACCTCATAAGCCTTAATATGCGGACCAGAACAGGATTTAACTTGACTATCCTCTTCAGCAAATGATTCTGAAGCCGTATGAACGCTCCCGTATTCATCCTTAGGATTGACATCAGTAAACAATCCCACATATTCGTTACTTATATTCTTCGCATGACTGCTATCTTGCAAACCATCTGCTTGAACTGGAGAATCATGCGGTATATTTAGTGGTTCTAACTGATTAGTACGCCTAGTACTTACAACACCATCTGATTCTTCAGCCGAACTGCTCGTATTCCTCTCAATCGTGCGGCTCCGTAAAACCCTAGGTTGTGTTTTTGGAGCCTGTTTCTTATTCCCTCCCGACGATTTACCCATATCCAACGCTCACTATCAAACGAACTAGGTGAATGAAAATCAATAAACGATGAGAAAAAAATTGGAAAACTTAAACGTAAAACCTCATCGCCGTAATCGCCCTTTTAGGAAATTATTTAGGAAATCGCCGTCAATCGCTGTTGGGGGCTTTCCTTTAATTTCAGAAATCAGTAAAACATAGATTCACCACCGCCGGAGGTTAAACGAGGGAGACGCGAGGATTCGCCGCCGCCGTTACTCTTGCGTTGTTTTAGGGTTTTTTTTAATCCAGATCAACTTGTCCTTAACAGATTTCAAGACACTTTTATTTTCACAAACTTTGGGTTTCCATCCCTTCTCAATTTTTTTTAGGAAAACAAAATGTTCTCTTAACTGAAGGGTTTTCTTGACTCTTGATTTTTTCATTGAGTTTTGAAATTTCCTTTTTGAGTTTACGAATAGTCTTAGCTTTTTTTTACTTTGACTTTCTTTTAGTTGACCTTTTTGGATCTGGACAAATGCAGGCATCAGAGGATGATTTAGAGTTGTCCTTGTAACTTGACTTTTGAGTGTCAGACTTCAGGTCAGAACACTCACTTTTATTTTGAGAAACTAAACTATTAGAGTCTGAAGGTTTCAAGAGTTCAGACTCTAATGGATTCTTACTTTCAAGTATTATAGTCTCAGAAGGCTCAACAGAATCTAATGATCTTACAAAAGCATTGGTTAAAATCTTTTTGTCACCATCAAATTTTACAAATGTGTTTGAAAGAATGTCATGTTTGAATACACTTGGATCAACTTCCACATTATTATTTAACATGTAGTTTTCACCTAGTATAGCTTTGACATCATTTAGAATTTGTTTGGCAATAGCATCAGAATTCTTTTTGGAAGATACACATCAAGATTTACAAATTGATTCATAGTGTTTTGACCTTTTCATTGATCTTCCTAATTCAGTATTTAATCTTTTAGTTTCTTTTGTGTATGCCATTTTATAGGTGTCAAGTTCAACCTCACATTTTTTTAAGTCTTTAATTTCAGCATCTTTATCTTTGATGATATTTTTAAGATCAAAAATTTGTGTTCTAACCTATCAATGTCTTCTAAACACCACTTAAAGTCAAGTAACAAGTACTGAAACATTCTCACTTTTTCATTATCAAGATAGTTCACAAAGTTTTGTACCTTATAGGCAGAAACTTTATTACAAGTAGTGTCCTTATCCATCTTCTCAACAGCTTTCAGATCTTCCTCAAACTTGCTAGAACCACCATCCTTTTTAATTATAGCCATAAGACACTTGTCCTCCTCCCCATCAGATGATGAATCATCATCTTCCCATGTCTCAGTGTACAAAGCTTTCTCTTGTTCTTTGTTCTTAGACTTTTCTGCTTCACTCTTTAACTTCATGTACTTCAGTTTGTACTTTCTTGCTTTGTCAACAGACTTGTTGGAGTCTGAACCTCCTTCACTCCTAGACCAGCAGTCAGCAGCTATGTGACCTAATTTACCACACTTGAAACATTTAGCTTTCTTTGGATCAAAAGTACCCTTGCCTTTACCCTACTTGAAACCAAACTTTTTTTGCTCAATCCTTTGAGTCAAAAGAGCCATTTGAACTTCCAGATCTTTAATCTCCTCATCATCATCAGATTCACTATCATCATCAGAGGTTTCATCACTCTCAGATTCAACCTTGCTAGAGTAACCAGAGAATAGCTGCTTATTCTTCTTTGTCGTAGCCACCAATGCAGCTTCTAGATCTTTAGCAGTTTTCTTAGCATTGATCTTGTTCTTTAGTTGTGTTTCCTCAAAGTTTGATAGTATACCAAACAACTCACTTAGCTCATAATCATCTATCTTCTCACTGATGATCATAGAGGTAATCACAGATTCAAAGTTTGAAGGTAGCAGTTCTATAAACTTTTGACACAACACTTGTTGTGTTTTCTCTATACCAACACTTTCAAGATCATTTATCAGAACCTGAAATCTTGAATGAAGATCACTTAAAGATTCTTTAGGCTCAGCAGCAAAATTTTCATAGCATCTAATCAGATTCTTCTTCTTTTGAGTCTTAACAACAGTGACTCCTTCATAGTCATTAAGCAAAAGATCCCACATAGCCTTAGCAGTCTTGGCATGACTGATCTTCCTGAGAATTGGAACAGTAACAACATTTCCAATAATACTCCTTATCTTGCTATCTAGTTTGAACTTTGTTGCTTCTGCTTCAGTCCACCTTTCTCTTGGTGTTTCATGAAAATAAGCAGGTTATGCAGCAACAGTATCTGAGGCAGGAACAGCATCAACTATTGAACCAGGAATAATGGGTCCTGTTGTAAGAACTTGTTCAGCTTCTTCATGAATAGATCCTAAAAACCATAGGACTTTCAATTTCCAAGTTGCAAAATCTGTGCCATCAAATATTGGCACGCCTTTTCCAGCCATAACTGGGGTAGTAATCGTACTGATAGACATTTTGATAAGAATATGGATCGATTTAAAGATCACCGAGATAGGATTTACACATTTTCCGCTCTGATACCAGTTATTAGTTCACAGTAATAGGACTATGAACACCAGACTCTCACTTTATACAATAAATAAGAATTGAAGTGCAGAAAATGAGAGAACACGATGAATAGAATGAAAAACTGATAATATTGATCGTGCAAAGTACAAGTACAAACATACGTCCCTATTTATACAAGTAAAAACCAAATCTGGAGATTTGGTTTCCATAACTACATACCTATAAAAGTGGAAAAGATAAACTAAAACACATCAAATTAACTATTAACTAGGAGGTCAATTCTGGAGATAAAATCAAATCTTCAAAACAAATCTTCTCAAATAATAATCATATCTCCAGAATATTCTATGGCTTTGGCTTCAAGAAATCTTCAAATGTTGATTTCAGCAATTCCAGATTCTGCAACTTCAGACTCTAAATCTTCAGACTCTAAAAACTGCAAAACACTTTTGACTCATCAGATTATTATTTCTATTTTTCCCAACACTATTACCAACCGGCACCCTTTTAGTTCTTCAAAACGTAACACCAATATTCACAAATCACGGTCAATGTGACACCGTCACACGACCACTCACTGCTATCCTTCTCATCTTCCTAACCGCGGCTTGTTTTTTAGCATGTTTTACTGACAGTTTCAAGTCATCTGATGGTCAAGTGTTCTATGGTTTTGCGACGTTTAAAGGCATGTGGGTGTTTGATTCTCAAACTGCAGCAGCTTCATCGTCCAGTTTACCTGATTTGAGAAAGTATAAGTTGACTGCAGTTGATTGGATTCATGCGTTTGTGTCGGCTTTTGTGTTGTGGACTTTGGCTATGAGAGATAGGAGTGTGGTTAGCTGTTTTTATCCAAAACCAAGTCATGAAGCTCAAGAGGTTTTGGACATTGTTCCTTTAGGACTTGGTCTGGTTCTCTGGTTTGTAGTTTGGTGTTTGTGATTTTTCCTTCTAAAAGACATGGCATTGGCTACCCTGTAAGCCATTGATCCAGAAATTATGAATTGTGACACATGTTAGCATCATAAGTTCTAAAATTTATTAGATATGTGTTATTTGACAATTTAATGTTGTGGTACATTTTGTATACATGGTTTTAAGAAATAAGTAAATATATTTATATGACCCCTATATTTTGTTTTTTCTTTTGTATCAAGATTTATAACATGATTTTTTTATCTTTAGATTTTTAAGGGATTTAGAGCATTAAAAGTTTGATAATGGCTTAGCTGTAACTGGCGGCTTGAATTTTCTAATGGAGTAGGTAACAAAGAAACTATAAAAGCCCACCTCATTACGTAATGTGTAATTGTTGGTTTGTTAAAAGAAACCTTTTTTTATTACTTCATATTAGAAGAATTATAAAAAAAGTGATGATAATAATGAAGTGTTGGAAGGATAATTGGAAAATTGTACCGATATGTGTTTTGTATGTTAATTTAGTGTGTGTAGATTTTGCGCGTGAGGATGGGTATGAAAATGATAGATTTGTTTAAGAATATATAAATATAAATAACTTTTTAAAATGGAATCAAATTTTGAAAATTGAAGGGGTTTCAAACCCATCCAATAGGATGGGTTTAAAGTTTTCCATTCCGTTAGTCATTCAAATCGATATCAATAGTGATACCTACAAATTTGACTTGTCTGGTCTTGATACATTATTAGTACCAGTGAAATACTTGATAGCTGTCTTGAAGTTTGAAACTTGATTAACAACAACGAAAGCGGAAGCTTTTGAATAATAACCTGTAAGATTAAGATTCTGTGCACAAAAACGTAAAAGTGAAGTGACTGAAGTTTAAGATTCAGCGAAAAACTCAAACATGTGTTCACGTTCAACGATTAACGATGTTAAATCTAGAGGCTAACGTTCAATTTGATGCGGTTATTGCAACAAACAGAGGTCATATGAAAAGTTGTAACACGAAAAATCAAGTCATGGCTGAATTATTTTTGTTTTCCTCGAGCTGCTGCAACTCAGCTAGTCTTTCGGCCCATGCTCTGTCCCTTGCAACTGCAGCCATCTTTCGTTCTATCCTTTGAATTTTTTTTTTTGCGATTGGCTTCTTGTAACTGAGCTTTACGTTTCTTCTTTTCTGCCTGTGGATCATCGATACCAAATTCATATAAATACATGATTGATGCTGATTAGAGGCGAGAAATGGGTGAGTACTGGTAAGAGGTAAACAATCTTGGTTTGGTAACTTGTTCTCTTCAAGATATTGTAAACACTAAAAGTCGCAATTTAGAATTTATCTATTTATGGTTTAAATTGGGTCGTGTTTTCATCTATGACTGATCACACATGTTAAGCTCAGGGTTGCAGACTAGGAATTACTCAACGAGTACTCAGTTTTGCAACTCAGGGAGTACTCGGCGAGTACCCGGTCAAAACTTGGCCAAAACTCGGGATTACTTGGAAATCGGTCAAAAAGGTGAAATCCGGTCAAAGTCAAACTTGGTCAACATCCGGGTACTCTCTCGAGTTGCCGAGTACTTCCTAAAAAATCCTGACCAAGTACTCCCCAAGTAGCAATTTTTGCAATCCTGGCTAACATAGTTGACTAAAAAGTATAAGGGTCAAAATGGATCAAACGGATCGAAAATCATCCTAAGTGGCTAAATGTTTTCAAATGCGTGTAAAATTCAAATTCAATTCACTTTATCAGTAAATTTATTTAATTATCATAACTAGAAGAAAAAAAGTTTTTGCAGGCCATCAGAATCTGATACATGAACAATTAGGAGGCTTTTAATATGAATAAAAAATAATGTTAATAATATTATAATCTATCCAATTTCTTCTACGGATTATATAAAAGAATTTAAGAGGCTCTACGCATTAAAAATACAAATTTCAAAGACCTTTTGCCTGATCAGCATGTTCCGCTTTTCACTAGATTATTTAACTTGACCCATTTGATCTGTTAGGGACAAGGGCTATAAATACCACCGAAGGGCTTCCTTAGTCATAACTTTTAGCCACTGAACTGTAACGAGTTAAAGAATCCGTGGAATACAATTTTGACTATTTGACGTTTTCTCTCATAACTACCGAAAACCTTACCTATCGAAACCATACCGAAAACATCTCATACTTAATGTTTATCATGATCCGATGTGCTTCAGGACCTATCAGATTCAGCCGATATACAAGCAAATAAGCTCAAAATTGCCGCCTCTACTCATGTTATACACACTTTCATATATCATCGGATAACGAATAACGATCAACTCCACTTGATTTTATGAATACTAAGAAATGGTCAACTCAAGCGAGATAAGAAACAAACCGCGCTCAAATGCTCAATATGAATTTGATTACTCTACTCCATTTTAGCATTATCTCACAGGATATTTTAAACATGGTGTATGAGGTTTTGAAAATGTGTAATGCATAAAGACCACATAGTTATGAAATGAACAAGAACAATGTGACAGAATCGTACCAGTATGAAGGCACGCCGCAATCTTATCCGCTTTTTTTCGTTTCTATGTTTGACACTTCCTTCGTTGGGTTGACTTGCAGGTATTTGTTCACCAGGAACATGCTTAACCCAAGCATAAGGACCTAAATTCACCAAATCAATCAAATTTCCTATACCCTCATGATCTTACAAGCCCCATACAGTAAATGCACACGAGACTTTCATGATAAAAAAACAAGTGAGTATATTCGCTCTTATGAATTTCTAGATTCAAATAATGGGGTGTTTGGACGTGCATTTTCACAATGATTATAAGGATGAAATAAAGACTTTTTTGTGCCAATGGTCCCTCTTTTATACATCAAATTGCATGCCGCGTCCCCTGTCATTTTTTAGCTCTAGTGATCCCTTGATTTTACATATGTTGCCTTGGTGGCCCCTCCGTCTATTTTCCTTTAAAATTTCCGTTAGGTGCCATCACGTGATTAACACGTGATGTTGTGTAATAACGTTTAATTCATCTTAAACGACATCACGTGATGCCCCTTACGGACTTTTTTAACGAAAAAAGTAGATGGAGGGTCCACCAAAGAAACATTTGTAAAATCAAGTGATCACCGGAGCTAAAAGAAATGACAGGGACGCGACATGCAATTTGAAATATAAACGAGGATCACCGGCGGAAAAGTCTAATATAAACATCATATAATTAGTTGCAGCATAGAAGTTATGGACGGTTGTGTTATTCAACATTTAAAAAAAAAATTTACATACGATTATAGACCTTAGATAATCACAAACTCGTAATAGTCCAATTTGTTACATTGCAAAACAAATTATTGCAACAGCAAGTCTGAATAATCAGGTTCACTAAACACTCAACAAACCCGAAAACGATCAATGGCATCTTTAGAAAGTCCAACTAAATGAAGAAAAAGTCAATCATATGGGAAACAAGTACTAACCTTTGGGCTTCAAGCTAGCCCTTTTCCTACGAGGTTTATCAACGGGCCTTCTCTTAGATAAGCGGGTATCTGTTAGGCTCTGTATTGACCTTACTGATGCAGGTATCCAACTCGAGTGGCTCTGGTGAATTGAGCCGAAAGGTGGACGTAACTCATTGTTGTAGGTAGCAGAAAACAACGACTTAGAGAAACAAGATGAGGTTGTTGTAATAGAGCGAGAAATGCATAAAGCTCTTGATACGGGCGGGATTATGGATCTTAATGCGCTAAAAAACATGATTGGTCACTGATCAACTGTGTGAAATATTAAAAAAAAAAAAAAAAAAAAAAAAAACACAGTTTTTTAGGTCAATCCTTTCACAGCACACTGCTTCAGTAAATCTCTTAAGCAATTTTGTATGAAATAATAAAATTGACTAAACATGAAATCATACATTTAAACAAACAATACAATTTACCTTCTACACATAAATTCAACACGAATCTAAATTAGCCAAAAAGGTTGAGATAAATATCGAATTCTGAAGTATACATACACTGATGATACACTAGCAAGCAATAAACAAAACAACATCAATACTTGAAAAGGCAACTAAATTTCACATTTTCTTGATATATTGTTTAAGATGATTGTCTTCTGATATACAAAAACACATAGTATTATCTATCCATTTCCACTCACATTTATAAATTGGACCTTAAGATGATTTTAAGATTATTCTTCCATTTTATTGAATACCCAAAACAACAAATCACCAAAATGATCGAACTGCTTGTTCCTGAACCCTCACCCTCGTTTTAAAATTAACCCAAAAATAAGAAAGTAATGAAAAGTGAAATATACAAATATGATAGAGGTTTAAAAAAAGCACAATCAAAATAGAAAACAGAAACAGAGAGAAAAATAAACCTAATTAGATAAGGGGTTGGATCAATTGAGGGAGGCTGAGGCTCGAATCAGATAGTAGCAAAAAGCAGTACGATAGTGAAAAAGTTATCTGCAAATGATAACCGACTTCGGTCCGGACTGATGCAAGCTTGCCGTTCAAAAAAAAAATAGTTTAGATATTAAGGGACCAGTCTTATAAAACCAAAATACTTATAGGACTAAAATGTAATTTCTGAATAAATAAATAATAAGTTACAACTTCTGCCCCTTCAGTTTGGTCATTTATATTTTTTTTTCTAATATTTTATTTTATTATACTATCATTATCATAATTTATAATTTATATTCTTTCCAACTTAACATCATTTTCCAATCTTTAACAATTTAGCCAACCAATTACTTCATTACAATGTTATGAAATTAATACTCCTAAATTATTTAAGGTTTTTTTTTTTTTTTTTTTTTTTTTTTTTGCTAACAAAAACTTTTAGAATTGTTGTTAACGTCCTTTATATTATTGTACACTTTAATAACCATAAATTAGAATGTGACTGGTAACCACCATGATCATATAATACATGTTAGCGACAACCCTAAGGGTAGCCGTCGTTAGCAAAATCGCTTTTTAGATGTTAAAATTTATAATTAGTACACACATAAAATATAAATATTAAATACGTTAATTATTATAATAATATTAAAAAGAAATATTAATAATACAAAAAAAAAAAATTGAACAATGCTAAACGTAATTCTTAGGAATACGTTTAAGCATACCAAATTTAAGTTTAAAAACTCCAGTTAATTAATTACAAACATAATTATTTCTTTTAAATATCAACTTTCTTTATATAACTTTAACATTAATGTTATTGATGGCAAGAGTTGAGTTTTATATAAATAAAATTAAAATATATTTTTAGAATGCCTAAACATAGTTCTAAGGACTACGCATAGCATTTTTTATAAAAAGTTATTGAAATGAACCTTTATTAGATTAAATTTATATTCATAATAATTAATGGGGGATGATTCTCACACACACTTTTTGATCCTCACACACCAATTGAGTATTATTAGAAAAGTAAAATGTTAAAATAGGTGTGTGAGGATAAAAAAAGTGTGTGTGAGAATCTCCCCCCATAATTAATACTCGGTAAGTATAAATATAAATAAATTTAAATTACGGAGTATTATTATATTCATAATGTACGATTTAAATGCGTGATTAATAATAATTCAGTATAATTTGGCTTTTTTAGTGGAAAAGCAAAAGGCAAATTCCCTTGGAATTTTGTAAAGCTATAGCACCACTGCATTTGATCACTTGTTTTCTCCTTGCACGTACAGTAAGGTACTCTCAATTCTGCCCAATTTCTACTCTTCATACTTTTGATTTTTGTTTCTCTTTTTTCATTATTTCATGATCTATATATATATCTTCATGTTCTGTGAGTTATTGCGGAAACATGTTAAGCTATGTTTTGGTTTGGCCATTGATGTTTACTGTTCTGATTAGGGTTTTTTTTTTAATTTGATCTTGTGGTTTTATTCAAAGAATTGAACCTGCAATCTTTTTAAACTTGCGAAACGAATTTCAGTTACCTACAGCGATAAATTTTGGAATCTCCATTACCTTTTTCTTGTATTTCTCTTATTAAAATTATAGTTTAATTTGATTGATGGATGTAGAGGGTTTAGCACTCAATTTGTAAATTATATATATGTTTGGGAAAAATGATAATTCGATAATAGAGTGATTAGCCACGTCTTATATATGTTTGTTCTCTACATCAGTTTATATAACATATAGTCATGATATGATTCATTAGCTGCAATGTTTGTGCGACAAAGATTTTTATTTGTTAATCTTTTTTTTTCCTTTTTTTTTTTTTTTTTTTTTTTGTAGTGGTGACGGTAATTATGGCTTCGTCAAATAAAGATTTCATTGAAGTAATTATGGGGGAGTACTCAGCAAAAACCTTCAGTCTTAAAATGTTGGTGGCGAAAGAAGAAAATAAAGTAATAATGGCAGAGTCAGATAAAGATTTTATCGAAGTACTTTTTAGTTTTATGTTGATGCCGATTGCAAGTGTTGTTAGAAACACCCGTAAATGGTTACGAGGAGATATTGGTTGTTTGAATAACCTATATGGAAGTGTTGAGAATCTTAAGACCGACTATTTTGAAGACAAAATGTTCCAGAACATGCTGCTTCGTCCTCGTAGTGCAGCTGATATTCACTGTCAGAACCTTAAATTGAATCTAATTGGAAGCGGTTGTTTCTATGTATGTGAGAATGTTAATTGCAGGGTGATAAGTTGTTATAACATTGGCAATTGTCAGTGTGGTTTTGAGTTAAAGAACAAGCTGAATATCTCACCTCATGAAAGGTTATTTCCTGAAGAGGAAGATAGTTTTCTGAAACCGACTGCACGATTTATAATTACCGATGAAATTAAAGTGATGGCTGTAGCTGACATGGCTGATTTAACCGTTCTTACGGAGCTTGAAAAATATGGGAAAATAGAAGAGAGGGTCATCAGAATAGGAGAAATTGAGGTGAATAAATAGTTTACTTATCAATGGAAGTGATAGAGAATAGCCCATCCCACCCAACCAAAGCCCATTTAGTGTAGGGATAGCAGTTGTGTGTGGCTACTGGTGTCTTAGATTTTAGTTATGATATTGGTAGTCGGCCTTTTTGGCTTGGGCACGAAGAATGCTTTGAGCTTCTTGGAATGCTTTGAGCTTTTTCTCTGATTAGGGTAGAGGATTCTCATATTGAGATCCTTCTGATTTACTTTTCAAGTATTTCATTATCATCCAATAATATCATCATCTATTTCTTATTCACTTTCTATTACTGTTCTTCATTATTATTCTTCATAATCGCTATATTTCAGCTTATTATCAATATCTGTTCATTATCTGTTGTTGTTGTATCTTTTATTTTCTATCAATGGTTCCATTGCCGTGAATCGAACCCTGGTCTCCTGGGTGAAAGCCAGATTTCCTAACCGCTGGACAATGGAACCATTGATAATAATAAAAAATAGAAGTTACAGCGGCAACAAATTGTGAACTCATATTGATAAGAAGGTGAAATATAGCAATTATGAAGAATAATAGTGAAGAACAGTAAATAGGAAGTAATAGTAAATAGATGAGAATATTATTGAATGATAATGGAATACTTGAAAAGTAAATCAGAAGGATCTCAACATGAGAATCCTCTGCCCTAATCAGAGAAGAAGCTCAAAGCATTCTTCCTGCCCAAGCCAAAAAGGCCGACTACCAATATCATACCTAAAATCTAAGACACCGGAAGCCACATAACTGCTATATATATTAACCCTACCCTAAATGGGCTTCTTCGGTTGGGTGGGCTGGGCTATTCTCTATCAGGAAGCAAGTTATTTGCTTTTTCTTTCTGATTTTCTGTGTTTCATTTTCTAGGTTCTGAAACTGCTCAAACGTTCGTTAACATCAAGAACGTCTTTATCGGATACATTCTTAAAACCAACTAATAACAGCAGGGAACCGCTTTGCATGAAATATGGTCCAGAAGGCATGAATCGTTCTCTAAATGTTAAGGATTTTGGGATCAAGATATGGAGCAACATCCATATTAAACTCATTTTCGACAAAGTCAATAATGTAGCCTTATATGCAGTTGTTAAGGAGGATTTTGTTAACTTTTTATGCGGTATCCTCACAATTCCACTTGGTTACATTTTCAATCGGTTTCCGTTATTGTCATTTAGCGGTTGTCTAGGAAACCTGCATAAAAGCATTCAGGGGACCGACATAAGTTTGTTTTCTTGCAAAAAGAGGAAGCAAATATTAATCAACCCAAAGTTGGCTCCAGGGCTTCCTTACAGTAGTAACCTAATTGCGATTGAAGAAGCGAATATTGCGTCAGAATGTTCGAAACTGGAATCAAGTATTTCTAAATGTAGGTATAATAGCTCAACGCCTAATCGAAGAAAAGCTTATTTGAAGGAACCAGCTACCTTTTTGGTAATGGACAACTTGGAAGTAAAACCGCTATCTCCTATCTCTGTTAAACTTCTTTTAGATAAAATGATGGTCCCACTAAGCGATATCTGCGAGAAAGAAATGATCTTGGATGGTGATAAGGTAAAACAATCTCTGCTTACAATGATCTAAATATGAACATACACACTCTTTATCATATTTTTATAAGTTCTTTAGAGTGTAAATATGAATAAATTTCACAGGCTCTGCGCCTGTTGGTAGCTTCTTTGGCATCCGAACATGCTCTGACTACTACATTTCTAAGCAAGAACGAACATCTGAATTGTGATTGGTAAGTAAGAGTCTACATGTATATCTGTGATGTGAATCTAGTGCTTAAGGTGTGGTGTCATGTGACGTAAATTTGTTTACCATTTTTAGGGTTTAAGATATAGGACCCATATGTTTTTAAGATTCATGGTTATATAGTATGGGTCGTTAAGATGTTTTAAATTAGCTCACTTAGGGAACTCTTTGAGTTTTGATCATAAATTCGTTAGTGTATTGGTGTTTTCGAACAAATGTTCGTGTTTGATGTATTATGTATATTTACATTCTTGGATTAATAGTCGTTTCATTTCATATTTCAGCTTGGATTTCCTTCAACTAATATGGGGAGGAAAAAGGACTGGTTTAAAGGGCTGTTAAATGGTGCACAACTCAATTGACCACTATGTTTGAAGTACTAGTATTTTATCCAATCCATGAGTCAAGTATTTTGTCCAATTTACATCTTGTGTTTTATCAATATTCTGTATTTTATATATCCTTATTATTTAAAAGAATATATTTTAAACCTTTTATGTTTATTGATTTTTATTTTATCCAATCTAGGTGGTTTTTGATGTTTATTTATTTAATTTTTTGCTTGGTTTTGTTGTGGTTCTGTTTGAGTTCCTTCATATATTCTTGTTCTAATGTAAGTTTTTTGTTACAAATGCCCTCCACACACATGCGCACACACATCAAATAATATTAAATTAAATATTAATAATATAATTAATACTCTGTATTAATACATTATCAAAATGAGTCAAACTCAAACTTGTAAGAATATCAAACAATTAGAGTTCAAACTCAATCTGTTAGACTCGAAATGGACAAGTATTTATATAAAATGTTGAGAAAGTATTTGTCAATGTATTAGGCTTGAAACGAACTCCCAAGTATATTTATGTAAAATGTTGTGAAATTGTTTGTTTTGAATATGATTTAGGATTTATGATCCGGACAAGGTGAAATAAACATAAAAGTTATGAATATCCGATGGTTTTACGAAGTGAGGTACACTCAAGTCTTTCTCAATTCGTTGATTGTAGTAAGTCGATAAACACATAAATTTAATTGTAAAACCAATCCCAACTATGTGAAACTTTCTCACGCGAACTAACTGTCACATTAACGTCACATATGTACTTCTTCACAATGACTAAGTCGGGACTAATCACTCTCAACCATGACATACTTTCTCATAAAAATTGAGACCCACCATATTAATTAATTATTGTATAATACAAATATTACAACTAATTGTTATACATTGTCCCCTCCCCAAATGTGTTGAAAAAGCACGAAAAGCAGCGCAGAAGCCATGAGGGCAATGAGGGCTACGAATCGTATTTAAAATACTAGAACTCTCTACATCTTTTTACATAAGATAGAACTCCGAAGTTCAGTACTACTTTTTGGTTACTCATGAAACATCAGTGCAAAGATTGTTGATATAGTCCACCTTTTAACATGTTAGTTAATGTTACACCCTATGATTCTTATTTAAAATACTCTGTAAATAAAGGTTTGGTTTACCATCAGCCGTTTACCGTATAGGTGTAACATCCACGATATTTAAAGGGGGCATAAGTGTAAGGTTATTAAAGATTAGGGACTAAGATACAAAATTACCAAACTTAAAATATAAAGTCTAGAAGCTGAATTCAATTACCAGATAAAAAAAATTAAAAGGGAAGTCCCTGGTGTTGTTGGTAGCGACGGTCAAGAGCAAAAGGGAGATGGAGAAGTCGATTTTTGATCAAACTGGAGCTAACTACTTGTGTTTTGGTGCAATTGGGGTTTGAGTATTTGTAACTAAAATTCATGATTTTGTGTTTGTAAATGATGATGATAATGATTTATGGTAAAAAAAAAAAAAAATCAATCCTTCATAGTGTTATTAATCAAGGGTTACTGAATTGATGTTTTAGGTAAGGTTGTGGGTTGAAAATGGGTTTAAAGATGCTAAACCCGTAGCTAAGTAAAAAACTGCACAAATCATGATTTTGTAAAAATCATATAAAATCAACCGTAGTTCCGTTTGAGGCGTGTGAGCACAATTTGGAAAGGGCTTTGAGTCTCCTTTCTAATGAATAAGTTTTTGATGACTGAATAGGAGTTTAACTGGGTCAGAATCTGCTGTAAAAGGGGGCTGTCCAAAGTGGTTAAATGGTTAAAAATTGTACTAAGTGTTATGGTTTGGCATTTTGGGCTTGGTATTAGTGTCTATATTGTTAGGTTGGTGTTTGGGCCTGAATTGCCACTCGTAGTGGTAATGGGTCAAGTCTTTTTTGAGTCAAATTGGTCGAAAACTTAATTGGTCAAAATAAAACTAGTAATCACTTTTGGTGTCTAATGGCTTATTGGGCGGGTCTTGTGATTATATGTGTGGTAGTTAGCTAAATAGAAATATTTAGCTTATTATTTGTGATATAATGTAATAGGTGAATTTCATTGGCGACTCGTGGATTTCGAATATTGTGTTGCTAGAGATTTCAAAGTGAGTGGAATAATTATATATATGTGTATATGATCTATTTGCTTGTGTGGGGTTGTGGTTAGTGTATCCGTGCGTGAGGATTTCACTACTCTTTGTACGATGGGGGCCACACGTGTGTCATGGTGTTGGTAGTTTTACTACTTCGTCATGATATGTGCGATGGGTGGGTTGCGGCCGTTGACTCGGTCCACTAACTTCACCTTGGGAGTAACGTTGTATTTGCGCGGTATAACGTTATCGGGAAATGCGAGTACCGGTGGGAAATGCGAGTACCATTCCCGGGTTGTGTGAATATGGATCCATATTGCTTGTATGTGTGTTTATGTTTTAGCATGTTACTTGTTGATTATATGCTAACGGTGATGCTAGCTTGGTGTATGCGTTGATATGCGTTATTATGCGTTTTAGCATGTTACTTGTTGATTATATGCTAATGGTGATGCTAGCTTAGTATATGTTTTAATATGCGTCATTATGCGCTGTGTGTGTAAGTGGATGCAAATAAGTGAATTATATATGTATATGTATAATTATTGCATTCACTAAGCTTTGCTTACTCCTCTCGTTGTTTTACTTTTTATAGGTATCGGTTTGATGATGCGTAGATATCTAGTTGCTAGACTAGATATTTAGACGTTGTTTGAGCTCATGGCGGGATTGCTCACGGCTTACTGGACTCTGGTTGGGGATAGATAGTCCCCGGGATCATGCTCTTGGTATCGGTTTGGGTTGTTGAGTCTTAAACCGTTCATTGTGTAATTTGGGTCAAAGTTACCACTTTGTTATCGGTACAGGTCGTGGGTACTGAATGTTAAAGAAAACATGTAAGGTATATTAGATTGTGTATGAACATGAAAAACGGAAGTTTTAACAGGTTTTGAAGTGTTTATGTTGGGTCAAGAATGTAAAAAAAAAAAAAAAAGGTTGTCGTTTTCTGGGATTGAGCAGGTGTCGTTTCAAGTGGTATCAGAGCATGGTCTAAGGGATCTAGCTGACTTTCGAGATATGTGCCTAGACTTAGACAATTTTGTGTATGCGATAATAGCGGGACTTGTAGGAATACGGGTCGGATCGGGAATGGTGGGTGCCTATGGCATAAGTGTGACTTGACTTGATGCTAAGAAACGGTGTTCCATATGGGATTAACTACTATGAGTAGGTAGTTAAGTAAATTGTATGACGTTACGTGTTTAATGTATACCATGAGATGAAATTGTATGCACATAAACATGTTATTATCGAAAGCGTAAATATGTGTACATAAGTGTGAATACATGGGGCCTTAAACTGTGCTTGCTTTTATGCTTTAGATAGATTGTAGTGATCCGAACTTTTCCATGTTTATATATATTAATTGATATTGATATTTACATGATTAAATGTTTCCAACATGTTAAGCAATCAAACTTGTTAAGACTTGATTAATTGAAATATGTTTCATATAGACAATTGACCACCCAAGTTGACCGGCGATTCACGAACGTTAAAACTTGTAAAAACGACATGACGATATATATATGGATATACATATGGTTAACATGAGATTATGATAAGTAAGTATCTCCATAAGTATATTAACAATGAGTTATATACATATAAACAAGACTACTAACTTAAGGATTTCGAAACGAGACATATATGTAACGATTATCGTTGTAACGACATTTAAATGTATATATATCATATTAAGATATATTAATATATCATAATATCATGATAATATAATAATTTAACATCTCATTAGATATAATAAACAATGGGTTAACAACATTAATTGAGATCGTTAACTTAAAGGTTTCAAAACAACACTTACATGTAACGACTAACGATGACTTAACGACTCAGTTAAAATGTATATACATGTAGTGTATTTAGATGTATTAAAATACTTTTGGAAGACTTCAAGACATATATCAAAACACTCATACTTAACGAAAATGGTTACAGTTACTTTCCCATTCTTTTCTTTCATCAAGAATTCTAGTCGTATTCTTACCCGTATTATACACAGCTTCAAAACGTACTTACTATGGGTATATACCAATAGGAACTAGCATGGGATTCCACTCTTGATTATGTCATGTATGACTAATCAATTTTAACTTCTACCATGAGCTAGTCAACTAACTAGAACTCCTTTTAACCCCACTCACCACTCACCAATTACCACTCATCATTCACTCTATTTCACTTCCAATTCTCTTTCTAATTCTCTCTCAACACACACACACTATTATGAACGTATTTTTCCAGTAGTTAATCATCATCTTCATCAAAAATCACTTCAAGAATCAAGCTATAATCATCATAGGAAGAACACTTCAAGAACACTTCAAAAATCCCTTCAAGTTTACTAATTTACTTCCAAGCTTTCTAATCCATTCCAAGTAATCATCTAAGATCAAGAAACCTTTGTTATATACAGTAGGTTATCTTTCTTATTCAAGGTAATATTCATATTCAAACTTTGATTCAATTTCTATAACTATAAACTATCTTAATTCGAGTAAAAATCTTACTTGAACTTGTTTTTGTGTCATGATCCTACTTCAAGAACTTTCAAGCCATCCAAGATCCTTTGAAGCTAGATCATTTCTTGTCACTTCCAGTAGGTTTACCTACTAAAATTGAGGTAGTAATGATGTTCATAACATCATTCGATTCATATATATAAAACTACCTTATTCGAAGGTTTAAACTCGTAATCACTAGAACATAGTTTAGTTAATTCTAAACTTGTTCGCAAACAAAAGTTAATCCTTCTAACTTGCCTTTTAAAATTAATTAAACACATGTTCTATATCTATATGATATGCTAACTTAATGATTTAAAACCTGGAAATACGAAAAACACCGTAAAACCGGATTTACGCCGTCGTAGTAACACCGCGGGCTGTTTTGGGTTAGTTAATTAAAAACTATGATAAACTTTGATTTAAAAGTTGTTATTCTGAGAAAATGATTTTTATTATGAACATGAAACTATATCCAAAAATTATGGTTAAACTCAAAGTGGAAGTATGTTTTTTAAAATGGTCATCTAGACGTCGTTCTTTCGACTGAAATGACTACCTTTACAAAAACGACTTGTAACTTATTTTTGCGACTATAAACCTATACTTTTTCTGTTTAGATTCATAAAATAGAGTTCAATATGAAACCATAGCAATTTGATTCACTCAAAACGGATTTAAAATGAAGAAGTTATGGGTAAAACAAGATTGGATAATTTTTATCATTTTAGCTACGTGAAAATTGGTAACAAATCTATTCCAACCATAACTTAATCAACTTGTATTGTATATTATGTAATCTTGAGATACCATAGACACGTATACAATGTTTCGACCTATCATGTCGACACATCTATATATATTTCGGAACAACCATAGACACTCTATATGTGAATGTTGGAGTTAGCTATACAGGGTTGAGGTTGATTCCAAAATATATATAGTTTGAGTTGTGATCAATACTGAGATACGTATACACTGGGTCGTGGATTGATTCAAGATAATATTTATCGATATATTTCTGTACATCTAACTGTGGACAACTAGTTGTAGGTTACTAACGAGGACAGCTGACTTAATAAACTTAAAACATCAAAATATATTAAAAGTGTTGTAAATATATTTTGAACATACTTTAATATACATGTATATATTGTTATAGGTTCGTGAATCAACAGTGGCCAAGTCTTACTTCTCGACGAAGTAAAAATCTGTGAAAGTGAGTTATAGTCCCACTTTTAAAATCTAATATTTTTGGGATGAGAATACATGCAGGTTTTATAAATGATTTACAAAATAGACACAAGTACGTGAAACTACATTCTATGGTTGAATTATCGAAATCGAATATGCCCCTTTTTATTAAGTCTGGTAATCTAAGAATTAGGGAACAGACACCCTAATTGACGCGAATCCTAAAGATAGATCTATTGGGCCTAACAAACCCCATCCAAAGTATCGGATGCTTTAGTACTTCGAAATTTATATCATATCCGAAGGGTGTCCCGGAATGATGGGGATATTCTTATATATGCATCTTGTTAATGTCGGTTACCAGGTGTTCACCATATGAATGATTTTTATCTCTATGTATGGGATGTATATTGAAATATGAAATCTTGTGGTCTATTGTTACAATTTGATATATATAGGTTAAACCTATAACTCACCAACATTTTTGTTGACGTTTAAAGCATGTTTATTCTCAGGTGAATACTAAGAGCTTCCGCTGTTGCATACTAAAATAAGGACAAGATTTGGAGTCCATATTTGTATGATACTGTGTAAAAACTGCATTCAAGAAACTGATTTCGATGTAACATATTTGTATTGTAAACCATTATGTAATGGTCGTGTGTAAACAGGATATTTTAGATTATCATTATTTGATAATCTACGTAAAGCTTTTTAAACCTTTATTTATGAAATAAAGGTTATGGTTTGTTTTAAAAATGAATGCAGTCTTTGAAAAACGTCTCATATAGAGGTCAAAACCTCGCAACGAAATCAATTAATATGGAACGTTTTTAATCAATAAGAACGGGACATTTCATAGACAGTCGCCTAAGATAAATAGGCTGACTAGGAGATTGCTTACGATATTAGATCCTTAAGTAGTAGGATGGCATGCGGTTGTGATATATATATATATATATATATATATATATATATATATATATATATATATATATATATATATATATATATATATATATATATATATATATATATAGTGACAACCCGGAAATTTCTAACCAAATTTAAACTTTAATCTTTATATGATTCCGACACGATAAGCAATATTTGTTAAGTTAAATTTCAAGAATTTTAAACTATGTTCATACATTCATTCAACCTCGACCAAGTTCCAACGATTCACGAACCATTAAACGAATATGATTATATATGTATATGTGTATATATATTATAACTTGAAACGTAAATAAAATATTAGATTAAATACTTTATATGATTGTATCTGTTTCAAAATGTTTATCAATGGAATTAGAAGATAAGATCAAATGATTGAATTATCAGATATATTAAATTATGATTACAAGTCTCTGTTGAAAGGCCCACGTTGATTTGAGAAATCTTTTCATTTTAACAATATTCGGAAAATGGTAAAGCGATTTATAAATATGAACAATTTGTCAATCATTGAGAACTAGACAAAGGATAGTGGAAGATTGAATCTCATAAAGACTCGATTGATCTATTTAGTTTCAAACGTACAAAAACGTTTTCAGTTTAAAAAGAACTTTATTATTAAAACGTATATAACTTTTATAAATATCTAGAACCACTTTTGACAACTCATTACTTAACTAGTATGCTAAAGATAACGATATTTATATTTTATTTTATTAAATATATATAACGATTTAAATTAATATTATATATATTTATACGCGTATTATACGTACATAGTTTTATACTTTTACTATACTTAAACTTTACCTTTACTTTATTTTTACTTTACTTTAACTTTAATAATTCATACTTTAATAATTCACTTTAATAATTCATACTTTAATAATTCACTTTAATAATTCATTTTAATAATTCATACTTTAATAATTCATTTTAATAATTCATACTTTAATAATTCACTTTAATACAATCTCTGTCGCAATTCAACAAATTCCAAATCATAATAAATCAAGTATATATTTGATTTTACACTTTCATCATCGATGTACCCGAAACTTTTCAGATAACATTATTCGTACTTTGCGAAATTCACAAGAATTCTACGAACCGAACATCATACATCAACAAATAATGAAGTATTGATTCATAATTTCAATGTCATTAAAGAAATACTGCGTAAAAGTTATGTACTTTTTAAAGCCTTTAGGGATATTCAATTCTAGTTTCAACCGTAAATCAAATGAGTTTAATTTAACATTAACTCATTAAATCTATGTTACATCTGAAGAAAATATACATATATATATTTTCATAAAGACTGTAATAAAATTCTTTTGTACAAAATATTAATTGTGAAATTTTTTTTTAACGGGTAGGTAATACCCGAGAGATATATAAATTCACAATTAATATATTACATTCTTCGAATATGATTCAGCAAATCATCCATTATACTCCCTACTTTCACAATAATATACATTCTTTTATAGAAATCAAAACAGCCATACTCATTCAAAATTTAATTACATATTCTGATTTTGAAATCTCAAAATTCAACTTGAGATATGACCAAAATCATCACTCTTAGATCCATACATCTTTCACAAGCTATATTTTGACTTCAAAACTATGTTAGAACATCAAATGTATGTTAACGATTACAATCTGTGTTCAAACCCTTCGAAAATTTCCGAAGACACTTCGAATGATGAGCAATCGAGATGATGATTCAACCACATGTTACCCACAGTTATGTACCCGAAAAACTCTTGAAACCAAAGTAAAAGCTTAAACAACGTATCCGCGTCAGATTCTTTAGCATTTATTAGCAAAAATAACTTTGCGACTCCTATTCAAAGTAGCCAGTTTTGTCACAGCTCCAGCAAGTCAACTTTGACTTTTCAGTCAGACTAACCTTATTATAACCTTGAGATATACACCATCGTTACCAGGGAACCTTTTACATTCCACCACATTATTAACAGATGTATCAACAACTTCATTACCCTTTGACTTTAGCCTCTCCAAAAAGTCATTATAATTATTCATTGAAACCCCATCATTTACTCATTCGCATCTTGTAATGAGAATTTCCATACGAATCATTAGGAATTAGCAATCAGTATTTTGAAATCTCGCAGCATGTCTACGCCAACAGTTATATGTGTATATATAACGTCTATCTTCTAGACTTAATTTGAATGTGAAGATTCTGAAAAACACTTCGAACTACGAATTGGTTCTCCGAAAATGGAAAAATACTGATGAAGCAGCAAAAAAAAACTATAAACGACCTTAACAGTAAAAGTTTGATGATAATGAATAGGTGTGCTGGCAAAGCGCAGAAAAAGAGAAGTCTTGGAACTGGAAAACGGATTGAGCAAAGTAGGAAGGAGGCTGTGGACAAATTACAAAGACTGAACCTGACTTCAAAGGATCCAAATAATTCAGTATCTGCTGAAGTCATTAACGAATACCTTGCTCCTGACTCTAAACCCCTGCGGACAATATTCTTCATCATCCTCTGATATTAGAAATTCTAAAATATCATCATATCTTTCATTATAAATATCCTCCATATTTCTGAAGATATTTTCTTAATTTTTCTTATTTGAAATCATTTACCTCTTCGCGCTATCTGTATTACATCATAAAAGAAACTATTTTAGTTTCTAAATTCTGAAACATTCAAGTTTAAAATAAGAATATTTTGAAGTAGTGTTGGGAACTGAAGCATGAATTAGTATAATATAATGACACTTGATCAATGTGATTATATTACAGTAAGTCATGCTGAGTTTCTAAATGGAACGTGATGATTCACAGATCATAACATCATCATGTGCCATGTTATACGACTCTTGTATTCTATTTAACCTCTAAAATATCAAGAAAATATTTCTTGATGATTCGGCCTTTTCCAAGGTATTTTAGTAATTTGACAAGTCAAGATCGTGCCATCACAATTTCCTTCCTAGAACATTAACAATGTTCATTTCGAAATTCATATCTGTGAATTCTGGACCATTACAAACGGTGCTTAATCGCAAGAAGAAGAAACGAAAGGACAAAACTCCGAAATAGAAATTGGGGTATAAATTGCAGCAAATAAAAGAGAGCATTAACTGTGAATGATAATGATTATAGAAGACAGAAGCAGAGACTTTGAAATATAAGGGAACATATAAAGCCCAACGACAAACCAGAAATTAAAAACCATATATATCGATGCATATAGCAATATAAAGACACGGGAGAACTAGGAACACTATAAACCCAAGAGTATAGTAGAAGTAAATAAATTCTTCCGGCGGTAGATGAAAAAAAAAAAGAATGACCGATATGAAAGTTAGAAGTATATCGAGAATCAGAACTGGATGGAGCATATTGATGAATACTTTAAAATATGAGTTGAGGGGGAAAGAATAGAAGGTGATGAAACATGACTAGGAACTTAGAAATCAACAGATTTAACTCACACAATGGCAGAATAAGTGAATCAAACCCTCTAGTGAATAAGTTAAGTTTTTATTGATTAATTTAGT
Organism: Rutidosis leptorrhynchoides; assembly: GCF_046630445.1. NCBI lineage: Eukaryota > Viridiplantae > Streptophyta > Magnoliopsida > Asterales > Asteraceae > Rutidosis > Rutidosis leptorrhynchoides. Next base: position 46,037,684 of record NC_092334.1, on the reverse strand, counting down.
CAAACCACAACTAAATCAAGTGTGATTAGATTAACACCTAGAGCTATTATTCACCACCTGGGTGATTTGGACTGAGAGAGAATCGAAGGAGCTCACTAGATCTGAGTGTGTGTAACAAATGAGAGGCTTAACCTAAAATGAAGAACATAAGACTTTATATACCCCTGCTGTTGACACACCCATACGATTCATTCATCACACGTACGAGTTGGCTTCATCAACCGTACGGGTGATCACTCACTCGTGTCTTATCATTTAGGTTGTAATTGTGATTTAGCTCAGCATCAACCATGCGTATGAGCCTGTCAGCCGTACTAGTAAGGCTTCACTCGTACGTATGACTAAGTCTAACATAGTCAAACATCTAAATCTCATTCCTGCAGTTCCTGTAACCACATACAAACACGGATAGGATAATAACGAGCAATCATGGTGGCCTGTAAACTGTTGTACCTGCAATGGACGTGGGTAGATGTCTAGGGACTTGCATAAAATGCATTAACAGATGGTGTGAGTTGTAAGGAAACGAAGGAGGTGAATTTATAAGAAAATCTCTGACAGAACAATTAAAATGGATGATCGCATTTAAAGCGGATCCTAATTCCCTTGATTACCGGAGAGTCAAATCTTATTAAGAAGATTTTCTTCAAATCCCTTAAAATCTGGGAATCAATCATATCTACGTCAAATGATAAGATGAATCTACACTTACTCATTTCACTCTTCTATGTTAGCTTCATTCGTACTCTTCATATAAATGGATTCTTTATCCAAATTATTTGCTGATGATAAAACTCTAATTTTCAGCCCGTATGCATCATGAAAACATACTTATTATCATTCACGACCTTTCCACTCAAATTTCGGGACGAAATTTCTTTAACGGGTAGGTACTGTGACAACCCGGAAATTTCCAACCAAATTTAAACTTTAATTTTTATATGATTCCGACACGATAAGCAATATTTGTTAAGTTAAATTTCAAAAATTTTAAACTATGTTCATACATTCATTCAACCTCGACCAAGTTCCAACGATTCACGAACCATTAAACGAATATGATTATATATGTATATGTGTATATATATTATAACTTGAAACGTAAACAAAATATTATATTAAATACTTTATATGATTGTATCTGTTTCAAAATGTTTATCAATGGAATTAGAAGATAAGATTAAATAATTGAATTATCAGATATATTAAATTATGATTACAAGTCTCTGTTGAAAGGCCCACGTTGATTTGAGAAATCTTTTCATTTTAACAATATTCGGAAAATGGTAAAGCGATTTATAAATATGAACAATTTGTCAATCATTGAGAACTAGACAAAGGATAGTGAAAGATTGAATCTCATAAAGACTCGATTGATCTATTTAGTTTCAAACGTACAAAAACGTTTTCAGTTTAAAAAGAACTTTATTATTAAAACGTATATAACTTTTATAAATATCTAGAACCACTTTTGACAACTCATTACTTAACTAGTATGATAAAGATAACGATATTTATATTTTATTTTATTAAATATATATAACGATTTAAATTAATATTATATATATTTATACGCGTATTATACGTACATAGTTTTATACTTTTACTATACTTAAACTTTACCTTTACTTTATTTTTACTTTACTTTAACTTTAATAATTCATACTTCAATAATTCACTTTAATAATTCATACTTTAATAATTCACTTTAATAATTCACTTTAATAATTCATACTTTAATAATTCACTTTAATAATTCAAAAATCTATTATAAATAGAATTCAATAGGTTTCATTATTTAATAGAAACTTAAAAATAGTTTTCTCTAAACTCTCTCAATCGATTTACATATATATATTTACTCCGTATTATCTCAAGATATTATTAGTATACATAAAATATTACGACGGAGTGCTGTCCGAGTGATTTCGAAGTTGTTTTTTAGAGTGGGATAGGATTAAGAAAATTATGGGTTATAGCTATGGAGGTGATTGAGTATGGTTCATGGGTATGCTCGTGAGGTCAACATAGTGTTTATCATCTCCGTTGCGTTTACGTACCTTTCCTGCAATATTGAATCTCAATATTGATATGTGAGTACTCATAATTTAATTTTTACATACTAATAGTGTATCCCTGACTAGTGCTCGAGTATATAGGATTATGCATGCTTGTACTTTTGATATTGTCATTAGATAGGTTATGTTGATTCCTGAATTAGTTACATATACGATTGAGATAAGGTATAAGATATGTATGTCGTTGGAAAGCTAGCGAAAAATAGTTGAATTTTGGTTTAAGAATCACTTGAATCCAAGTAACGGTTAGAAAGTTATGAAATAAACAAATTGCATAATTAATTTTGTAATTAAAATTGCTGATGATAATTAGTGAACTAATTTATGGGTTATAAAAAGTGGTTATTTGGATTCTACTCGTCGAGTAGATGAATTTTCATATAAAGCACGTCTCGTTTCGTTGAACGGTTGTCAAGTTATGGACAAAAAAAGTTTTGCAAATTTTGATGAAATGTCGAAACGGGAACTGAAATTCTCGCTGATCTGCGTTGTTTCATATATAAAAAAAATACCACTGAATTCTTTACTGTAAGGTCTAACAAACGACTCTGGTCGTTTGTCAATTCGAGTCTCGACGATTTTTCTAAAAATCATCAAAGTTGACGGTTTGGTCACATTTTAAAATTCTAAAAAGAGTAGAAACTTTCTTATTTAAAAATGTCAGTTTTGTATCAGTTGTCATGGTCGGCCTGATATGTGTTTACTCTTGCCAAAAATCAGGTTATATCTTTGTGGTAACGAGAATTTGCAGGCTTTGACCGTTTGTCAATACGAGTTTTGAGGAATTTTATAAAAATCTCCAAAGTAGGCTACTCGGTCACTTTTGTAAATTTATTAAAGCTGAAAAATTAACTTTGAAACGCCGAAAACGCGTTGGCAACTACGAGTTGTCTAGGTTTAGTTTACTTCTGTAATATTTATGCTTAATCTTTTTGGTAATGTGTAACTTTTATCTTTGGCCGTTTATCAATCGGAGTTCCGATAATTTTTCTAAAAATAGCTGAAGTGGCCCGTTTAGTCATGTTTGATCGAAAATCATTTTTATATAAGTTATTATATATTTGCATGCGACCTCATTTTTACTTTGACTTTTGACTTTAACCTTTGACTTTTGACTTTAACCTTTGACTTTTGACTTTGAACTTTGACTTTTCCTGTTAACTTTTCAGTTAACTTTTTGTGTTGATTTTCTCTAAAAAAAAAAACCTAAAATACTATTTTATGATTATGAAACCATTTGTGTTACGTTGTTTCACACGTCACCTTTTACTAGAATCTTAATTGAGCATGAGTAATATAACATGTTACTATACTGTAGAGTCAAACTCGAGCTATAGGATAGGATTACACTATGACCTGACCTAAATTGCTATACAAATATTGACCAACATATAAATATATATAATTAATATAGGTTCGTGAATCCGAGGCCAACCTTGCACTTGTTCAATGACGTTATATGTATTTTTACTACGAAATACAGTATGGTGAGTTTCATTTAATCCCTTTTTACATCATTATATTTTTGGGCTGAGAATACATGCAAATGCTTTATTAACTGTTTTACAATACTTATATGTGTGAGTTTCATTTGCCTTTTTACCCTTTATATTTTTGGGACTGAGAATACATGCGCTTTTATAAATGTTTGACGAAATAGACACAAGTAATTGAAACTACATTCTATGGTTGAATTATCGAAATCGAATATGCCCCTTTTTATTAAAGTCTGGTAATCTAAGAATTAGGGAACAGATACCCTAATTGACGCGGATCCTAAATATAGATCTATTGGGCCTAACAAACCCCATCCAAAGTACCGGATACTTTAGTACTTCGAAATTTATATCATGTCCGAAGGAGGATTCCGGAATGATAGGGGATATTCTTATATGCATATTGTTAATGTCGGTTACCAGGTGTTCACCATATGAATGATTATTTTTGTCTCTATGCATGGGACGTATATTTATGAGAACTGGAAATGAAATTCTTGTGGTCTATTAAAATGATGGAAATAAATGATTATGATAAACTAATGAACTCACCAACCTTTTGGTTGACACTTTAAAGCATGTTTATTCTCAGGTGTTAAAGAAATCTTCCGCTGTACATTTGCTCATTTTAAAGATATTACTTGGAGTCTTTCATAGCATATTTCGAAGAACGTTGCATTCGAGTCATTGAGTTCATCAAAGATTATTATTAAATCAATTTATAGTTGGATAGTGGATATTATGAAATGGTATGCATGCCTGTCAATTTTCGATGTAAAGAAAGATTGTCTTTTAAAAACGAATGCAATGTTTGTAAAATGTATCATATAGAGGTCAAATACCTCGCAATGTAATCAACTATTGTGAATAGTTTATAATGTATATGAACGGGTCCTTTCAGTTGGTATCAGAGCGGTGGTCTTAGCGAACCAGGTCTGCATTAGTGTGTCTAACAGATAAGTCGATAAGATGCATTAGTGAGTCTGGACTTCAACCGTGTCTGCATGTCAATAGTTTTGCTTATCATTTTGTGTCAAAAATTAACTACTTATCATCCTCAGGAAATTACCTGCTTATCATTTTTAGTCTAAGACACGTCTTGCTGCATTGATTGCATGAATAGTGTATAGACAAAAATTCATATCTTAGCGTATCTGCTAAATCATATCTTATCGTATCTATTACTGTAAACGTTGCCTGATATATCCCGTAAATTCCTCCGTAATTTACAAAATCTTTTGTTCTATATATATGGATATTCTATGTAATTAGAATACCATCCGATAACCGAAAATCATTTCATATCGAAAAAAAAAATCCTTATTCAATCGTACGAAATGGAATTCATCATTAATTCAAGTTCCTCGGATTTCGAAATGGAATCCCACTCCAGCTCCGAAAGCAGTGTGACCGGAATAGATCAACCAATCAGTCATCACCTATTCTGGATGAATTGGGGATGGGTTCGTAGCCTCCTCAATCATTGGAGACAAGAAGAAGGTGATCCCTTCCATCCACCACATTACCCTCTTGATGAAGAACCTGAAGCACTTACCGGCGAACCTGTTCGAAACACCATTTTCTCGCTCATTTCCAGAGTATCTCGTCACGATTATATATTACATCAAATTTTAGATTTTATTTATCCGCTCGTCCGAACCGACAATCACCCCGGTGTAATAGAAGAAGTCAACGAGCTTCGCGCTCGGGTAGTGGCTTTGGAGAATATGGTGCAGAGATTACAAACACCAGCAGCAGCATCAGCAGCATAACCAGTAACACCATCATCAACGCCAATAGTACCATTACCACCCCAACCACAACCACGTCGTAAACCTCAACTTTACACTCTATCCCACGAGCACCAATGTCATACGCCCTGTAGATACCAAGGAATACCAACAACAATAACCGACGAAGTATTAATTCATAACTTCATTGGAGAAACATTCCGCGCAGATTATGTAATCTCTAAAGTCTTAGAGATTATCTAATCTAGCCCTAACCATAAATCAGTTAAGCGAACCAAAATGATAGAAGGAAGAGTAGAAACCCTGACAAAAATGGTGTGTGATTAACAAGCTAAACTTGTTTTACCAACAGCATCAACAGTACCGTCAGCGTCACCAGCATCATCAGTACAGTCAACATCGGAATCAACAACACCTATAACATCACAAACTCTGTCAGCTCAAGAATCACTATGGACATCATTACGAATCAATAACCCGTATATTGTATCAACGAGTTATGAAGAATTAACTCATTCCCTTTGAAGAAATTATATGTATATTTTATATATTTTGAAATAAAAATAAATCTTTCCGTGCTAAGCTATTGTGTGTGAATCTTAACTACTCGGTTAATTCATATTACAAATATGCAATAATGTACGTCCTTCGGCCGCAACTTAACCAGCGTTAACTACAATCTCTGTCGCAATTCAACAAATTCCAAATCATAATAAATCAAGTATATATTTGATTTTACACTTTCATCATCGATGTACCCGAAACTTTTCAGATAACATCATTCGTACTTTGCGAAATTCACAAGAATTCTACGAACCGAACATCATACATCAACAAATAATGAAGTATTGATTCATAATTTCAATGTCATTAAAGAAATACTGCGTAAAAGTTATGTACTTTTTAAAGCCTTTAGGGATATTCAATTCTAGTTTCAACCGTAAATCAAATGAGTTTAATTTAACATTAACTCATTAAATCTATGTTACATCTGAAGAAAATATACATATATATATTTTCATAAAGACTGTAATAAAATTCTTTTGTACAAAATATTAATTGTGAAATTTTTTTTTAACGGGTAGGTAATACCCGAGAGATATATAAATTCACAATTAATATATTACATTCTTCGAATATGATTCAGCAAATCATCCATTATACTCCCTACTTTCACAATAATATACATTCTTTTATAGAAATCAAAACAGCCATACTCATTCAAAATTTAATTACATATTCTGATTTTGAAATCTCAAAATTCAACTTGAGATATGACCAAAATCATCACTCTTAGATCCTTACATCTTTCACAAGCTATATTTTGACTTCAAAACTATGTTAGAACATCAAATGTATGTTAACGATTACAATCTGTGTTCAAACCCTTCGAAAATTTCCGAAGACACTTCGAATGATGAGCAATCGAGATGATGATTCAACCACATGTTACTCACAGTTATGTACCCGAAAAACTCTTGAAACCAAAGTAAAAGCTTAAACAACGTATCCGCGTCAGATTCTTTAGCATTTATTAGCAAAAATAACTTTGCGACTCCTATTCAAAGTAGCCAGTTTTGTCACAGCTCCAGCAAGTCAACTTTGACTTTTCAGTCAGACTAACCTTATTATAACCTTGAGATATACACCATCGTTACCAGGGAACCTTTTACATTCCACCACATTATTAACAGATGTATCAACAACTTCATTACCCTTTGACTTTAGCCTCTCCAAAAAGTCATTATAATTATTCATTGAAACCCCATCATTTACTCATTCGCATCTTGTAATGAGAATTTCCATACGAATCATTAGGAATTAGCAATCAGTATTTTGAAATCTCGCAGCATGTCTACGCCAACAGTTATATGTGTATATATAACGTCTATCTTCTGGACTTAATTTGAATGTGAAGATTCTGAAAAACACTTCGAACTACGAATTGGTTCTCCGAAAATGGAAAAATACTGATGAAGCAGCAAAAAAAAACTATAAACGACCTTAACAGTAAAAGTTTGATGATAATGAATAGGTGTGCTGGCAAAGCGCAGAAAAAGAGAAGTCTTGGAACTGGAAAACGGATTGAGCAAAGTAGGAAGGAGGCTGTGGACAAATTACAAAGACTGAACCTGACTTCAAAGGATCCAAATAATTCAGTATCTGCTGAAGTCATTAACGAATACCTTGCTCCTGACTCTAAACCCCTGCGGACAATATTCTTCATCATCCTCTGATATTAGAAATTCTAAAATATCATCATATCTTTCATTATAAATATCCTCCATATTTCTGAAGATATTTTCTTAATTTTTCTTATTTGAAATCATTTACCTCTTCGCGCTATCTGTATTACATCATAAAAGAAACTATTTTAGTTTCTAAATTCTGAAACATTCAAGTTTAAAATAAGAATATTTTGAAGTAGTGTTGGGAACTGAAGCATGAATTAGTATAATATAATGACACTTGATCAATGTGATTATATTACAGTAAGTCATGCTGAGTTTCTAAATGGAACGTGATGATTCACAGATCATAACATCATCATGTGCCATGTTATACGACTCTTGTATTCTATTTAACCTCTAAAATATCAAGAAAATATTTCTTGATGATTCGGCCTTTTCCAAGGTATTTTAGTAATTTGACAAGTCAAGATCGTGCCATCACAATTTCCTTCCTAGAACATTAACAATGTTCATTTCGAAATTCATATCTGTGAATTCTGGACCATTACAAACGGTGCTTAATCGCAAGAAGAAGAAACGAAAGGACAAAACTCCGAAATAGAAATTGGGGTATAAATTGCAGCAAATAAAAGAGAGCATTAACTGTGAATGATAATGATTATAGAAGACAGAAGCAGAGACTTTGAAATATAAGGGAACATATAAAGCCCAACGACAAACCAGAAATTAAAAACCATATATATCGATGCATATAGCAATATAAAGCCCAAATTTAAACTTTAATCTTTATATGATTCCGACACGATAAGCAATATTTGTTAAGTTAAATTTCAAGAATTTTAAACTATGTTCATACATTCATTCAACCTCGACCAAGTTCCAACGATTCACGAACCATTAAACGAATATGATTATATATGTATATTTGTATATATATTATAACTTGAAACGTAAACAAAATATTATATTAAATACTTTATATGATTGTATCTGTTTCAAAATGTTTATCAATGGAATTAGAAGATAAGATCAAATAATTGAATTATCAGATATATTAAATTATGATTACAAGTCTCTGTTGAAAGGCCCACGTTGATTTGAGAAATCTTTTCATTTTAACAATATTCGGAAAATGGTAAAGCGATTTATAAATATGAACAATTTGTCAATCATTGAGAACTAGACAAAGGATAGTGAAAGATTGAATCTCATAAAGACTCGATTGATCTATTTAGTTTCAAACGTACAAAAACGTTTTCAGTTTAAAAAGAACTTTATTATTAAAACGTATATAACTTTTATAAATATCTAGAACCACTTTTGACAACTCATTACTTAATTAGTATGATAAAGATAACGATATTTATATTTTATTTTATTAAATATATATAACGATTTAAATTAATATTATATATATTTATACGCGTATTATACGTACATAGTTTTATACTTTTACTATACTTAAACTTTACCTTTACTTTATTTTTACTTTACTTTAACTTTAATAATTCATACTTTAATAATTCACTTTAATAATTCATACTTTAATAATTCACTTTAATAATTCACTTTAATAATTCACTTTAATAATTCATACTTTAATAATTCACTTTAATAATTCAAAAATCTATTATAAATAGAATTCAATAGGTTTCATTATTTAATAGAAACTTGAAAATAGTTTTCTCTAAACTCTCTCAATCGATTTACATATATATATTTACTCCGTATTATCTCAAGATATTATTAGTATACATAAAATATTACGACGGAGTGCTGTCCGAGTGATTTCGAAGTTGTTTTTTAGAGTGGGATAGGATTAAGAAAATTATGGGTTATAGCTATGGAGGTGATTGAGTATGGTTCATGGGTATGCTCGTGAGGTCAATATAGTGTTTATCATCTTCGTTGCGTTTACGTACCTTTCCTGCAATATTGAATCTCAATATTGATATGTGAGTACTCATAATTTAATTTTTACATACTAATAGTGTATCCCTGACTAGTGCTCGAGTATATAGGATTATGCATGCATGTACTTTTGATATTGTCATTAGATAGGTTATGTTGATTCCTGAATTAGTTACATATACGATTGAGATAAGGTATAAGATATGCATGTCGTTGGAAAGCTAGCGAAAAATAGTTGAATTTTGGTTTAAGAATCACTTGAATCCAAGTAACGGTTAGAAAGTTATGAAATAAACAAATTGCATAATTAATTTTGTAATTAAAATTGCTGATGATAATTAGTGAACTAATTTTATGGGTTATAAAAAGTGGTTATTTGGATTCTACTCGTCGAGTAGATGAATTTTCATATAAAGCACGTCTCGTTTCGTTGAACGGTTGTCAAGTTATGGACAAAAGAAGTTTTGCAAATTTTGATGAAATGTCGAAACGGGAACTGAAATTCTCGCTGATCTGCGTTGTTTCATATATAAAAAAAATACCACTGAATTCTTTACTGTAAGGTCTAACAAACGACTCTGGTCGTTTGTCAATTCGAGTCTCGACGATTTTTCTAAAAATCATCAAAGTTGACGGTTTGGTCACATTTTAAAATTCTAAAAAGAGCAGAAACTTTCTTATTTAAAAATGTCAGTTTTGTATCAGTTGTCATGGTCGGCCTGATATGTGTTTACTCTTGCCAAAAATCAGGTTATATCTTTGTGGTAACGAGAATTTGCAGGCTTTGACCGTTTGTCAATACGAGTTTTGAGGAATTTTATAAAAATCTCCAAAGTAGGCTACTCGGTCACTTTTGTAAATTTATTAAAGCTGAAAAATTAACTTTGAAACGCCGAAAACGCGTTGGCAACTACGAGTTGTCTAGGTTTAGTTTACTTCTGTAATATTTATGCTTAATCTTTTTGGTAATGTGTAACTTTTATCTTTGGCCGTTTATCAATCGGAGTTCCGATAATTTTTCTAAAAATAGCTGAAGTGGCCCGTTTAGTCATGTTTGATCGAAAATCATTTATATATAAGTTATTATATATTTGCATGCGACCTCATTTTTACTTTGACTTTTGACTTTAACCTTTGACTTTTGACTTTGAACTTTGACTTTTCCTGTTAACTTTTCAGTTAACTTTTTGTGTTGATTTTCTCTAAAAAAAAAAAAAAACCTAAAATACTATTTTATGATTATGAAACCATTTGTGTTACGTTGTTTCACACGTCACCTTTTACTAGAATCTTAATTGAGCATGAGTAATATAACATGTTACTATACTGTAGAGTCAGACTCGAGCTATAGGATAGGATTACACTATGACCTGACCTAAATTGCTATACAAATATTGACCAACATATAAATATATATAATTAATATAGGTTCGTGAATCCGAGGCCAACCTTGCACTTGTTCAATGACGTTATATGTATTTTTACTACGAAATACAGTATGGTGAGTTTCATTTAATCCCTTTTTACATCATTACATTTTTGGGCTGAGAATACATGCAAATGCTTTATTAATTGTTTTACAATACTTATATGTGTGAGTTTCATTTGCCTTTTTACCCTTTATATTTTTGGGACTGAGAATACATGCGCTTTTATAAATGTTTGACGAAATAGACACAAGTAATTGAAACTACATTCTATGGTTGAATTATCGAAATCGAATATGCCCCTTTTTATTAAAGTCTGGTAATCTAAGAATTAGGGAACAGACACCCTAATTGACGCGGATCCTAAAGATAGATCTATTGGGCCTAACAAACCCCATCCAAAGTACCAGATGCTTTAGTACTTCGAAATTTATATCATGTCCGAAGGAGGATTCCGGAATGATAGGGGATATTCTTATATGCATATTGTTAATGTCGGTTACCAGGTGTTCACCATATGAATGATTATTTTTGTCTCTATGCATGGGACGTATATTTATGAGAACTGGAAATGAAATTCTTGTGGTCTATTAAAATGATGGAAATAAATGATTATGATAAACTAATGAACTCACCAACCTTTTGGTTGACACTTTAAAGCATGTTTATTCTCAGGTGTTAAAGAAATCTTCCGCTGTGCATTTGCTCATTTTAAAGATATTACTTGGAGTCTTTCATAGCATATTTCGAAGAACGTTGCATTCGAGTCATTGAGTTCATCAAAGATTATTATTAAATCAATTTATAGTTGAATAGTGGATATTATGAAATGGTATGCATGCCTGTCAATTTTCGATGTAAAGAAAGATTGTCTTTTAAAAACGAATGCAATGTTTGTAAAATGTATCATATAGAGGTCAAATACCTCGCAATGTAATCAACTATTGTGAATCGTTTATAATGTATATGAACGGGTCCTTTCATATATATATATATATATATATATATATATATATATATATATATATATATATATATATATATATATATATATATATATATATATTTCCTAGGGACGAATCAATGGTGAGATTCGGATACTTGGCTGTTTTGAATGATCAAGTTCATTGGAGGGACTTTGATTATTCGGGTGTACTAGGAGTTGTCGCGTCTTGTTTTGTATGAATGTCGCACTAGTCCGGGTAAAGTACTTTACATGGCCATGTGGAAATGGTAAGGTATGCAATTTTAATAATGCTTGATCACAATTATTACAATCGTGTATCTTGGCATCAAGCATGACATGTCAGGTACCGAGGGGGTGAACGTGACATGGTTGGGGTAGATTTGGGGACGCTATAGTAATCAGGTAATGGTTCCTAGGTTGTAGTGGTCTCGGTTGATGTGCTGTTGTCACCTTAGGTGCATAGTGAATCGAGGAGAGTTACGGTAAATATATACATTTTAGGCGTGTACGTGGACTCGCGAGGATGGTGCGTTTATAGTCACCCTAAGTACTGGTGCGTGATTGAGATCGTATGATTGTGGTCTTTTACCGTAACCAGGATGATCGATACGGGTGTGTGGCGGAGACTTGGGATCCCATACTGGGATGTAACAAGTCTCGTGATAGTAATAAGTGTTATGACTAGGTCGAGTGTGTGGTTAAGGAATCATGTAGTGATTCTAATCGTGAGTCGAATTGAGAGATTGTGTACTAGAGAGTCATCGGGTCATTAAGCTCACAGGAGTGAGACCCATATGATAAGGAATTGTGAAAGAACGTTGGTGTGTTAGTGGGGCATATAGGGTAATGTTCATTAAGGAATTCCCTTGTGTTGATTGTGTTATCAGTTAGCGGAGAGTTATAAGATTTGGCGTCACCAAGCATCTTGTTAGTGGTATATGAAAGTGTGGCAAGGCTAAATATCTCGGCCTTGGTGAGTTCGTGAGGAATGTACATTCACTAGAAAGACTGTTGAGCTAGTGGATCATATGGTATGTCGGGTGGATATGACTATAAGTCATTAAATGGTGAGTTTTGAAGGTAGGATAGTCATTTGTGTAAGCGAGTGATGTAGCGAGTGATGTAGTTAAGAGTGGTGTTTGTATACACCAAGTGGATTGGGGGATGTAAGTAGTGTGGGTGTCCGCGATGGCGCGTGACGGAGTATCCTAAGGCATTCTTGTGACCATTCCTAGAACTTTTTGTGTAATGATAATCTTCGTGGTATAAGAATTGACAGTGTTAAGTGTAACGAATAGGTTCGGTGAAGTGATCTTCACGGACAATATTGACCCGTAAGAGTGTGCGTGTGTTGAGTTGTAGTCAATGTTGTCTTTAGGTTTTCGCCTATGAGAAACCTTTGAATATAGTGGTGAATGACTATGTAGAATGACCGGTGTTAATGATTCGACTGTTGTGAAGATCGAGTATGTAAACATTGAGATACATTTCTTGTGTGGAATGGAGGAACAAGAATATATTTTACAGTTATTACCAGTAACGTCGATCGTTCATGGAATGATTTCATCATTCCACGTCGTAGTATCCTGAAGAAATTGGGTATTTTACCCTTCTTGTACTCCGTAGGTGTGTTTGACATACAAACTTTTAGGAGCTTATGAGAGCTTTAGTTTATTTTTTTCATAAGCTATAACTTCTAGCATTGTTTGGTTGACAAAATTTTAAGAGCTTATGTAATAAATAAGCTCCAGAAACATAAGCTCTTGAAAAATAAGCTCTTGAAAAATAAGCTAGTTGAACTGGCTTATAAAATAAGCTCCTAGCCTAGGTGTGTCTGGACGAAAGTAGCTGGAGCTTATGGCTGGAGCTGTAGTTGAAGCTTATTAAAGTAGCTGTAAGCTGAAACTTATTTTTTTTTTATAAATGTTTGATAAAATAGCTGGAGCCGGACCTTATTATTATAAATTGACTATAAAGGACAACACTAATATTATGTAAAACATTAATGAAGGGTTTTTCAGTAATTATACATTCCAGTCTTTAATTTTTTCAATAAACTACATGTAAGGGGTTTATTTTTTAAGAGTTTATGGGAGCTAATGAATTTGATAAGCTCTACCTTTTATCTACGACTAAACAAAGTTTATGACCTGGAGCTTATTAAAATCATAAACTCAAGCACTTGTAAGCTCTCATAAGCTCGTAGGCCTTTTTAGTCACTTTACTCCATAAGCTCCGGTTTCAATTAATTTTGGCCAAACACTTGCAAAATGTATACGCTCCAACTTCTAGCTACAAGGCCGAACCATAAACTTTAGCTTTAGCTATAAGCTCCGACTAGTTACGCGAGCCAAACACACCTGTAGTATATATTTTGTTTAACTTGCACTCCAAAATACTCCATATTAGTTACTCTACAGATAATAGTTTGTTAAAAATTAATAATAGTTACTGAATAGATCTGTATGTATGTTTCTACAAGATTTAATATGTGTATACCCTATATGTAAGATGTACGGTTACAATTATTCATCCGTTGTAGCCTTGTTGGTTTAAATTTTGGTTCGGCAAAAACTGGTTTATTATTGTATGTACATGTGAATTACTCCGTATTAATTTTTACAAAAAGTTTAGAAACCAGTTTTTAGCGCAAAACGGTCCATTTGCTAAAGAAAAAAAAACCGGTTTCCAACTTAAAACCGGTTTAAACTCAATCAATAGAAGTCTCATCGAAACCGGTTTGTTCCTTTCTTTTTTGTAGCAGTGGATTCTGGCTATTTATAAGACACGAAATTGATTACACGATCTAAATCTTCACGTTAACTTCGGAGATGGTGAAATGCTTAATTGCGAGTACAACAACTACTACAGTGCTGGTAATTGTAGAAGTTGTTATGAGAAAGCAAGTAAGACCGAAAAAGAATTGAAGGGTAAAATCGAAGAATTGACACGTGTAAACGATGAATTGAAACGTGAAATCAATGAATTGAAATCTATAGTTAATTTTCTTTCGTTTTGGGACCCAATTGACTCTCCACCCCACAATGATCACCTATCTACTGACGGTTACTTCACCGACGTCGTTTTGGTTGTTGTTGATATGGATTCGGGTAAACCCGTTGCTAATACGGTTCATGTTCCTGCTAATAAGGCCCTTTTGGTTAGTAATTGTTCCCTTCTTTTATTAATTATACTTTTTGTTTTATTTATATTATATTGTGTTGAATTTCAATATTTATTGTATTTATTAGAATTGGGAGTATATATTATATGTGAAGTATATTTGTAGACATTGTGGTTTGGCACAGTCGAATATGAATAGAGGTCTCACTAGTTTGTGAACTTTGGTAATTTGTCTATATATGTTTGTTTGATTATGTTCGTTTCTATGTATATACTACGTTTGTTCAATTATTGTAGGTTGTTTAAGGTCATGAATGTTATTTGGTATTTAAGTATGAATATGAATATGAATGTTTCTTTTATCCTCTTAGTCATTCAACCCTGAACATCTTAATTGGTTTCATGTATGTAATCTGTTATTTTTTTTTGTATGTGCATATGTACGCGTTCATGTTTTGTTTAGCATATCAATGTCATGAACTATCCATTAGTGCAACCAAAGTAAAACAAAGAAGTCTTTTGTGTGTTGGCTCAATTTGTTTGCAGGCCTAGTGACAAGATTTACTGTGAACCGGTAAATGATTAAACAAATAAGGTTTTCTCTGTTCCGGCTATTTGGGAACGATGAGTATTTTGCTCAGATATACACGACCTAACAGGTTTATTTCATGTTTGTTTTCAACACTTTTTCCATGGCCACCCGAAGATATGTTGATAGTGAGTTTTGAACCCTAAGACTTCTGCATATCTTTGAGGCTTGTTTACTTTCCACTTAATGATCAGTATGTAAAATTATTGTTTCTTTATCACTTAATCGGCCAGTTAATCTAAAAATTGGACACCCCTTCCCATTAAGAGGCAAATGGAAACATGACTTAATATAGAAAAATAATAAACATAAACAGCCGGTATGATATGATAAGGTATTTTGCAAAAACCCACTGCACGAGTTTTAGACTCACTGTGCAAGTTTTAGACTAATCGCGTGAGTTTTGGGTGGCAAGGTATTAGTGTCCGACTAGGTTTCTAATTTGATAACTTCTATATATTAAAGCCCAACAGTTTCTGTAAACCTTGTAACTACAATAATAAATTAATAATGAAAGGGATTGTTGCATGGTTTTGTTTTTCTTCTTGTATATATTTATCTTGTTGCATAATTGAATATGTTTTCTGCAATTATATTTCAATGTAAGCTTGTTTCGGTTCTAACTTATCTCTATATGAATAAACAGGCAAGCCGTTCACCAGTGTTTAAAGCCATGCTTGAAACCGAAATGGAAGAAAGCCTTAGTGACACAATCAAGCTCAGTGATGTTTCACATGGCGCCCTACATGCCTTTGTCGACTTCCTCTACACAGCTGAAGCAACTCTTGATGATGACATGGCATGTGATCTTTTAGTTTTAGCCAACAAATACGAAGTAAATCATCTAAAAAGCTATTGTGAGACATTCTTGATATCGAAACTTAACTGGGAAAGTTCACTTAAGAACTACTCATTTGCTCATCAGCATAATGCAGAAACCTTGCTTGATGCTGCATTATCATTAATTTTGGACAATATGGATAACCTAAACGAGAGTGAAGAGTATTTAGAGCTTGTAGAAAAAGATACTCGGCTTGTTGTGAATATTTATGAAGCTTACTATTCTAACACGTAGATATTATGCTGTTGCCACCAGTCATGATAGCACGTAGATATTGTGCTTTAGTTCCATGCTCTTTTAAGTATCTTTAGCAGCGTTTTTGCAAATGGTAGCTACATTATTGATGTGTTTGCAACTTTTGCATCTACTTTATCCGTTTGAAGATCGAATCTAAATTTGATTTACCCGGGTGTTTATGGTAATCTCTTTTAGTTATACTCCCTATATGTTTTGTATAATCATGTGTATTTAATCATAAAAATAGATGATTTTTTACAATCAAAACAAACGAATCGGAAGGGTCGGGGTAACAAGTTTAAATAGGTTCAAATCAAAATGGTAATTTCTTAGAAGTGATCAACCATGCCCGGCAGAACTAATATGCAAAACACGCACACACATACACAATATGGTACGGGTTTGCAGATTCAAAGAAACAAAAATCTCAATACAAATGCAGAATAATACAAGTTGTTAAAGGAGAACGGTGTGACCTTTAACTTTAAATTGGAACTTTAGAATATCTAAACCTGTATTAAGTTAAGATTTAAGTTTTTAAGTTTAGTATATATGAAATCATAAGAGCAGCTACACCCATAACCTCTGATCAAATAAGTCTGTTTGATGATCCTTTCATATATTGTATTCTCCGGTTTCCTCACCGACCACAGAGCAATTTTCAGATACACTAGGCTAGACGAATGAAGCTGTTTACGTTTTTCAACTAGATGTTGTGAAGTTGTCCTGTCCTCCTTTGCCATCACAAAATCATGCTAATAAAAGTGTCACAATCGACACTTAACTACGAAAGGTAGTGCAAAGTCAAAGCAAACATCAGCCAAAAGTTTGGCGTAATGTATTTTGATTGTACTTTGTGTTTGATAAATTGTACATATTTTATTTTTGGGGTATACTTGTGGGTAATATTTAGTGAAAGATATGGAGGATTAAGTTAAAGGAATGTTAAAGTGGTTAGTGCTGATGTGACACTGATTTGAAGGAGTGAAGTTCAGTTAAAAGAGGCTAGAATAGAGAATGTTCTAGGTGTAATGACCGTTAAGGAATTCCATGCTTCCCCACTCTAAGTAAAGTTGGAATTTTTTGTGTAAAGTTTCGCTCTCAAGAGTTAATGTGATACAAGCTTCCCACTTTCATGCACTATCTTGGCTACCTAGTAGCTACCGCTAATTGCTGCTAGCTAGTCAGTAGCCGACGGCTACTATAAGATTTTTTTTAATGGGTGTTGCACTAACAATCAACGACAAACACTCCCTCAACTTCAGTCATATCAAGACTTCACAACATTACAACGTCAAAGACTACGACATGAAAGAAGAAAGACCTTTTTGCTCCGTTGGTCCTTTCGTTTTACCCCGTTTTACATTAATAATGTTGTTCACCAAAAGAGCAATTGGCCTAGCGGTATCGATTGAACCCCTCCAACCAAGAGGTTGTGAGTTCAAGTCTAGGGGTGGAAAATTGTGTTGGGTGTATAAGTTTGCCCTTAAAATAACAATAATAATGTTGTTGCTGTGTAAATAACATACAAGAACTTGAAGCCATAGCAAAAAGGCTCAAATATAATAAGAGGTTTAAAAATTATCTTTTAGAAAATAAAGAAAAAAATACAGATTATTCATAAAACATAACATAAGATGTAAACTGGATAATACTAGTTCATGTTGGAGTGCGAAGCGAGTTAAACAAGGATTTAAAGAAAAAGAAGAATTCACTTTGCAGATAAGGCACGCCGCGGCCTCTCCTAGGCGCGACACGGCCTAGAGTGTAAACAAGGGTCAGTTCGAAGAAAGTTGTTGTTTTGGATTTTGCCGTGGAGGTGCGGCGCGGCGCGGCTTCGTCTGACAGGGAAGTTTCCAAAAACGTGTTTTCTTGTTCCCAAAGCTATTTCCTTGTTGAGTTTTGCCTATTTAAGCATCTTATTTTAACCCATACATGTATCCACGAAATTTATCAATAAAAGAACTCTCTTTGGTGGCCGAGGATTGAAGTAATTATTCGTGATTACATACAACCTCGTTAAATCTATTGTATTTATCTTTTTTGCTATTTTCTTCATATACATCAATTATTTTCGTTTATTGTAAGTGGGTTTGATAACATAGGGTTATCAAGTCTTGTTAGGGCTCACGTGCTTTATTCCTAACAAGTGGTATCAAGAGCTTCGATTCGGTTTCACGGGAACAATGGCAGAAAAAGTGATGTGAAGATTGATAAGTTTGATGGGAATGATTTTAGCTTTTGGAAGATGCAAATAGAAGATGTGCTCTATCAAAAGAAGTTTTACCAACCGTTGAAGGGTGTTAAACTGGAAGAGATGACTCAAGGCGAGTGGGAGTTGTCGGATAGGCAAGCCCTAGGAGTTGTTCGACTTTCTCTGGCCAAGAACGTTGCTTACAACATCGTGGGTGAAACCACAACGGTGGGTGTACTTGCCGCTTTATCTAACATGTATGAAAAACCATCCGCTTTGAATAAAGTTTTCTTGATTCGGCAACTGGTGAATGCTAGAATGATGGAGGGTTCCTCGGCGGCGGATCATTTTAACGAATTTAATTCAATTTTAACTCGTTTGAAGTCGGTGAATATTAAATTTGATGATGAGCTTGAGGCGTTGTTTTGCTATCTTCATTGCCTGATAGTTAGTTGGGTCGGTTTGGTTACGGCGGTTAGTAGTTCATCCGGAACTACTAAGTTAATTTTTGAAGGAATCCGGGATTTGATTCTTAGCGAATGTATTTGTAGGAAAGATTCGAATGGAAGTTCGGGTTTGGTTCTAAGTATTAGTCAGAGAAGAGCTAGGTCAAGAAGTCCGTCAAGGAGCAAGAACGTGGTGTGTTGGAATTGTCAACAAGTTGGTCACTATAAGTCAAAGTGCCCGAGTCTTAAGTCGGGTGGGAGCGTATCGACTATGGTAATCGAAGAAGTGTTGACGTGCCAAAAAGAGGTTCTTGACGAATCTTGGGTTTTAGATTCGGGTGTCTCGTATCATGTTACCCCATACATGAACGAGATGGTGAATTTCAAGGAATACTCCGGTAAGGTTCGATTTGCGAATGGGAGCAGTGTTGCAAAACTCAGCCGACTCGGCCGAGTACTCGGGGAGAAATCGGCAGATCGGAGGAAACGAGAAATCCTTGAAACGACTCCAAACCGTTTTCTTAAAAACCGACAAATTTTGTTTTTTAGCAGGAGTGGCGCACCAGACTCAGGTGCGGTGCTTTTAAAGACCCAAGAGCGGCGCTTTTGATGCCAAGAGCGGCGCTTTTGATGCGGTCACAAATACCATCAAATGATGTTCGGGAGCGGCGCTTTTACCCCAAAAGCGGCGCTCCTGTACCTGGGAAGGATTGGTTCGATATTTGACCAAGTGTCATGCCAACCCAAATACTCAGCCACAATTTCAAAAGACAAATTACATTCCATTCATAAAATAAGAGTATTTATAGAACAAAACTGGCACAACGACCCTTGGGACTCCAACGACCCATTGAATACATTAAAGTAGCAATTTTGACCCAAAAGAGTTTAACTTCCAAACATTTAACGAGCATGGTGTTTGGGATTAGACTACCCCACGCTTAGGTCAAAATCCAAAAGCATCCACTATCATAATAAAAGTGGGAGACTTCTAATTCAACCGAATACCCTTGCCTTTATCCAGGCCGGAGCCTAAAAAAGTGAACAACGAGAGGGTAAGCTAAACGCTTAATGAATGCAATAATTATACACATACATATATACTTGCAAACACTTACACAATTACCGCATACACGCTAGCAAATTAATTAGCATACCATCGCAAAGTATAACGCTAAATCTCCAATACCAAAAGCTAGCACAAATAATAGCATATAACACGAACAATATAATATGCTAGTATTAATTAACATATAACCTGGATAACCAATCGTACAAGGGAATGATGCTCGCGAAAGACCATCGGAGTTCACAACGACCATTAGTGTACTTAACACCGCGTATCACTAATCCCCGGGTGGTGTCTTAACACCGCCATAAACCCACCCATCACGACAATGTGGTGTCTCAACACCGCGACTAACCTACATGTCACTAACCCCGAAGTGGTGTCTTAACACCGTGACTAACCCACTCGTCACGTAAAATGTAGTGTCTTAACACCGCGACTAACCCACATTTCACGCCACGTAAATAAATACATTATATACATACACGTATAATTATTCCACTCACCTTAATGCCTTTGGTGAATGATAAACCAAGCTCGCAACCTTTAATGTAACTCACCTATTACATTATGCACATAATCAATCATACAATCAAGTTGGTCAACCAACTCACTCACTATCCTAGTGTCATTTTGACCCATAGTGCAAATGTGACTCATTTGCACCATTAACCTTCGCACTAGTTTAAGATTACACCAAATCACTAACATCAATCGATTAAGGTCTTAATACACTTATTAACACAAGGATAGTGCATTTTTATACCCATAAGGCAACTTAGGTCACCCAAGACTCTTTTGACCCATTCCAAGGTCAACATGCCCATTTGGGTCATCCACAAACCCAAACAACACCCAATCGCTTAGAAACAAAGTGTGCTAGTGATTAACCAACCATTTAAGACCCATAAACACAATTTATCACTTAAAATCCTAGGTTAGTCATTCTTGGGTTCTTATGACCCGATCTTACCCAAAAACCCTAAATCACCAACAAATGGGTTTTATGTTCACCATTGACCCAAACCCTAACCCTCAAACAAATCAAAGTAAAGAATATCAAGATTTGGACATACCACCACAATCAAAACGTAGCTAGTAACTATATGAACAACTTTATTACTCGCGCTTTGGCCCGAATCAAGCTTCTTCCTCCTTGATTTGAGCTCTCTCACTCCAAAATGGGTTTCTCTCTCTAAGAATGGATGAGAGTGTTTGAGTGGGTGAAAGATGAGGTGAAAAGTGAGATCTAGATCTGATCAAAAGGCTTATATACAATCATATGTGAAAAGACCAAAGTGCCCTTCATATTTTTACAATTTAATTAAAAGACCCATTCTTTTCCCCGTCCAGGAGCGGCGCTCCTGAACCTAGAAACGACGCTCCTAGTGTCTTTTCTTGATATTTTTGGGTCGTTACAAGTCTCCCCCACTTGAATCGGAGCGCGTCCTCGCGATCAAATCCGCATGACAAGCAGGAAGATACACTAAAACAAACTCTTCGGATTCCTATGTAAACTCGGAACCCTTTGAAATGTTCCGTTCATATTGATTATAAAAGTTTCATATTAATTGATTTCGTTGCGAGGTTTTGACCTCTATATGAGACGTTTTTCAAAGACTGCATTCATTTTTAAAACAACCATAACCTTTATTTTATCTATAAAGGTTTAAAAAGCATTACGTAGATTATCAAATAATGATAATCTAGAATATACCGTTTACACACGACCATTACATAATGGTTTACAATAAGAATATATTACATCAAAAATAAGTTTCTTGAATGCAGTTTTTACATAATATCATACAAGCATGGACTCCAAATCTTGTCCTTATTTTAGTATGCAACAGCGGAAGCTCTTAATAATCACCTGAGAATAAACATGCTTAAAACGTCAACAAAAATGTTGGTGAGTTATAGGTTTAACCTATATATTATCAAATCATAATAATAGACCACAAGATTTCATATTTCAATACACATCCCATACATAGAGATAAAAAATCATTAATATAGTTTGAACACCTGGTAACCGACATTAACAAGATGTATATAAGAATATCCCCTATCATTCCGGGACATCCATCGGACATGATAAAACAACATCAAAGTACTAAAGCATCCGCTACAACGGATGAGGTTTGTTAGGCCCAATAGATCTATCTTTAGGATTCGCGTCAATTAGTAGACTGGTTTACTAATTCTTAGGTTACCAAGTAAAAAGGGGCATATTCGGCTTCGATCATTCATCCATATAATGTAGTTTCGATTACTTGTGTCTATTTCGTAAAACATTTATAAAAATTGCGCATGTATTCTCAGCCCAAAAATATAAAGGGTAAAAAGGCAAATGAAACTCACTTTCACAGATTTTTACTTCGTCGGGAAGTAAGACTTGGCCACTGGTTGATTCACGAACCTATAAAAAACATGTACATATATATATCAAAGTATGTTCAAAATATATTTACAACATTTTTAATACATTTTAATGTTTTAAGTTTATTAAGTCAGCTGTCCTCGTTAGTAACCTACAACTAGTTGTCCAGAGTTAGATGTACAGAAATAAATTGATATATGTTATCTTGAATCAAACCACGACCCAGTGTATACACGTCTCAGGCTAGATCACAACTCAAAGTATATATATTTTTGGAATCAACCTCAACCCTGTATAGCTAACTCCAACATTACTGCATATAGAGTGTCTATGGTTGTTTCAAATAATATATATAGATGGGTCGATATGATATGTCAAAACATTTGCATACGTGTCTATGGTATCCTAAGATTACATAATATATTAGAATACATGTATAATACAATATAAGTTAGCTAGGATATGATTAATATAGATTTGTTACCAATTTTCACGTAGCTACAACAAGAAAAATTATCCAATCTTGTTTTACCCATAACTTCTTCGTTTTAAATCCGTTTTGAGTTAATCAAATTGCTATGGTTTTATATTGAACTATATTTTATGAATCTAAACATAAAAAGTATAGGTTTATAGTCAGAAATATAAGTTACAAGTCATTTTTGTAAGAGGTAGTCATTTCAGTCGAAAGAACGACGTCTTGATGACCATTTTGAAAAACATACTTCCACTTTGAGTTTAACCATGATTTTTGGATATAGTTTCATGTTCATAAGAAAAATCATTTTTCCAGAAGAAAAACTTTTAAATCAAATTTTATCATAGTTTTTAATTATCAAACCCAAAACAGCCCGCGATGTTACTACGACGGCGTATGTCCGGTTTTACGGTGTTTTTCGTGTTTCCAGGTTTTAAATAATTAAGTTAGCATATCATATAGATATAGAACATGTGTTTAGTTGATTTTAAAAGTCAAGTTAGAAGAATTAACTTTTGTTTGCGAACAAGTTTGGAATTAACTAAACTATGTTCTAGTGATTTAAAGTTTAAACCTTCGGATAAGGTAGTTTTATATATATGAATCGAATGATGTTATGAACATCATTACTACCTCAGGTTTTGTGGATAAACCTACTGGAAATGAGAAAAATAGATCTAGCTTCAAAGGATCCTTGGATGGCTTGAAAGTTCTTGAAGCAGAATCATGACACGAAAACAAGTTCAAGTAAGATTTCCACTCGAAATAAGATTGTTATAGTTATAGAAATTGAATCAAAGTTTGAATATGAGTATTACCTTGTATTAGAAAGATATCTTACTGTAAATAAGAAAGATTTCTTGCGGTTGGATGATCACTTTACAAGATTGGAAGTAAGCTAGCAAAATTGGAAGTATTCTTGATTTTATGAAACTAGAACTTATAGAATTTATGAAGAACACTTAGAACTTGAAGATAGAACTTGAGAGAGATCAATTAGATGGAGAAAATTGAAGAATGAAAGTGTTTGTAGGTTTTTTTGGTCGTTGGTATATGGATTAGATATAAAGGATGTGTAATTTTGTTTACATGTAAATAAGTCATGAATGATTACTAATATTTTTGTAATTTTATGAGATATTTCATGCTAGTTGCCAAATGATGGTTCCCACATGTGTTAGGTGACTCACATGGGCTACTAAGATCTGATCATTGGAGTGTATATACCAATAGTACATACATCTAAAAGTTGTGTATTGTACGAGTACGAATACGGGTGCATACGAGTAGAATTGTTGATGAAACTGAACGAGGATTTAATTGTAAGCATTTTTGTTAAGTAGAAGTGTTTTGATAAGTGTCTTGAAGTCTTTCAAAAGTGTATGAATACATATTAAAACACTACATGTATGTACATTTTAACTGAGTCGTTAAGTCATCGTTAGTCGTTACATGTAAATGTTGTTTTGAAACCTTTAGGTTAACGATCTTGTTAAATGTTGTTAACCTATTGTTTATTATATCTAAAGAGATGTTAAATTATTACATTATCATGATATTATGATATATTAATATATCTTAGTATGATATATATATATATATATATATATATATATATACAGTTAAATGTTGTTACAACGATAATCGTTACATATATGTCTCGTTTCGAAATCATTAAGTTAGTAGTCTTGTTTTTACATATGTAGTTCATTGTTAATACACTTAATGACATGTTTACTTATCATTTATCATGATTAAACATTGTGTATCAATATCTTAATATGATTCATATGTATTTAGTAAGACGTTGTTATAACGATAATCGTTATATATATCGTTTCGAGTTTCTTAATTCAATAAACTCAATTTTATGTATATAACTTATTGTTAAAATACCTAATGAGATACTTACTTATCATAATATCATTTTAACTATAAATATAATCATATATATGTCATCATATAGTTTTTACAAGTTTTAACGTTCGTGAATCACCGGTCAACTTGGGTGGTCAATTGTCTATATGAAACCTATTTCAATTAATCAAGTCTTAACAAGTTTGATTGATTAACATGTTGGAAACACATAATCATGTAAATAAAAATTTCATTTAATATATATAAACATGGAAAAGTTCGGGTCACTACAGTACCTACCCGTTAAATAAATTTCGTCCCGAAATTTTAAGCAGTTGGAGGTGTTGACGAATCTTCTGAAAATAGGTACGGGTATTTCAGCTTCATTTGATCTTCATGCTCCCAGGTGAACTCGGGTCCCCTACGAGCATTCCATCGAACCTTGACGATCGGTATCTTATTTTGCTTGAGCCTTTTAACCTCACTATCCATTATCTCGACGGGTTCTTCAATGAATTGTAGTTTTTCATTGATTTTAATTTCATCTAAAGGAATAGTGAGATCTTTTTTAGCGAAGCACTTCTTCAGATTCGAGACGTGGAAAGTGTTATGTACAGCCGCGAGTTGTTGAGGTGTGATGACCCGGAAATTTCTGACCAAATTTAAACTTAATCTTTAACGTTTCCGACACGATAAGCAAAGTCTATGAAGTTGAATCTCAAAATTTTGAATTATTCAATTACCCTTCGATTGTTCTCAACGATTCGCGAACAATTATATGTAAATAGGTACATATAATATAACTTGAAAACATAACAAAATGTTAAGTAAATGATACTGTGCATTAAACTTATTGGTTTGATTATCTGATTGATATATTCAACTACGGAATTAAAAGATTATGCCAAACGATTGAATTAAAAGATATTTAATGAGTCCCTTAAGGATTATGATAATATTACGGGTCTCTGTTGTGAGGTCCACGTTGATTTGGGAAATCATTCATTCATAACGGTATTCGGAATAAATGGTAAAGTGTTTGATTAAATAACGTAAATTTGGACACATACAATAATAAGGAATATTAACTGTTGGAATTAGATATATGAATAACTTGCGATATGTATTTTAAAACGTGTTTATTAATATTGAAAATATATATTTAACAATACGATAAAATATAATATTAACTTGGTCATAAAAACGAATTGTTATTATATATATATATATATATATATATATATATATATATATATATATATATATATATATATATTAACAAATAGCGAGACGATGATTTATAGAAGTAAATGATCAAAATACTCGAAAGTTTAAGATATACTTTGAGTGGTATAGTTTAGGGATAATTTAAGGCTATATTTTGACAAAGGTACGTGACACGAAATGTAAAATACAAGTTTTCTCAGCGTACGAAAGGACATTTGAAAAATCGGAACCGGGACATAAGTTGTGTAACATCGCGCCTTTTTCCGTTTACTTTTCCGTTATACAATTTTAAACTCCGTTAAATGCTTATAACATCTCCCGTTAATACGCGTTTTAAATTATCTCGTTTAGGTAATTCACGCACCCGAACGAAAGTTGAGGGACTAAACTTGATAAGGGATCAACCCTTGACTAGGTCAAAGGGTCAAACCCCTTTCATCTATTCATTTTCATCCTCATCTTTTACTACTTCCAAATCCTCTCAACATTCAATCCTTAATTCATCACCTAAATTCGATTTTGGAGGCTAACATCAAAACAAATTACATATTTGGAATCCTCTCTTCATTCTCTACGTTTTGATACTAATTTCATCTCGGTTGGGTAACTTTCTAAAAACTCTAAATTTCATAATCTTAGTGTTCTTGACTTAAAAGTGTGTTAATTAGTGTCTATGGCTCATTGTGATGTCGTATATGTAATTTGTATGCTCGATCTTGTGATTTGACATAACTAGCATGAACTTGAAAAAGTGTTTGTTAAATCTTTGATTTTGGATGATGAAATGTGTTTAGATGTTAATGTTTGTATGTTCAAAGTGTTAGTTACTTCATTAGCTTCGTTTTGGTGTGTTGATTGACATCAAAACCTTACATTAACATGATTATTGGTTTTGAGATTTTGGTTAGGGTTTGATAGGCTTAATATGAACTTCTGATGCATCAAATGCTATGAAATGTTATTGATAAGTGTTTGGTTGCAATGTGTGTTTGATTACCTTCAAAACGGCATATCATATGTGTGAATTGGTTTCCCGAAACTTAAAATGCATTTGATGAACTTGAAACATTGATTTTGAACGTTTAACGATCATTCGGCGAGGTTTTTGTTGTATTAAATGATGAACTTGATTTAGGAAATGTATCTAGTTGTGTTCCTTGTCAAAAGAGCTTTCCGATGATATAAGATACATGTTTTGATTGTTTGCGGATCATAAACTAGGATTGATTGAAGTTTGGTTCGTGCACTTGTGTTTTCTGCAAACAGGGTCTGAGTACCAATTGGGACACCGTCCCAAACCTTGGACACCGTCCAAAACTTAATTCTGGACACCGTCCCAAACCTTGGACACCGTCCAAAACTTAATTCTGGACGCCGTCCAGATACACTATCAGATTCTGTTTTGTTTGGTCGTCTCACGAAAAATGTTTGCTATGCTACGCACCTCCGATTGACATGAAACTTGACCAACATGCTCATATATGATTATAAAACTTAGAAAAATTGTCGGGTACCCGACCTGACCCCGTTGACTTTGACTTTGACCAAGTTTGACTTTTAGTCAAACTTAACCAAACGTTTATGCAATCGTTTTAACATGCCTTTATACTTGATTCTTGTATGAAACTTGACAACGTGATTCACATGCTATACTATTTAAGTCGTATTGAGCCATAGGACTAATTGAACATCTTTGACCAATCGTGACTATCGTTATTGATACAACCTATTTGTTTAGGTCAAGACTAGCATTGTTCTTTGCACACGTTACTTGTCGAAGTACTTATTTGCCCTTGCACTCAAGGTGAGATCATAGTCCCACTTTTACTCTTTTGCACTTACATTTGGGATGAGAAAACAATAACGTTTCTTTTTACTAAGTGAACACAAGTACAAGAAAACAAACATTCTACATACGAGTTTGAACAAAAATCCTCAATTCGATTATCATTAGTTACACTTGCCGGGTGTAAGCGAGAACTTATGTTATATGGCCATATGGGTTTGACAAACCCTCATTCAAACGGTTCGCTACCGTTTACGAATGAAATATATTTTCGAGAAACAGTGTATGTTCTAACACTATTGTGATGGGGTTCTATGGAAGGAATGTTAAGCATTGATAATTGGGTGCTCGTGAAACGAACTTTTGGAATGTATTACTATTATATCATTGTTGCAAATCTTGTGGTTCACTTGTACTTACTTACTCAAACCTATGATTTCACCAACGTTTTCGTTGACAGATTTCTATGTTTTTCTCAGGTCCTTGAACATTTGTGTGATACATGCTTCCGCTCATTACTTTTGATACTTGCTTGGATGTCGAGTAAACATGCATACGTGGAGCGTCTTTTGGCTACTTTCATTTGTGTCGCATATGTTTAAATTGTACTTTAAACTTTGTTATGTAACTAGTTGTCAAACTACCTTGTAAACCTTGAAACATCTTTACTTTTGAAATGAATGCGACATACTTTTGGTCAAACGTTGTTTTAAAGACTTATGACCACGTAACGGGACCTAAGTAGACGGCGCCATCAATGACGATTTTGTCGGGTCGCTACAGATGGTATCAGAGCGTTGGTTGTAGGGATTTAGAGTTCATTGGTGTCAATCCCGAGTCATAGGGTACATTGGTGAGTCTAGACTACAACTGGCATATAGACTTGAAGTAGGAATTACTTGACTACTTGTGCATTATACTCAAACGTTTCTACTCATATCTACTTTTATTTCATCTTAATCTCACGTTGTTTAATTTGATTGACGCGCCACCTTGACTTAGTGAAGTAATGTCGAATGCACATATGAATTAGGGTAATATAATTTCCGGGATTATATTACGGTGACTCATATGAACGTTCCAACATTATGACACAAAGAATTTAAGGCGAGTCAAGGAAAATTTTTCTCTCTATCCTATTTCCATATCATGATTAGTATTATTGAAAATACTAATCAACGGTATTCTCGTGTTTTGATGGAACAATGCCTCCTCGTCGTGTGCCACGCCATGAGACTCCCGAACAAGCTCTACAACGAATGATAGCCACCGCCGTGGAAGCGGCCATGGCCGATCACTCCTCCAACAATAACAACAAATACAACAACAACAATCAAGGGGCCGGTAACTCAAGCGAAGGGTGCTCCTACAAAGCCTTCATGGGGTGCAAACCTCACACTTTTGATGGAACCGGGGGACCGGTTGTACTCACTCGATGGTTCGAACAAACGGAAGCCATTTTTAGCATAAGCGGTTGTCGAGACCAAGATAAAGTCAAATATTTCACCCACACCTTTGCCGGTATCGCCCTCACGTGGTGGAACACCTATGTACAATCGGTGGATACCGATGAAGCTCACGCCCTCTCTTGGGCCGACTTGAGGGAAAAGATGATTGTCGAATATTTCCCTCGTGAAGAAACCCAAAGGCTCGAACAAGAGCTAAGAACTTTAAAGGCGGTCGGAAATGATCTCAAGGCTTATAATCAATGATTTTCCGAACTAGCCTTGATGTGCCCAAATCTTGTGAACCCCGAAGCTTTAAGGGTTGAACTTTACATGGATGGTCTTCCAAAGAGCATCAAACACGGAGTAATGTCATCCAAACCCACTAATCATCAAGAAGCTTTGAACATGGCCCGTAAATTGATAGAAATGGTGGACGAAATTGTAGTGCCGGCACCTAAAGCCGAGGATAAGTCGGGTAACAACAAAAGAAAGTGGGAAGCCCCCCAAACAAGTAACAACAACTTTGCTAAGAAGCCTTACACCTCCGACGGCAAGAAGGGTTATGCCAGGAACCTACCTCTTTGCAACAAATGCAACAAACATCACTTTGGTGAATGTGGCAAGTTAATTTGCCACCGGTGCCAAGGAGTTGGTCATAAGGCCAATGAGTGTAAAAATGTTGCCCCCATCGCTCGAAAGGGGCCCAATGCACCAAAAACGGACACTTGTTATGAATGTGGCCAAACGGGCCATTATAGAAATGCATGCCCGAAGAGGAAAGATAACCCCAATACGCGCAGCCGAGCTTTCAACTTCAACACCGAGGAAGCCCGAGATGACAATGAATTAGTCACGGGTACGTTTCTTCTCAACAAAACTTATGTTAGTTGTTTATTTGATTCGGGTGCCGATAAATGCTTTGTATCCAAGACTTTAATTCATTCTTTTAGCACTCCACCACTCCTACTAGATACCACTTATACCATTGAAGTGGCCAACGGGAAACTATTGAGTGCCGACACATATTACCGGGGGTGCACATTAAACATTTTGGGTAATGAGTTTGAAATTGACTTGATACCCATGGAACTAGGAAGCTTTGATGTAATAATCGGTATGAATTGGTTAGCCAAAATGAAATCTCACATCCTTTGTGATCTTAACACAATCCGAATTCCTATCGAGAATGGTGAACCTTTGATTGTTTATGGCGATAAGATTTGCACCGGACTCAACCTTGTTTCGTGCCTTAAAGTTAGAAAACTACTCCGTAAGGGTTGTTTTGCGATCCTTGCTCACATTAAGAAAGTCGAGTCTGATGAGAAGCACATCGATGATGTACCAATTGTTAGTGACTATTCCGATGTATTTCCCTACGAATTGCTGGGTCTTCCACCTCATCGACCAGTTGAATTCCAAATCGATCTTATTCCGGGAGCCGCACCCGTAGAACGTGCACCATATAGACTCGCTCCATCCGAAATGCAAGAATTACAAAGTCAAATCCAAGAACTACTTGATCGTGGTTTTATCCAACCTAGCCATTCACCATGGGGCGCTCCGATTTTGTTCGTTAAGAAGAAAGATGGATCCCTATGAATGTGCATGGATTATCGTGAACTAAACAAATTGACGGTTAAGAACCTATATCCTCTTCCTTGCATCGATGACCTCTTTGATCAATTACAAGGGTCTTGTGTATATTCGAAAATTGATCTCCGCTCGGGTTATCATCAATTAAGGGTTAAGGGAGAAGATGTCTCTAAAACCGCTTTCCGAACTCGTTATGGTAGTTATGAATTCCTTGTCATGCCATTTGGTCTCACTAATGCACCGGCGGTGTTCATGGATCTTATGAACCGCGTGTGCAAACCGTATCTCGATAAATTCGTTATTATGTTCATCGATGACATCTTGGTCTATTCTAAGAGCGAAGAAGAGCACGAACAACATCTCCGACTTGTGCTCGAACTTTTAAGACAAGAACGACTCTATGCCAAATTCTCCAAGTGTGAATTTTGGTTGAAGGAAGTTCAATTTCTTGGTCATGTTGTAAGTGACCAAGGTATTAAAGTCGATCCATCGAAAATCGAAGCCATTAGTAAATGGGAGACTCCTACAACACCTACTCACATTCGTCAATTCTTGGGTCTCGCCGGATACTACCGTAGATTCATCAAGGATTTCTCTTTGGTTGCTCGTCCTCTAACTGCATTAACTCACAAGGGAAAGAAATTCATTTGGGCGACCGAACAAGAATCCGCATTTCAAATCTTGAAAATAAAGCTAACCACCGCTCCTATCTTGTCACTTCCCGAAGGCAATGACAATTTTGTTGTGTATTGCGACGCCTCGAAACATGGTTTTGGGTGTGTGTTGATGCAATGAACGAAAGTCATCTCTTATGCTTCTCGACAACTCAAAATTCATGAACGAAACTACACGACACATGATCTCGAACTCGGAGCCGTTGTCTTTGCACTTAAAATGTGGAGGCACTATCTTTATGGAACCAAGAGTACTATCTTTACCGATCACAAAAGCCTCCAACACATCTTCGATCAAAAGCAACTAAACATGAGACAACGACGGTGGATTGAAACTTTGAACGATTACGATTGTGAGCTTCGTTACCATCCGGGAAAGGCAAATGTAGTAGCCGATGCCTTAAGTCGAAAGGAAAGAGCGGTGCCTCTTCGTGTCCGAGATTTAAACATCACCATTCACACCAACCTTAATAGCCAAATTAGGGTAGCCCAAGATGAGGCTCTCAAGGATGAAAATGTTTCACACGAGCTCTTGAACATTCTCGTCTCTCGATTCAAAGTTAGGGAGACCGGACTTCGATATTTCCCCGGAAGGATTTGGGTGCCTAGATATGGGGACCTACGAAGCCTTATTTTAGATGAAGCCCATAAGTCACGATACTCGATTCACCCCGGTGCCAATAAGATGTACCACGATCTTAAACAACAATATTGGTGGCCGAACATCAAAAGGGACGTAGCTACTTATGTTTCCAAGTGTTTGACCTGTTTCAAAGTCAAAGCCGAACACCAAAGACCGTTCGGAATACTTCAACAACCCGAGATCCCGCAATGGAAGTGGGAAAGGATAACGATGGATTTTGTCACCAAACTACCAAAAACGACTGGCGATTATGATACCATTTGGGTTATTGTTGACCGTCTCACCAAATCCGCACACTTTCTCGCCATGAAGGAGACCGACAAAATGGAGAAACTTGCACAACTTTACATCAAGGAAATCGTAGCCCGACACGGTGTACCTTTATCGATCATCTCTGACCGAGATGGCCATTTTGTTTCTAGGTTTTGGCGTACCTTGCAAGAAGCATTGGGAACGCGTTTAGACATGAGCACCGCATATCATCCCCAAATCGATGGGCAAAGCGAACGCACCATTCAAACCTTGGAGGACATGTTATGAGCTTGCGTGGTTGATTTTGGAAAAGCTTGGGACAAGCACTTACCTCTCGCCGAGTTCTCTTACAACAATAGTTATCACGCGAGTATTAAAGCCGCACCTTTTGAAGCGCTATATGGCCGAAAATGTCGTTCACCTCTTTGTTGGGCCGAGGTAGGCGACGTGCAAATCACCGGACCCGAACTCATTCACGAAACCACCGAGAAGATCGTACAAATCCGAGTTAGGCTTCAGACGGCCCGGAGTCGTAAAAAGAGCTATACCGACAAACGACGCAACGACCTCGAATTTCAAGTCGGCGACCGAGTAATGTTAAAAGTCGCACCTTGGAAAGGTGTAATTCGTTTTGGAAAACTTGGGAAATTAAATCCGCGGTATATTGGTCCTTTCGAAATCTTGGAGCGTATTGGAACCGTTGCTTATCGTTTAGTTCTTCCGCCTCAATTAAACTCCGTTCATCCTACTTTCCATGTATCTAACTTGAAAAAGTGCCTTGCCGAACCCGATATCATCATTCCTCTCGAGGAACTTACTATTGATGACAAACTTCATTTTGTGGAGGAACCGGTTGAAATTGTGGACACCTCCGTCAAGACATTGAAACAAAGCCGAATTCTGATTGTTAAAGTCCGTTGGAACGCCAAAAGGGGACCCGAGTTTACATGGGAAAGGCAAGATCAAATGCAAAAGAAATACCCTCACTTATTCCCGATTCCGGAAACGCAAGATTTCGAGGAAGAAACAACGACTACTACGCCTACTTAAATTTCGGGACGAAATTTCTTTTAAGCAGTAGGTAATGTAACATCCCGCCTTTTTCTGTTTACTTTTCTGTTATACTATTTTAAACTCCGTTATATGCTTATAACATCTCCCGTTAATACGCATTTTAAATTATCTCGTTTAGGTAATTCACGCACCTGAACGAAAGTTGAGGGACTAAACTTTACAAGGGATCAACCCTTGACTAGGTCAAAGGGTCAAACCCCTTTCATCCATTCATTTTCATCCTCATCTTTTACTACTTCCAAATCCTCTCAACATTCAATCCTTAATTCATCATCTAAATCCGATTTTGGAGGCTAACATCAAAACAAATTACATATTTGGAATCCTCTCTTCATTCTTTACGTTTTGATACTAATTTCATCTCGATTGGGTAACTTTCTAAAAACTCTAAATTTCATAATCTTAGTGTTCTTGACTTAAAAGTGTGTTAATTAGTGTCTATGGCTCATTGTGATGTCGTATATGTAATTTGTATGCTCGATCTTGTGATTTGACATGACTAGCATGAACTTGAAAAAGTGTTTGTTAAATCTTTGATTTTGGATGATGAAATGTGTTTATATGTTAATGTTTGTATGTTCAAAGTGTTAGTTACTTCATTAGCTTCGTTTTGGTGTGTTGATTGACATGAAAACCTTACATTAACATGATTATTGGTTTTGAGATTTTGGTTAGGGTTTGATAGGCTTAATATGAACTTCTGATGCATCAAATGCTATGAAATGTTGTTGATAAGTGTTTAGTTGCAATGTGTGTTTGATTACCTTCAAAACGGCATATCATATGTGTGAATTGGTTTCCCGAAACTTAAAATGCATTTGATGAACTTGAAACATTGATTTTGAACGTTTAACGATCATTCGACGAGGTTTTTTTTGTCTTAAATGATAAAATTGATTTAGGAAATGTATCTAGTTGTGTTCCTTGTCAAAAGAGCTTTCCGATGATATAAGATACATGTTTTGATTGTTTGCGGATCATAAACTAGGATTGATTGAAGTTTGGTTCGTGCACTTGTGTTTTCTGCAAACAGGGTCTGAGTACCAATTGGGACACCGTCCCAAACTTTGGACACCGTCCAAAACTTAATTTTGGACACCGTCCCAAACCTTGGACACTGTCCAAAACTTAATTCTGGACGCCGTCCAGCCATTTTGGACGCCGTCCAGATACACTATCAGATTCTGTTTTGCTTGGTCGTCTCACGAAAAATGTTTGCTATGCTACGCACCTCCGATTGACATGAAACTTGACCAACATGCTCATATATGATTATAAAACTTAGAAAAATTGTCGGGTACCCGACCTGACCCCGTTGACTTTGACTTTTACTTTGACCAAGTTTGACTTTTAGTTAAACTTAACCAAACGTTTATGCAATCATTTTAACATGCCTTTATACTTGATTCTTGTATGAAACTTGACAACGTGATTCACATGCTATACTATTTGAGTCGTATTGAGCCATAGGACTAATTGAACATCTTTGACCAATCGTGACTATCGTTATTGATACAACCTATTTGTTTAGGTCAAGACTATCATTGTTCTTTGCACACGTTACTTGTCGAAGTACTTATTTGCCCTTGCGCTCAAGGTGAGATCATAGTCCCACTTTTACTCTTTTGCACTTACATTTGGGATGAGAAAACAATAACATTTCTTTTTACTAAGTGAACACAAGTACAAGAAAACAAACATTCTACATACGAGTTTGAACAAAAATCCTCAATTCGATTATCATTAGTTACACTTGCCGGGTGTAAGCGAGAACTTATGTTATATGGCCATATGGGTTTGACAAACCCTCATTCAAACGGTTCGCTTACATTTACGAATGAAATATATTTTCGAGAAACAGTGTATGTTCTAACACTATTGTGATGGGGTTCTATGGAAGGAATGTTAAGCATTGATAATTGGGTGCTCGTGAAACAAACTTTTGGAATGTATTACTATTATATCATTGTTGCAAATCTTGTGGTTCACTTGTACTTACTTACTCAAACCTATGATTTCACCAACGTTTTCGTTGACAGATTTCTATGTTTTTCTCAGGTCCTTGAACATTTGTGTGATACATGCTTCCGCTCATTACTTTTGATACTTGCTTGGATGTCGAGTAAACATGCATACGTGGAGCATCTTTTGGCTACTTTCATTTGTGTCGCATGTGTTTAAATTGTACTTTAAACTTTGTTATGTAACTAGTTGTCAAACTACCTTGTAAACCTTGAAACATCTTTACTTTTGAAATGAATGCGACATACTTTTGGTCAAACGTTGTTTTAAAGACTTATGACCACGTAACGGGACCTAAGTAGACGGCGCCGTCAATGACAATTTTTTCGGGTCGCTACAAGTTGAGTGATGACGTACGACTTATCGGAACAAAAATTACAAGTCAACTATGCATGTGAATTTAATATAATATATAATTAATTATATAAATTAAATATATTATATATATTATATAAAATTATGTCAAAAAACAAAAAGTTAAAAGTTTGTGAGCTGGATCAGAGGGCCATGTGATCGCATGGCCTTGATGCCCAAAAACCATGCGATCGCATGGGGTTGGAAATCAGGCCACATCTATAAATTGCAGTCGAGTTCTGTTTCATTTACACACACATATCATATATTACTCCGTATTTATTTTATTTAATTATTATTATTATTATTATTATTATTATTATTATTATTATTATTATTATTATTATTATTATTATTATTATTATTATTATTATTAAGATTAATATTATTATTAATCTTATTAATTATTAGTATTATTAATTAGTAATTAGTAATATACATAAAATACTACGATGAGGTTATGAGCGTGTCACTTTCAAAATGGTTTTCAAGCGGGATAGAGCTAAGGAAATTATGGGTTATTGCCAAGGAGGTTATGGGTAATGTTCGGGGGTATATTTGTAAATCAAACCTAGTGTTTATCATCTCCGTTGCGTCTACGTACTTTCCTACAATATTGAATCTCAATATTGATACGTAAGCACTCATATTTTATCTTTTATATATTAATTGTGTATCCATGTCTAATGCTCGAGTATATATATATTTATACATGCTTGTATGCTAAATTTCGTCGTTAAACAGTTTATGATGAATCACGAATTAAATACATATATTACTGGTAAAAGGTATATGATATGCATGTTTTTGGAAAGCTGGCGAAAAATCAATGACTTTTCATTTAGATATCGAATAGTTTCGATGAACGGATTAAAAGATATGATCAACTGAATTATGATTGACGTTAATTGAAATTGCTTTTGAATCTACAATTAAGATTTAAACAACTTGTTTACGAGATTGATAAAATGGATTTTTGAATATTACCAACCGAGTAAATAACTCCTTATATAAGGTATGTCTCGTTTTGTTGAACTATTGTCAAAATTGACTTTTTGAAACGACTTTGGATAACTTTTGTATGTTAATCTCGAGCATTAGGATTGTGATACACTATGACCAGACCTAGCTTGATAGACATTTATTGACCAACATATGTGAAATGTCCCGTTCTTATTGATTAAAAACGTTCCATATTAATTGATTTCGTTGCGAGGTTTTGACCTCTATATGAGACGTTTTTCAAAGACTGCATTCATTTTAAAACAAACCATAACCTTTATTTCATCAATAAAGGTTTAAAAAGCTTTACATAGATTATCAAATAATGATAATCTAAATTATCCTGTTTACACACGACCATTACATAATGGTTTACAATACAAATATGTTACAACAAAATAAGTTTCTTGAATGCAGTTTTTACACAATATCATACAAGCACGGACTCCAAATCTCGTCCTTATTTAAGTATGCGACAGCGGAAGCTCTTAATAATCACCTGAGAATAAACATGCTTAAAACGTCCACAAAAATGTTGGTGAGTTATAGGTTTAACCTATATATATCAAATCATAATAATAGACCACAAGATTTCATATTTCAATACACATCCCATACATAGAGATAAAAATCATTCATATGGTGAACACCTGGTAACCGACATTAACAAGATGCATATATAAGAATATCCCCATCATTCCGGGACACCCTTCGGATATGATATAAATTTCGAAGTACTAAAGCATCCGGTACTTTGGATGGGGTTTGTTAGGCCCAATAGATCTATCTTTAGGATTCGCGTCAATTAGGGTGTCTGTTCCCTAATTCTTAGATTACCAGACTTAATAAAAAGGGGCATATTCGATTTCGATAATTCAACCATAGAATGTAGTTTCACGTACTTGTGTCTATTTTGTAAATCATTTATAAAACCTGCATGTATTCTC
Source organism: Rutidosis leptorrhynchoides (assembly GCF_046630445.1). Lineage (NCBI taxonomy): Eukaryota > Viridiplantae > Streptophyta > Magnoliopsida > Asterales > Asteraceae > Rutidosis > Rutidosis leptorrhynchoides. Next base: position 45,999,623 of record NC_092334.1, on the reverse strand, counting down.
ATCCCAAAAATATTAGATTTTAAAAGTGAGACTATAACTCACTTTCACAGATTTTTACTTCGTCGGGAAGTAAGACTTGGCCACTGGTTGATTCACGAACCTATAACAATATATACATATATATCAAAGTATGTTCAAAATATATATACAACACTTTTAATATATTTTGGTGTTTTAAGTTTATTAAGTCAGCTGTCCTCGTTAGTAACCTACAACTAGTTGTCCACAGTTAGATGTATAGAAATAAATCGATAAATATTATCTTGAATCAATCCACGACCCAGTGTATACGTATCTCAGTATTGATCACAACTCAAACTATATATATTTTGGAATCAACCTCAACCCTGTATAGCTAACTCCAACATTCACATATAGAGTGTCTATGGTTGTTCCGAAATATATATAGATGTGTCGACATGATAGGTCGAAACATTGTATACGTGTCTATGGTATCTCAAGATTACATAATATACAATACAAGTTGATTAAGTTATGGTTGGAATAGATTTGTTACCAATTTTCACGTAGCTAAAATGAGAAAAATTATCCAATCTTGTTTTACCCATAACTTCTTCATTTTAAATCCGTTTTGAGTGAATCAAATTGCTATGGTTTCATATTGAACTCTATTTTATGAATCTAAACAGAAAAAGTATAGGTTTATAGTCGGAAAAATAAGTTACAAGTCGTTTTTGTAAAGGTAGTCATTTCAGTCGAAAGAACGACGTCTAGATGACCATTTTAGAAAACATACTTCCACTTTGAGTTTAACCATAATTTTTGGATATAGTTTCATGTTCATAATAAAAATCATTTTCCCAAAATAACAACTTTTAAATCAAAGTTTATCATAGTTTTTAATTAACTAACCCAAAACAGCCCGCGGTGTTACTACGACGACGTAAATCCGGTTTTACGGTGTTTTTCGTGTTTCCAGGTTTTAAATCATTAAGTTAGCATATCATATAGATATAGAACATGTGTTTAGTTGATTTTAAAAGTCAAGTTAGAAGGATTAACTTTTATTTGCGAACAAGTTTAGAATTAACTAAACTATGTTCTAGTGATTACAAGTTTAAACCTTCGAATAAGATAGCTTTATATGTATGAATCGAATGATGTTATGAACATCATTACTACCTTAAGTTCCTTGGATAAACCTACTGGAAAAGAGAAAAGTGGATCTAGCTTCAATGGATCCTTGGATAGCTCGAAGTTCTTGAAGCAGAATCATGACACGAAAACAAGTTCAAGTAAGATCATCACTTGAAATAAGATTGTTATAGTTATAGAAATTGAACCAAAGTTTGAATATGATTATTACCTTGTATTAGAATGATAACCTACTGTAAGCAACAAAGATTTCTTGAGGTTGGATGATCACCTTACAAGATTGGAAGTGAGTTAGCAAACTTGAAAGTATTCTTGATTTTATGAAACTAGAACTTTTGGAATTTATGAAGAACACTTAGAACTTGAAGATAGAACTTGAGAGAGATTAATTAGATGAAGAAAATTGAAGAATGAAAGTGTTTGTAGGTGTTTTTAGTCGTTGGTGTATGGATTAGATATAAAGGATATGTAATTTTGTTTTCATGTAAATAAGTCATGAATGATTACTCATATTTTTGTAATTTTATGAGATATTTCATGCTAGTTTCCAAATGATGGTTCCCACATGTGTTAGGTGACTCACATGGGCTGCTAAGAGCTGATCATTGGAGTGTATATACCAATAGTACATACATCTAAAAGATGTATATTGTACGAGTACAAATACGGGTGCATACGAGTAGAATTGTTGATGAAACTGAACGAGGATGTAATTGTAAGCATTTTTGTTAAGTAGAAGTATTTTGATAAGTGTATTGAAGTCTTCCAAAAGTGTATAAATACATATTAAAACACTACATGTATATACATTTTAACTGAGTCGTTAAGTCATCGTTAGTCGTTACATGTAAGTGTTGTTTTGAAACCTTTAGGTTAACGATCTTGTTAAATGTTGTTAACCCAATGTTTATAATATCAAATGAGATTTTAAATTATTATATTATCATGATATTATCATGTATGAATATCTCTTAATATGATATATACACATTAAATGTCTTTACAACGATAATCGTTACATATATGTCTCGTTTAAAAATTATTAAGTTAGTAGTCTTGTTTTTACATATGTAGTTCATTGTTAATATACTTAATGATATGTTTACTTATCATAGTATCATGTTAACTATATATATATATCCATATATATGTCATCATATAGTTTTTACAAGTTTTAACGTTCGTGAATCACCGGTCAACTTGGGTGGTCAATTGTCTATATGAAACATATTTCAATTAATCAAGTCTTAACAAGTTTGATTGCTTAACATGTTGGAAACATTTAATCATGTAAATATCAATCTCAATTAATATATATAAACATGGAAAAGTTCGGGTCACTACAATATGTTCTCTAGGTTGAGATCTACGGTTATTTGGTAATCCGAGTTTCAATCACATTTTGGTGAACGACTTTATATGCTGCTAAGGTGAGTTTCATATGATCCCTTTTTAATTGATTTTGCAATACATTTTTGGGCTGAGAATATATGCACTTTATTTTAAACGCAATGGATACAAATACAAACTAAATTCTACGCTGAGTTTAAACCAAAAATCCCTTAGCTTTGGTAACTAGTAACTGCCAGTACATAGGATATGGACTGGTGGGCGCGAATAACAGTATATGGATCCATAGGGCTTGACATCCCCGTTCGATCTAGAGCGCTAGCCTTTTAACGGGCGTGTGTTATTTGAGTTTAGGACACGTTGGTTTGTGTATATTAAAACGAATGGGGTATTTATCATTATAACGTTAAAGCTTAGTTATCAGGGTGCTCTGTTATGTAGAATCTATTGATAAACATTTCTGGATGAAACAACTGAAATCTTGTGATCCACTTTTATATACAGACTATACGAAACATTAAAACTATGAACTCACCAACCTTTGTGTTGACACTTTTTAGCATGTTTTATTCTCAGGTTCCCTAGAAGCCTTCCGCTATTTGCTTATATATTAGACAAGCTATGTGCATGGAGTCTTACATGACATATTTTTAAGGAAACGTTGCATTCACCAAATCATCACCATGTATCTTATTTTGACGGCGTTGTCAACGAAAGTACTATTGTAAACTTTTATTTACGGTGATTGTCTATATGTAGAAATCATCAGATGTCGAAAACCTCTGATTTAAATATTCAATTATGGTGTGCAATTTCAAAAGAATGCAATGTTTATAAAACGTATCATGTGACGACCCGAAAATTTCCGACCAAATTTAAACTTAATCTTAATATGATTTCGACATGATAAGCAAAGTCTGTAAGGTTGAGTCTCAAAAAGTTTGAACTGTTTCATATATTCAATTGACCTTCGACTGCTCTCGACGATTCACGAACAATTAATTGTAAATAGATATGTGTAGGTATATATATATATAAGAATTCGAAATATAATTTGATGTATTATATGTTACTAAAATTTAGTTATGTAAAGTAAAAAAAAAAATGATATTATAATAATTATTATTTAAAATATATCTCTATATATAAATAAAGTATATTAAAAATAAATATTAAATGATGGTAATACTCGTTTTATGTTTCGATTGATATTAAGCAAGTTAAATTCAAACTTATGTAATTTTAAAATAAACGGTGATACGAAAATGAGTTCTATAAATTTTAGGCTTATTAAAAATGTATTTAGGGATTATTTGTTAAGTTTTAACACTTTTTATATTTCACCCATAAATGAGAGGGACAGTTGATGTAATTTTTATTTAATAAATTAAGGATCGAATTTTATATCATAATGACCAAAATAAATAAATATAGTTAATCTAAAAAAATTTGGAATTTTTCTGAAGACTTTTATCTGTCACTGATTAATAACGGAGCACGATTTAGCATCCATATTTAAAACGTCAAAAGTAAATGTCTAGAAGGTGGCGGCTAATTTATTCCTAAACTATTCCTTCTTTGAAATTCATAGAGTATTATATATATATATATATATATATATATATATATATATATATATATATATATATATATATATATATATATATATATATATATATATATATATAATATATATATACACACGTGAATATACATATGGCAGGAGAATAATTGATCAATCATCTAGCTTGTACATTGTTCCTCTCCTTCAATCATGTAGTGACCCGAACTTTTCCATGTTTATATATATTAATTGAGATTGATATTTACATGATTAAATGTTTCCAACATGTTAAGCAATCAAACTTGTTAAGACTTGATTAATTGAAATATGTTTCATATAGACAATTGACCACCCAAGTTGACCGGTGATTCACGAACGTTAAAACTTGTAAAAACTATATGATGACATATATATGGATATATATATAGTTAACATGATACTATTATAAGTAAACATATCATTAAGTATATTAACAATGAACTACATATGTAAAAATAAGGCTACTAACTTAATGATTTTTAAACGAGACATATATGTAACGATTATCGTTGTAAAGACATTTAATATATATATATATATATCATATTAAGAGATATTCATACATGATAATATCATGATAATATAATAATTTAAAATCTCATTTGATATTATAAACGTTGGGTTAACAACATTTAACAAGATCGTTAACCTAAAGGTTTCAAAACAACACTTACATGTAACGACTAACGATGACTTAACGACTCAGTTAAAATGTATATACATGTAGTGTTTTAATATGTATTTATACACTTTTGAAAGACTTAAATACACTTATCAAAATACTTCTACTTAACAAAAATGCTTACAATAACATCCTCGTTCAGTTTCATCAACAATTCTACTCGTATGCACCCGTATTCGTACTCGTACAATACACAGCTTTTAGATGTATGTACTATTGGTATATACACTCCAATGATCAGCTCTTAGCAGCCCATGTGAGTCACCTAACACATGTGGGAACCATCATTTGGCAACTAGCATGAAATATCTCATAAAATTACAAAAATATGAGTAATCATTCATGACTTATTTACATGAAAACAAAATTACATATCCTTTATATCTAATCCATACACCAACGACCAAAAACACCTACAAACACTTTCATTCTTCAATTTTCTTCATCTAATTGATCTCTCTCAAGTTCTATCTTCAATTTCTAAGTGTTCTTCATAAATTCCAAAAGTTCTAGTTTCATAAAATCAAGAATACTTTCAAGTTTGCTAGCTCACTTCCAATCTTGTAAGGTGATCATCCAACCTCAAGAAATCTTTGTTTCTTACAGTAGGTTATCATTCTAATACAAGGTAATAATCATATTCAAACTTTGGTTCAATTTCTATAACTATAACAATCTTATTTCAAGTGATGATCTTACTTGAACTTGTTTTCGTGTCATGATTCTGCTTCAAGAACTTCGAGCCATCCAAGGATCCATTGAAGCTAGATCCATTTTTCTCTTTTCCAGTAGGTTTATCCAAGGAAATTAAGGTAGTAATGATGTTCATAACATCATTCGATTCATACATATAAAGCTATCTTATTCGAAGGTTTAAACTTGTAATCACTAGAACATAGTTTAGTTAATTCTAAACTTATTCGCAAACAAAAGTTAATCCTTCTAACTTGACTTTTAAAATCAACTAAACACATGTTCTATATCTATATGATATGCTAACTTAATGATTTAAAACCTGGAAACACGAAAAACACCGTAAAACCGGATTTACGCCGTCGTAGTAACACCGCGGGCTGTTTTGGGTTAGTTAATTAAAAACTATGATAAACTTTGATTTAAAAGTTGTTATTCTAAGAAAATGATTTTTATTATGAACATGAAACTATATCCAAAAATTATGGTTAAACTCAAAGTGGAAGTATGTTTTCTAAAATGGTCATCTAGACGTCGTTCTTTCGACTGAAATGACTACCTTTACAAAAACAACTTGTAACTTATTTTTCCGACTATAAACCTATACTTTTTCTGTTTAGATTCATAAAATAGAGTTCAATATGAAACCATAGCAATTTGATTCACTCAAAAAGGATTTAAAATGAAGAAGCTATGGGTAAAACAAGATTGGATAATTTTTCTCATTTTAGCTACGTGAAAATTGATAACAAATCTATTCCAACCATAACTTAATCAACTTGTATTGTATATTATGTAATCTTGAGATACCATAGACACGTATACAATGTTTCGACCTATCATGTCGACACATCTATATATATTTCGGAACAACCATAGACACTCTATATGTGAATGTTGGAGTTAGCTATACAGGGTTGAGGTTGATTCCAAAATATATATAGTTTGAGTTGTGATCAATACTGAGATACGTATACACTGGGTCGTGGATTGATTCAAGATAATATTTATCGATTTATTTCTGTACATCTAACTGTGGACAACTAGTTATAGGTTACTAACGAGGACAGGTGACTTAATAAACTTAAAACATCAAAATATATTAAAAGTGTTGTAAATATATTTTGAACATACTTTAATATATATGTATATATTGTTATAGGTCCGTGAATCAACAGTGGCCAAGTCTTACTTCCCGACGAAGTAAAAATCTGTGAAAGTGAGTTATAGTCCCACTTTTAAAATCTAATATTTTTGGGATGAGAATACATGCAGGTTTTATAAATGATTTACAAAATAGACACAAGTACGTGAAACTACATTCTATGGTTGAATTATCGAAATCGAATATGCCCCTTTTTATTAAGTCTGGTAATCTAAGAATTAGGGAACAAACACCCTAATTGACGCGAATCCTAAAGATAGATCTATTGGGCCTAACAAACCCCATCCAAAGTACCGGATGCTTTAGTACTTCGAAATTTATATCATATCCGAAGGGTGTCCCGGAATGATGGGGATATTCTTATATATGCATCTTGTTAATGTCGGTTACCAGGTGTTCACCATATGAATGATTTTTATCTCTATGTATGGGATGTGTATTGAAATATGAAATCTTGTGGTCTATTATTATGATTTGATATATATAGGTTAAACCTATAACTCACCAACATTTTTGTTGACGTTTAAAGCATGTTTATTCTCAGGTGAATATTAAGAGCTTCCGCTGTTGCATACTAAAATAAGGACAAGATTTGGAGTCCATGTTTGTATGATATTGTGTAAAAACTGCATTCAAGAAACTGATTTCGATGTAACATATTTGTATTGTAAACCATTATGTAATGGTCGTGTGTAAACAGGATATTTTAGATTATCATTATTTGATAATCTACGTAAAGCTTTTTAAACCTTTATTTATGAAATAAAGGTTATGGTTTGTTTTAAAAATGAATGCAGTCTTTGAAAAACGTCTCATATAGAGGTCAAAACCTCGCAACGAAATCAATTAATATGGAACGTTTTTAATCAATAAGAACGGGACATTTCAGTTGGTATCCGAGCGTTGGTCTTAGAGAACCAGAAAATTTGCATTAGTGTGTCTTATCGAGTTTGTTAGGATGCATTAGTGAGTCTGGACTTCGACCGTGTTTTCTTTAAAAATGATTGCTTAACATTTTTGTTGGAAACTATATATTTTTAACATATGAATATTATGTGATATATTAATCTCTTAACGTTTGATATTATGTGATAGATGTCTACCTCTAGAACAAGTCCCATTGATTCACCTAATAATAATGAAGAGTCAAATGTAAATTGGAATGATTCGTGGACTGATTCACAAGTTCCCGAAGAGGAACCGGAAGAAGAGTCGGAACCGGAAGAAGAATCGGAACCGGAAGAAGAATCGGAACCGGATGAAGAAATAGAACCGGTGGGGGAAATAATAAAATGGTTAAGTAAAAGAAAATCCTCAACCAACCGACCAAAGTTAATTATGGTCAATGGTGTTTCCGCCAAGGAAGCAAAATATTGGGAGGATTACCAATTCTCCGATGAATCGGATTCCGACGAGAATTCCGATGATGTTATAGAAATTACCCCAACTGAATTTAAAAAGGCAAAAGAAAATAATAAGGGAAAGGGCATAAAAATAGAGAAATCTAATTCCAACCCCGATGAACTTTATATGTATCGTCAACCCCCGAAGTCCTTAAGTTGTAACAATGACCCGGGAACCTCTAAACCACCAGGTTTTTCTAAACCAATGTGGACAACGACGGCTCGTATTAGGGGAACATCATATATCCCTAGAAACTTGGCAAAACGAACCAAAACCGAAGAAGAAGAAACGAGCGAGTCGGAATAAGATAGTTGTATTCGTGTGGTGTAATATATGTAATATAGTGTTCTTATGCTTTATGATATATGTAAAAATTGCTTGTATTAATAAGTATTTTTTTTATGAATCTAACTCTTGTCTATTTTACAGTTTAAAAACACAAAATGGATAGACAACCCAATATTTTAAGAGACCTACCCGGAGACATGATTGATGAAATCTTGTCTAGAGTCGGCCAGAATTCTTCGGCACAACTATTTAAGGCGAGATCAGTTTGTAAGACATTCGAAGAACGTTCCAAGAATGTCTTGGTTTATAAGAGACTTTCGTTTGAAAGATGGGGGATATCACATTGGGAAACCCATAAGTTACGATGTGCTTACTTTGACGCATATATTGCGGGGAACCCAAATGCTATTTTACGCAACGGGTTAAGAAATTATTTTGACTCAATATATCCGAATATTGGACTTCGTGATTTAGAAAAAGCGGCTAACATGCAACATAAAGAAGCATGTTATGCTTACGGATTAGTAATGTTCGCTTCTCACCAAAGTGAGAACAAGAACATCGGGCTACAACTATTAAACAAAACGTTTCCACAAGTGACGGAGTCGGTAATTGGGGTAAGAAATGAGGTTTTTAGATTATTACGGGACTGTTGGACATTACGTAACCCTCGTCCCTTTGATGACGTTACAACACGCTGTCTTATCAACGGCCATAACGGTTATGTTGCACAAGACCAAGGATGGGAAGTAGTCCTAGTAAAACCAGAATGCATGACTTGTTTCTGGACGTATGAATTACGTGTCTTTATTGCCTTTGCTGAACGACTTGTGTACTAGCTAGAATTGTCTTCACAACTATCATGTATCAAAGTTATTGTGTGCTATATTTCATGCTTTATGTAAAATAAGCGGTATTGTAAGTTTGTAAAATATTGTATAAAAGTTTGAACGCGAAATATTATTATAATCAGTTTTTCATATAGAATTGTAGTAGTTGAATTGTATATTAGCTACTAAGTATGAACTTAACGGGTAGGTACTACCCGAATTTAAACTTATAAAACGCTAATATGAAGAAAAAGCTTTTATAAATGAGTTCATATTAGGCTACGAAATACTATTAACTACTCTTAATATTCTGTATGATTAACTTGTTCCATTTAACTATTTTGAAGGAAATGGCACCGACTACTCGACACACCGTGAATATGAATGAAGAGGAATTCCGTACTTTTCTAGCTTCAAACATAGCCGCAGTACAGGCTGCGCTACATACCAACAATAACCTTGGATCTAGCAGTACAGGAAATCGTGTAGGATGCACCTACAAAGAATTCACTGCCTGCAAACCTTTGGAATTTGATGGAACCGAAGGACCGATCGGATTGAAACGGTGGACCGAGAAGGTCGAATCGGTGTTTGCCATAAGTAAGTGTACTGAAGAGGACAAAGTGAAGTACGCTACGCATACCTTCACAGGTTCTGCGTTAACATGGTGGAATACCTATCTAGAGCAAGTGGGACAAGACGATGCGTACGCACTACCGTGGTCAGCATTCAAGCACTTGATGAACGAGAAGTACCGTCCCAGAACCGAGGTCAATAAGCTCAAGACAGAACTTAGAGGGTTACGAACCCAAGGATTTGATATTACCACGTACGAAAGACGATTCACAGAATTGTGCCTATTGTGTCCGGGAGCATTCGAAGATGAGGAAGAGAAGATCGACGCGTTTGTGAAAGGATTACCGGAAAGAATCCAAGAAGATATAAGTTGACACGAGCCCGCCTCCATACAACAGGCATGTAGAATGGCTCACAAACTAGTGAACCAGATTGAAGAAAGAATTAAAGAACAGACTGCTGAAGAGGCCAATGTGAAGCAAGTCAAAAGAAAGTGGGAGGAAAACGGTGATAAGAATCACCAATACAACAACAACAGCAATTACAACAATAATCGCAACAATTATCCCAACAATCGCAACATCAATCGCAACTACAACAAACGGCCCAACAACAACAACAACAACAACAGCAACTACAACAATCATCCCAACAACAATAATAACCGTAACAACAACAACAATCAGAAGCAGCTATGCCAAAGGTGTGAAAAGAATCACTCGGGGTTCTGCACCAAATTTTGCAACAAGTGTAAAAGAAATGGTCATAGCGCGGTGAAGTGTGAGGTCTACGGACCAGGGGTTAATAGAACGAAAGGAACAAATGGTGTCGGAACGAGTACTGGCGGAGCAAGTAGTGTCGGAGCAAGTTATGCCAACGTAGTTTGTTATAAATGTGGAAAACCGGGCCACATTATTAGAAATTGCCCGAACCAGGAGAACACGAATGGACAAGGCCGCGGAAGAGTTTTCAATATTAATGCGGCAGAGGCACAGGAAGACCCGGAGCTTGTTACGGGTACGTTTCTTATTGACAATAAATCTGCTTACGTTTTATTTGATTCGGGTGCGGATAGAAGCTATATGAGTAGAGATTTTTGTGCTAAATTAAGTTGTCCATTGACGCCTTTGGATAGTAAATTTTTACTCGAATTAGCAAATGGTAAATTAATTTCAGCAGATAATATATGTCGGAATCGAGAAATTAAACTGGTTAGCGAAACATTTAAGATTGATTTGATACCAGTAGAGTTAGGGAGTTTTGATGTGATAATCGGTATGGACTGGTTGAAAGAAGTGAAAGCAGAGATCGTTTGTTACAAAAATGCAATTCGCATTATACGAGAAAAAGGAAAACCCTTAATGGTGTACGGAGAAAAGGGCAACACGAAGCTACATCTTATTAGTAGTTTGAAGGCACAAAAACTAATAAGAAAAGGTTGCTATGCTGTTCTAGCACACGTCGAGAAAGTACAAACTGAAGAAAAGAGCATCAATGATGTTCCCGTCGCAAAAGAATTTCCTGATGTATTTCCGAAAGAATTACCGGGATTACCCCCACATCGATCCGTTGAATTTCAAATAGATCTTGTACCAGGAGCTGCACCAATAGCTCGTGCTCCTTACAGACTCGCACCCAGCGAGATGAAAGAACTGCAAAGCCAATTACAAGAACTTTTAGAGCGTGGTTTCATTCGACCAAGCACCTCACCGTGGGGAGCTCCTGTTTTGTTTGTCAAGAAGAAAGATGGTACATTCAGGTTGTGTATCGACTACCGAGAGTTGAACAAACTTACCATCAAGAACCGCTACCCACTACCGAGAATCGACGACTTATTTGATCAACTACAAGGCTCGTCTGTTTATTCAAAGATTGACTTACGTTCCGGGTATCATCAAATGCGGGTGAAAGAAGATGATATTTCAAAGACTGCTTTCAGAACACGTTACGGTCATTACGAGTTTATGGTCATGCCGTTTGGTTTAACTAATGCACCAGCTGTGTTCATGGACCTTATGAACCGAGTGTGTGGACCATACCTTGACAAGTTTGTCATTGTTTTCATTGATGACATACTTATTTACTCAAAGAATGACCAAGAACACGGTGAACATTTGAGAAAGGTGTTAGAAGTATTGAGGAAGGAAGAATTGTACGCTAAGTTTTCAAAGTGTGCATTTTGGTTGGAAGAAGTTCAATTCCTCGGTCACATAGTGAACAAAGAAGGTATTAAGGTGGATCCGGCAAAGATAGAAACTGTTGAAAAGTGGGAAACCCCGAAAACTCCGAAACACATACGCCAGTTTTTAGGACTAGCTGGTTACTACAGAAGGTTCATCCAAGACTTTTCCAGAATAGCAAAACCCTTGACTGCATTAACGCATAAAGGGAAGAAATTTGAATGGAATGATGAACAAGAGAAAGCGTTTCAGTTATTGAAGAAAAAGCTAACTACGACACCTATATTGTCATTGCCTGAAGGGAATGATGATTTTGTGATTTATTGTGATGCATCAAAGCAAGGTCTCGGTTGTGTATTAATGCAACGAACGAAGGTGATTGCTTATGCGTCTAGACAATTGAAGATTCACGAACAAAATTATACGACGCATGATTTGGAATTAGGCGCGGTTGTTTTTGCATTAAAGACTTGGAGGCACTACTTATATGGGGTCAAAAGTATTATATATACCGACCACAAAAGTCTTCAACACATATTTAATCAGAAACAACTGAATATGAGGCAGCGTAGGTGGATTGAATTATTGAATGATTACGACTTTGAGATTCGTTACCACCCGGGGAAGGCAAATGTGGTAGCCGATGCCTTGAGCAGGAAGGACAGAGAACCCATTCGAGTAAAATCTATGAATATAATGATTCATAATAACATTACTACTCAAATAAAGGAGGCGCAACAAGGAGTTTTAAAAGAGGGAAATTTAAAGGATGAAATACCCAAAGGATCGGAGAAGCATCTTAATATTCGGGAAGACGGAACCCGGTATAGGGCTGAAAGGATTTGGGTACCAAAATTTGGAGATATGAGAGAAATGGTACTTAGAGAAGCTCATAAAACCAGATACTCAATACATCCTGGAACGGGGAAGATGTACAAGGATCTCAAGAAACATTTTTGGTGGCCGGGTATGAAAGCCGATGTTGCTAAATACGTAGGAGAATGTTTGACGTGTTCTAAGGTCAAAGCTGAGCATCAGAAACCATCAGGTCTACTTCAACAACCCGAAATCCCGGAATGGAAATGGGAAAACATTACCATGGATTTCATCACTAAATTGCCAAGGACTGCAAGTGGTTTTGATACTATTTGGGTAATAGTTGATCGTCTCACCAAATCAACACACTTCCTGCCAATAAGAGAAGATGACAAGATGGAGAAGTTAGCACGACTGTATTTGAAGGAAGTCATCTCCAGACATGGAATACCAATCTCTATTATCTCTGATAGGGATGGCAGATTTATTTCAAGATTCTGGCAGACATTACAGCAAGCATTAGGAACTCGTCTAGACATGAGTACTGCCTATCATCCACAAACTGATGGGCAGAGCGAAAGGACGATACAAACGCTTGAAGACATGCTACGAGCATGTGTTATTGATTTCGGAAACAGTTGGGATCGACATCTACCGTTAGCAGAATTTTCCTACAACAACAGCTACCATTCAAGCATTGAGATGGCGCCGTTTGAAGCACTTTATGGTAGAAAGTGCAGGTCTCCGATTTGTTGGAGTGAAGTGGGGGATAGACAGATTACGGGTCCAGAGATTATACAAGAAACTACCGAGAAGATCATCCAAATTCAACAAAGGTTGAAAACCGCCCAAAGTCGACAAAAGAGCTACGCTGACATTAAAAGAAAAGATATAGAATTTGAAATTGGAGAGATGGTCATGCTTAAAGTTGCACCTTGGAAAGGCGTTGTTCGATTTGGTAAACGAGGGAAATTAAATCCAAGGTATATTGGACCATTCAAGATTATTGATCGTGTCGGACCAGTAGCTTACCGACTAGAGTTACCTCAACAACTCGCGGCTGTACATAACACTTTACACGTCTCGAATTTAAAGAAATGTTTTGCTAAAGAAGATCTCACTATTCCGTTAGATGAAATCCAAATCAACGAAAAACTTCAATTCATCGAAGAACCCGTCGAAATAATGGATCGTGAGGTTAAAAGACTTAAGCAAAACAAGATACCAATTGTTAAGGTTCGATGGAATGCTCGTAGAGGACCCGAGTTCACCTGGGAGCGTGAAGATCAGATGAAGAAGAAATACCCGCATCTATTTCCAGAAGATTCGTCAACACCTTCAACAGCTTAAAATTTCGGGACGAAATTTATTTAACGGGTAGGTACTGTAGTGACCCGAACTTTTCCATGTTTATATATATTAATTGAGATTGATATTTACATGATTAAATGTTTCCAACATGTTAAGCAATCAAACTTGTTAAGACTTGATTAATTGAAATATGTTTCATATAGACAATTGACCACCCAAGTTGACCGGTGATTCACGAACGTTAAAACTTGTAAAAACTATATGATGACATATATATGGATATATATATAGTTAACATGATACTATTATAAGTAAACATATCATTAAGTATATTAACAATGAACTACATATGTAAAAATAAGGCTACTAACTTAATGATTTTTAAACGAGACATATATGTAACGATTATCATTGTAAAGACATTTAATATATATATATATATATATATATATATATATATATATATATATATATATATATATATATATATATCATATTAAGAGATATTCATACATGATAATATCATGATAATATAATAATTTAAAATCTCATTTGATATTATAAACATTGGGTTAACAACATTTAACAAGATCGTTAACCTAAAGGTTTCAAAACAACACTTACATGTAACGACTAACGATGACTTAACGACTCAGTTAAAATGTATATACATGTAGTGTTTTAATATGTATTTATACACTTTTGAAAGACTTAAATACACTTATCAAAATACTTCTACTTAACAAAAATGCTTACAATTACATCCTCGTTCAGTTTCATCAACAATTCTACTCGTATGCACCCGTATTCGTACTCGTACAATACACAGCTTTTAGATGTATGTACTATTGGTATATACACTCCAATGATCAGCTCTTAGCAGCACATGTGAGTCACCTAACACATGTGGGAACCATCATTTGGCAACTAGCATGAAATATCTCATAAAATTACAAAAATATGAGTAATCATTCATGACTTATTTACATGAAAACAAAATTACATATCCTTTATATCTAATCCATACACCAACGACCAAAAACACCTACAAACACTTTCATTCTTCAATTTTCTTCATCTAATTGATCTCTCTCAAGTTCTATCTTCAAGTTCTAAGTGTTCTTCATAAATTCCAAAAGTTCTAGTTTCATAAAATCAAGAATACTTTCAAGTTTGCTAGCTCACTTCCAATCTTGTAAGGTGATCATCCAACCTCAAGAAATCTTTGTTTCTTACAGTAGGTTATCATTCTAATACAAGGTAATAATCATATTCAAACTTTGGTTCAATTTCTATAACTATAACAATCTTATTTCAAGTGATGATCTTACTTGAACTTGTTTTCGTGTCATGATTCTGCTTCAAGAACTTCGAGCCATCCAAGGATCCATTGAAGCTAGATCCATTTTTCTCTTTTCCAGTAGGTTTATCCAAGGAAATTAAGGTAGTAATGATGTTCATAACATCATTCGATTCATACATATAAAGCTATCTTATTCGAAGGTTTAAACTTGTAATCACTAGAACATAGTTTAGTTAATTCTAAACTTATTCGCAAACAAAAGTTAATCCTTCTAACTTGACTTTTAAAATCAACTAAACACATGTTCTATATCTATATGATATGCTAACTTAATGATTTAAAACCTGGAAACACGAAAAACACCGTAAAACCGGATTTACGCCGTCGTAGTAACACCGCGGGCTGTTTTGGGTTAGTTAATTAAAAACTATGATAAACTTTGATTTAAAAGTTGTTATTCTGAGAAAATGATTTTTATTATGAACATGAAACTATATCCAAAAATTATGGTTAAACTCAAAGTGGAAGTATGTTTTCTAAAATGGTCATCTAGACGTCGTTCTTTCGACTGAAATGACTACCTTTACAAAAACAACTTGTAACTTATTTTTCCGACTATAAACCTATACTTTTTCTGTTTAGATTCATAAAATAGAGTTCAATATGAAACCATAGCAATTTGATTCACTCAAAACGGATTTAAAATGAAGAAGCTATGGGTAAAACAAGATTGGATAATTTTTCTCATTTTAGCTACGTGAAAATTGATAACAAATCTATTCCAACCATAACTTTATCAACTTGTATTGTATATTATGTAATCTTGAGATACCATAGACACGTATACAATGTTTCGACCTATCATGTCGACACATCTATATATATTTCGGAACAACCATAGACACTCTATATGTGAATGTTGGAGTTAGCTATACAGGGTTGAGGTTGATTCCAAAATATATATAGTTTGAGTTGTGATCAATACTGAGATACGTATACACTGGGTCGTGGATTGATTCAAGATAATATTTATCGATTTATTTCTGTACATCTAACTGTGGACAACTAGTTATAGGTTACTAACGAGGACAGCTGACTTAATAAACTTAAAACATCAAAATATATTAAAAGTGTTGTAAATATATTTTGAACATACTTTAATATATATGTATATATTGTTATAGGTCCGTGAATCAACAGTGGCCAAGTCTTACTTCCCGACGAAGTAAAAATCTGTGAAAGTGAGTTATAGTCCCACTTTTAAAATCTAATATTTTTGGGATGAGAATACATGCAGGTTTTATAAATGATTTACAAAATAGACACAAGTACGTGAAACTACATTCTATGGTTGAATTATCGAAATCGAATATGCCCCTTTTTATTAAGTCTGGTAATCTAAGAATTAGGGAACAAACACCCTAATTGACGCGAATCCTAAAGATAGATCTATTGGGCCTAACAAACCCCATCCAAAGTACCGGATGCTTTAGTACTTCGAAATTTATATCATATCCGAAGGGTGTCCCGGAATGATGGGGATATTCTTATATATGCATCTTGTTAATGTCGGTTACCAGGTGTTCACCATATGAATGATTTTTATCTCTATGTATGGGATGTGTATTGAAATATGAAATCTTGTGGTCTATTATTATGATTTGATATATATAGGTTAAACCTATAACTCACCAACATTTTTGTTGACGTTTAAAGCATGTTTATTCTCAGGTGAATATTAAGAGCTTCCGCTGTTGCATACTAAAATAAGGACAAGATTTGGAGTCCATGTTTGTATGATATTGTGTAAAAACTGCATTCAAGAAACTGATTTCGATGTAACATATTTGTATTGTAAACCATTATGTAATGGTCGTGTGTAAACAGGATATTTTAGATTATCATTATTTGATAATCTACGTAAAGCTTTTTAAACCTTTATTTATGAAATAAAGGTTATGGTTTGTTTTAAAAATGAATGCAGTCTTTGAAAAACGTCTCATATAGAGGTCAAAACCTCGCAACGAAATCAATTAATATGGAACGTTTTTAATCAATAAGAACGGGACATTTCAAATCATGCCATCGCCACCTTAATCAATGGAACCACCATCACCCTCATCATCGTGCTTCAACATCCCAACCAACGACAACCATCACCACCAGTTCACTCTCCATCACCACCAGAGTACCACCTTACCACCATCATGAGAAACCACCATCTTCCACTACAACCACTTCATCAATCTTTCTATCTCTCCTCTCTCTCTAACTTGATCGTGAAACAAACCGCCACCGAAACACCACCGAGAATCACTGTTATTACTGCTGCATTTTTTTTCGTTACTGCCATTCGGTTTACAGATCCAAAATAGCCACTATCACCGTAAGAGATTGCTGCTACTATGCTGGTAACTATCATAATTATTTCTGTTTTGTGTTCGTGTTTAAAACAGCAGCATATGCTGCTGTTCTTCTGTCCAAACTTGCATTTTTTTTTTTCTGTTACTATTAGCAACCGCCATCACCACCATTTTATACCTGCTCCTGTTTTTTCAACCTCCAAGCAACCCAAACCGTCACCCAATTAAACCTTTATTCCACTTATATAGAACTGTTATGATAATAAAAGATAATGATGGTGATGATATGAAATAGATGATAACGTATAATGGTACCGGTGATGAGTGAATTATAATGATGAAATTGATACATGGGATAATGGACAGTGATGATATGATTATGATGAATGATGATGATGGTTCGCTACTACACAAATTTAAGAAACCATCTGTGCAAATTGATAATTGGGTCTGATAATTGAGTTATTAATTGGGTTTTTGTGTTATGAAGAAGATAATGGTTAGTTACAATCTAAATGAATTAAGTATATGAATTAATACAAGAATTGGCGAGTGCTCCAGTGGTTTGAAAGGGTTTTGTTAAACAAGAGGTCCCAAGTTCGATCCTAGCTGCCGTAGATATTTTTTTATTTATTTAATCAAACATCAAAATGTTAGTGGACTAAATTGTTCTCTGGCCGTGATCTTGCTTTGTTAGTTGGGCCATTAATTGATAATTGAGTTTATTAAACATTGGGCCAAGATAAAATTGGGTCAGACCATAGAATGATGAAGGGTACGGGAGGTTTCATGTGTTGATGAGTATGGTCATGAAGACATGATGATGACGATGGGTTAAAATTAAATAAGGTCAAATTAAAACATAAAAACATAGATAGAACTATGGTTGGGTGCATGTTGTGTTTAGTAAGAGGTCTCGGGTTCGAGTCCGATTTGAGGCAATATTTTTAGGAAAAGCTTGAAGGTAGTTTCTCTTTTTAATTATTATTATAATTATTAATATTGTTGTTAGTACTAATTACTATTGTTTTTAAAAAAATTAATATCATTATTAACATAAGTAAATATTATTATCATTATTGTTATTACTAAGTATTATCAATAAGTATTAGGAGAATTATTAATATTATTATTATTAACATAGGTATTATGATCATTATTATGATTACGATTATTATTATTATTATTATTATTATTATTATTATTATTATTATTATTATTATTATTATTATTATTATTATTATTATTATTATTATTATTATTATTATTATTATTTTGAAAACAATACAAATTATTATTATTTTCATTAACATTATTATTATTATTATTATTATTATTATTATTATTATTATTATTATTATTATTATTATTATTATTATTATTATTATTATTATTAGTAAAAAATTATTTCCAAAACTATCATTTTAACAATAAATATTTTGTATATAAAAAAAATATAGACTTATTACATATACTATAACTGTATTAATATTACATATACATTATATATTAAACCTAGTAACATTAGTTACATAAATATTTACATATAACAAATTTTTGATTTAACAATATAATACTAATTATATAGATATATATGTATTAGTATAACTGTATGTATAAATACTAAATATACAAAATAAATATATATATAACCTTTGAAATAACAAATATATTACTAAATTAAATAAGTAATATACATAAACTAGTTTGATAATTATTATATGTTAATTATATGTGTTAATATATATATACTTGATACAGGTTCGTGAATCCGAGGTCAACCCTGCATTGTTCAGTTCCGTCGTATGTATATTTTTACTACAAAATATCGTATCGTGAGTTCATTTGCTCCCTTTTACTCTTTATATTTTTGGGACTGAGAATACATGCGCTGTTTTTACAACTGCTTTATTAAATGCTTTTGAAATATATTTTGAACTACGAATACATGAAATGCTTTTATAAATGTTTGACGAGATAGACACAAGCAAAACATTCCTCGAATGAATTATTATGCAGACAGAAGTTCTACGGATTATTGTTGAATTATGTGGACATGATAATTGCCACCATTGAATTATGTGGACATGATAATTGCCACCATTGAATTATGTGGACATGATAATTGCCACCATTGAATTATGTGGACATAATAATTGCCACCAATTGATGTGAATGTTATGTATCGAGAGAATGATTTTTATACACAGGTTATGTGTATGTTATTTTTGTGCACGAGATATGTGTACGGTTACTAAGATTTATGAAAAATAATTTCGTACACAAGAAAGGTATACTGTATTTAAAAGATATATCATGTACATTACAGGTGGGTATAGGATTCGGGCCCATTTGTACCATGCAGCATTTAAATCTTGTGGTATATCAAAATGATAGTTTTATTGTTTTATGATAAACTAATGAACTCACCAACCTTTTGGTTGACACTTTAAAGCATGTTTATTCTCAGGTATGAAAGAAATCTTCCGCTGTGCATTTGCTCATTTTAGGAATATTACTTGGAGTCATTAATGGCATATTTCAAAAGACGTTGCATTCGAGTTGTTGAGTTCATCAAGATTATTATTAAGTCAATTATAGTTAGATATATTATGAAATGGTATGCATGTTGTCTTCTTTCAATGTAAAGAAAGTTTGTCTTTTAAAAACGAATGCAATGTTTGTAAAATTTATCATATAGAGGTCAAGTACCTCGCGATGTAACCAAATGTAATGTATTCATCCAGATGGATTAGGACGGGTCGTTATATATCATATAGAGGTCAAATACCTCGCAATGAAATCGATGAATGACGTGTTCGTCCATATGGATTTGGAGCGATCGTCACAGTTGATATCAGAGCGTTGGTCCTAGTGAACCAGGTCTTGCATTAGTGTGTCTAACTGATAGTTGTTAGGATGCATTCGTAAGTCTGGACTTCGACTGTGTCTGCATGTCAAAAGTTTTGCCTACCATTTCTTGTCGGAAATTATCTGTCTATCATCTTAAGTCTAAACGCGTCTTATTGCATTGATTACATAGATAGAGTATAGACAAAATTCATATCTTGGCATATCTATTACAGTAAACTTTGCCTGACATCTTCCGTAAAATCCTCCGTAACTTATGGGATTATGGTATTATAAATACATATGTAAACTATGTATTGAGGAGTACCAAATTAGTCCTATAATTTATTTCATTCCAAAAATCTTTTCCTTGATTACACAAAATGGATCCTGTATCTTGTTCAAATTTCTTAGATTCCAACAGCTATTCCGATAAGGATTTCCACTCAAGTTCCGAAAACAACGTAACCGGAATGGATCAACCAATTAGCCATCATCTATTCTGGATGAATTGGGGATGGGTTTATAATCTACTTAATCATTGGAGACAAGAAGAAGGCGATCCCTTCCATCCACCACATTCACCTCTTGGCGAAGAACCCGAAGCACTTACCGGCGAACCTGTTCATAACACCATTTTCACCCTCATTTCTAGAACATCTCGCAAAGACTACGTAATATCCAATATTGTAAATCTTATTCATCCGCTTGTCCGAACTACCAATCATCTGGGGGTAGTAGAAGAAGTCAACGAGCTTCGCGCTCGGGTAGTGGCTTTGGAGAATATGGTGCAAAGGTTACAAGCACCAGCAGCATCACCGGCATCAACAGTACCACCGACAACAACACCAACAGTACCATTACCACCACCAACAACATCTGCATCACCAACCTCAACTTCACAATCTGTTCCACGAGCATCAACGTCATACGCACTATAGTTACCAAGAAATACCAGCAACAATAACCGATGAAGTATTAACTCAATTCCTCTAAAGAATTTATATGTATATATATAAATTTTAAAACCATCATAAATCTTTTCCCACTAAGCTAATATGCATGAATTGAAAAAGGGTAAATATTACTCGGTTAAATTCATAATATTAATATGCTATGATATACATCCTTCAATAACAACTTAACCTTCGTTAACTACAATCTCTATTTCAACTCAATGAATTCCATTTCTTAATAAACCAAGTGTATTATTCAATTACATAATTGATTTTACATTTTCATTTTCGATGTACTCGAAACTATCCAGAAAACATCATCTGTGCCTTGCAAAGTTCACAAAAATTCCACGAGCACCAACATCCTTCATCGAGGAATATCAATAAGAATAAATAATGAAGTGTTGATTTCATTAGTGAAAAACTCCGCAAAAATTATGTAATCTTTAATGTTTTAGAGATTAATCATTTCTAAGTCAAGCCGAAAATCAAATGAGCTTAATATGATATTAACTCATTAAATCCGTATTACATCTGAAGAAATATACATAAATATATTTTCATAAAGACTGTAATAAAAATTCTTTTGTACAAAATATTACTTGTGAAAGCTTTAACGGGTCAGTAATTCCCGGGAAATATGTAAGTTCACAATTAATATGTTATACTGTACATTCTTCAACTTTGATTCAAAAATTATTAACAATGCTCACAACGATATACAATCGTTTTCATACAAATTCAATTACATATTCTGATATTGACGGATCAGAATCTAAGTCATAACTCTGAACCAATGAAATCATTCTTAGATCTCTACATCTTTCAAAGCTATACTTTGACTTCAAAACTGTGAAAGATCCTTTGGTATTGTTTTTACCAAAAATAACCTTGCAATTCCTTTTCAAAGTATCCAGTGTTACCACACTTCCAACCAGTCAACTTCAACTTTTCAGATTAAGCCTTATTGTAATCTTGATATATACGTTCTTGTTACTGGGGAACCTTTTATGTTCCACCACATTAGCAGTAAATTTACCAACAACTTCATTGATCCTTGACCTTCCGAAAAATCCTTATACTCATTGAAACCCTATCATGTACTCATCTACATCTTCTAACGATAATTGCCATACCAAATACCGGGAATTAGCAATCAGTATTTCGAATTTCGCAGCAATTCTACGCCAATAGTTATATATAAACATATAATGTCTATCTCCTAGACTTATTTACTCCGAATGTGAAGTTTCTGAAAAACATCCCAAACTATGAACTAGTTCTCTGAAATTAGAACAATGCTGATGAAGCAGCAAAAACTGTAAACGACCTTAACAGTCAAAAGTTTGATGATAAAGAATAGTATGGTGGTAAATCTGAGAAAAAGAGAAGGTTTGAAACTGGAAAACGGATTGAGCAAACCATGAAGGAGGCTGTGGACAAATCACAAGGACGAAATCTACCTTCAAAGGATCCAAATGATTCAGTGTCTGCTAAAATCGTTAGCAAACACCTTACTCCTCATTCTAAACTTTCACAGACAGATTTTCCGCATCATCCTCTGATATTAGAAATTCTAAGATATCATCGTATCTTTCATTATAAATATCCTCGATATTTCTGGAGATATCTTCATAACTATTCTTATCTGAAATCATTCATCTCTTCGCGCTATCTGTATTACATCATAAAAGAAACTATTTTAGTTTCTAAATTCTCAAACCTTCCAAGTTTAAAATATGAATGTTTTGAAGTAGTGTTGGGAACTGAAGCATGAATTAGTATAATATATTGACACTTGATCAACGTGATTATATTACAGTAAGTCATGCTAAGTTTCTAATGGAACGTGATAAAGGTTCACAGATCTTACCCTCATCATGAACCATGTTACATAACTCTTTCATTCTATATAATCTCTAAATACATCAAGAAAATATATTTCTTGATGATTCGGTCTTTTCCGGATATTCTGGTAATTTGATAAATCAAGATCGTGCCATTACAATTCCCTTCTTAGAACATTAACTATGTTCATTTCAAAATCCATACCTACGAATTCTGAACCATTATTCGCTTGACTTAAAGTCTGGAAGAGAAAACGAAAGCATGAAGCTCCGAAATATAATGGAAAATATAAAGCCCTATAACAACCCCGAAATTACAAACCGTGTATATCAATGCGTATAGCAATATAAAGACACGGGAGAATGAAAAACACTATAACCCCAAGGTAATGGTAGAAGAAAATAACTTCCTCTGGTGGTAGATGAAAAAGAAGAATGACAGATATGAAAGATAGGAGTATATCAAGAATCAGAACTGGATGAAGCATTTCACAATCTTTTGGAAGTATGAAATGAAGAAGAAGATGTAGGAGTGGTGAAAATAATTAAACGGAAGTGTTTAATTTATAGCAAAATATCAGACATAACAATCGAGGCAGATCACGCATTTAATCAAAGAAAATCCTAATTTCCGCAAATTCTCAAGAATCAAATCTTATTTAGATAATGAATATTTTCTATTCCTTAAATTCCGGAAATCAATCGTTACTACGTCAACAGTTAAGGCGAATCTCTATTCCTTCAATTCACTATTTTACGATAACTTCTCTCATATGCTTTGAGTAATTGGATTGTTTTATCCATATTATTCAACGGTAATAAAAATTCTATTTATCAACTCATATTCGTCATGAAAACATTTTTATTGTTAGCCATGACGACCTCACTCAAATTTCGTGACGAAATTTCTTTAACGGGGAGGTACTGTGATGACCCGGAAATTTCTGACCAAATTTAAACTTAATCTTTAACGTTTCCGACACGATAAACAAAGTCTATGAAGTTGAATCTTAAAATTTTGAATTATTCAATTACCCTTCGATTGTTCTCAACGATTCGCGAACAATTATATGTAAATAGGTACATATACTATAACTTGAAAACATAACAAAATGTTAAGTAAATGATACTGTGCATTCAACTACGGAATTAAAAGATTATGCCAAACGATTGAATTAAAAGATATTTAATGAGTCCCTTAAGGATTATGATATTATTACGGGTCTCTGTTGTGAGGTCCACGTTGATTGGGAAATCATTCATTCATAACGGTATTCGGAATAAATGGTAAAGTGTTTGTTTAAATAACGTAATTTGGACACATACAATAATAAGGAATATTAACTGTTGGAATTAGATATATGAATAACTTGCGATATGTATTTTAAAACGTATTTATTAATATTGATAATATATATTTAACAATACGATAAAATATAATATTAACTTGGTCATAAAAACGAATTGTTATTATATATATATATATATATATATATATATATATATATATATATATATATATATATATATATTAACAAATAGCTAGACGATGATTTATAGAAGTAAATGATCAAAATACTTGAAAGTTTAAGATATACTTTGAGTGGTATAGTTTAGGGATAATTTAAGGCTATATTTTGACAAAGGTACGTGACACGAAATGTAAAATACAAGTTTTCTCAGCGTACGAAAGGACATTTGAAAAATCGGAACCGGGACATAAGTCGAGTGATGACGTACGACTTATCGGAACAAAAATTACAAGTCAACTATGCATGTGAATTTAATTTAATATATAATTAATTATATAAACTAAATATATTATATATATTATATAAAATTATGTTGAAAAACAAAAAGTTAAAAGTTTGTGAGCTAGATCAGAGGGCCATGCGATCGCATGGCCTTGATGCCCAAAAACCATGCGATCGCATGGGGTTGGAAATCAGACCACATCTATAAATTGCAGTCGAGCTCTGTTTCATTTACACACACATATCATATATTACTCCGTATTTATTTTATTTAATTATTATTATTATTATTATTATTATTATTATTATTATTATTATTATTATTATTATTATTATTATTAAGATTAATATTATTATTAGTCTTATTAATTATTAGTATTATTAATTAGTAATATACATAAAATACTACGATGAGGTTATGAGCGTGTCACTTTCAAAATGGTTTTCAAGCGGGATAGAGCTAAGGAAATTATGGGTTATTTCCTAGGAGGTTATGGGTAATGTTCGGGGGTATATTTGTAAATCAAACCTAGTGTTTATTATCTCCGTTGCGTCTACGTACTTTCCTACAATATTGAATCTCAATATTGATACGTAAGCACTCATATTTTATCTTTTATATATTAATTGTGTATCCATGTCTAGTGCTCGAGTATATATATTTATACATGCTTGTATGCTAAATTTCGTCGTTAAACAGTTTATGATGAATCACGAATTAAATACATATATTACTGGTAAAAGGTATATGATATGCATGTTTTTGGAAAGCTGGCGAAAAATCAATGACTTTTCATTTAGATATCGAATAGTTTCGATGAACGGATTAAAAGATATGATCAACTGAATTATGATTGACGTTAATTGAAATTGCTTTTGAATCTACAATTAAGATTTAAACAACTTGTTTACGAGATTGATAAAATGGATTTTTGAATATTACCAACCGAGTAAATAACTCCTTATATAAGGTATGTCTCGTTTTGTTGAACTATTGTCAAAATTGACTTTTTGAAACGACTTTGGATAACTTTTGTATGTCAATCTCGAGCATTAGGATTGTGATACACTATGACCAGACCTAGCTTGATAGACATTTATTGACCAACATATGTTCTCTAGGTTGAGATCTACGGTTATTTGGTAATCCGAGTTTCAGTCACATTTTGGTGAACGACTTTATATGCTGCTAAGGTGAGTTTTATATGATCCCTTTTTAATTAATTTTGCAATACATTTTTGGGCTGAGAATACATGCACTTTATTTTAAACGCAATAGATACAAGTACAAACTAAATTCTTCGCTGATTTTAAACCGAAAATCCCTTAGCTTTGGTAACTAGTAACTGCCAGTACATAGGATATGGACTGGTGGGCGCGAATAACAGTATATGGATCCATAGGGCTTGACATCCCCGTCCGATCTAGAGCGCTAGCCTTTTAACGGATGTGTGTTATTTGAGTTTAGGACACGTTGGTTTGCGTGTATTAAAACGAATGGGGTATTTATCATTATAACGTTAAAGCTTAGTTACCAGGGTGCTCTGTTATGTAGAATCTATTGATAAACGTTTCTGGATGAAACAACTGAAATCTTGTGATCCACTTTTATATACAGACTATACGAAACATTAAAACTATGAACTCACCAACCTTTGTGTTGACACTTTTTAGCATGTTTTATTCTCAGGTTCCCTAGAAGCCTTCTTCTGTTTGCTTATATATTAGACAAGCTATGTGCATGGAGTCTTACATGACATATTTTCAAGGAAACATTGCATTCACCAAATCATCACCATGTATCTTATTTTGACTGCATTGTCAACGGAAGTACTATTGTAAACTATTATTTACGGTGATTGTCTATATGTAGAAATCATCAGATGTCGAAAACCTCTGATTTAAATATTCAATTATGGTGTACCTTTTCAAAAGAATGCAATGTTTATAAAACGTATCATATAGATGTCAAATACCTCGCAATGAAATCGATGAATGACGTGTTCGTCCATATGGATTTGGAGCGATCATCACATGAGGTAACTCAAGTTGGTAAGCTACTGGTCCGACACGATCAATAATCTTGAATGGTCCAATATACCTTGGATTTAATTTCCCTCATTTACCAAATCGAACAACACCTTTCCAAGGTGCAGCTTTAAGCATGACCATCTCTCCAATTTCGAATTCTATATCTTTTCTTTTAATGTCAGTGTAGCTCTTTTGTCTACTTTGGGCAGTTTTCAACCGTTGTTGAATTTGGATGATCTTCTCGGTAGTTTCTTGTATTATCTCCGAACCCGTAATCTGTCTATCCCCCACTTCACTCCAACAAATTAGAGACCTGCACTTTCTACCATAGAGTGCTTCAAAAGGCGTCATCTCAATGCTTGAATGGTAGCTATTGTTGTAGGAAAATTCTGCTAACAGAAGGTGTCGATCCTAACTGTTTCCGAAATCAATAACACATGCTCGTAGCATGTCTTCAAGCGTTTGTACCGTCCTTTCGCTCTGCCCATCAGTTTGTGGATGATAAGCAGTACTCATGTCTAGACGAGTTCCTAATGCTTGCTGTAATGTCTGCAAGAATCTTGAAATAAATCTGCAATCCCTATCAGAGATAATAGAGATTGGTATTCCATGTCTGGAGACGACTTCATTCAAATACAATCGTGCTAACTTCTCCATCTTGTCATCTTCTCTTATTGGCAGGAAGTGTGCTGATTTGGTGAGACGATCAACTATTACCAAAATAGTATCAAAACCACTTGCAGTCCTTGGTAATTTAGTGATGAAATCCATGGTAATGTTTTCCCATTTCCATTTCGGGATTTCGGGTTGTTAAAGTAGATCTGATGGTTTCTGATGCTCAGCTTTGACCTTAGAACACGTCAAACATTCTCCTACGTATTTAGCAACATCGGCTTTCATACCCGGCCACCAAAAATGTTTCTTGAGATCCTTGTACATCTTCCCCGTTCCAGGATGTATTGAGTATCTGGTTTTATGAGCTTCTCTAAGTACCATTTCTCTCATATATCCAAATTTTGGTACCCAAATCCTTTCAGCCCTATACCGGGTTCCGTCTTCCCGAATATTAAGATGCTTCTCCGATCCTTTGGGTATTTCATCCTTTAAATTTCTCTCTTTTAAAACTCCTTGTTGCGCCTCCTTTATTTGAGTAGTAAGGTTATTGTGAATCATTATATTCATAGCTTTTACTAGAATGGGTTCTCTGTCCTTTCTACTCAATGCGTCGGCTACCACATTATCCTTCCCCGGGTGGTAACGAATCTCAAAGTCGTAATCATTCAACAATTCAATCCACCTGCGCTGCCTCATGTTCAGTTGTTTCTGATTAAATATGTGTTGAAGACTTTTGTGGTCGGTATATATAATACTTTTGACCCCATATAAGTAGTGCCTCCAAGTCTTTAATGCAAAAACAACCGCGCCTAATTCCAAATCATGCGTCGTATAATTCTGCTCGTGAATCTTCAATTATCTAGACGCATAAGCAATTACTTTCGTTCGTTGCATTAATACACAACCGAGACCTTGCTTTGAGGCGTCACAATATATCACAAAATCATCATTCCCTTCAGGTAATAACAATATAGGTGCCATAGTTTACTTTTTCTTTAACAATTGAAACGCTTTTTCTTGTTCATCCTTCCGTTCAAATTTCCTCCCTTTATGCGTTAATGCAGTCAAGGGTTTTGCTATTTTGGAAAAATCTTGGATGAATCTCCTGTAATAACCAGCTAGCCCTAAAAATTGGCGTATGTATTTTGGAGTTTTCGGGGTTTCCCACTTTTCAACGGTTTCAATCTTTGCTGGATCCACCTGAATACCTTCTTTGTTTACTATATGACCGAGGAATTGAACTTCTTCCAACCAAAATGCACACTTTGTAAACTTAGCGTACAGTTTTTCTTTTCTCAGCAACTCTAGCACTTTTCTCAAATGTTCTTCGTGCTCTTGATCATTCTTCTAGTAAATAAGTATGTCATCGATGAAAACAATGACAAACTAGTCAAGGTATGGTCCACACACTCGGTTCATGAGGTCCATGAACACAGCTGGTGCGTTAGTCAACCCAAACGGCATAACCATAAACTCGTAATGACAGTAACGCGTTCTAAAAGCAGTCTTTGGAATATCATCCTCCTTCACCCGCAATTAATGATACCCAGAACGTAAATCAATCTTCGAATAAACCGACGAGCCTTGTAGTTGATCAAATAAGTCGTCGATTCTCGGTAGTGGATAACGATTCTTGATGGTAAGTTTGTTCAACTCTCGATAGTCATTACACAACCTGAATGTACCATCCTTCTTTTTGACAAACAAAACAGGAGCTCCCCATGGTGATGTACTTGGTCGTATAAAACCACGCTCTAAAAGTTCTTGTAGTTGGCTTTGGAGTTCTTTCATTTCACTGGGCGCGAGTCTGTATGGAGCACGAGCTATTGGTGCTGCTCCTGGTACGAGATCTATTTGAAATTCAACAGATCGATGTGGAGGTAGTTGATAATGCTAAAAACGAACATATATTTCATAGCATTATTCCTCAAGAAAGACAAGCTTTTAGTTGCAATTGTCCTATTTACAAGTGATATTCGTTTAAATAATAAAAGGTGAAGACAACAGACAGATTCAACGAATTGAAGACGCAAACGACCAAAAAGCTCAAAAGTACAAAGTACAATCAAAGTGGTTCCAATTATTGATAAGAAACGTCTCAGAATTACAAGAGTACAAGATTCAAAACGCAAAGTACAAGATATTAAATTGTACGCAAGGACGTTCGAAAATCCGGAACCGGGACCAGAGTCAACTCTCAACGCTCGATGCAACGGACTAAAAATTACAAGTTAACTATGTATATAAATATAATATAATATATAATTAATTATATAAATTATATATATATTATATTTATATATTAAAACCGTCGGCAAAGAAGATCCAAAAAGGGATGAGCTGTAAAAGCAAACTCCGCGACTTGCGGAGTTTGAAGGGCAAAAATACCGCCACTCGCGGAGCCCCAAATTCTGAAAATGCCTATAAAAGCTCGCGCATTCTGAACGTTATATCCATCCTTTAATCTCTCTATCTAAATGTGTATATATATATATATATATATATATTTATATTTTTATTTTAATTTTTATTTTAATTTCTAATAATAAGGGTATGTTAGCGAATGTTGTAAGGGTGTAAGTCGAAATTCTGTCCGTGTAACGCTACGCTATTTTTAATCATTGTAAGTTATGTTCAAACTTTTTAATTTAATGTCTCGTAGCTAAGTTATTATTATGCTTATTTAAAACAAAGTAATCATGATGTTGGGCTAAAAATATTAAAATTGGGTAATTGGGCTTTGTACCATAATTGGGGTTTGGACAAAAGAACGACACTTGTAGAAATTAGACTATGGGCTATTAATGGGCTTTATATTTGTTTAACTAAATGATAGTTTGTTAATTTTAATATAAAGATTTACAATTGGACGTCCCTATAAATAACCATATACACTCGATCGGACACGATGGGCGGGGTATTTATATGTACGAATAATCGTTCATTTAACCGGACACGGGAATGGATTAATAGTCTATGGAATTATTAAAACAGGGGTGAAATTATGTACAAGGACACTTGGCATAATTGATAACAAAGTATTAAAACCTTGGGTTACACACAGTCGATATCCTGGTGTCATTATTAAACAAAGTATTAAAACCTTGTTACAGTTTAAGTCCCCAATTAATTGGAATATTTGACTTCGGGTATAAGGATAATTTGACGAGGATACTCGCACTTTATATTTATGATTGATGGACTGTTATGGACAAAAACCAGACGGACATATTAAATAATACAGGACAAAGGACAATTAACCCATGGGCATAAAACTAAAATCAACACGTCAAACATCATGATTACGGAAGTTTAAATAAGCATAATTCTTTTATTTCATATTTAATTTACTTTATTTTATATTTAATTGCACTTCTAATTATCGTACTTTTTATTTATTGTCATTGTATTTAATTGCACTTTTAATTATCGTACTTTTTAATTATCGCAATTTTATTTTATCGCACTTTTATTTATCGCAATTTCCTTATCGTTATTTACTTTACGCTTTAAATTAAGTTATATTTATTTTTATTATTTTACATTAGGTTTTAACTGCGACTAAAGTTTTTAAAATCGACAAACCGGTCATTAAACGGTAAAAACCCCCCTTTATAATAATAATATTACTTATATATATATTTGTATTTTTATAAAATAAAACTAATATAGCGTTAAGCTTTGTTTAAAAGATTCCCTGTGGAATGAACCAGACTTACTAAAAACTACACTACTGTACGATTAGGTACACTGCCTATAAGTGTTGTAGCAAGGTTTAGGTATATCCATTCTATAAATAAATAAATATCTTGTGTAAAATTATATCGTATTTAATAGTTTTTCCTAGTAAAATATAAACTATTTCATATACACCTCGCATAACATCAAGTATTTTTGACGTCGCTGCCGGGGATCGCCGAAGCGAAACGCTATAGAAAAAAAAATTTATTAAGTTTTAATTAGTTTTTTTATATAAAAATACATTTTAAATATTAAAAATATAATTAAAAAGTTAAAAACCGAATAAAAAAATAAATATATAAATTTATTTTTAAGATTTTTATAAAATTATAAAGTATTTTATTTCTATTTTAGTTTTTAAAATATAACTTTTATTTAATTTATATAAATATTTTAATTAAATTAAAAACAGAAAAGAAAAAAATATATAAAAAAAACTGAAACTATCGAATTTATACCTGCACCTCATTTGAATTTTCAAACCCCGCGACTCGCGGAGTTTTTCTGGTACGTGGCACCGCGACTCGCGGAGCCGCCCTGACACGTATGACCAGAACCCTAATCTGCATTAATTACGGAGTATTATTTATTATTATTAATTAATTTGTATTTAGGGTTAAATATTTAATTCATTTAGTATTTAATTTAAGTTATAATTAATTTGTAATATTAAGTTTAATTAGTTTTATTAATATATAAAAATTAATACTTTTATAATATAAATATATAAAAATAATATTTTTATAAAATTAAATAATTTTATCAATTTTAATCTTATTTTTATTCTTATTTTTTTTAATCGTTTATTCGTAATTTTTGTATTTTTATCATTCGTATTTAGTTTTAAGTCATAGTTTTTGACATAGTTATTTTTACTTCTAGATTTTTAGGCTTTGCCGTAAAATCCCTTAAGTGCTTTCTCTTTAGACTAAGATTTAGGTGCTTTAGAATTTTGCGACGCCGTTCGACGCGCTACTTTCTTATTTTTATTTTTCGACGCCTTTTACCTATGTATCAATTATCACTCCAATTAGTAATCTCAATTTGCAATTTTAATTTTAAGTTAGTGATAGTAATAAGGTTGGGTTAGTCGAGTGTTTTAAAGTTTTATAAGTAACTCTTTTTCTTTCTTATTTTTCGACGCCTTTTATTATTTTTTTTCTTTCTTTCAACCCTTTTCTTTTTCGACCTTTTTCGACGCGCTCTTTTTCTTTCTTATTTCTCGACATCCTAGTTTTTAGGACATAGATTTTTATTCTACTTCTTATCTAAATTTCTTAAAATTACGAAAATTTATTTTAAGTGGTTAAATTGATAGACATCAAAATTTTCTGGTTCGTAGTAATAGTTGGATTTGTACGTGGACCGGGTTGTTGGAGCCAAACAGTACTCAATTATATTGAGACCAAACGAATCCTGCCCCTCTGCTGCATCTTTTGGCTATTCGAAATGAGGGCAAAATCAGAAAAGTCTATTAATTGGATAACTTATATAATTTTTCTTTCCTTTTAAAAACTAATAGGATATTCAGTGAATGCACCGAGCAAGACGTTCACCACATTTTGTACGTTCACCACCTGTAACCAGATCAAGACATCTAGCTAATATTGTCAACGTTGATTTTTCTTTAGAATCATCATCCAGTCGACCAAGTACTCCAATTTAAATTTCCGATAATTCATTTTTTGAACCCGACCTCACAATTGAGAATCCGGAAAATATTCAGGGACGATTCATAAATCCTGAACCATTAATTTTTCCTCCGGAACCACCAATCATTCAAACGGAGATTGTTGAGGAACGAACCATTAAATCAGAATCCTCTAGTGATTCAGATTCAACAAATTCAATCATGGAGAATCTGGAACCTTTAAGTATGGAAGACCGAATGAGAGCTAAACGCACTGGCCAAGGTCACGCAATTACTCATCCAGACATTAATGCGCCAGATTATGAAATCAAAGGATAAATTCTACATATGGTGACTAATCAATGCCAATTTAGTGGTGCGCCGAAGGAAGATCCAAATGAACATCTTCGTACCTTTAATAGGATCTGCACACTATTTAAAATCCGAGAAGTTGAGGATGAACAGATATATCTCATGTTATTTCCCTGGACTTTAAAAGGAGAAGCCAAAGATTGGTTGGAATCGTTACCTGAAGGGGCGATTGATACATGGGACGTTTTGGTTGAAAAATTTCTTAAACAATTCTTTCCGGCATCTAAAGCCGTGAGACTTCAAGGAGAAATTGTTACGTTCACACAGAAGCCGAATGAAACTCTATATGAGGCATGGACAAGATTTGGAAAGTTATTGAGAGGATGTCCGCAACATGGTTTAGACACCTGTCAAATAGTACAAATATTCTACCAAGGATGCGACATCACTACAAGGAAAGACATCGATATAGCAGCTGGTGGTTCTATTATGAAGAAAACAGAAACTGATGCTTACAAAATTATTGATAACACTACTTCCCACTCACATGAGTGGCACCAAGAAAAAGATATCGTTAGATCATCTAAAGCAGCTAGAGCCGATTCTAGCCATGACTTAGATTCCATTTCCGCAAAGATAGATGCTGTCGAGAGACGAATGGAAAAGATGACTAAAGATATACATTCAATACGAATTAGTTGTGAGCAGTGTGGAGGACCAAATTTGACAAAAGATTGTCTCAGTATTGAACTAACAATGGAACAAAGAGAAAATGTTTCATACATAAACCAAAGGCCTGGAAATAATTATCAGAATAATTATCAACCGCCAAGACCAATTTACAGTCAAAACCAGAATTATAACCGAAATATTCCATACAACAACCAACAAGGTCCTAGTAATCAACAAGTATCCAACAATACTTACAACCAGCAAAGACCTAATTTTCAAAACAAACCACCACAAACCGATGATAAAAAGCCGAATTTAGAAGATATGATGACGAAGCTAGTTAAAACTCAAACGCAGTTTTTCACATCTCAGAAACAAACGAATGAACAAAATGCTCAAGCATTTAGAAATCAACAAGATTCTATTCAAAATTTGGAACAAGAAGTAGGTAACCTAGCAAGGTTAATAGGTGAAAAAAAAATCGGGAAGTTTACCTAGTGATACAAATGCTAACTCCCGAAATGAAACAGCTAAAGCTATTACCACAAGAAGTGGTACAACACTTAAACCACCTGAAATACCTGTAATTTCTGATGAAGCTATTCCTACTCCACAAGAACCTCAACCTGAACAAGATAAGGAAAAAGAACCGGTAGTTGAAAAGGTTAATGAAGATAACACAGTTAAGGCTAAACCTTATGTTAAACCATACCAACCACCACTTCCTTACCCGAGTAAAATGAAAAAAGAGAAACTTGAAGCCGAGCAATCCAAATTCTTGGATATGTTTAAACAGATAAATGTAAATCTTCCTTTCATTGATGTGATTTCAGGAATGCCTAGATATGCTAAATTTCTGACAGATCTAATCTCAAATAGAAAGAAAATGGAAGAACTCTCGGCCGTTACTATGAATGCTAATTATTCAGCAGTGCTGTTGAATAAGATACCAGAAAAATTATCAGATCCAGGAAGTTTCACAATTCCATGTTTTCTGGGTAGTCTTAGTTCAATAGAAGCATTGGCAAACTTAGGTGCTAGTATAAATTTAATGCCGTATTCACTATACGCGAAACTAGACCTTGGAGAATTGAAACCAACAAGAATAAGCATACAACTAGCCGATCGATCAATAAAATATCCTAGAGGGATAATGGAGAACATGCTAGTTAAAGTTGGTACTTTAGTATTTTCAGTAGATTTTGTTGTTCTGGACATGGAAGAAGATTCTCAAGTTCCTCTCATATTAGGAAGACCATTCTTAAACACGGCTAAAGCAATGATAGACGTGTTTGGTAAGAAACTGACCCTAAGTATAGAGGACGAGAGTGTTACCTTTTCAGTTGATAAAGCAATGCAACAACCGCAATCTGCAGATGATACATGCTATTATATTCAAACTATAGATTCACATGCAAAATTATTAGAAGAATTTCCAGAATTACAAGGAACAGGAGAATGTTCTTTAGGAGAAGGAACTGAACCAATTGATGAAATTGAAATGTTAGCTACACTAATAGCTAATGGATATGAACCAACAACAGAAGAAATTCAAATGCTAAAAGAAGAAGACAGATATCGATATAAATCATCGATAGAAGAACCACCGACATTAGAGTTAAAGCCACTTCCAAACCATTTGGAATACTCTTATTTACATGGTGAATCTGAATTACCTGTAATAATATCGTCTTCTCTTATTGAAAATGAAAAATCTCAACTCATTTCTGTGTTGAAAGCTCATAAACCAGCCATTGCATGAAAGATTCATGATATTAAAGGAATAAGTCCTTCGTATTGCACACATAAAATCCTTATGGAAGAAGGTCATAAAACGTGTGTACAACGCCAACGAAGACTAAATCCTAATATGCAAGATGTTGTTAAGAAAGAAATTATTAAACTGCTAGATGCAGGTTTAATTTATCTAATTTCTGATAGTCCATGGGTAAGCCCAGTTCAATGCGTGCCTAAGAAGGGTGACATGACTGTCATCACAAATGAGAAAAATGAGCTTATTCCTACTAGGACTGTAACAGGATGGCGTGTATGTATTGATTATAGAAAATTAAATGACGCCATCAGAAAAGATCACTTTCCCTTACCTTTCATTGATCAAATGTTGGAAAGATTAGCCGAAAATAGTTACTATTGTTTTCTTGATGGATTTTCCGGATATTTTCAAATTCCAATAGCACCCAAAGACCAAGAGAAAACCACGTTCACGTGCCCTTATGGTACTTTTGCTTACAAACGCATGCCATTTGGACTTTGCAACGCCCCTGCAACCTTTCAAAGGTGCATGATAGCGATTTTTCACAACATGATAGAAGAATCATGGAAGTTTTCATGGATGACTTTTCAGTCTTCGGTGATACATTTGAATCATGTCTAGTTAATCTGGAACGAATGCTTATTAGATGCGAACAATCAAATCTAGTTCTTAATTGGGAGAAATGCCATTTCATGGTTAAAGAAGGCATCGTTCTTGGACATAAAATTTCAAAGGAAGGAATTGAAGTGGATAGAGCTAAAGTAGATGTAATTGCTAAACTTCCACATCCCACCAATGTTAGAGGAGTTAGGAGTTTTCTAGGGCATGCCGGTTTTTACCGACGTTTCATAAAAGATTTTTCTAAAATTGCCACTCCTATGAATAAACTCCTAGAAAAGGATGCTCCATTCATATTTTCAGATGAATGCATAAAATATTTTAATATTCTTAAAGAAAAACTCACTAATGCGCCGATCATGATAACACCAAATTGGAATCTTCCGTTTGAACTTATGTGCGATGCAAGTGAGTTTGCAATGGGAGCCGTTTTAGGACAAAGGATTGAAAAACGATTTCAACCTATATATTACGCTAGTAAGACATTACTAGGAGCACAAACGAACTACACAACTACTGAAAAAGAACTCCTTGCTATTGTCTTTGCTTTTGACAAATTTCGTTCATATCTCGTTCTAGCTAAAACGGTGGTCTATACCGACCATTCTGCTCTTAGATACCTATTTTCGAAACAAGATGCTAAACCAAGATTAATCCGTTGGATCTTACTCTTACAAGAGTTTGATATTGAAATCCGAGATAAAAAAGGAGCAGAAAATCTCGCCGTCGATCATCTTTCTCGTCTTGAAAATCCTGAATTAGAAGTTCTAAATGAATCGGCCATACAAAACAACTTTCCTGATGAATATCTATTGAAGATAGATTATAATGAAATTCCATGGTTTGCAGACTATGCAAACTACTTAGTATGTGGATTCCTTGAAAAAGGATTATCGTACCAAAAACGAAAGAAATTCTTTAGTGATATAAAACACTATTTCTGGGAAGATCCACATTTGTTTAAAAGTTGTCCCGATGGAATAATACGTCGATGTGTATTCGGAGATGAAGCTAGTAAAATCTTAACCATTATCACACAGGACCAACAGGAGGGCATTATGGGCCTCAACTAACAGCAAGAAAAGTTGATGATGCTGGATTCTATTAGCCTACAATTTACAAAGACGCACACCTTCTTTGCAAATCCTGTGATGCATGTCAAAGGACCGGAAACATAAGTCAACGTGATGAAATGCCACAAAATGTCATTCAAGTATGTGAAG
The DNA here is from genome assembly GCF_046630445.1 of Rutidosis leptorrhynchoides. NCBI lineage: Eukaryota > Viridiplantae > Streptophyta > Magnoliopsida > Asterales > Asteraceae > Rutidosis > Rutidosis leptorrhynchoides. The sequence goes on along the minus strand of NC_092334.1, from coordinate 45,961,920 downwards.
TATTTGACATTCGGAGTATTGACTTTATGGGTCCATTTCCAAAATCTCATAATAATCTCTACATTCTCGTAGCCATTGATTAAGTATCTAAATGGGCGGAAGCATAAGCTCTCCCAACTAACGATGCATGAGTTGTAGTCAACTTTTTAAAACGTTTTTTTACAAGGTTTGGAACACCGAAAGCTTTAATAAGTGATCGGGGTACTCATTTCTGTAATAATCAACTTGAGAAAGTTCTTAAAAGATGTGGAGTAACTCATAAAATCTCCACCGCTTATCATCCACAGACGAGTGGACATGTTGAAAATACCAACCGAGCTTTAAAACGTATTCTAGAAAAAACCGTAGGATCAAATCCGAAGGAATGGTCCATTAAATTGGCGGATGCACTCTGGGCTTTTAGAACAGCCTACAAAACTCCAATTGGAACCACACCTTTCAAACTCGTTTACGGAAAAGCATGTCATCTTCCAGTAGAAATTGAACACAAAGCATTTTGGGCTTTGAAGACATGTAATCTTGATTTACATGAAGCCGGACGTCTACGGTTAAGTCAACTAAACGAATTAGAAGAATTAAGACAAGAAGCATACGAAAATTCGTTAATCTATAAGGAAAGAACAAAGAAATGGCATGATAAAAGAATCAGAAGTTCAAAAGAATTTAAAGAAGGAGACAGAGTTCTTCTTTTCAATTCACGATTCAAGCTATTTCCTGGAAAATTGAAATCAAGATGGTCTGGACCATTTATAGTCAAAAGAGTTTTCCCATACGGAACAGTAGAATTGATAAATTCAAATGGGATTGAATTTAAGGTTAATGGTCACAGAGTTAAACATTACATAGATAGTCCGATGGAAGTTGACAACGAAGTTAATCACAATTTCGACACCACAGCTAACTAAGTGTGGGGAGAATCAAGTCTTTAAAGGATAATATGTATTTCTGTTAAGAGTTAGATTTTCTGTTTTCGTGTAGTTCTCGAAAATGGAACCCGAATGGTCTTTCCCTAGCAGACCCTAAAGAACTAGTCTTCTCCCCCCATTCTGAATTTTTATTTTTTTAGGTTTTTACGAAATGAAGACTTCCTGTGAACTGAACCATGGTCTAATGCTACACGCTTTGATCACTAAACGTAATAATGACACACTTCCGAGTGAACTGGTATCAGTAATCAGAGAAAAATTGGACGGAGTAAGAAAAGAATCCAGATGCGAAGATAATAAGTTACAATTTAGTAAAGGAAAATCAAAATCCGCAGCGAAAAGAAGATCACGGCACCTTAAAAGATGTCACAAATGCGGAAAATGGTCACACGAAGGTAAATGTTCAAATAATCAAACCTATTCAAACACCGAATTTGTTACTTTATGCAGAGATGGACCGTTCATATGTTTAGAAGAAAAAACATTAAATGCTCGAGGTTACGCCTATGTAGCCATGGAAAATCAATTAGTTCGACTATCTTATGAGTGGGCTAGAGCATATCACCAAGAAAATACCTCACAGGTAAGTTTGTACAGTTTTTATTTTTATTTTTATTTTTAACCTTTTGATAATAAACGCTAATTTGTTCTCTATAAAGTATTAAATTGGTATTCGATAAAATTAGGCCTTGCGACCGAAATTATTGATATCATTCAAAAATTTATTACATCACTGCGAAATTTAACGTTTATTCTTAAGGTATAAATATCTTTAATCAATCAACCCAAAATATTTTAAAAATTCGTCATGAGTTAAATTAGGTCATGGAACCGAAATTACTTTACCGAAAAGAGGGGCGTATATTTTTGATAATATTTGATTGATTAAAGTGGGATAAAAGCCAAAAAGATTTTTAATTTTATTTTTACCATGTTTTTAAAATTAATATATAAATCTTAAATTGATATTGTAAACTTTTTAAATCAATATATTTAAAATTGTAAATATTTTAAAAATTAATATTTTTAATATAAGTTTGTATGTATAAAAACAAAATTAAATTTAAGTTTGGTGTGATTTTTTAATATTAATTTTGAATTTTATGCATTTTAAATTAAGTTGTGTGAATTTAAAAACAAAAATTTACTTTATCTCATTAAGTTAAAAATATGTTTTTAAAATTCGTCGTAAGTTGAAGACTAGGTCGTTGAACCGAAATTGCTTTACCCGAGGGCGGGACGAGAATTTTTATTATCATTATTTTTAATCTTATTGATTTAAAGTATGCCAAAAAAATTAAAAAACCCAAAAATCTTTCCTTTTAAAACCACGCTTCAAAAAGACAAATTTTAAAATTTTGTCGAGGGACGGACTAGGACATTGTTCCGAAACACCCTCATCCTAAAAAGAAACAAAATTTTAAATTTAATTAATTATATGTTCTAAAAGTGTAAGGTTTTATAAAATAAAAAAAAAAGAAAAACAAATGTGATGTAACAACAAGACGGAATGAACAAATGATGTGCACCATTTATCATTCAACAAACAAACGCCAATATGTTTGGAAACTTTGGTAAAATTTAATCATTTTTCTACGCTAATCACCCTCAATAATTTAAATTGTTATTGATTTCTTGCAAATGAGGGCATTGCAAGATCTTAAGTGTGGGAAGGGGTTAAATTCTTTCGGATTTTTAAAATTTTTTAACTTAAACACTTGGTTACCATTAAAAATACTAGTAACACAGTAGTTGTATTAGAATCTAGTGCTCTCTGATAATAAAGAACAGCCCTAGTCTTATATACTGACTACCCAATTCTAGTAAAATTTTTCAAAATTTTCAATTAAATGAACTCAAAATCATGTTTATACATATTTATGAACGATAAAACTAGGTGTTAACACCGAAATTATTGTTACCTCGGAAAGGACATAAATTGAGAAAGAAACTAAAATGTTAGAATTCATTTAAAATGGAATAGAGGAAAATAAAAAGGCAAAGAAAGGAAAATAAAAGCCAAGTGTGGAAAATTTTTACCAAGTTATTCAAAACATATATCACATATTTTTGTACAAATAATTGAAAATACTTTTGTTTTGGATGAAAATAATCAGTTTTACCCGGTTTATGGTAATACTTTTGAAAGAACGATGGATCTACACGATGAATCAATTCCATCATTTAAAGGAAGTAAAGTCTTCCGAAAAAGAAACGCGCTTCTTGATTTAGGTCATGAAGTTGTCGTCCAGACCATCTGTAGGTTGACAAAAAATCTAGAAAAGTCATCACTAAAATCAGCAGGAAATCCACGGACCTCAGCATCAAACAGGGTCGCCAAGTGGTCAGATTTATCCTAACCATGAGAAGAATTTATCTCGTACAATGGGGGGCACCGTGCAAATTAGCTTGATAAGACTAATGAATCAGATCCCCAGAAAGGATAATCTCCTTAAAGATCAAAAATCAGCTTTTAAGACTGATATTACTCAATCCTTGAGATTGACATTAAAGATTGAGAATTACAAACTCATGAAATTCGATGATATCTAAACTCGAGCTTGAACGAGAAAATATTTTGATCAAAATTACAAACCAATTTGTTTTCTGAAAACCCATTTTCAATGCGTTCATTACCATTGAACGTAAAATCCCAGGAATTCACCTGGAATTCATTAGGTCACCTGAACCAAATCGGGTGTCAACCGTAAGAACGGTGGTTGCATAGTATGGTCAAAGACAGGACCTTGTGCCAGACCGATAAATTATAAGGGTGAGCTTTACTATTGCTCCTACCAAGGATAGTAATTGCATCCGACACGTTATAGACCATAATTAAAAGCATGTCAGGGGACATTGCCTTAACAGTTGCTTGTTCAACGCTTTCCTTTACAACCGGATGGTAGTTTATCGAAAGGTAGTATACGGAGCAAGTATACTGGACGTGTTGCTTTCCCAATACAAGGTTAGCAAGTGGGTGACACAAAACCGCAAGTTTTGAGCTAAAAATTTCAAATATGAAACCCACCAAACCCACAAAAATATTTTACAAACATCGGTGAAGGGTTATTCTGGAAAACTTATCTAGGGTAAAAACTAGATTTAATTTTCAAAAGATCAAATGTTTTCATAAAGATCCAATTTCCTTAATGGATCTAAATTTTTATAGTCATGTGGGACTGTAAACCACATCGTTACTACCATTGTTTATACCGCCGTATAGAAATCACTGATGTACAAAGTGTGAAGAATAAAGAAGTGATTCTAGTATATTTCAAGACTATATTGCTTGAGGACAAGCAACGATCAAGTGTGGGAATATTTGATAATGCTAAAAACGAACATATATTTCATAGCATTATTCCTCAAGAAAGACAAGCTTTTAGTTGCAATTGTCCTATTTACAAGTGATATTCATTTAAATAATAAAAGGTGAAGACAACGGACAGATTCGACGAATTGAAGACGCAAACGACCAAAAAGCTCAAAAGTACAAAGTACAATCAAAGTGGTTCCAATTATTGATAAGAAACGTCTCAGAATTACAAGAGTACAAGATTCAAAACACAAAGTACAAGATATTAAATTGTACGCAAGGACGTTCGAAAATCCGAAACCGGGACCAGAGTCAACTCTCAACGCTCGACGCAACGGACTAAAAATTACAAGTTAACTATGTATATAAATATAATATAATATATAATTAATTATATAAATTATATATATATATATATTATATTTATATATTAAAACCGTCGGCAAAGAAGATCCAAAAAGGGATGAGCTGTAAAAGCAAACTTCGCAACTTGCGGAGTTTGAAGGGCAAAAATACCGCGACTCGCGGAGCCCCAAATTCTGAAAATGCCTATAAAAGCTCGCGCATTCTGAACGTTATATCCATCCTTTAATCTCTCTATCTAAACGTATATATATATATATATATATATATATATATATATATATATATATATATATATATATATATATATATATATATATATATTTATATTTTAATTTTAATTTCTAATAATAAGGGTATGTTAGCGAATGTTGTAAGGGTGTAAGTCGAAATTCTGTCCGTGTAACGCTACGCTATTTTTAATCATTGTAAGTTATGTTCAACCTTTTTAATTTAATATCTCGTAGCTAAGTTATTATTATGCTTATTTAAAACAAATTAATCATGATGTTGGGCTAAAAATATTAAAATTGGGTAATTGGGCTTTGTACCATAATTGGGGTTTGGACAAAAGAACGACACTTGTGGAAATTAGACTATGGGCTATTAATGGGCTTTATATTTGTTTAACTAAATGATAGTTTGTTAATTTTAATATAAAGATTTACAATTGGACGTCTCTATAAATAACCATATACACTCGATCGGACACGATGAGCGGGGTATTTATATGTACGAATAATTGTTCATTTAACCGGATACGGGAATGGATTAATAGTCTATGAAATTATTAAAACAGGGGTGAAATTATGTACAAGGACACTTGGCATAATTGATAACAAAGTATTAAAACCTTGGGTTACACACAGTCGATATCCTGGTGTAATTATTAAACAAAGTATTAAAACCTTGTTACAGTTTAAGTCCCCAATTAATTGGAATATTTGACTTCGGGTATAAGGATAATTTGACGAGGATACTCGCACTTTATATTTATGACTGATGGACTGTTAAGGACAAAAATCAGACGGACATATTAAATAATCCAGGACAAAGGACAATTAACCCATGGGCATAAAACTAAAAGCAACACGTCAAACATCATGATTACGGAAGTTTAAATAAGCATAATTCTTTTATTTCATATTTAATTTCCTTTATTTTATATTTAATTGCAATTCTAATTATCGTACTTTTTATTTATTGTCATTGTATTTAATTGCACTTTTAATTATCGTACTTTTTAATTATCGCAATTTTATTTTATCGCACTTTTATTTATCGCAATTTCCTTATCGTTATTTACTTTACGCTTTAAATTAAGTTATATTTATTTTTATTATTTTACATTAGGTTTTAACTGCGACTAAAGTTTTTAAAATCGACAAACCGGTCATTAAACGGTAAAAACCCCCCTTTATAATAATAATATTACTTATATATATATATATATATATTTGTATTTTTATAAAATAAAACTAATATAGCGTTAAGCTTTGTTTAAAAGATTCCCTGTGGAACGAACCGGACTTACTAAAAACTACACTACTGTACGATTAGGTACACTGCCTATAAGTGTTGTAGCAAGGTTTAGGTATATCCATTCTATAAATAAATAAATATCTTGTGTAAAATTGTATCGTATTTAATAGTTTTTCCTAGTAAAATATAAGCTATTTCATATACACCTCGCATAACATCAAGTAGTCCCGGTAATTCTTTCATAAATACATCGGGAAATTCTTTTGCGACGGGAACATCATTGATGTTCTTTTATTCGGGTTTGACTTCTTCGATGTGTGCTAGAACAGTATAGCAACCTTTTCTTATTAGTTTTTGCGCCTTCAAATTACTAATAAGATTTAGCTTCGCGTTGCTCTTTTCTCCGTACACCATTATAGGTTTTCCTTTTTCTCGTACAATGCAAATTGCATTTTTGTAACATACGATTTCCGCTCTCTCCTTTTTCAATCAGTCCATGCCGATTATCACATCAAAACTCCCTAACTCTACTGGTATCAAATCGATCTTAAACGTTTCGCTAACCAGTTTAATTTCTCGATTCCGACATATTTTATATGCCTAAATTAATTTACCGTTTGCTAATTCGAGTAAAAATTTATTATTCATAGGCGTCAATGAACCACTTAATTTAGCACAAAAATCTCTACTCATATAACTTCTATCCGCACCCGAATCAAATAAAACATAAGCAGGTTTTTAATCGATAAGAAACGTACCCGTAACAAGCTCCGGGTCTTCCTGCGCTTCTTCCGCATTAATGTTAAAAACTCTCCCACGGCTTTGCCCATTATTATTTCCCTGGTTTGGACACGTAGTTTTGTAGTTGCCCTTCTTCCCGCATCCATAACAAATAATGTGGGCATTACTTGTTCCTTTACTCGATGGTCCATAAATTGCACACTTCGTTGTATCATGACCCTTTCTATTACATTTAGTACATGTTGCTGGACAAAAAGTAGTTGGATGGTACCCTTCACACCTTAGACACGGAATTTTCTGATTTTGATTACCAGTGTTGTTATTGAGATTGTTGTTGAGATTTTTGTTGTTGCGGTTGGTATTGTTGTTGGGACGATTGTTGTAGTTGTTGTTGTTGGAATGGTTTTTGTTGCGTTTGTTGTTGCGAAAAATGGTGCGATTGTGGTTGTGATTGTGGTGTTGATTGTTGAAATTGTGACTCTTGTCACTGGATTCTTCCCACTTTCTCTTGACTTGTTTCATTTTGGCCTCCTTGGCCGCCTGCTCTTTAATCCTTCCTTCGATCTGGTTCACTAATTTGTGAGCCATTCGACTTGCCTTTTGTATGGAGGCGGGCTCGTGTGAACTCACATCTTCTTGAATTCTTTCCGGCAACCCTTTTATAAATGCTTCGATCTTCTCTTCTTCGTCTTCGAACGTTCTGGGACATAATAGGCACAATTCTGTGAATCGTCGTTCGTACGTGGTGATATCGAAACCTTGTGTTCGTAATCCTCTAAGCTCTACCTTGAGCTTATTAACCTCGTTTCTGGGACGATACTGATCATTCATCAATTGCTTGAATGCTGACCATGGTAGTGCGTAAGCAGCATCTTGTCCTACCTGCTCGGGATAGGTATTCCACCATGTTAACGCCGTACCTATGAAGGTATGCGTAGCGTACTTAACTTTGTCCTCTTCAGTACACTTACTTATGGGAAACACCGATTCGACCTTCTCGGTCCACCGTTTCAATCCAATTGGTCCTTCGGTTCCATCAAATTACAAAGGTTTGCAGGCAGTGAATTCTTTGTAGGAGCATCCTACACGATTTCTTGCGGAATTAGTTCCTCTACTAGATCCAGAGTTATTGTTATTTTGCATCGCCACCTGCACTGCGGCTATGTTCGCAGCAAGGAAAACACGGAAGTCTTCCTCACTCATGTTCAAGTTCTGAAGAGTCGCCGGTGCCATTTCCTTCAAAAATAGCCAAAAGAATTGAGTTAATCATATAGAATTTAAGAGTAGTCAATAGTATTTCATAGCATAATATGAACTTATTTATAAAAGCTTTTTCTTCATATTAGCATTTTATAGTTTTAATTCGGGTAGCACCTACCCATTAAGTTCATACTTAGTAGCTATTATACAATTCAACTACTACGATTCTATACGAAAAACTTTTTACAATAATATTTCACGTTCAAACTTTATACAATATTTTACAAACTTACAATACTGCTATTATACATATAGGATGAAATATAGCACATAATAACTTTGCTACTCGGCAGCTATGAAGGCAATTCTAGTTAATACGCAAGTTGTTCAGCAAAAGAAATAAAGACACGTAATTCATAAGTCCAGAAACAAGTCATGCATTCAGGTTTTACTAAGACTACTTCCCATCCTTGGTCTTGTGGAACATAACCGTTGTGACCTTTGACTAGGCAGCATGTTGTAATGTTGTCAAAGGGATGAGGGTTTCGTAATGTCCAACAGCCCCGTAATAATCTAAAAACCTTGTTTCTCGCTCCAACTACCGAATCTGTCACTTGTGGAAAGGTTTTATTTAAAAGTTGCAATCCGATGTTCTTTTTCTCACTTTGGTAAGAAGCGAACATCACTAACCCGTAAGCATAACATGCTTCTTTATGTTGCATGTTAGAAGCTCTTTCTAATTCACGAAATCCTATGTTGGGATGTGTTGAGTCAAAATAGGTTCTTAACCCGTAGCGTAAAATTGCATTTGGGTTCCCCGCATTTAACGCTTTAAAGAAAACACGGCGTAACTTACGGTCTCCCCAATGTGAGATACCCCACCTATCAAAGGAAAGCCTTTCATAAACTAAGGCATTTCTGGAAAGTCTTTCAAATGTTTGACAAGTTAATTTCGCCATAACTAATTATGCTGATGAATTCTGACCGACTCTAGACAAGATTTCATCAATCATATCCTCTGGTAGGTCTTCTAAAATATTCGATTGTCTACCCTTAACCTCCATTTTGTGTTTTTATACTGTAAAAATAGACGAGGGTTAGATTCATAAAAGATAATTAACAAACAATACAAGCAATTTTTACATTTATCATAAAAGCACAAGCACACTATATTACATATATTACACAACATGATTACAACACTTTAATCCGACTCACTCGTTTCTTCTTCTTCGGACTTGGTTCGTTTTGCTAATTTCCTAGGGATATATGGTGTTCCCCTAATACGAGCTGTCGTTTTCCACAATGGTTTAGAAAAACATGGTGGTTTAGAGGTTCCCGGGTTATTGTTACAATTTAGGAAATACGGATGTTGCCGATACATATAAAGTTCATCGGGGTTGGAATCAGGTTTCTCTATTTTTATAGCTTTTCCCTTATTATTTTCTTTTGCTTTATTAAATTGGGTCGAGGTAATTTCTATAAAATCATCGGAATCCTCATCGGGCTCCGATTCATCGGAAAATTGGTAATCTTCCCAATATTTTGCTTCCTCAGCTGAAACACCATTGACCATTATTAACTTTGGTCCGTTGGTTGAGGATTTTCTTTTATTTAATCGATTTACTGTAGGTATCAATATTTCTTCCTCCGGAACCTCTTCTTCTTCCGGTTCCTCTTCTTCTGGTTCCTCCTCTTCCGGTTCCTCTTCTTCCGGTTCCTCCTCTTCCGGTTCCTCTTCGGGAATTTGTGAATCTTCCCAAAATATATTCGACTCTTCATTATTATTAGGTGAGTCGATGAAATTTGTACTAGAGGTAGACATCTATCACACAATATCAAACACGTTAAGAGATTAATATATCACATAATATTTACATGTTACAATTTGTAGTTTCCAATAAAAAATATTAAGCAATCATTTTTAAAGAAAACACGGTCGAAGTCCAGATTCACTAATGCATCCTAACAAACTCGATAAGACACACTAATGCAAATTTTCTGGTTCTCTAAGACCAACGCTCGGATACCAACTAAAATGTCCCGTTCATATTGATTATAAACGTTTCATATTAATTGATTTTGTTGCGAGGTTTTAACCTCTATATGAGACGTTTTTCAAAGATTGCATTCATTTTTAAAACAACCATAACCTTTATTTTATCTATAAAGGTTTAAAAAGCATTACCTAGATTATCAAATAATGATAATCTAGAATATACCGTTTACACACGACCATTACATAATGGTTTACAATAAGAATATATTACATCAAAAATAAGTTTCTTGAATGCAGTTTTTACATAATATCATACAAGCATGGACTCCAAATCTTGTCCTTATTTTAGTATGCAACAGCGGAAGCTCTTAATAATCACCTGAGAATAAACATGCTTAAAACGTCAACAAAAATGTTGGTGAGTTATAGGTTTAACCTATATATTATCAAATCATAATAATAGACCACAAGATTTCATATTTCAATACACATCCCATACATAGAGATAAAAATCATTCATATAGTTTGAACACCTGGTAACCGATATTAACAAGATGCATATAAGAATATCCCCTATCATTCCGGGACATCCATCGGACATGATAAAATAACATCAAAGTACTAAAGCATCAGCTACAACGGATGTGGTTTGTTGGGCCCAATAGATCTATCATTAGGATTCTTTACTAATTCTTAGGTTACCAAGTAAAAAGGGGCATATTTGGATTCGATCATTCAACCATATAATGTAGTTTCGATTACTTGTGTCTATTTCGTAAAACATTTATAAAAATTGCGCATGTATTCTCAGCCCAAAAATATAAAGGGTAAAAAGGCAAATGAAACTCACTTTCACAGATTTTTACTTTGTCGGGAAGTAAGACTTGGCCACTGGTTGATTCACGAACCTATAACAAACATGTACATATATATCAAAGTATGTTCAAAATATATTTACAATATTTTTAATACATTTTAATGTTTTAAGTTTATTAAGTCAGCTGTCCTCGTTAGTAACCTACAACTAGTTGTCCAGAGTTAGATGTACAAAAATAAATTGATATATGTTATCTTGAATCAAACCACAACCCAATGTATACACGTCTCAGGCTAGATCACAACTCAAAGTATATATATTTTTGAAATCAACCTCAACCCTGTATAGCTAACTCCATCATTACTGCATATAGAGTGTCTATGGTTGTTCTAAATAATATATATAGATGGGTCGATATGATATGTCAAAAAATTTGCATACGTGTCTATGGTATCCTAAGATTACATAATATATTAGAATACATGTATAATACAATATAAGTTAGCTAGGATATGATTAATATAGATTTGTTACCAATTTTCACGTAGCTACAACAAGAAAAATTATCCAATCTTGTTTTACCCATAACTTCTTCGTTTTAAATCCGTTTTGAGTGAATCAAATTGCTATGGTTTCATATTGAACTCTATTTTATGAATCTAAACAGAAAAAGTATAGGTTTATAGTCGGAAATATAAGTTACAAGTCATTTTTGTAAGAGGTAGTCATTTCAGTCGAAAGAATGATGTCTTGATGACCATTTTGAAAAATATACTTCCACTTTGAGTTTAACCATGATTTTTGGATATAGTTTCATGTTCATAAGAAAAATCATTTTCCCAGAAGAACAATTTTTAAATCAAAGTTTATCATAGTTTTTAATTATCAAACCCAAAACAGCCCGCGGTGTTACTACGACGGCGTATGTCCGGTTTTACGGTGTTTTTCGTGTTTCCAGGTTTTAAATCATTAAGTTAGCATATCATATAGATATAGAACATGTGTTTAGTTGATTTTAAAAGTCAAGTTAGAAGGATTACCTTTTGTTTGCGAACAAGTTTAGAATTAACTAAACTATGTTCTAGTGATTTCAAGTTTAAACCTTCGAATAAGGTAGTTTTATATATATATGAATCGAATGATGTTATGAACATAATTACTACCTCAAGTTTTATGGATAAACCTACTGGAAATGAGAAAAATAGATCTAGCTTCAAAGGATCCTTGGATGGCTTGAAAGTTCTTGAAGCAGAATCATGACACGAAAACAAGTTCAAGTAAGATTTCCACTCGAAATAAGATTGTTATAGTTATAGAAATTGAATCAAAGTTTGAATATGAGTATTACCTTGTATTAGAAAGATATATTACTATAAATAAGAAAGATTTCTTGAGGTTGGATGATCAATTTACAAGATTGAAAGTAAGCTAGCAAACTTGGAAGTATTCTTGATTTTATGAAACTAGAACATATAGAATTTATGAAGAACACTTAGAACTTGAAGATAGAACTTGAGAGAGATCAATTAGATGAAGAAAATTGAAGAATGAAAGTGTTTGTAGGTGTTTTTGGTCGTTGGTATATGGATTAGATATAAAGGATGTGTAATTTTGTTTACATGTAAATAAGTCATGAATGATTACTAATATTTTTGTAATTTTATGAGATATTTCATGCTAGTTACCAAATGATGGGTCCCACATGTGTTAGGTAACTCACATGGGTTGCTAATAGCTGATCATTGGAGTGTATATACTAATAGTACATACATCTAAAATCCGTGTATTGTACGAGTACGAATACAGGTGCATACGAGTAGAATTGTTGATGAAACTGAACGAGGATGTAATTGTAAGCATTTTTGTTAAGTAGAAGTATTTTGATAAGTGTCTTGAAGTCTTTCAAAAGTATATGAATACATATTAAAACACTACATGTATATACATTTTAACTGAGTCGTTAAGTCATCGTTAGTTGTTACATGTAAATGTTGTTTTGAAACCTTTAGGTTAACGATCTTGTTAAATGTTGTTAACCTATTGTTTATTATATCTAAAGAGATGTTAAATTATTAAATTATCATGATATTATGATATATTAATATATCTTAGTATAATATATATATATATATATATATATATATATATATATATATATATATATATATATATATATATATATATATATATATATATATATATATATATATATATATATATATATATAGTTAAATGTTGTTACAACGATAATCGTTACATATATGTCTCGTTTCGAAATCATTAAGTTAGTAGTCTTGTTTTTACATATGTAGTTCATTGTTAATACACTTAATGACATGTTTACTTATCATTTATCATGATTAAACATAGTGTATCAATATCTTAATATGATTCATATGTATTTAGTAAGATGTTGTTATAACGATAATCGTTATATATATCGTTTCGAGTTTCTTAATTCAATAAACTCAATTTTATGTATATAACTCATGGTTAAAATACCTAATGAGATATTTACTTATCATAATATCATGTTAACTATAAATATAATCATTTATATGTCATCATATAGTTTTTACAAGTTTTAACGTTCGTGAATCACCGGTCAACTTGGGTGGTCAATTGTCTATATGAAACCTATTTTAATTAATCAAGTCTTAACAAGTTTGATTGCTTAACATGTTGGAAACACTTAATCATGTAAATAAAAATTTCATTTAATATATATAAACATGGAAAAGTTTGGGTCACTACACCCTTTCGATGTCGCCATTGAACTTTAAAAGTCCTCACCTCTTTGTTATGCAACATTTTCACCTTTTCGTCAAGAATAGAAATCGGTTACTCGACATATTCTAACTTGTTGTTCAAGGAAATTTCATCCAACGGTACCCACGTCGAGTCATCCGCAAGACACTTACGGAGGTGGGAAACATGGAATGTGTTATGAATCCTCGCAAGCTCTTTGGGTAACTCTAGTCTATAATCAACTTCATCGACACGATCCAAGATTTTGAAAGGCCCAATAAACTGAGGAGCTAACTTTCACAGTTTTCGAAACCGAATAATACCCTTCCATTGCGAAACCTTAAGAATCACCATGTCACCTTCTTTTAACTCAATCGGCCGCCTCTGTTTATCGGCATAAGATTTTTGTCTATCTTGCGCCGCCTTTAATTGAGCCCGAATCATCTCAATTTTACTATTCGTCTCTAAAACCAAATTGGTACTCCCGATTTCCTTTTTTCCTACTTCACCCAAACAAACCGGAGTTCGACACCTTCGCCCATAGAGCATCTCATAAGGTGGCATCCCAATACTAGTATGATAACTACTGTTGTACGAGAATTTCACCAGAGGCAAGTGTTCATCCCAACTTCCACCGAAATCAATAACACACGCCCGTAACATATCCTCCAACGTTTGATTCGTACGCTCGGTTTGACCTTCTGTTTGAGGATGATACGCCATGCTCATCTTCAATTGTGTACCCATATCTTCATGAAACTTATTCTAAAATCGAGATGTGAAACGAGTATCCCGATCCGAAATGATAGATATCAGCACCCCATGTCTCGATATCACTTCCTTGATAAACAACTTCGATAAAGTCTCTGACGATATCGTCTTTCGAATGGGAAGAAACAATGCACTCTTCTTCAATCGATCAACTATCACCCAAATTGTACATTCTTCGGTAACTTTGTAATGAAATCCATGGTAATGTGCTCCCACTTCCATTTCGGGATTTCTAACGGTTGCAACATACCATACGGCTTTTGGTGCTCGACCTTAACTTGCAAACACATAACACATTGTTCAACATACTTAACCACGTCACGTTTCATTTCGGGCCACCAATACTCTTTTTTCAAATCAAGGTACATCTTTGTCGCACCTGGATGAATGGAGTACTTTGACTTATGTGCTTCATCAAGTCACCCATTTTAAGCACCCACACTCTTCCTTGAAAGGATTACAAACCATGCGGGCCTAAGGTAATAGACTCCGTTTGCCCCATGATTCGTTCTTCACGTTTGTTGTTAACAAAAGCTTCAATTTGAATCTCACCAAGCTTTACAAGAAAATCGTTAGTAATAGTCATGCGTAACGATCCTGCTCGTATTGCCGGATGTTGACTCTTTTGACTCAACGCATCCGCGACAACATTCGCCTTACCCAGTTGGTAAGGTATTTCACAATCATAATCCTTTACTAAATCGATCCATCTACGTTGACGATTGTTTAAATCTCGTTGATCAAAGAGATGTTTCAAACTTCTATGGTCCGAATAAATTGTACACTTGACACCATACAAGTAGTGGCGCCAAATTTTCAATGCATGAACCACCGCCGCCAATTCAAGGTCATGAGTCAGATATCTCTTTTCATGTTCCTTTAACTTTCTAGAGGCATAAGCGATGACTTTACCCCGTTGCATTAGAACACACCAGAGCCCAATTATTGAGGCGTCACAATAAACCGTCATATCTTCAATTTCTTCCGGCAACACCAACACCGGAGCTTGACACAATTTCTCTTTCAACAATTGGAAAGCAATTTCTTGCTCATTATCCCAATTAAGTCTCGCGTTCTTCCTCGTCAACTTTGTTAATGGAGAAGCGATTTTAGAAAAGTCTTGGATAAACCGACGATAATAACCGGCCACCCGAGAAAACTTCGGATTTTCGTTGGTGTAGTCGGTTGTTCCCAACCCTTTACCGCCTCTATCTTCCCCGGATCCACTTGAATACCTTCCTTATTCACAATATGGCCAAGGAATTGCACTTCCCTTAGCCAAAATTCACGCTTGAAGAATTTAGCTTACAACTTCTCCTTCCGCAACGTCCTTAACACTTCGCGCAAATGGTGTTCATGTTCCTTCATACTCTTAGAATAAATAAGTATGTCGTCAATGAACACAATTACTTACTTGTCCAACATAGGTTGGCACACTCGGTTCATAAGGTCCATGAACGCCGCAGGTGCATTTGTGAGACCAAAAGGCATTACTACAAACTCAAAATGCCAGTATCGAGTCCGAAAGGCCGTCTTCTCAATTTCTTTCTCACGGACCCGCATTTGGTGATAGCTGGATCGTAAGTCAACTTTAGAAAAGTAAGTCGCGCCTTGGAGCTGATCAAATAAATCGTCAATCCGAGGCAATGGATAGCGATTCTTGATCGTCACTTTGTTCAACTCCCGATAATCGATGCACATCCGCATACTACCATCCTTTTTCTTTACGAATAAAACCGGAGCACCCCATGGCGAAGCACTCGGTCGGATGAAACCCTTTTCAAGAAATTCTTGGGTTTGATTCAACAATTCTTGCATTTCCGTTGGCGCTAAACGATAAGGAGTTTTAGCAATGGGGGTAGCCCCCGGAACCAACTCAATGTGAAATTCAACTTGCCTTTCCTCCGGAACACCCGGTAACTCATCCGAAAAAACGTCTTCGAATTCATTGACCACCGGAATATCACGAATGGACGGAAGCTCTTCACACGTATCAACTACATGCTCAAGGAAAGCCATGCCACCGCCACCTAGGAAATGATGTGCCCGTGCATAAGTGCATAATGGTACAAGTCTCATCCGCTTATCACCATGAATAATTAACTCTCCCCCACTTGGGGTCTTCACACGAAGAAACTTTTCATGGCATGCAATATCGGCTCTATTACAATCGAACCAATCCATACCAACAACAACATCAAACTCACCCAAAGTCATCAGGATAAAATCGATTTTAAAGGTTTCAGCACCAAACACAACATTACAATTTTTACACACATCAACCCCTAGCACCGTCTTACCATCCGCTATTTCGACTTCTACCGGATGACTTAACTTAGCTAGCAGTTTATTAAGCTTAGGCACAAATCTTAGAGACACAAACGATAAATTAGCACTGCTATCAAATAGTATCCTTGCCGGATTATAGTTAACCATGAAAGTACCTGAGACAACTTCATTGGATTGTTTGGCTTCATCATTGGTCATCAAATAGTTGCGTCCCCTAGCCGTACCTGCTGCTTTCTCTAGCCTTTTAACTTGATCATTTCGCAAATCTGGACACTCCAACTTTCGGTGCCTTTCTTTTTGACAATTGAAACAAGTGAGTTTGGTTGTTGAAGATGGTTTCGGGTAATCACGAGCCATATGACCTTTTTGCCTACAATTGTAACACGTAAAAGAGAAACCTCCAGAAGAACTCTTCTTCACACTACCGACACTTTCGGTTGCACCTCTACTCTTCTTGTTTGAATGACTAGTAGCTTCAAACTTCCTTTTGCTAAAAGTGAAGTCACTCCTTTTCGGGACTAGCGACTCAAAACCTTTAGCCACGTTAAACAACTCATCAAAAGATTTCACTGAATCCCTACTAATCTTCTCTTGATAGTTATCATTTAAAGTTCGATAGAAGTCTTCCATCAACAATTGATCATTTCCGACATACTCCAGGCAAAATTGGGTCTTCGACAAGAAAGTGGACTTGAGAGTGTTCAAATCCATTGACTCTTCCCTCAAAGCTCGCAACTCATCTTTTAACCTCGATATATCGGCCGGAGTTCGATACTCCTTAAAAAATTCTGCCTTAAACTCGTCCCACGTCAAACTCATACTTTGCTCTTCACCGTAAAGTCGAATTTTTGCGTCCCACCACAACTTGGAATCACCCCTCAACATGCTACTTCCATACCTCGTCTTCTTATCAAGAGGGCATTCACTAGTGCGGAAAGCCTCTTCCATATCAGAGACCCAACAAGCACTCTTGAGCGGGTTTCGTTCACCATCAAAGGTGGGAGGTTGAGCATTCTTGAAATTCTTATAGTGGAAGTCTCGCCTTTCAACATTATCGTCTTGATTCTTAGGGACCCTTTGATCGAACTCGTCTTGAACAATAGCACTAACTTTTTCCTTGATTAGATCGGTTACTTGTTCGTCAACCGACTCTAGATACATCTTCTTAACGTCCGCTAGAAAAGTCGCATGATGCTTTTGCAAAATGGCCTCAACCTTGGCCGTAAATTCGGAGTCTTCTCTCGTACCTCCGTTATCGGTATCGTTCCCGTTTCTCATCTTCATTCTAAGAAATGAAATAAATTAATTAACGAAACACACACAAAATACACACACCATCCCATCTTTCTTGATAATCATCGTACATCACTCGTCTGATACGATTTGGATCCCGTACGCGGGCACGTCGCATCAACTCGTTAGTACAACGATCATCTCGTTCGATGATAACAACCACAACACAATACAATTATCTTATAGTTAGTTAACCTAGGCTAAGGCACTAACCAATCTCAGTCCGACCCACATCCTACAAGTCATGCTTAAAACATACACACAATAAAGTCTAAGTCTAGGCACCTATCTCAAGTCGCCTAAATCCCTTAGACCATGCTTTGATACCACTTGAAACGACTCCAAACCGTTTTCTTAAAAACCGACAAAAAAATTTTTTTTAGCAGGAGTAGCGCACCAGACGGCGTTTTTAAAGACCCAAGAGCGGCGCTTTTGATGCCAAAAGCGGCGCTTCTACTGCCTGGTCATAAATACCATCAAATGCTGTTCAGGAGCGACGCTTTTACCCCAAAAGCGGTGCTCCTGTACCTGGGAAGGACTGTTTTGATATTTGACCAAGTGTCATCCCAACCCAAATACTCAGCCACAAGTTCAAAAGACAAATTACATTCCATTCATAAAATAAGAGTATTTATACAACAAAACGGGCACAACGACCCTTGGGACTCCAACGACCCATTGAATACATTAAGGTTGCAATTTCGACCCAACAGAGTTTAACTTCCAAACATTTAACGAGCATGGTGTTTGGGATTAAACTACCTCACGCTTAGGCCAAAATCGAAAAGCATCCACTATCATAATAAAAGTGGGAGACCTCTAATCCAATTAAATACCCTTGCCTTTATCCACGCCGGAGCCTAAAAAGGTGAACAACGAGAGGGTAAGCAAAACACTTAGTGAATGCAATAATTATACACATACATATATAACCTACTTACTTGCAAACACTTACACAATTACCGCATACACGCTAGCAAATTAATTAGCATACCATCACAAAGTGTAACGCTAAATCTCCAATACCACAAGCTAGCACAAACAATAGCATATAACCCGAACAATATAATATGCTAGTAATAATCAACACATAACCATGGTTAACCAATCATATAAGGGAATGGTGCTCGCAAAAGACCATCAGAGTTCACAACGTACATTAGTGTACTTAACACCGCGTATCACTAATCCCCGGGTGGTGTCTTAACACCGCGACAAACCCACCCATCATGACATTGTGGTGTCTTAACACCGCAACTAACCCACATGTCACTAACCCCGAAGTGGTGTCTTAACACCACGACTAACCCACTCGTCACGTAAAATGTGGTGTCTTAACACCGCGACTAACCCACATTTCACGTCACACAAATAAATACATTATATACATGCACATATAATTATTCCACTCACCTTAACGCCTTTGGTGAATGATAAACCAAGCTCGCAACCTTCAATGTAACACACCTATTAAATTATGCACATAATCAATCACACAATCAAGTTGGTCAACCAACTCACTCACTATCCTAGTGTCATTTTGACCCATAGTGCAAATGTGACCCATTTGCACCATTAACCCTCACACTAGGTCAAGATTACACCAAATCACTAACATCAATCGATTAAGGTCTTAATACACTTATTAACACAAGGTTAGTGCATTTTTATACACATAAGGCAACTTAGGTCGCCCAAGACTCTTTTGACCCATTCCAAGGTCAACACGCCCATTTGGGTCATCCACAAACCCAAACAACACCCAATCACTTAGCAACAAAGTGTGCTAGTGATTAAATAACCATTTAAGATCCATAAACACAATTTATCATTTAAAACCCTAGGTTAGTCATTCTTGGGTTTTTATGACCCGATCTTACATAAAAACCCCAAATCACCAAAAAATGGGTTTTATGTTCACCATTGACCCAAACCCTAACCCTCAAACAAATCAAAGTAAAGAATATCAAGATTGGGACATACCACCACAATCAAAACGTAGCTAGTAACTAGATGAACAGCTTTATTACTCGCGCTTTGGCCCGAATCAAGCTTCTTCCTCCTTGATTTGAGCTCTCTCACTCTAAAATGGGTTTCTCTCTCTAAGAATGGATGATAGTGTTTGAGTAGGTGAAAGATGAGGTGAAAAGTGAGATCTAGATCTGATCACAAGGCTTATATACAATTATATGTAAAAAAGACCAAAGTGCCCTTCATATTTTAAAATTTAATTAAAAGACCCATTCTTTTCCCCGTCGAGGAGCGGCGCTCCTAGTGTCTTTTCTTGATATTTTTGAGTCGTTACAGGCCACAAACTCGGTCAAAACTCGGTCAACCTTGGTCAACTTAGTCAACGCCGGTCAAACCTGCAAAATTTTCAATTTTTTTTTGTTTCTCACCTTTTTCATATTCTTGGGGGCTAGAAAATGAATTTTGATGGCTGAAATTGGAAGTTATGTGCCGAAATTTGAGTTAAGGAAGAAAAAGTTAAGGAAGAAAGAGTTAATAATATAAATAAATGGGATGAGAATAACATATATGAGCTCTATAAGCTAATAAATAATATTATAAACTTAAATATATATAAAATATACTAAAAAACTAAAAAGTCAACAAAAGTCAACTTCCGAGTTCTCCCAGAGTCGACGAGAACTCCTCAAAAACCTCCTGCCGAGTTCTCCCCGAGTCACGAGTTTTACAACCTTGAATGGAAGTACACTTGATATTGCGGGTATTGGAGATCTCGTGGTTAGACACTTGAATTATGCTTGAATCTTGAGGAATGTGCGGTTTGTTCCAAAGCTCAAGAATTGGTTGATATCGGTTGGGCAACTGGATGACGATAATTGTCATGTCTTATTTGGAGATCAAAAGTGGGTAGTGTTTAAGGGGGGTTATGTGGTTGCTCGCGGGTTTAAAAGGGGATGTATATGGTTGAAGTTCCTAAAGAGGAATGGCTAGGTGATTTTGTGGATGTCAAAAGTCCTAGCATGCTAATGCTTTCGGGAATTGTTGAGGGATCTTGTTTGAGTGGGAGCTCAAAGGAAGTTGAAGCTAATGAAAATTCGGGCCGAATTGGGTACACTAGAGCTTTTGGTACTTCGGGTAGATCTTCTCCAATGACAACTTTGTTGTGGTCGATCGAGGAAGATGAACAAGAGGTTTTCTTAAGAGTCATGGTTAATGATACATCTGTACAATGGGAGTAGGCTGGGGATGGAAAATCGAGTTTGTCAAAAGACATGTGCACGTATGTGGTCGTTGTTCCAATGGTGAATGCAAAGGCGATTATGTGGAAGATCAAGCGTGTGATTGCGTTCTCACGCGGCTGCCTTGATGGTGTTATCCACATGTTTGATCTACCGGCGGGTTCATTCTTCGTTGGAAAGTTGGATCGGGTGGATGATATTGTGTACGGGTGGATCGCTTGGGCGATGGGGTTAATTTGGTCGGGTCAGACTCAAATGACCCGTTATCTCCTAAACTAAGGAGGTATGTGCCATAGCCAAAGAAAGATTCGTGTTTCCTAAGGTAGTAACAAAAGGATTGAGTTATAGCTTAACGGTATTTTTTGATGTCGAAAGACTTCACTTGCTCGAAGGTTATCGGGTGACGTGCGGTGTGATTCGGGTGCAAATCCGGCGGTATCAAAAGGAGGTATAATTAGCGGGTCAAGTTGTTATTGTGGAATGATGATGATGTTGATGATGTTAGGTTAAGTTGGATGCTATTTAACATCTCTTCGAGTGGGAGATTGATGGAGTGCGAAGCGAGTTAAACAAGGATTTGAAGAAAAAGAAGAATTCGGTTTACAGATAAGGCGCGCCGTGGCCTCTCCTAGGCACGACGCGGCCTAGAGTGTAAACAGGGGTCAGGTCGAAGAAAGTTGATGTTTTGGATTTTGCCGTGGAGGCGCGGTGCAACGCAGCTTCTTCTGACAGGGAAGTTTCCAAAAACGTGTTTTATTGTTCCCAAAGCTATTTTCTTGTTGAGTTTTGCCTATTTAAGCATCTTATTGTAACTCATACATGTATCCACGAAATTTATCAATAAAAGAACTCTCTTTGGTGGCCGAGGATTAAAGTAATCATTCGTGATTACATATAACCTCGTTAAATCTCTTGTCTTTATCGTTTTTTGCTAGTTTCTTCATATACATCAATTATTTTCGTTTATTGTAAGTGGGTTTGATAACCTAGGGTTATCAAGTCTTGTTAGGGCTTACGTGTTTTATTCCTAACAGTTCAAACATATTGTTCACTTCAGTTCTGCACCATTTAACATCCCTTCAAACCGGTCTTTTTTCCTCCCCATATTAGCTGAAGGAAATCCAAGCTGAAATTTGAAAATGAAATGACTGTTATTCCAAGATGTAAAAACACATAACACATCAATCACAAAAATTTGTTTATACAAAAAACACCGACACATATATACAAGTAGCATCTTTTAAAACACCAACACATATATATACAAGTAGCATCGTACTTACAAATCACAATTCACACATTCGTTCTTGCTCATGAATGTAGTAGTTAGGGCATGTTTCGATGCCAAAGAAGCTACCAACATACGCATAGCCTGTAACATTGTAGTTGTATTTTTTTTTTTATCAAATGAACTATCAGACTTTAAGAAACTTATAAAATAATATGTTAAAGAGTGTGTACATTGATATTTAGATCATTTTAACCAGAGTTTGTTATACCTTATCACCATCCAAAATCTATCGACCATCATATCTCAGTCTGTGATTTCACCTTTAGACAACGATTCTAACCAATCCCTAGCATCATCTTTCAATGACCACGGAAAATTAGCAAATAAACTACTTTATCGGTCACATCCTTAATCTTGAATAACTTACATATACTCATGAAATTACGAAGATGCTCATTAGCATCCCCCTTAGGTGTCCCACCGAACTGACATTGATTCGTAACCATATGAAGAAACTGACCCTTGATTTCAAAATCATCTTTTACATCCGGTTGTGTAATAGCATGACCTTGACCGGTCCTCGTGGCTTTCATAAAAGCATCCATAGTCAAATTCTCGTCACGCATCTCTACTTCCTCTTTTATACATTCAAAGTCGGAATATAAAAAGGTAGAGCTATAAAACCTTCTTCTATCAACTATTATTCTTTAACCCTGTTGCGTGTGTTATAAACTCTAGACGGTTCCAGAGTTCCTTTGTACCTAACCTGCAATCACACCACAACAATCAAGCGCGTTTTTCGAAACAAACAAACAAAATTAACTTTCGTAGAAATAAATCCCACGAAAGGATCGAAGAACTAATAGCTTATAATTATCATTATCATCAAATATTATATTATAAAAATAAAAATATTAAAAATCAAAGTTAGGAGAAAAATACTTTAAAAGTCAAACTGGGATAGTTTTTGTGGGACGGAGGGAGTACTATCTATTATAGTTGTAAATTATTAATTATTATTATTGCAACAATAAATATTTACGATAATCATCTGTGTTTAAATGTAATCAAGTTATTTAAAAGAACTATACTAAATGATTATTATTATTATTTTTATTATTTTTATTATTATTATTATTATTATTATTATTATTATTATAATAATAATAATAATAATAATAATAATTATTATTATTATTATTATAATTATTATTATTATTATTATTATTATTTATTATAACAAATAAATATTATTTATAAAAATATATTTTTTACATACTATTATATTTCTAATTATTATAAATATTATTTATATTTATGTAATAGTATTATATATATATATATATATATATATATATATATATATATAATATATATATATATATTATAAAATATTTATATGATATTAATTAAACTTTATATAATATATATTAATATATTATAATATAAATATTAAAATTATTATGTATATATAAATATTAATTTTAATACATTATATAATAAATATAATCATCAACATATAATATTTATAATATATTTATAATATATGTATAATATTAATATATTAGAATAAATGATATATAATAATAAATAAATTATTTATTAACATATTTTAATAAGTATGTAATATGTTAATATTAATACTTATTATCATATTTTAATTAATTTATTATTTAATATATATAAATTAGATATGTTTAATTTATTTATTAATATAACATATAATTTATTAATATAACAAGTATATTACTAATATTAATATATAAACTTATTGATTACTATTATATGTTTTAATATATATTATTGATATAGGTTCGTGAATTCGAGGCCGACCGTTCATTTATTCATTTCCGCCGCACTCATATGTCTTACAAAATATTGTATCGTGAGTTTATAGATTTCCTTTTTACTCCCTTTTCATATATATTTTTGGGCTGAGAATACATGTAATGTTTTATAAATGTTTTGGGAAATAGACACAAGTGATTAAAAAGGATATTCTGCGGATTGATGTGCTAGGTAATTTAGTTACCCATGCGCGAATCCTAAATATAGATTATCGGGCTTGACACCTCCATCCCGGATGCTAGTAGGCGGATGTTTAGTACTTCGAGGTTATTTGTTATACACCCGTAACGGTGTGCGTATTCTTGCACTATGTATTATACACCCGTAGTGGTGTACATATCCATCTTTACGTTTGGGTAAAGATGTTGTTTATATTATTGTTAAGATTGGTTACCGGGGCCTCAACATAAGCAGAATGGTTTTATGGATATTTATAAACTGAAATCTTGTGGTCTATTATTGAAATGATTATTTATGATAAACTTATGAACTCACCAACCTTTTGGTTGACACTTTTAAGCATTTTATTCTCAGGTATTAAAAGAGCTTCTGGTGTCTATTTTCTATGTGCATGGAGTCGGTCATGCTTTATTCAAGAAAACTTTGCATTCATAGAATCATCACCGTGTAGCATATTGGATGTATTATTGTAACTATTATTTACGGTGATTGTTTATACGTAGGAATCATCAGATGTCAATAACCTTGGATTTATATAAATATTGATGATGTGTCTTTTAAAAGAATGTAATGTTTACAAAACGTATCATATAGATATCAATATCTCGCAATGGGACCGATGAATAAGGTACTGCGTCTATATGAATATGGATGGGTCCTTACAGTTTGATTCATCGTGTTTATCTCTTCTGTATTTGATCTTGCTCGAATATGGTTGTTAATGATACTTAATCGGACCTACAGTTGTCATGGTCACAACATCGTTTGGCGCAATAGATTCTCATTATGCATCAATACTTGGCGTACAAGATGCGCATCAAATGTTCATTGAATGTTTATTTACTATTCGACGTGACAGTTCTTTCGAGTTATGTGCGGTGTCATATTATAAGTTTGACATGAGACATTTGCAATATGTCACACCGAACTTGAGGGACTTGATGATGCACATAGCTCATCGGGCTTTGACTTAGGTTCGCGGTTGGGCCTGATCCGTTAGTGGCCCATTGGCCTTTTCCATTAAAACCCTAATATCGCCTATATAAATAAGAGAAATGATTTAACCACTCAATTTTTTACAAAAAAATTTTCACACAAATATGTGGACTAATAATTATAAGAGAAAAATAAAAAATAAAAATAGATTTTAATTTGAGTGGTTCATTGATTAGCCACATCATCGTGTGAACATATTTGTGTGAGATTTTTGTATGGATCTAGAAATCCTCTATAAATAAAGGGTAGACCCTCTACCCTAAAGGACATCTTGGACGGTCATTTGACCTCCTACACTTTCATTCCCCTCTAGGGTTTTACCTACACTCTTCGTGTAGGGTTTTCCCTACCCGCCGATCGTCCGCCTCATCGGTCGGCAAACATCCATAACCACCCTCTCAATATCATCATCTCGGATAGGGTTATCACGGTAATCGGATCGGAGGTTAACGCCGTTGGATCTAAAAAAACTCCCCTTTATTGCGCCCAAGCGTGTTTCCAGCTTTCGGTTGAAATATGTTTGATCAATTGCCTTCCGCAACAGAATATCTAAAGAAAAAATATGTTATGTTCACCAATATGTTATTTATCAGAAAAATGCCATTTTGTACAACTAATTGTAAGTAATACGGAATAAGGACTGAAAGAAAAACAATGGTGAAAATAGGGGAAACAAAAACAGAGGAGGTAGAAATTGGACACCCAATGGGTTTGTAAGGTGAAATAAATCAGACTACACAATGAATCACTTGATTATACTAAATGTAGGTAAATTAGGTATTGCATACAAGAATTGCCATACCGTAAACGTTGAAACCATAACCAAAATTGTAAAATCCCGCTCATTGCTATTTGCGGACCGTTATGGGACGAAAGACGTGATTGCATGGCCATTTATGTAATGGGCTGGCTACAGCCATTCTATTATCATTTACGAGTACAAATTTAGGACCATGGTTTGATATATACGGAGCACTGCTGTTATCAATTCAAATTTAGAGCCAAAGTTTGGGCCACATGAAATTGGCCTCCCGAGTTTTATATCTTTTTTCACTTTCACCTCAATTTTTTATTCTTTATTTTAAGCCTCAATTTTTATTCATTTTTTACAACAACAACAACAAAAATCAATCATACAAAAGTGGGGTATATGGAGGTAAGATGTAGATAATCTTTCTCCTATCCTAGAATAAAGGCAAGTCATTTCTCTACCTATAGTGAAACACTCCCAAGAGTAGAGAAAGTAATCCATTTCAATATTCTAGGAATAGAGAGGTTGATTCCAAATGGACCTCCGACAAATAAGTAGAAAGATTTTAAAAAATAAAAATAAATAAAAAAATGACACGTCATGAAAATGGTAGAATAAAATTTTTATGGGTTTTAAATCCTGCCTGGAATTTAATTTAGGCTCTAAGCGATAGTCAAGTCGCCAATAAATTAACGATTGCGATTGACTCGATTAATAGAACCAATTTTATTCCTTTTTGAATTCTTTAATTTATTTATTTTAATATCACTGTTGTTTCAAGATCTACTTTTTAAATTTATGGGATTCTATAATAAAGTTTTCTTTTTTTCTTTTCAAAAGGATATAATTAAGTTGACATTTACTTTATTCTTTACTATTAAAATTAACCATATTTTTAGTCTGGGTCGTGCATAATGATCAAAAAATTTACAAGTTTTAATATATATTTGTGTATTGGAATAAAAGATAGTAGCATTTGCACGACCAAAATTTATATTCCCTCATTCTCATTTTGATAGTTCAATATCCCTTTTTGGGATGTTCTAAATTAATAGTCCATTTTCATAAATAGATAAAAATAATAAGGTATATTTTATTTATGTCCTTAACTTTTGCATATAAGACAAAAAGATAGGTAAAAAGGAAAATGGTAAAACTTTAAAGTAAAGAAAAAGTACATGTGACAGTCACTTTTTCTTAAACTTTATATTTTTTGTCTGCGGACTATTAATATGTGACAGATGGAGTACTAGTTTTAATGTATAAAAATCAAATAATTAAACTTGCATAATCATTTTTAAAATATAACTATGTTAGGATTTTCACAATCTACCAACATACACATGAACAGTTAAAATTATTAGATAGAGATTTTTCTTGATGGATTCCACATAACAAGCTATGTTAAAAATGAAGAGGAATGAGAAAAAACTAGTATTATATTTTCGCAAGATTAAAATGATTTACCATTTCATCATATTGCATTTGCAACTTGCAAGTGCAAATATTAGAAGTCTATTTAGATCACTTGGACTTGGGTCAATATTTGTCTGATTCCCATTTGTGTCTACATAAAGTGGTCCTCTAACTTGTCGTGAAGGTAGAGTTAGGGACCCAGCTGCTACTTATTTTCCAGTCGTTTACTTTATTTTTTTTCCAATCGTTTACTGATTGTTTGGAATTTGAATAAAGTGAAAGTAACCCATAAAAACACTTAAGCAGTCTAAAGTAATATCTCAAATTCCATTGCAAGTTGGGAAAAAAAAAAAAAAAAACAGACATGTGTTCTAATTTTTCATTTCCTTACTCCTCTTGTTACTACTTGTGCTTACTTCTATTGTTGTTCCCTTTATGCTTCTCAAATCAAAACTATGATGATGATGATGTATTATGTATAGATGGCGAAAAACAAGCACTTCTTGAGTTCAAATATGGGCTCGTTGATGAAGCGAATAAACTTGCTTCTTGGGATGATGACGCGAGTGATTGCTGCAGATGGGCTGGAGTTGTTTGTGACAACGTTACCGGTCATATTCAAGGACTTCACCTTGCTGGAGATGGGCTGGACAGCTGGTTGGGTGGGATTTTAAGTCCGTCCATTATGCATCTGAAGCAACTCAGGCATTTAGACTTGAGTGACAATGCTTTTGAAGGGATTATCCCCCCTCAATTAGGAAATCTTTCGGAATTAAACTTCCTTTCTCTTGGAACATTTTTCATTGAACCTACTACCACCGTGAATAATATGCAATGGTTGTCAAGTCTTCGTCAATTGCATTACCTTGATATGAGTGGTGTAGACCTTAGCAAAGCAAACGATTGGTTTCAGGTGATTAACGCCCTTCCTTCTTTGGACCGACTACATTTGGCTGGTAGTGGAGTCTCTATACATCCGCACGCTCCTAGTCGTAATATTACATCACTTTCATTCCTTGATCTTTCTAATAACAATATTAGTAGTTCTATGGGACAGTGGATATTTAGTATACATAGTCTTGTTTCGTTGGAATTATGGCAGTGTAGTTATCTTGATGATGGCACTATGCCGAGAAGTATTGACAGCTATCGCAATTTGACTTATCTACAGTACTTAAATGTCGGTTCGAGCTATATTGGGGGTTCTTCATTAGTGCTTGAAGGTATTTTTAAAAATGTAGGTAGTAATCTCATTTCTTTAGATATTAGTTATTGTGGCATTACAAGTTCAAATCTCGATTCTCTTCACAACTTGACCTCTATTCGTAGCCTTGATCTGTCAAATAATCAACTAAGCAAGACAATACCTAAATCTTTCGGTAACTTTTGTAATTTGAGAAAGATTAATTTGTCTTATAACAACTTTTCAGACGCTACTTTGACAAGCCTTTTTCAAAGTTTTCTCGACTGCAAGTCCCCTCTTTTGGAGTCATTTTCCATGTTCAATTCAGATGTTTATGGTCATCTACCAAATCAACTTGAACAACTGAAACGTTTGAGGCACCTAACACTATACGATAACAATATTGGTGGTATAATTCCAGATTCCATAGGACGCCTATCTTCTCTTAGGTCACTTGATCTTAGTGGCAATCGAATATCAGGTCCTATTCC
This sequence comes from Rutidosis leptorrhynchoides, assembly GCF_046630445.1. Taxonomy (NCBI): domain Eukaryota; kingdom Viridiplantae; phylum Streptophyta; class Magnoliopsida; order Asterales; family Asteraceae; genus Rutidosis; species Rutidosis leptorrhynchoides. Next base: position 45,932,670 of record NC_092334.1, on the reverse strand, counting down.
ATACTCGATGGGGCGATTATCATCATTGGAAATGTTAGATCTTTCTTCTAACCATCTGAATGGCAACCTTCCTCATAGCCTCGGTCAACTTACAAAACTGGATAATTTAGATTTTTCTTCGAATCTACTGACCGGTGTCGTGACAGAAGCTCACTTTGCCAAATTAGAAAATTTAAAATTTTTAGAGGGAAGTGGAAACAACTTAACCTTGAGGACGAGACTTGCAAATTTGATTCTCCCTTTTCAGATAGAGTACTTGTATTTGAGATCTTGGGTTTTAGGGCCTGAATTCCTATCGTGGCTTCAAACGCAAACGAGTTTACGTCAACTCGATGTAAGCAATACAGGCATTTCTTCACCCATGCCGCACTCGTTTTTGACATCATTCCCCAATCTAAACTTTTTAGATATGTCAAAAAATCATCTCCGAGGAGAGTTAACGTTGTTGAATATGACTGCAGAACTGTTTTCACTCGACTTAAGTTCTAACGAATTTAGAGGAAAATTACCCAAACTCCCAAATATTTCAGTTCCAACAATTTTAGATCTATCGAATAACTTCTTTGAGGGCTCGTTACATCAATTTTTGTGTTCCAAAGGTACGAAAGGGGCGGAACATCTTTTTTTGGAAAGTAATAATCTGTCAGGTTTCATTCCTGATTGCTGGGATAAATGGCCGATATTGTATTCTATAAACTTAGAGAATAACAATCTGTCTGGTAAGATTCCAAGAACTTTAGGCCTTTTGGGTCAGCTAGAAGCATTAAACATGAACGGAAACAAGCTCTCAGGAACATTACATTCTGTAATGAACTTGACAAGCTTAGGGATCCTCCAACTTGGTAGAAATGAACTTGTTGGAACCATTCCATTAGGGCTTAGAAAATTTTCTAATTTGAGGCTTCTTAACCTTAGATCCAACAATCTTGATGGGAATGTTTCTCGCAAGCTTTGTAATCTTACATCCATTCAGATCTTGGACCTTGCTAACAACAGGTTGTCTGGAGATATTCCAAGATGCTTCAACAAATTTAGTGTCTTAACCGGGGAAGCACATATGGAGGGAACATTCACGATAACCACGTTAGGTGCATCTCACATGTCAAAAAATGTTAGCATTACTGAGTCATTAGTAATGAAGGGACGAGAGGACACATATAGTACTATTCTTGGATTTGTGATGTTGTTTGACTTGTCAAATAACAACTTTTCAGGAAACATCCCAAATGAGTTAACGAGCCTCATAAAGTTAGAATCATTAAACTTATCAAGAAATCAATTGACGGGAAGGATCCCAGAGAAGATTGGAGACATGAAAGCACTCGAAACATTTGATTTATCACTCAACAAGCTTTCTGGAGAACTTCCCATGAGCTTGTCAACCATGAATTTCTTGATTAGCTTCAACGTGTCCTACAACAACTTAAGAGGGAAAGTTCCATCAGGTACTCAGATTCAGAGCTTCGATGAGTCCAGCTTCATTGGAAACAATCTTTGGGGAGGCCCACTTAGTGATCCTTGTGTACCAGTTGATACAGACCAACAAGATGATGATGATGGATCACATGGAGTGGACTGGGGCTTCATTGTTAGCTTGATTTCTGGATTTATTGTCGGTTTTTGGATGCTTTTGGCTCCGCTGATTGTCAGCAAAGCATGGAGAATTGCTTATTTTGGTTTCCTGATTAAGCTCTGGTATATGGTTTATGATGCTATGTATGAGTATTGTTTCAACATGTTCTTAAAGTAATTTGAAAATGTTGTGATGCTTTAATATGTTTATATTTACTTACAAATACAAAAAACTTGTATGTTACTAGTTTGTATTGATATGATTACTGTGACGACCCGGACTTTTTCGGCTTTATGAAATTAATATTTACATGATTTAATGATTCCGACATGATAAGCAATTAAATTTGATAAGTCTTAAACGTTTGAAAAGAGTTTTATACATACAATTGTCCACCCTTTTATTCCGATGATTCACGAACGTTATTACATGTATAATATATATATATATATATATATATATATATATATATATATATATGTGTGTGTGTGTGTGTGTGTGTGTGTGTGTGTGTGTGTGTGTGTATGTGTGTGTGTGTGTGTGTGTATAACTTGAAAATACAATAATTAAGTATCTCATTAAATATATTAACCAAGTATTACACATACATTTTCCATACTACAAACTGACGAGTTTTCGAACAAAATATATATATGATATTTAACGACGTAACTAGACTTATATTAAAACGTATTTATATATAATGTATTATGAATATAAATACATACTTAAAAGACTTGAATACACATCTTAACATACATACATTTATGAAAGATAGCTATATTCGTATTCCCGTTCGTTTTCATCAAGAATTTTACTCGTATATATATAGTATAACTCTAAAAACGAATACAAGACTTGAACTTTTCGAACTTATTTTGAAAACTTGACATATTAAGGAGTCTATAGCAACTTGAAACACTAAAATCCATGTAGTAACGAAGAAGTTATGAACCAAACAAAATCTGCCAAGATTAACGTTGTATACTTAAAATACATAACTTAAAAATTATGATCTTAGCTATTTTTAAGATCATACGGACTATTATTATGACGAATATTGGACTGTTAGGACATATTGGACTGTTTTGGACACATGACTTGGACTACTAACATAAATATGTTAAAATGTATTATATAAGTATTATATATCTATTATATGAGCTTGTTTTATTTTTATGACATGTTATGTTTGTATTATTATCTGATTTATATTATTGTTATAAGTTTGCGAATCCAAGGACGTCGGTGCATAATTTTTATAAGTTGCAATCTATTATTCTCTTCTTTTATACCGTGATTTATAGTCTCATTTTTAATATATATAAATGTTTTTGGGATGAGAACACATGTTATTTTTAATGTTTTACAAAATAGACACAAGTATTAAATATTCTACGATTGAGATTGTATCATTGAAATATCCCTATTTTGCTTGGTAACTTAGTTACTAGTGATGGTACTAGTAAAAGTGAATTCTAAAGGTAGATCTATCGTGGTTTGACAACCTCATCCGGATTACGAAATGTTTAGTACTTCGAGGTTGGTACACTTGATGAGACGACCAGGCAAATCCCTTTAGACGTAGTAAACCATTCATCGATTTCATTGCGAGGTATTTGATATCTATATGATACGTTTTATTAACATTGCATTCATTTCAAAAGACGCACTTTCTAAACAAAGAAAGTTTTTAAAATCTGTATACATTGCCTTTCAAAAAAAAATCTGTATACATTTCTGTGACGATCGCTCCAAATCCATATGGACGAACACGTCATTCATCGATTTCATTGCGAGGTATTTGACTTCTATATGATACGTTTTGTAAACATTGCATTCTTTTGAAAAGGCACACCATAAATGAATATTTAAATCAAAGGTTTTCGACATCTGACGATTTCTACATATAGACAATCACCGTAAATAATAGTTTACAATAGTACTTCCGTTGACAATGCAGTCAAAATAATATACATGGTGATGATTTGGTGAATGCAACGTTTCCTTGAAAAATATACCATGTAAGACTCCATGCACATAGCTTGTCTAACATATAAGCAAACAGCGGAAGACTTCTAGGGAACCTGAGAATAAACATGCTAACAAGTGTCAACACAAAGGTTGGTGAGTTCATAGTTTTAATATTTTGCATAATCTGTACATAAAGGTGGATCACAAGATTTCAGTTGTTCAATCCAGAAACGTTTATCAAAATATTCTACGAAATTGAGCACCCTGGTAACTAAACTTAACGTTTATATAATTTGTACCCTTTGTATAATCATCTTAATAATACACGCAACCAACGTGTACGCTTCTCAAATAGCATACGTCCGTTAAAAGGCTAGTGCTCTAGCTCGGACGGGGATATCAAGTCCTATGGATCCACATACTACTACTCACGCCCACCAGTTCTTATAACTGGCAGTTACTAGTTACCAAAGCTAAGGGATTTTCGGTTCAAACTCAGTGTAGAATTAAGTATGTACTTGTGTCCATTGTTTTTAAAATAAAGTGCATGTATTCTCAGCCCAAAAATATATATTGTAAAAGCATTTAAAAAGGGAGCAAATGAATCTCACCTTAGCAGCATATAAAGTTGTTCACCAAAATGTGACCGAAACTCGGATTACCAAATAACCGTAGATCTCAACCTAGAGAACATATGTTGGTCAATAAATGTCTATCAAGCTAGGTCAGGTCATAGTATATCACAATCCTAATGCTCGAGATCGACATACAAAAGTTATCCAAAGTCGTTTCAAAAGGCCAATTTTGACAATAGTTCAACAAAATGAGACGTACCTTACATAAGGATTCATTTACTCGGCTGGTAATATTCAAAAATCCAATTTATCAATCTTACAAACAAGTTGTTTAAATATTAATTGCAGATTCAAAAGCAATTCCAATTAACGTCAATCATAATTCAGTTGACCATATCTTTTGATTCGTTCATCGAAATTACGCAATTTCTAAATGAAAAGTTATTGATTTTTCTCCAGCTTTCTAAAAACATGCATATCATATACTTTTTATCAGTAATATATGTATTTAATTCGTGATTCATCATAAACTGTTTAACGACGAAATTTAGCATACAAGCATGCATAAATATATATACTCGAGCACTAGACATGTGTACACTATTAATATATAAAAGATAAGATATGAATGCTCACGTATCAATATTGTGATTCAATATTGCAGGAAAGTACGTAGACGCAACAGAGATGATAAACACTAGGTTTGACTTGCAAACAATACCCACGAATATTACCCATAACCTCCATAGCTATAACCCATAATTTCCTTAGCTCTATCACGTTCGAAAAGCTTGTTTTGAAGTGACACACTCATGACCTCGTCGTAGTATTTTATGTATAATAATAATAATAATAATAATAATAATAATAATAATAATAATAATAATAATAATAATAATAATAATAATAATAATAATAATAATAATATATAAAGAGAGCTGAACATATATGTGTGTGTAATCGAGCAAAAACGAATTCAATTTATAGACTTTTCCTGAAATCTGACCCCATGCGATCGCATTGGTTTTATGCCTATTTTCCATGCGATCGCATGACCCCAAAATCCAGCTCACAATTTTTTGTTGTTTTGTTTGTCGACATATTTAAATATAATATATATAATATATTTAATTTAAATAATTAATTATATATTATATTAAATTCATGTGCATAGTTGACTTGTAATTTTCGTTCCGATGACTCGTACGTTGTCACTCGACTTATGTCCCGGTTTTGATTTCTCGAACGCATTTTCGTACGCTTAGAAAACTCGCAATTTACGTTTTGTGACTCGTATCTTTGTCAAAATATAGTCTTAAATTATCAATAAACTATATCATTCAAAGTGTATCTTAAACTTTCGAGTGTTTTGGTCATTTACTTTTATAAATCATTGTCTCGCTATTTGTTAATATATATATAATAACAAATCATTTTATGACCAAGTTAATATATATTTTCAACATTCATAAACACGTTTTAAATATACGTCGCAAATTATTCATACAATTAATATTCCAACTTATCATATATATTCAAATAAATATTTAAACCAATAAGTTTAATGTACAGTATTAAACAATTAATACATTGTTACGTTTTCAAGTTATAGTATATGTATATATATATATATATATATATATATATATATATATATATATACATATAATTGTTCGCGAATCGTCGAGAACAACCGAAAGGTATTTGAATAGTTCAAAATTTTTGAGATTCAGTTTTACAGACTTTGCTTATCGTGTCAGAAATGTTAATCATACAAAGATTAAGTTTAAATTTGGTCAGAAATTTCCGGGTCATCACAGTACCTACCCGTTAGAGAAATTTCGTCCCGAAATTTGAGTGAGGTCGTCATGACTAACAATAAAAATGGTTTCATTCCGTATATGTGTTGATAAATATAGTTTTATCACCATTAAATAATATGGATAAAACTATCCGATTATTCGAAGCGTATGAGAGAAGTTATCGTAAAAGAGTGAAATGAAGAATAGAGATTCGTCTTAACTCTTGATGTATTAACGATTGATTTTCGAAATTTAAGGAATAGAAAATCTTCATAATCTAAATAAGATTTGATTCTTCGGAATTTAAGGAAATTAAGATTTCTTTTGATTAAATGCGTAATTTGCCTCGATTGCTATGTTTGATATTTCGCTATAAATTGACCTCTTCCGTTTCATTATTTTCATCACTCTTACATCTTCTTCCTCTTTTCCTATTTTCAAAAGATTGTAAAAAATGCTTCATCCAGTTCTGATTCTTGATATACTCCTAACTTTCATATCTGTCATTCTTCTTTTTCATCTACCACCGGAGGAAGTTATTTTCTTCTACCATTACCTTGGAGTTATAGTGTTTTTCATTCTCCCGTGTCTTTATATTGCTATACGCATTGATATACACGGTTTGTAATTTCTGGGTGGTTGTTGGGTTTTATATCTTCCCTTATATTTCGATGTCTCTGCTTCTGTCTTTCCATAATCATTGACATCCACAGTTAATACTCTCTCCAATTTACTGTGATTTATATATACTCCCATTGATATTTTGAAGCTTCATGCTTTTGTTTTATCTTCCCGACTTTAAATCAAGCGAATAATGGTCCAGAATTCGTAGGTATGAATTTCGGAATGAACATAATTAATGTTCTAAAAAAGAAACGGTAATAGCACAATCTGACTTGTCAAATTACCAGAATACCTCGAAAAAGACCGAATCATTAAGAAAATATTTTCTTGATAGTTTAGAGGTTAAATAGAATGAAAGAGTTATGTAACATGGTTTATAATGAGGGTATGATCTGTGAACCTTTATCACATTCCATTAGAAACTCAGCATGACTTACTGTAATATAATCACATTGATCAAGTGTCATTATATTATACTAACTCATGTTTCAGTTCCCAACACCACTTCAAAAATATTCATATTTTAAACTCGAAGGTTTCAGAATTTAGAAACTAAAATAGTTTATTTTACGATGTTACACAGATATCGCAAGGAGAAAATTGATTTCTGATAAGAATGATTATGGAATTACCTCCAGAAATATGGAGGATATTTATAATGAAAGATACGATGATATCTTAGAATTTCTAATATCAGAGGATGATGAAGAATATTGTCCGCAAGGGTTTAGATTCGGAAGCAAGGTATTCGTTAATGGCTTCAGCAGATACTGAATAATTTGGATTCTTTGAAGGCAGGTTTAGTCTTTGTGATTTATCCACAGCCTCCTTCATACTTTGCTCAATCCGTTTTCCAGTTCCAAACCTTCTCTATTTCCGAGCTTTGCCAACACACTATTCTTTATCATCAAACTTTTGGCTGTTAAGGTCGTTTACAGTTTTTACTGCTTCAACAGCATTCAAAGTTATCATAACCGAATCGTTGGTTATCAATCCGAGGTGTTTTCAAAAGTTTGAAGGGTTTGCATGAAGATTGTAATTGTCAAGATACATATGATGTTCTAGAATTTTGAACGATACAAATTTTTTATTTTTTTTTTTGGGTTTATGAATAGAAGTGATGTTCTAGCACAGTTTTGAAGTCAAAGTATAGCATTTGAAAGATGTAAGAATCTAAGAGTGATGTTTTCTATTAAATCTTGGCTTGGATTCTGATTTTTCAAAACCAGAATATGTAATTGAATTTGTATGAAAACGATTGTATATCGCTGTGAGCATAGTTAATAATTTTTGAATCAAAGTTGAAGAATGTACAGTATAACATATTAATTGTGAACTTATATATTTCCCGAGTATTATCTACCCGTTAAAGATTTCACAATTAATACTATGTACAAAAGAATTTTTTTTATTACCGTCTTTATGAAAATATATGTATGTATATTTTCTTCAGATGTAATACAGATTTGATGAGTTAATATCATACTAAGCTCATTTGATTTTTGAATTGAATGAATAATCTCTAAAACATTAAGAATTACATAATCTTCGCGGAGTATTTCACTAATGAAATCAATACTTCATTATTTATTCTTATTCCTCGGTGAAGGATGTTGATGCTCGTGGAATTCTTATGAACTTCATAAGATATAAATGATGTTTTCTAGAAAGTTTCGAGTACATCAAAGATAAAAGTGTAAAATCAAACATGTAATTGATTAATACACTAAGTTCATTATGAAATGGAATTCATTGAGTTGAAACAGATATTTGTAGTTAACGATGGTTAAGTTGTTAACGAAGGATGTACATCATAGCATATTAGTAATATGAATTAACCGAGTAGTATCTACCCCTTAAAATTCACACGTAATAGCTTAGTACGAAAAGATTCATGATGATTTTAAAATTTATATATATAAGATATACATATAAATTCTTTAGATGAATTGAGTTATTACTTCATAACTCATTGATACAATATACTCATTGTTGACTCGTAATGATGTCCACGGTGCTTTCTTGAACTGACGGAGCTTGTGATGTTAGAGGTGCTGCTGATTCTGACGATGTTGACAGCACTGACTGTGCTGGTGAGGCTAAGGGTACCGTTGATGCTGTTGGTAAAACAAGTCTAGTTTGTATCTTACACCATTCAGATAAGGGTTTCTACTCTATCTGATTTAGGGTTAAGGCTAGAATAGATAATCTCTAAACTTTAGAAATTACATAATCGCCGTAGAATGTTTCTCCGATGAAGTTATGAATCCATACTTCATCGTTTGTCGTTGCTGGTACTTCTTGGTACCTATGGTACGTATGATATTGATATTCGAGGTACAGATTGTGATGTTGAGGCGTGTGATGCGGATGTGGTTGTTGGTGGTGGTAATGATCCTGTTGGTGTGGATGATGGTGGTACTGGTTATGCTGCGGGTGCTGCTGCTGGTGTTCGTAACCATTGCACCATATTCTCCAAAGCCACTACCCGAGCACGAAGCTCGTTGACTTCTTCTATTATACCGGGATGATCGGTGGTTCAGACGAATGGATAAATAAGATTTATAATATGGGATAGTATATAATCATGATGAGATACTCTGGAAATGAGAGAGAAAATAGTATTACGAATAGGTTCGCCGGTAAGTGCTTCTGGTTCTTCGCCAAGAGGTGAATGTGGTAGATGGAAGGGATCACCTTCTTCTTGTCTCCAATTATTAAGTAGGCTACGAACCCATCCCTAATTCATCCAGAATAGATGATGGCTAATTGGTTGATCCATTCCGGTTACACTGTCTTCGGAGTTCAGGTGAATATCCATATCGGAATAGCTGTCGGAGTTTAGGGAATTTGAACTAGATACGTGATCCATATTATATAATTAGGGAATTGATTTTTGATATAAGATAGATTATAGAATTTAGATTGGTACTCTTCAATACATAATTTACATATGTATATATAATACCAAAATCCCGTAAATTACGGAGAAATTTTCGGAAGATGTCAGGAAAAGTTTACAGTAACAGATACGCTAAGATATGAATTTTTGTCTATACACTATTTATGCAATAAATGCAGGAAAACATGTCTAGACTTTAAGAATGATAAGCATGTAATTTCTGACAAGAAATAATAAGCAAAACTTTTAACATGCAGACACGGTCGAAGTCCAGACTTACTAATGCATCCTAACAACTATCAGTTAGTCGCACTCATGCAAGACCTGGTTCGCTAGGACCAACGCTCTGATACCAACTGTGACGATCGCTCCAAATCCATATGGACGAACACGTCATTCATCGATTTCATTGCGAGGTATTTGACCTCTATATGATACGTTTTGTAAACATTGCATTCTTTTGAAAAGGCACACCATAAATGAATATTTAAATCAAAGGTTTTCGACCTCTGATGATTTTTACATATATACAATCACCGTAAATAATAGTTTACAATAGTACTTCCGTTGACAATGCAGTCAAAATAATATACATGGTGATGATTTGGTGAATGCAACGTTTCCTTGAAAAATATGCCATGTAAGACTCCATGCACATAGCTTGTCTAACATATAAGCAAACATTAGAAGACTTCTAGGGAACCTGAGAATAAACATGCTAAAAAGTGTCAACACAAAGGTTGGTGAGTTCATAGTTTTAATGTTTTGCATAATCTGTACATAAAGGTGGATCACAAGATTTCAGTTGTTCAATCCAGAAATGTTTATCAAAATATTCTACGAAATTGAGCACCCTGGTAACTAAACTTAACGTATATATAATTTGTACCCTTTGTATAATCATCTTAATAATACACGCAACCAACGTATACGCTTCTCAAATAGCATACGTCCGTTAAAAGGCTAGTGCTCTAGCTCGGACGGGGATATCAAGCCCTATGGATCCACATACTACTACTCACGCCCACCAGTTCTTATAACTGGCAGTTACTAGTTACCAAAGCTAAGGGATTTTCGGTTCAAACTCAATGTAGAATTAAGTATGTACTTGTGTCCATTGTTTTTAAAATAAAGTGCATGTATTCTCAGCCCAAAAATATATATTGTAAAAGCATTTAAAAAGGGAGCAAATGAATCTCACCTTAGCAGCATATAAAGTTGTTCACCAAAATGTGACCGAAACTCGGATTACCAAATAATCGTAGATCTCAACCTAGAGAACATATGTTGGTCAATAAATGTCTATCAAGCTAGGTCAGGTCATAGTATATCACAATCCTAATGCTCGAGATCGACATACAAAAGTTATCCAAAGTCGTTTCAAAAGGTCAATTTTGACAATAGTTCAACAAAACGAGACGTACCTTATATAAGGATTCATTTACTCGGTTGGTAATATTCAAAAATCCAATTTATCAATCTTACAAACAAGTTGTTTAAATATTAATTGCAGATTCAAAAGCAATTCCAATTAACGTCAATCATAATTCAGTTGACCATATCTTTTGATTCGTTCATCGAAATTACGCGATTTCTAAATGAAAAGTTATTGATTTTTCTCCAGCTTTCTAAAAACATGCATATCATATACCTTTTATCAGTAATATATGTATTTAATTCGTGATTCATCATAAACTGTTTAACGACGAAATTTAGCATACAAGCATGCATAAATATATATACTCGAGCACTAGATGTAGTGACCCGAACTTTTCCATGTTTATATATATTAATTGAGATTGATATTTACATGATTAAATGTTTCCAACATGTTAAGCAATCAAACTTGTTAAGACTTGATTAATTGAAATATGTTTCATATAGACAATTGACCACCCAAGTTGACCGGTGATTCACGAACGTTAAAACTTGTAAAAACTATATGATGACATATATATGGATATATATATAGTTAACATGATACTATGATAAGTAAACATATCATTAAGTATATTAACAATGAACTACATATGTAAAAACAAGACTACTAACTTAATGATTTTTAAACGAGACATATATGTAACGATTATCGTTGTAAAGATATTTAATGTATATATATCATATTAAGAGATATTCATACATGATAATATCATGATAATATAATAATTTAAAATCTCATTTGATATTATAAACATTGGGTTAACAACATTTAACAAGATCGTTAACCTAAAGGTTTCAAAACAACACTTACATGTAACGACTAACGATGACTTAACGACTCAGTTAAAATGTATATACATGTAGTGTTTTAATATGTATTTATACACTTTTTAAAGACTTCAATACACTTATCAAAATACTTCTACTTAATAAAAATTCTTACAATTACATCCTCGTTCAGTTTCATCAACAATTCTACTCGTATGCACCCGTATTCGTACTCGTACAATACACAGCTTTTAGATGTATGTACTATTGGTATATACACTCCAATGATCAGCTCTTAGCAGCCCATGTGAGTCACCTAACACATGTGGGAACCATTATTTGGCAACTAGCATGAAATATCTCATAAAATTACAAAAATATGAGTAATCATTCATGACTTATTTACATGAAAACAAAATTACATATCCTTTATATCTAATCCATACACCAACGACCAAAAACACCTACAAACACTTTCATTCTTCAATTTTATTCATCTAATTGATCTCTCTCAAGTTCTATCTTCAAGTTCTAAGTGTTCTTCATAAATTCCAAAAGTTCTAGTTTCATAAAATCAAGAATACTTTCAAGTTTGCTAGCTCACTTCCAATCTTGTAAGGTGATCATCCAACCTCAAGAAATCTTTGTTTCTTACAGTAGGTTATCATTCTAATACAAGGTAATAATCATATTCAAACTTTGGTTCAATTTCTATAACTATAACAATCTTATTTCAAGTGATGATCTTACTTGAACTTGTTTTCGTGTCATGATTCTGCTTCAAGAACTTCGAGCCATCCAAGGATCCATTGAAGCTAGATCCATTTTTCTCTTTTCCAGTAGGTTTATCCAAGGAACTTAAGGTAGTAATGATGTTCATAACATCATTCGATTCATACATATAAAGCTATCTTATTCGAAGGTTTAGACTTGTAATCACTAGAACATAGTTTAGTTAATTCTAAACTTGTTCGCAAACAAAAGTTAATCCTTCTAACTTGACTTTTAAAATCAACTAAACACATGTTCTATATCTATATGATATGCTAACTTAATGATTTAAAACCTGGAAACACGAAAAACACCGTAAAACCGGATTTACGCCGTCGTAGTAACACCGCGGGCTGTTTTGGGTTAGTTAATTAAAAACTATGATAAACTTTGATTTTAAAGTTGTTATTCTGAGAAAATGATTTTTATTATGAACATGAAACTATATCCAAAAATTATGATTAAACTCAAAGTGGAAGTATGTTTTCTAAAATGGTCATCTAGACGTCGTTCTTTCGACTGAAATGACTACCTTTACAAAAACGACTTGTAACTTATTTTTCCGACTATAAACCTATACTTTTCTGTTTAGATTCATAAAATAGAGTTCAATATGAAACCATAGCAATTTGATTCACTCAAAACGGATTTAAAATGAAGAAGTTATGGGTAAAACAAGATTGGATAATTTTTCTCATTTTAGCTACGTGAAAATTGGTAACAAATCTATTCCAACCATAACTTAATCAACTTGTATTGTATATTATGTAATCTTGAGATACCATAGACACGTATACAATGTTTCGACCTATCATGTCGACACATCTATATATATTTCGGAACAACCATAGACACTCTATATGTGAATGTTGGAGTTAGCTATACAGGGTTGAGGTTGATTCCAAAATATATATAGTTTGAGTTGTGATCAATACTGAGATACGTATACACTGGGTTGTGGATTGATTCAAGATAATATTTATCGATTTATTTTTGTACATCTAACTGTGGACAACTAGTTGTAGGTTACTAACGAGGACAGCTGGCTTAATAAACTTAAAACATCAAAATATATTAAAAGTGTTGTAAATATATTTTGAACATACTTTGATATATATGTATATATTGTTATAGGTTCGTGAATCAACCAGTGGTCAAGTCTTACTTCCCGACGAAGTAAAAATCTGTGAAAGTGAGTTATAGTCCCACTTTTAAAATCTAATATTTTTGGGATGAGAATACATGCAGGTTTTATAAATGATTTACAAAATAGACACAAGTACGTGAAACTACATTCTATGGTTGAATTATCGAAATCGAATATGCCCCTTTTTATTAAGTCTGGTAATCTAAGATTAGGGAACATACACCCTAATTGACGCGAATCCTAAAGATAGATCTATTGGGCCTAACAAACCCCATCCAAAGTACCGGATGCTTTAGTACTTCGAAATTTATATCATATCCGAAGGGTGTCCCGGAATGATGGGGATATTCTTATATATATGCATCTTGTTAATGTCGGTTACCAGGTGTTCACCATATGAATGATTTTTATCTCTATGTATGGGATGTGTATTGAAATATGAAATCTTGTGGTCTATTGTTACGATTTGATATATAATTAGGTTAAACCTATAACTCACCAACATTTTTGTTGACGTTTAAAGCATGTTTATTCTCAGGTGAATACTAAGAGCTTCCGCTATTGCATACTAAAATAAGGACAAGATTTGGAGTCCATGTTTGTATGATATTGTGTAAAAACTGCATTCAAGAAACTGATTTCGATGTGACATATTTGTATTGTAAACCATTATGTAATGGTCGTGTGTAAACAGGATATTTTAGATTATCATTATTTGATAATCTACGTAAAGCTTTTTAAACCTTTATTTATGAAATAAAGGTTATGGTTTGTTTTAAAAATGAATGCAGTCTTTGAAAAACGTCTCATATAGAGGTCAAAACCTCGCAACGAAATCAATTAATATGGAACGTTTTTAATCAATAAGAACGGGACATTTCAGTTGGTATCCGAGCGTTGGTCTTAGAGAACCAGAAAATTTGCATTAGTGTGTCTTATCGAGTTTGTTAGGATGCATTAGTGAGTCTGGACTTCGACCGTGTTTTCTTTAAAAATGATTGCTTAACATTTTTGTTGGAAACTATATATTTTTAACATATGAATATTATGTGATATATTAATCTCTTAACGTGTTTGATATTATGTGATAGATGTCTACCTCTAGAACAAGTCCCATTGACTCACCTAATAATAATGAAGAGTCAAATGTAAATTGGAATGATTCGTGGACTGATTCACAAGTTCCCGAAGAGGAACTGGAAGAAGAGTCGGAACCGGAAGAAGAATCGGAACCGGAAGAAGAATCGGAACCGGATGAAGAAATAGAACCGGTGGGGGAAATAATAAAACGGTTAAGTAAAAGAAAATCCTCAACCAACCGACCAAGGTTAATTATGGTCAATGATGTTTCCGCCAAGGAAGCAAAATATTGGGAGGATTACCAATTCTCCGATGAATCGGATTCCGACGAGAATTCCGATGATGTTATAGAAATTACCCCAACTGAATTTAAAAAGGCAAAAGAAAATAATAAGGGAAAGGGCATAAAAATAGAGAAATCTAATTCCAACCCCGATGAACTTTATATGTATCGTCAACCCCCGAAGTCCTTAAGTTGTAACAATGACCCGGGAACCTCTAAACCACCAGGTTTTTTCTAAACCAATGTGGAAAACGACGGCTCGTATTAGGGGAACATCATATATCCCTAGAAACTTGGCAAAACGAACCAAAACCGAAGAAGAAGAAACAAGTGAGTCGGAATAAGATAGTTGTATTCGTGTGGTGTAATATATATAATATAGTGTGCTTATGCTTTATGATATATGTAAAAATTGCTTGTATTAATAAGTATTTTTTTTTTATTAATCTAACTCTTGTCTATTTTACAGTATAAAAACACAAAATGGATAGACAACCCAATATTTTAAGAGACCTACCCGGAGACATGATTGATGAAATCTTGTCTAGAGTCGGTCAGAATTCTTCGGCACAACTATTTAAGGCGAGATCAGTTTGTAAGACATTCAAAGAACGTTCCAAGAATGCCTTGGTTTATAAAAGGCTTTCGTTCGAAAGATGGGGGATATCACATTGGGAAATCCATAAGTTACGATGTGTTTACTTTGACGCATATATTGCGGGGAACCCAAATGCTATTTTACGCAATGGGTTAAGAAATTATTTTGACTCAATATATCCGAATATTGGACTTCGTGATTTAGAAAAAGCGGCTAACATGCAACATAAAGAAGCATGTTATGCTTACGGATTAGTAATGTTCGCTTCTCACCAAAGTGAGAACAAGAACATCGGGCTACAACTATTAAACAAAACGTTCCCACAAGTGACGGAGTCGGTAATTGGGGTAAGAAATGAGGTTTTTAGATTGTTACGGGACTGTTGGACATTACGTAACCCTCGTCCCTTTGACGATGTTACAACACGCTGTCTTATCAATGGCCATAACGGTTATGTTCCACAAGACCAAGGATGGGAAGTAATTCTAGTAAAACCAGAATGCATGACTTGTTTCTGGACGTATGAATTACGTGTCTTTATTGCCTTTGCTGAACGACTTGTGTACTAGCTAGAATTATCTTCACAACCATCTTGTATCAAATTTATTGTGTGCTATATTTCATGCAATATGTAAAATAAGCGGTATTGTAAGTTTGTAAAATATTGTGTAAAAGTTTGAACGCGAAATATTATTATAATCAGTTTTTCATATAGAATTGTAGTAGTTGAATTGTATATTAGCTACTAAGTATGAACTTAACGGGTAGGTACTACCTGAATTTAAACTTATAAAACGCTAATATGAAGAAAAAGCTTTTATAAATGAGTTCATATTATGCTATGAAATACTATTAACTACTCTTAATATTCTGTATGATTAACTTGTTCCATTTGATTATTTTGAAGGAAATGGCACCGACTACTCGACACACCGTGAATATGAATGAAGAGGAATTCCGTACTTTTCTAGCTTCAAACATAGCCGCAGTACAGGCTGCGCTACATACCAACAATAACCTTGGATCTAGCAGTACAGGAAATCGTGTAGGATGCACCTACAAAGAATTCACTGCCTGCAAACCTTTGGAATTTGATGGAACCGAAGGACCGATCGGATTGAAGCGGTGGACCGAGAAGGTCGAATCGGTGTTTGCCATAAGTAAGTGTACTGAAGAGGACAAAGTGAAGTACGCTGCGCATACCTTCACAGGTTCTGCGTTAACATGGTGGAATACCTATCTAGAGCAAGTGGGACAAGACGATGCGTACACACTACCGTGGTCAGCATTCAAGCACTTGATGAACGAGAAGTACCGTCCCAGAACCGAGGTCAATAAGCTCAAGACAGAACTTAGAGGGTTACGAACCCAAGGATTTGATATTACCACGTATGAAAGACGATTCACAGAATTGTGCCTATTGTGTCCGGGAGCATTCGAAGATGAGGAAGAGAAGATCGACGCGTTTGTGAAAGGATTACCGGAAAGAATCCAAGAAGATATAAGTTCACACGAGCCCGCCTCCATAAAACAGGCATGTAGAATGGCTCACAAACTAGTGAACCAGATTGAAGAAAGAATTAAAGAACAGACTGCTGAAGAGGCCAATGTGAAGCAAGTCAAAAGAAAGTGGGAGGAAAACGGTGATAAGAATCACCAATACAACAACAACAGCAATTACAACAATAATCGCAACAATTATCCCAACAATCGCAACATCAATCGCAACTACAACAAACGGCCCAACAACAACAACAACAACAACAACAACAACAGCAACTACAACAATCATCCCAACAACAATAATAACCGCAACAACAACAACAATCAGAAGCAGCTATGCCAAAGGTGTGAAAAGAATCACTCGGGGTTCTGCACCAAATTTTGCAACAAGTGTAAAAGAAATGGTCATAGCGCGGCGAAGTGTGAGGTCTACGGACCAGGGGTTAATAGAACGAAAGGAACAAATGGTGTCGGAACGAGTAATGGCGGAGCAAGTAGTGTCGGAGCAAGTTATGCCAATGTAGTTTGTTATAAATGTGGAAAACCGGGCCACATTATTAGAAATTGCCCGAACCAGGAGAACACGAATGGACAAGGCCGTGGAAGAGTTTTCAATATTAATGCGGCAGAGGCACAGGAAGACCCGGAGCTTGTTACGGGTACGTTTCTTATTGACAATAAATCTGCTTACGTTTTATTTGATTCGGGTGCGGATAGAAGCTATATGAGTAGAGATTTTTGTGCTAAATTAAGTTGTCCATTGACGCCTTTGGATAGTAAATTTTTACTCGAATTAGCAAATGGTAAATTAATTTCAGCAGATAATATATGTCGGAATCGAGAAATTAAACTGGTTAGCGAAACATTTAAGATTGATTTGATACCAGTAGAGTTAGGGAGTTTTGATGTGATAATCGGTATGGACTGGTTGAAAGAAGTGAAAGCGGAGATCGTTTGTTACAAAAATGCAATTCGCATTATACGAGAAAAAGGAAAACCCTTAATGGTGTACGGAGAAAAGGGCAACACGAAGCTACATATTATTAGTAATTTGAAGGCACAAAAACTAATAAGAAAAGGTTGCTATGCTGTTCTAGCACACGTCGAGAAAGTACAAACTGAAGAAAAGAGCATCAATGATGTTCCCATTGCAAAAGAATTTCCCGATGTATTTCCGAAAGAATTACCGGGATTACCCCCACATCGACCCGTTGAATTTCAAATAGATCTTGAACCAGGAGCTGCACCAATAGCTCGTGCTCCTTACAGACTCGCACCCAGCGAGATGAAAGAACTACAAAGCCAATTACAAGAACTTTTAGAGCGTGGTTTCATTCGACCAAGCACATCACCGTGGGGAGCTCCTGTTTTGTTTGTCAAGAAGAAAGATGGTACATTCAGGTTGTGTATCGACTACCGAGAGTTGAACAAACTTACCATCAAGAACCGCTACCCACTACCGAGAATCGACGACTTATTTGATCAACTACAAGGCTCGTCTGTTTATTCAAAGATTGACTTACGTTCCGGGTATCATCAAATGCGGGTGAAAGAAGATGATATTCCAAAGACTGCTTTCAGAACACGTTACGGTCATTACGAGTTTATGGTCATGCCGTTTGGTTTAACTAATGCACCAGCTGTGTTCATGGACCTTATGAACCGAGTGTGTGGACCATACCTTGACAAGTTTGTCATTATTTTCATTGATGACATACTAATTTACTCAAAGAATGACCAAGAACACGGTGAACATTTGAGAAAGGTGTTAGAAGTATTGAGGAAGGAAGAATTGTACGCTAAGTTTTCAAAGTGTGCATTTTGGTTGGAAGAAGTTCAATTCCTCGGTCACATAGTGAACAAAGAAGGTATTAAGGTGGATCCCGCAAAGATAGAAACTGTTGAAAAGTGGGAAACCCCGAAAACTCTGAAACACATACGCCAGTTTTTAGGACTAGCTGGTTACTACAGAAGGTTCATCCAAGACTTTTCCAGAATAGCAAAACCCTTGACTGCATTAACGCATAAAGTGAAGAAATTTGAATGGAAGGATGAACAAGAGAAAGCGTTTCAGTTATTGAAGAAAAAGCTAACTACGGCACCTATATTGTCATTACCTGAAGGGAATGATGATTTTGTGATTTATTGTGACGCATCAAAGCAAGGTCTCGGTTGTGTATTAATGCAACGAACGAAGGTGATTGCTTATGCCTCTAGACAATTGAAGATTCACGAGCAAAATTATACGACACATGATTTGGAATTAGGCGCGGTTGTTTTTGCATTAAAGACTTGGAGGCACTACTTATATGGGGTCAAAAGTATTATATATACCGACCACAAAAGTCTTCAACACATATTTAATCAGAAACAACTGAATATGAGGCAGCGTAGGTGGATTGAATTGTTGAATGATTACGACTTTGAGATTCGTTACCACCCGGGGAAGGCAAATGTGGTAGCCGATGCCTTGAGCAGGAAGGACAGAGAACCCATTCGAGTAAAATCTATGAATATAATGATTCATAATAACCTTACTACTCAAATAAAGGAGGCGCAACAAGGAGTTTTAAAAGAGGGAAATTTAAAGGATGTAATACCCAAAGGATCGGAGAAGCATCTTAATATTCGGGAAGACGGAACCCGGTATAGGGCTAAAAGGATTTGGGTACCAAAATTTGGAGATATGAGAGAAATGGTACTTAGAGAAGCTCATAAAACCAGATACTCAATACATCCTGGAACGGGGAAGATGTACAAGGATCTCAAGAAACATTTTTGGTGGCCGGGTATGAAAGCCGATGTTGCTAAATACGTAGGAGAATGTTTGACGTGTTCTAAGGTCAAAGCTGAGCATCAGAAACCATCAGGTCTACTTCAACAACCCGAAATCCTGGAATGGAAATGGGAAAACATTACCATGGATTTCATCACTAAATTGCCAAGGACTGCAAGTGGTTTTGATACTATTTGGGTAATAGTTGATCGTCTCACCAAATCAGCACACTTCCTGCCAATAAGAGAAGATGACAAGATGGAGAAGTTAGCACGACTGTATTTGAAGGAAGTCGTCTCCAGACATGGAATACCAATCTCTATTATCTCTGATAGGGATGGCAGATTTATTTC
The DNA here is from genome assembly GCF_046630445.1 of Rutidosis leptorrhynchoides. Classification (NCBI taxonomy): domain Eukaryota; kingdom Viridiplantae; phylum Streptophyta; class Magnoliopsida; order Asterales; family Asteraceae; genus Rutidosis; species Rutidosis leptorrhynchoides. The sequence goes on along the minus strand of NC_092334.1, from coordinate 45,912,501 downwards.
AAGATTCTGGCAGACATTACAGCAAGCTTTAGGAACTCGTCTAGACATGAGTACTGCCTATCATCCACAAACTGATGGGCAGAGCGAAAGGACGATACAAACCCTTGAAGACATGCTACGAGCATGTGTTATTGATTTCGGAAACAGTTGGGATCGACATCTACCGTTAGCAGAATTTTCCTACAACAACAGCTACCATTCAAGCATTGAGATGGCGCCGTTTGAAGCACTTTATGGTAGAAAGTGTAGGTCTCCGATTTGTTGGAGTGAAGTGGGGGATAGACAGATTACGGGTCCGGAAATTATACAAGAAACTACCGAGAAGATTATCCAAATTCAACAACGGTTGAAAACCGCCCAAAGTCGATAAAAGAGCTACGCTGACATTAAAAGAAAAGATATAGAATTTGAAATTGGAGAGATGGTCATGCTTAAAGTTGCACCTTGGAAAGGCGTTGTTCGATTTGGTAAACGAGGGAAATTTAATCCAAGGTATATTGGACCATTCAAGATTATTGATCGTGTCGGACCAGTAGCTTACCGACTAGAGTTACCTCAACAACTCGCGGCTGTACATAACACTTTCCACGTCTCGAATTTAAAGAAATGTTTTGCTAAAGAAGATCTCACTATTCCGTTAGATGAAATCCAAATCAACGAAAAACTTCAATTCATCGAAGAACCCGTCGAAATAATGGATCGTGAGGTTAAAAGACTTAAGCAAAACAAGATACCAATTGTTAAGGTTCGATGGAATGATCGTAGAGGACTCGAGTTCACCTGGGAGCATGAAGATCAGATGAAGAAGAAATACCCGCATCTATTTCCAGAAGATTCGTGAACACCTTCAACAGCTTAAAATTTCGGGACGAAATTTATTTAACGGGTAGGTACTGTAGTGACCCGAACTTTTCCATGTTTATATATATTAATTGAGATTGATATTTACATGATTAAATGTTTCCAACATGTTAAGCAATCAAACTTGTTAAGACTTGATTAATTGAAATATGTTTCATATAGACAATTGACCACCCAAGTTGACCGGTGATTCACGAACGTTAAAACTTGTAAAAACTATATGATGACATATATATGGATATATATATAGTTAACATGATACTATGATAAGTAAACATATCATTAAGTATATTAACAATGAACTACATATGTAAAAACAAGACTACTAACTTAATGATTTTTAAACGAGACATATATGTAACGATTATCGTTGTAAAGATATTTAATGTATATATATCATATTAAGAGATATTCATACATGATAATATCATGATAATATAATAATTTAAAATCTCATTTGATATTATAAACATTGGGTTAACAACATTTAACAAGATCGTTAACCTAAAGGTTTCAAAACAACACTTACATGTAACGACTAACGATGACTTAACGACTCAGTTAAAATTTATATACATGTAGTGTTTTAATATGTATTTATACACTTTTGAAAGACTTCAATACACTTATCAAAATACTTCTACTTAATAAAAATGCTTACAATTACATCCTCGTTCAGTTTCATCAACAATTCTACTCGTATGCACCCGTATTCGTACTCGTACAATACACAGCTTTTAGATGTATGTACTATTGGTATATACACTCCAATGATCAGCTCTTAGCAGCCCATGTGAGTCACCTAACACATGTGGGAACCATCATTTGGCAACTAGCATGAAATATCTCATAAAATTACAAAAATATGAGTAATCATTCATGACTTATTTACATGAAAACAAAATTACATATCCTTTATATCTAATCCATACACCAACGACCAAAAACACCTACAAACACTTTCATTCTTCAATTTTATTCATCTAATTGATCTCTCTCAAGTTCTATCTTCAAGTTCTAAGTGTTCTTCATAAATTCCAAAAGTTCTAGTTTCATAAAATCAAGAATACTTTCAAGTTTGCTAGCTCACTTCCAATCTTGTAAGGTGATCATCCAACCTCAAGAAATATTTGTTTCTTACAGTAGGTTATCATTCTAATACAAGGTAATAATCATATTCAAACTTTGGTTCAATTTCTATAACTATAACAATCTTATTTCAAGTGATGATCTTACTTGAACTTGTTTTCGTGTCATGATTCTGCTTCAAGAACTTCGAGCCATCCAAGGATCCATTGAAGCTAGATCCATTTTTCTCTTTTCCAGTAGGTTTATCCAAGGAACTTAAGGTAGTAATGATGTTCATAACATCATTCGATTCATACATATAAAGCTATCTTATTCGAAGGTTTAAACTTGTAATCACTAGAACATAGTTTAGTTAATTCTAAACTTGTTCGCAAACAAAAGTTAATCCTTCTAACTTGACTTTTAAAATCAACTAAACACATGTTCTATATCTATATGATATGCTAACTTAATGATTTAAAACCTGGAAACACGAAAAACACCGTAAAACCGGATTTACGCCGTCGTAGTAACACCGCGGGCTGTTTTGGGTTAGTTAATTAAAAACTATGATAAACTTTGATTTTAAAGTTGTTATTCTGAGAAAATGATTTTTATTATGAACATGAAACTATATCCAAAAATTATGATTAAACTCAAAGTGGAAGTATGTTTTCTAAAATGGTCATCTAGACGTCGTTCTTTCGACTGAAATGACTACCTTTACAAAAACGACTTGTAACTTATTTTTCCGACTATAAACCTATACTTTTCTGTTTAGATTCATAAAATAGAGTTCAATATGAAACCATAGCAATTTGATTCACTCAAAACGGATTTAAAATGAAGAAGTTATGGGTAAAACAAGATTGGATAATTTTTCTCATTTTAGCTACGTGAAAATTGGTAACAAATCTATTCCAACCATAACTTAATCAACTTGTATTGTATATTATGTAATCTTGAGATACCATAGACACGTATACAATGTTTCGACCTATCATGTCGACACATCTATATATATTTCGGAACAACCATAGACACTCTATATGTGAATGTTGGAGTTAGCTATACAGGGTTGAGGTTGATTCCAAAATATATATAGTTTGAGTTGTGATCAATACTGAGATACGTATACACTGGGTCGTGGATTGATTCAAGATAATATTTATCGATTTATTTCTGTACATCTAACTGTGGACAACTAGTTGTAGGTTAGTAACGAGGACAGCTGACTTAATAAACTTAAAACATCAAAATATATTAAAAGTGTTGTAAATATATTTTGAACATACTTTGATATATATGTATATATTGTTATAGGTTCGTGAATCAACCAGTGGCCAAGTCTTACTTCCCGACGAAGTAAAAATCTGTGAAAGTGAGTTATAGTCCCACTTTTAAAATCTAATATTTTTGGGATGAGAATACATGCAGGTTTTATAAATGATTTACAAAATAGACACAAGTACGTGAAACTACATTCTATGGTTGAATTATCGAAATCGAATATGCCCCTTTTTATTAAGTCTGGTAATCTAAGATTAGGGAACATACACCCTAATTGACGCGAATTCTAAAGATAGATCTATTGGGCCTAACAAACCCCATCCAAAGTACCGGATGCTTTAGTACTTTGAAATTTATATCATATCCGAAGGGTGTCCCGGAATGATGGGGATATTCTTATATATATGCATCTTGTTAATGTCGGTTACCAGGTGTTCACCATATGAATGATTTTTATCTCTATGTATGGGATGTGTATTGAAATATGAAATCTTGTGGTCTATTGTTACGATTTGATATATATAGGTTAAACCTATAACTCACCAACATTTTTGTTGACGTTTAAAGCATGTTTATTCTCAGGTGAATACTAAGAGCTTCCGCTGTTGCATACTAAAATAAGGACAAGATTTGGAGTCCATGTTTGTATGATATTGTGTAAAAACTGCATTCAAGAAACTGATTTCGATGTGACATATTTGTATTGTAAACCATTATGTAATGGTCGTGTGTAAACAGGATATTTTAGATTATCATTATTTGATAATCTACGTAAAGCTTTTTAAACCTTTATTTATGAAATAAAGGTTATGGTTTGTTTTAAAAATGAATGCAGTCTTTGAAAAACGTCTCATATAGAGGTCAAAACCTCGCAACGAAATCAATTAATATGGAACGTTTTTAATCAATAAGAACGGGACATTTCACTAGACATGTATACACTATTAATATATAAAAGATAAGATATGAATGCTCACGTATCAATATTGTGATTCAATATTGCAGGAAAGTACGTAGACGCAACAGAGATGATAAACACTAGGTTTGACTTGCAAACAATACCCACGAATATTACCCATAACCTCCATAGCTATAACCCATAATTTCCTTAACTCTATCCCGTTCGAAAAGCTTGTTTTGAAGTGACACACTCATGACCTCGTCGTAGTATTTTATGTATAATAATAATAATAATAATAATAATAATAATAATAATAATAATAATAATAATAATAATAATAATAATAATAATAATAATAATATATAAAGAGAGCTAAATATATATGTGTGTGTAATCGAGCAAAAACGAATTCAATTTATAGAATTTTTCTGAAATCTGACCCATGCGATCGCATGGGTTTTATGCCTATTTTCCATGCGATCGCATGGCCCCAAAATCCAGCTCACAATTTTTTGTTGTTTTGTTTGTCGACATATATAAATATAATATATTTAATATATTTAATTTAAATAATTAATTATATATTATATTAAATTCATGTGCATAGTTGATTTGTAATTTTCGTTCCGATGACTCGTACGTTGTCACTAGACTTATGTCCCGGTTCCAGTTTCTCGAACGCATTTTCGTACGCTTAGAAAACTCGCAATTTACGTTTTGTAACTCGTATCTTTGTCAAAATATAGTCTTAAATTATCAATAAACTATATCATTCAAAGTGTATCTTAAACTTTCGAGTGTTTTGGTCATTTACTTTTATAAATCATTGTCCCGCTATTTGTTAATATATATATAATAACAAATCGTTTTATGACCAAGTTAATATATATTTTCAACATTCATAAACACGATTTAAATATACGTCGCAAATTATTCATACAATTAATATTCCAACTTATCATATATATTTAAATAAATATTTAAACCAATAAGTTTAATGTACAGTATTAAACAATTAATACATTGTTACGTTTTCAAGTTATAGTACATATATATATATATATATATATATATATATATATATATATATATATATATATATATATATATATATATATATATATATATATATATATACATACATACATATAATTTTTCACGAATCGTCGAGAACAACCGAAAGGTATTTGAATAGTTCAAAAATTTTGAGATTCAGTTTTACAGACTTTGCTTATCGTGTCGAAATTGTTAATCATACAAAGATTAAGTTTAAATTTGGTCAAAAATTTCCGGGTCATCACAATTTCTAATATATATAAACAAATGTTTTCGACATATGACGAAATTTACATAAACACAGCCCTCATAAATAATTGTTTTCATAAATAATCATCCATGATGATATAATCAATATAATAAATGATGTCTGTTGAATGCAATTTTCCTTGAATAAACAATGCACTACTCCATGCACATAGCAATTAAACAGCGAAAGCTTCTTTAATTCCTGAGAATAAGCATGCTTAAAAGTGTCAACCAAAAGTGTGACACCGCTATTTTTTTTTTTACGTGGCGGAAGCATAATATTAATTAATTACGATATCAACATTTGTACAAACTGATGTCACGTGTCATTAAAACAATTTACATATTAATAGGAAGAGACGTAAATACATTCTGATTTCAAAGGTACACGGTTCATATTCTAAAAGACCACATCAGAGTTAACCCTGTCAAACATAACATCATCATGCCCGTCTTCTCCCAAAAGCACTATCTACAAAAGCTAACAACCTGCAGGGAGGAGATGGAGGGGAATTAGCACGAAGCTAAGTGAGTACGACTAACTACAGGCCATAGCATACATAAGTGTTATACTAATCATGTCACATAGTCTAACACACAAACATCACCCAGTAGTGCAGTCTACAGAGACTCCGGCGGTTCGGCCAAACCATTAACCTCCAGTTGATCAGGCTGGGGTTTACCGGAAGTTCCTCCTACATACCGTGCTGCATAAATCATCCACACGCGACGTACGCGTCATTCAAACATATACTACACGGATGCAAATAGGCTACCACATGAGGAACCCAACCCGCAGGTTGATCTCTCCTATCGAATTAGGCTACCACAAGATAGGGACGCACTGGGCTCCAGCAGACAAGCATCAACTAACATGCAGTCATCACAAGGTACTAACTAATCACAACAATAAGTATATCTAACAAGCATGGCAATCATAATATAACATGCTACAATATACTATATTCTCCAGTTAGTCCCACTCACCAAATACCAGCAAACGAGAAGGTATTCAGCTATCTAATCACTGAATCTTCTCTTTCTCCTTTTCTCCTGAGAAAACATATACACAAGTTAGTTTCTGTCCGTTAACACCAAAAAACACAATATAAAAATTTTTGTCAGAAAAACTGTCTGCTAAAATTTTTCTCCTTAACACTTGTGCACTTTCAAAATTTACATCAAAATCATCAAAATACAAACGGGCAGCATAATGGCTAAAACTCAACACTTTGGTAAAATATTCTGCCCTGGACACTCAGTCGGTCGACTGACTCTTACAGTCGGTCGACTGTCGACACAGTCGGTCGACTGTCGACACAGTCGGTCGACTGTCGACACAACCGGTCGACTGACATTCCCAGTCGGCCGATTCATTTGGTATATCCACAATCGGCCGAAAGTCAATACTCAGTCAGTCGGTTGTCTGTCAATCGGTCGGTTCACTACGTCGGTCGGTCGACTGTCGACTGACAGTCGGCCGACTGTGTTCATCTTCTTCAGAAACTGAACATAGGCTACGGACTTCAAGCTAAATTCACCAAAACTCGATCTAGAGCTCGTTTTCGACATCAAAACTTACCACAACTCAATTACTACATGTTATAGACTATAAACCCACAACAATTTGACCATAACAACACTTAAATCACTTGTTTTGACACAAATTCAAGCTTTTGAACAAATACACTTAAAAACACCATTTTAACACCAAATTGATCATGAAAGCTCATGATTCATACCTTAAAAGAATCAGTAGAGTGTAAAGAACGTGATTCCAAGACCAATTCGAGCTCAAGATCAACAATGGGGAATTAGGGTTTTGGTAGTTGGAGAAGATGAAGAACGGGGTGGTTTGGGAAAATTCTGGAAAATGCAAGAAAGGGATAGACACAAGTCTATTATTTGGGATTAAATCCCATACTGTGTGACACACGGGTATTTATCAGTTATCTGATATCTTTCGTACATCATTTGGTAACCCCAAACGAAGTCCAAATTAAATAAACAAACCTGTTCTGTGACCCTTGTCACAAACTGGTCCTAACCACATTATTATTTAATAATAAATATTAAATAAAAATAAAAGCACATAGTAACACAATACTAACTTAAGGGCACATTAGTAATCTTACATCTAGGCCCGAATGAGGATGTTACAAATCTACCTCCCTTAAGAAGATTCCGACCACGGAATCTGGTCAAGGTCAAACAACTGGGGATAGCGCGCCCTCATTAACTCCTCGGTTTCCCAGGTCAAGTTGGAACCTAAACTATGTCGCCATTCCACTAACACCATTGGAATCTGTTTCTTTCTTAACTTGGTGACTTTCTTGTCCACTATACTAATTGGCTCTTCTACTAACTTCTTAGTCAAATCAACTTTCAAGTCTTTCAATGGAAGAATCTGACTTTCATCGTCTACTTTACACTTTCTTAAATAACACACATTGAATGTGTTGTGAATTCCTGCTAACTCTGAAGGAAGATCTAAGACTACCGTTTGATCGTTCAAAATCTCTATGATCAGAAATGGCCCAATATACCTCGGAGCTAGTTTACCACGTTTGCCAAATCTGATCACCCCTTTCCACAGTGATACCTTCAAGTATACACGATCACCTACATGAAATGTTACCGGACGTCTGCGCGGATCAGCATACATCTTTTGTCGATCTCTAGCTGCCTTTAATTTCTCACGTGCAATTTCAACTTTTTCTGCAGTTATCTGAACAATCTCGGGACCTGCAAATTGTTTCTCACCTGCTTCTAACCAACACGTAGGAGTTCTGCATTTTCGACCATACAACATTTCATACGGTGGCATTCCGATACTCGAATGATATGAATTGTTGTAAGCAAACTCTATCAATGGAAGATGCGAATCCCAAGAACCACCATACTCTAAGACACATGCTCTCAACATGTCTTCTAACGTTTGAATCATTCGTTCACTCTGACCGTCTGTTTGTGGATGATATGCTGTACTAAGATTCACACGCGTACCCAGATTCTGTTGTAAACTGTTCCAGAAGTTAGATACAAACCTAGTATCCCTGTCGGAAACTATTGACAATGGTACACCATGTCGACTAACGATTTCTTTCAAGTACAACTCTGCCAAATCACTCAACGAAGCTGTTTCACGAGTAGCTAAAAAGTGAGCACTCTTTGTTAAACGATCCACAATCACCCAGATCATGTCGTGACCTTTCTGGGTTCGGGGTAACTTGGTTACAAAATCCATCGTTATATGATCCCACTTCCACTGAGGAATTTCTAACTGTCTTAGAGATCCATACGGTTTCTGATGTTCTGCCTTAACTTGCGCACAAATATGACATTTTCGACAAAATTTGCAACATCTGTCTTCATTGTCGGTCACCAATACAATGTTTTCAAGTCTCTATACATCTTTGTACTACCTGGATGCACTGATAATCTCGATTTATGCGCTTCAGTAAGGATTAAATCTCTCAAATCTCCAAGCATAGGCACCCAAATTCGGTCATTATAGGTCTTTAATCCTCTAGAATCATTGCATAGGTCAAATTTTCTTTTAGTCATTTGTTCAGTCTTTAGGTTTTCGTCATTCAAAGCTACTAACTGAACGGTTTTCAATCGATCAATCAGGTCTGAAACTATCTCAATTCTCATAAATCTAACATTTTCGACTGTTTTCTTGCGACTCAGAGCATCTGCGACCACATTTGCTTTACCCGGATGGTATTTAATCTCACAGTCATAGTCTTTAATCAATTCTAAACATCGACGTTGACGCATATTTAATTCTTTCTGCGAAAAGATATATTGAAGACTCTTATGATCTGTATAGATTTCACAATGTGTACCATACAAATAATGTCTCCAAAGCTTCAAAGCAAACACAACTGCAGTTAACTCTAAATCATGAGTAGGGTAGTTTCGTTCATGATTCTTCAACTGTCGTGAAGCATACGCTATGACTTTATTTCTCTGCATCAAAACACAACCCAGACCTGCACGTGATGCATCGCAGTAAACCACAAAATCTTCTGTTCCCTCTGGTAAAGCTAAAACCGGTGCTTTGCATAACAACTGCTTAAGGGTCTGAAAAGCCTTTTCTTGTTCATCAGTCCATCGAAAAGCTACATCTTTTCTGGTTAACTTATTTAATGGACCTGCTATTTTAGAAAAGTCTTTGATAAACCGGCGGTAATAACCTGCTAAACCCAGAAAACTTTTAATTTCTGTTGGCGTTTTCGGCGAGTTCCAGTTCATTACAGCTTCTATCTTAGACTGATCTACTTTAATACCCTGTTCACAAATCACATGACCCAGAAAATGTACTTCCCGCAACCAAAATTCACACTTAGAAAACTTACCGTACAACTGTTCCTGTTTCAAAAGTTCTAACACCAATCTCAGATGTGTAGCATGATCTTTCTCGGTTTTTGAATATATCAAGATATCATCTATGAAAACAATCACAAACTTGTCAAGATATTGACGACACACCCTGTTCATGAGATCCATAAACACTGCTGGCGCGTTGGTTAACCCGAATGGCATAACTAAAAACTCATAATGACCATATCTAGTTCTAAACGCTGTTTTCGGTATGTCGGTCTCTGCAACACGTACCTGATGATACCCTGAACGTAAATCAATCTTTGAAAAGTAAGAAGCACCTGTAACTGATCGAATAAATCATCTATTCTTGGTAGCGGATACTTATTCTTTATTGTTCTCTTGTTCAAATCGCGGTAATCTATACACATTCGAAGCGACCCATCTTTCTTTTTCACAAACAAAACAGGAGCACCCCACGGTGAAGAACTTGGTCGGATAAACCCCTTATCTAATAGTTCCTGAATCTGAGACATCATTTCTCGGATTTCTGACGGAGCTAATCTGTAAGGAGCTTTTGCAACTGGCGTAGCACCTGGAACCAAATCAATTTTATACTCTACTTCACGTACTGGAGGTAATCCTGGTAAATCATCTGGAAATACTTCTAGAAATTCTGACACAACGGGAATATCGGTCACCTGCTTCTTCTCTTTCTTAACATCAATCACGTAGGCTAAGAATGAATCACACCCTTTCGTTATTGCCTTCTGAGCTTTCATTAGGGAAACCATAGGGAAGTTAAATCCACTGCGCTCTCCCCTAGCTATCACTCGGGATCCGTCAGCCAAACGGAAAGAAATCATCTTCTTATAACACTTAATATTAGCCCTATTAGCTCTTAACCAATTCATACCTATGACTACATCAAAGCTAGGTATAGGCATCAACAAACAGGTTAAAGGGAAGGAATGGCCGTCAATTTCGATGGTAATTCCAGACACAGATAATGTGCATGGAACCATTTTACCATCAGCTACTTCTATTCCCAAAGGCTCATCTAACATCCTAACAGACAACTTCAACTTATCACAGAAGCCTAAGGACATAAAAGATCGATTCGCTCCAGAATCAAATAACACACGAGCTGGCAAGGAATTAACCAAGAACATACTGGTAATGACGTCATCGGTAGCGGTTGCAGCGTCTACCGTCATCTGAAACTACCTTGCCTCTGCGGTTGGAGGATTCTTCCTCTTCTGCCCGGCAGAAGAAGCAGAAGATCCCCCGGAAGTAACTGACCTCGCCCCTGACCCTGCCCCAGAACCGGCTCTTGACGCAGATGGACAATCCGCCGATCTATGACCTTCCTGATGACAAGTCCAACACACATCGGACTTAAAGGAGCAAGTTGTTGTTTCATGACCTAGTACTCCACATCTCAAGCATCTTCGGGTCATTGGAGAACACGGTCCGGCATGAGTCGACTTACAAACATTACACCAATCAGGCTGACTTGAACTCGATCCGCTTATACCGGACTTACTCTTCTGTTTAAACCCACCTGACTTCTTCCCATGAAATCCTGATTGCTTACTTGATTGCTGACCAGACTGACCACCAGTTTGACTTTCTGATTTTCCCCCAAAAGATCCACTTTTTGAACTTTCTCTTTTCGCTGCCATGATATCACCTTCAGTAATCTTCGCCATCTCATGAGCCTGTGCCATTGTGGTTGCAAATCTCGCAACTGTTCTATATTCTGGTTTAATCACTCGCATAAAATGCTGAATCTTATCCTTTTCAGTCGGTACACACTGTTGAACAAACCTTAACTTCGATGTGAAATCTCTGAAAACTTCATCAATCGTCATACTTTCTGTCATCTTCATACTTAGAAACTCAGTTTTCAATCTTTCCATCTCATACTCAGAACAATACTACTCACGAACTTTAGCAGCAAATTGTTCCCATGTAATTTGACTGATCTGTTCTTTAGGTAAATATGCAGTGATAGAGTCCCACCATTCCATTGCTTCACCTTTGAGAAGTCTACTTGCAAACAGTACCATAGATTCAGGCTCACAGAAACATGCTTCTAATGCTCGTTCCACTTCTCTTAACCAATTGAGCGTCGCTGTAGGGTTTGTGTGACCACTGTACTCAGGAGGTTTTCAGTCCATAAACTGTTTATAGGTACACTTCCTTCTTGTCTCAGGGACTTGAAATGGGTACATCATTTGATTAGGAAAAGTCTGGTTAAACGGAAATGGCATTTGATAGTTTTGATAGGTATTTGGTGGAAATTGTGACTGAGAACTGCCACCGGCTTGATTATAAAAGTTAGGATGAAAGGTTGTATTTAACGCAGTGGTATTAGGGTTCCATTGCGCACGTTCTTGTTCCAATTCCTTAATTTTCTCCTGAGCTTCTAGTAACCGACTTTGAAGTTCTATTACTTCTTGAGAAGTTTCTTCTTCTGAAGACACATGTCCATCTTCATCAGGGGCTCTGAATATACCAGTTCCAGGGGCAGCAGGGCCAGTAGCGTTAGCTTCGTTATCTGCCATTACTGCACTACCACAACACTCACACCAAAGCTTAGTATAAACTCTGTTAGTACTAACAACTAACACATAACCTGTCCTAATACTCAGTTAACCCATCCCCAGCATGTTATGTTTGACATGACTCTTCTAAGTTTGGGAACATGACATGTAGATCACAATGCACATGCTGCCAAACTCAGCTCTGATACCAACTTGTGACACCGCTATTTTTTTTTACGTGGCGGAAGCATAATATTAATTAATTACGATATCAACATTTGTACAAACCGATGTCACGTGTCATTAAAACAATTTACATATTAATAGGAAGAGACGTAAATACATTCTGTTTTCAAAGGTACACGGTTCATATTCTAAAAGACCACATCAGAGTTAACCCTGTCAAACATAACATCATCATGCCCGTCTTCTCCCAAAAGCACTATATACAAAAGCTAACAACCTGCAGGGAGGAGATGGAGGGGAATTAGCACGAAGCTAAGTGAGTACGACTAACTACATGCCATAGCATACATAAGTGTTATACTAATCATGTCACATAGTCTAACACACAAACATCACCCAGTAGTGCAGTCTACAGAGACTCCGGCGGTTCGGCCAAACCATTAACCTCCAGTTGATCGGGCTGGGGTTTACCGGAAGTTCCTCCTACATACCGTGCTGCATAAATCATCCACACGCGACGTACGTGTCATTCAAACATATACTACACGGATGCAAATAGGCTACCACATGAGGAACCCAACCCGCAGGTTGATCTCTCATATCGAATTAGGCTACCACAAGATAGGGACGCACTGGGCTCCAGCAGACAAGCATCAACTAACATGCAGTCATCACAAGGTACTAACTAATCACAACAATAAGTATATCTAACAAGCATGGCAATCATAATATAACATACTACAATATACTATATTCTCCAGTTAGTCCCACTCACCAAATACCAGCAAACGAGAAGGTATTCAGCTATCTAATCACTGAATCTTCTCTTTCTCCTTTTCTCCTGAGAAAACATATACACAAGTTAGTTTCTGTCCGTTAACACCAAAAAACACAATATAAAAATTTTTGTCAGAAAAACTGTCTGCTAAAATTTTTCTCCTTAACACTTGTGCACTTTCAAAATTTACATCAAAATACAAACGGGCAGCATAACGGCTAAAACTCAACACTTTGGTAAAATATTCTGCCCTGGACACTCAGTCGGTCGACTGACTCTTACAGTCGGTCGACTGTCGACACAGTCGGTCGACTGTCGACACAACCGGTCGACTGACATTCCCAGTCGGCCGATTCATTTGGTATATCCACAATCGACCGAAAGTCAATACTCAGTCGGTCGGTTGTCTGTCAATCGGTCGGTTCACTACGTCGGTCGGTCGACTGTCGACTGACAGTCGGCCGACTGTGTTCATCTTCTTCAGAAACTGAACATAGGCTACGGACTTCAAGCTAAATTCACCAAAACTCGATCTAGAGCTCGTTTTCGACATCAAAACTTACCACAACTTAATTACTACATGTTATAGACTATAAACCCACAACAATTTGACCATAACAACACTTAAATCACTTGTTTTGACACAAATTCAAGCTTTTGAACAAATACACTTAAAAACACCATTTTAACACCAAATTGATCATGAAAGCTCATGATTCATACCTTAAAAGAATCAGTAGAGTGTAAAGAACGTGATTCCAAGACCAATTCGAGCACAAGATCAACAATGGGGAATTAGGGTTTTGGTAGTTGGAGAAGATGAAGAACGGGGTGGTTTGGGAAAATTCTGGAAAATGCAAGAAAGGGATAGACACAAGTCTATTATTTGGGATTAAATCCCATACTGTGTGACACACGGGTATTTATCAGTTATCTGATATCTTTCGTACATCATTTGGTAACCCCAAACGAAGTCCAAATTAAATAAACAAACCTGTTCTGTGACCCTTGTCACAAACTGGTCCTAACCACATTATTATTTAATAATAAATATTAAATAAAAATAAAAGCACATAGTAACACAATACTAACTTAAGGGCACATTAGTAATCTTACATCTAGGCCCGAATGAGGATGTTACAAAAAGGTTGGTGAGTTAATTGGTTTATCATAAAAATGATTTTCAATAATTTTAATAGACCACAAGATTTCATTTTTCATATTTAACCGTACACATATCCCGTGTACCGAAAACCATACACGTATCCCGTGTATAAAATCATTCTAACGTTGAGTGCATGGTAACCAACATTAACATAACGTTAAGTAATATCCCTTAGTATACAGACGCTACATGTATACAAAATAGTAGTACTAAAGCATCCGTAACCTGGATGGGTTGTCAAACCCAATAGGTCTATCTTTAGGATTCGCGCTTATTATGTCCAGTTCACTAATAACTAAGTTACCAAGCAATAAAGGGAATATCCGGTATAACAATCTCAATCGTAGAATTTATTTTCAAGTACATGTGTCTATTTCGTAAAACATTTATAAAAATAGAACATGTATTCTCATCCCAAAAATATATATAGCAAAAGCTTGTAAAAAGGGGACTATGAAAACTCACGTATCAATATTGTGGTTCAATATTGCAGGAATAGTATGTAGACGCAACGATAATAACAAACTCAAGTTTGGCCTTTGATTCTCGAACAATACCCGCGGACAATACCCATAATATCCTTAGCTTTAAACCATCTGGAAACCCGAATTAAAAACATTCGCGTATAGCCTTGTAGTATATCTATAATTACAATTAAATTGCTAACCTTATGACATCATCATTAGGCTAATTTTGCTCTTAATTAGAAAAATAACATTGCACGTGTGTCAATGAAAATAAGGGGAGTGACGTCAGGGAATTGTTAATGCGAATTTAAATAATAATTAAGTTAAATAAAATGTGTTAGCCAAAAAAAAAAAAAAAATTTAAATATAAGCAAAAATACCGTATCAAGTAGAAGGTATCTTCCCAAATTAATAGGACAAACAAGTTGATATAAAACTACCCCAAGCACAGATCTCACAAGCTCATCTCAATATTTTCCTTTCAATAAAAAAATACATCTTCAATTAGTTGCAGGTATGTACTGCTTTTATGATTTTTTTCGATTTTGCAAGTAATGAAACAACAATATTATTCACTTTTATATGTTATTTGATCTTGCAATTTAACAAAATGTTGATGAAACAGGTATCATGATGCCAAACAATGTATCACCAATGGCAATAGTTAAACCTCTTGGGTCTCAAACTTTCTTACTATCAAATGCAACTCAAAGTGTCCTATCGTTTTGTGTCTGTTAAATAACAAAAACTTAAGAACTGTAGCATACAACAAATTCAGTTGCGAATATTTGAATTGAAGGTGTATCGTATTGTTGAAGACTTAAAAAAGAAAAAAAGAAAAAATTCGGCCAGTTTGCCTCAGTTATTTTCTATGATCCATGTTTGGTAATTGTTTGTAGTTACATAGATGCGTATTAATCAATTATGTATCCCACATTTTTTTACATTTTTTTACACTATTGTTTCAGAGAAACGTGGTCTCCCTCATGCACACATGAGTGTCACGATTATGAGTATGGTGCTTCAAGAGAATAATTAAAGGACTTGATGTTACACTATTTTAGATTTGTCTAATGTTTGTTATGAAGCCTTATGAGCTTATAAGTTTATGGTTTATGTTTTTTCGCTTCAAAATTTATGTATTTAAGGACCTTTTTAAAATCTATCGTTGTGGTTCATTCATGATCTTCTTATGAACGATCATGATATTCAGTATTATGACCTTTAATACATAAATATGATATCGCATTTTACACGCAATTGATTACTCATTTCATAATGTTGTTGTAATTTTAATCATTTAAATTATGGAAATTATTGCATTTATAGAATGCGTATATAGAATGCACTATATAACATTTCTTTTGAAATTTATATTATAAATAAATATTTAACGATTCAAATGTATGCACGTAAATTTTTAGCTTCTCTCATCTATTGTTTATATAATCCTTTCAACTTGAAATAATCCTTTACATTTAAGTAAATTTGTTATATAAATTTTTTTTCCCTAATTGTATACATATTCTATTAACAAAGTTAGCTAATATTATTCATAACAATTCTTAAAATATATGAGGGAAGGTAGTTGCCCCATATTTAAGTTGATCCTAATATTATCCCTAATTTGTCGGGTATTTTGATAATTTGAATTTGGAAATAATAAATTTGTAATCAATATTTTCTATGCACGACTACAATTGGAAAATGATCACAATTACTGAGGAAATTAAATATAATACATGGATCTAAATATAATACGGAGTACATTGGATAACACCTAATCTATAATCAATCCAAATGGAAACAATTTGACATTATCCTAATTTCGTTATTATTTTAAAAACGAACATAAGTACAAAATAGTAAATTTAATGCTATTTTTAAACCTATGTTTCTAACAATTAAATTCTGAGCCAATATATACAAATATTAAAGGTTTCATAAATTTTATTTTTTATTTTTTTTTTTTTTAAGATTTTTGAAGTGCTATAAAATAAACTTACAGTCACATAAATATGGGGCTAACTTATGTTAATCATATTCAGGATTATAACATACGATATATGATTATTAATTAAATACCGAAATTTTTACACAATCTTTGTTGTTATAACCCATAATTTGAAATTCAAATTCAAGACGCATAGTATTAAGCTGGCATTCCAAACAAAGTATTATTTTTAAATAATACGTGTCAATGTCGTTTTTATTAACTCATTTTCAAACTTACTTAAACCATAAACATTATTTTCGCGTCATATTTTACATATTACATTAACATTGGACGATACACTAAACTAATTTTTTGTTTTATTAATAACACGCAGATGATGCACGTAAATATGAGACTTTTTGTTCACGGAATCAATCATGCACTTAACTAGCGTCTGCGTACGAAAGAAGCTGATTCACCAATATTTATAGAGTTGTTTACGGTCTTCAATTAACTATTTATAACTACATTTGAATCTCAAATGTGTTGATTACTACTTTTTATTCACCATGATTTATTTGTTTATTTAATTGTCAACGTACTCTATACAATACGACTTTGGCATTTACAATCGTTTAAAACCTAAAACAAAGCATTTAACTGTATCGTTTAAACTTACCCGTGATTTCACGGGTCATTCCACTAGTTTTATTAGTATCTTAACATTAATAATAATAAAAAAAATAATTCAAAGTAATATAGATATTTGGGAACGGTGAGTACTTTTACTCGGATATACACGACCTAACAGGTTTATTCCATGTTTGTTTTCAACACTTTTTCCCTGGCCACCCGAAGTTATGTTGATAGTGAGGTTAAAACCCAAGACTTCTGCATATCTCTGAAGCTTGTTTACTTTCCACTTAATGATCAGTAAGGGGGTGTTTGAATTTGCATTTTGAAAATTGATTATGCGTTTTAGATAATTAGAATCAAATCATTAGCTGTATCAAAATGTGATTTAATTTAATGGTGTTTGGATTTAATTATGTTGTTTGATATCGCAATAATCAGATAATTAGTTTTCTGAGTGTTTGAGAAAATCATATTATTTGATAACTTAACATGTAAATTTACCAAAAGGGCAGTCCGTTATTAGATGTTAGTCATAATATAACAGGACGATAATATCATATGATGGTCAGAATTAATGATAATATCACATCAATCACATTAACTATATTATTATATAATTTCAATCAGCATTATTAACTATATTATCATATAAGAATCATATTATTTTTTTTGAAAGGCAAACACACACACAACATTAACACGGATATTTACAACCACGAATATGCCCCAAGTGGGACTTGAACCCTCAACCTCTTGGTTGGAGGGCCACCACGATACCGCTGGGCCAAATGCCCTTTTGTCATATAAGAATCATATAGCTCAAACAATAAAAATGTAAAAATCGTAAACAGTGAAAAAGTTAAGCAATCGTACTGGAATTATGGTACACAATTGAAGAATTCATTAATTATCCATATGATTATTTATTATATTATAAATTATAATTATAAATATACAATAAAAAAGGCAAAGATGCTGACAAATGTATTGGTGGAGTATTATGTACGTACAAGAAATTCTGTGACCATTGTTGAGTACATAAGAAATTTAGAAGTCTCTTTACATGTAGCTAGACACGAAGGAAAAGAAGTAACAGTGGTTTGAGAAATAAAGTGGAATAATGGTAGGGTTAAGGAAAAAGATTTTTATAAGGATATTATTGTAATGTGAATGAATTGGCAAGAAATTGTTTTCAGAAGTGCGTTTTCTCTGCAGTAGGTCCCTACCCACTTTTGTAAAACTACGTCTTGGAACCATTTAAACGCAAAAAATCAATTATTTACATATTTTTGCCAAACACTAAAATTGGATTTTTTGTGATTTGGTAAACGTGATAATTAAAAAATCAGTTCTAATCGCAAAAACAAATACCCCTATGTAAAATTATTGTTTCTTTATCACTTGATCAGTCACTATTTAAAAATTGATATGTTTCTAAGAGACATAGAATTAGACACCCTTTCTCATTAAGAGGCAAATGGAAACACGACTTAATACAGAAAAAAATAAACATAAACAACCAGTATGATATGATAAGGTATTTTGCAAAAACCCACTGCGCGAGTATTAGACTCACTGTGCAAGTTTTAGACTAATCGCGTGAGTTTTGGGTGGAAAGGTATTAGTGTGACTAGGTTTCTAATTTGTTAGCTTCGAGGGAGTATATGTTAAAGCCTAACAGTTTTTGTAAACCTTGTAACTACAATAATAATGAAAGGGATTATTGCATGGTTTTGTTTTTCTTCTTGTTTATTTATCTTGTTGCATAATTGAATATGTTTTCTCCAATTATATTTCAATGTAAGCTTGTTTCGGTTCTAACTTATCTCTATATGAATAAACAGGCAAGCCGTCCACCAGTGTTTAAAGCCATGCTTGAAACCGAAATGGAAGAAAGCCTTAGTGACACAATCAAGCTCAGTGATGTTTCACATGGCGCCCTATGTGCTTTTGTCGACTTCCTCTACACAACTGAAGCACCTCTTGATGATGACATGGCATGTGATCTTTTAGTTTTAGCCAACAAATACGAAGTAAATCATCTAAAAAACTATTGTGAGAATTTCTTGATATCGAAACTTAACTGGGAAAGTTCACTTAAGAACTACTCATTTGCTCATCAGCATAATGCAGAAACCTTGCTTGATGCTGCATTATCATTAATTTTGGACAATATGGATAACCTAAACGAGAGTAAAGAGTATTTAGAGCTTGTAGAAAAAGATACTCGGCTTCTTGTGAATATTTATGAAGCTTACTATTCTAACACGTAGATATTATGCTGTTGCCACCAGTCATGATAACACGTAGATATTGTGCTTTAGTTCCATGCTATTTTAAGTATCTTTAGCAGCGTTTTTGCAAATGGTAGCTACATTATTGATGTGTTTGCAACTTTTGCATCTACTTTATCCGTTTTAAGATCGAATCTAAATTTGATTTACACGGGTGTTTATGGTAATCTCTTTTAGTTATACTCCCTATCTGTTTTGTATAATCATGTGTATTTAATCATAAAAATAGAAGATTTTTTACAATCAAAACAAACGAATCGGAAGGGTCGGGGTAACAAGTTAAAATAGGTTCAAATCAAAATGGTAATTTCTTAGAAGTGATCAACCATGCCCGGCAGAACTAATATGCAAAACACACGCACACACATACACAATATGGTACGGGTTTGCAGATTCAAAGAAACAAAAATCTCAATACAAATGCAGAATAATAGAAGTTGTTAAAGGAGAACGGTGTGACCTTTAACTTTAAGTTGGAACTTTAGAATATCTAAACCTGTATTAAGTTAAGATTTAAGTTTTTAAGTTTAGTATATATGAAATCATAAGAGCAGCTACACCCATAACCTCTGATAAAATAAGTCTGTTTGATGATCCTTTCATATATTGTATTCTCCGGTTTCCTCACCGACCACATAGCAATTTTCAGATACACTAGGCTAGACAAATGAAGCTGTTTACGTTTTTCAACTAGATGTTGTGAAGTTATCCTGTCCTCCTTTGCCATCACAAAATCATGCTAATAAAAGTGTCACAATCGACACTTAACTACGATAGGTAGTGCAAAGTCAAAGCAAACATCAGCCAAAGGTTTGGCGTAATGTATTTTGATTGTACTTTGTGTTTGATAAATTGTACATATTTTATTTTTGGGGTATACTTGTGGGTAATATTTAGTGAAAGATATGGAGGGTTAAGTTAAAGGAATGTTAAAGTGGTTAGTGCTGATGTGACGCTGATTTGAAGGAGTGAAGTTCAGTTAAAAGAGGCTAGAATAGAGAATGTTCTAGGTGTAATGACCGTTAAGGAATTCCATGCTTCCCCACTCTAAGTAAAGTTGGAATTTTTTGTGTAAAGTTTCGCTCTCAAGAGTTAATGTGATACAAGCTTCCCACTTTCATGCACTATCTTGGCTACCTAGTAGCTGCCGCTAATTGCTGCTAGCTAGTCAGTAGCCGACGGCTACTATAAGATTTTTTTTAATGGGTGATGCACTAACAATCAACGACAAACACTCCCTCAACTTCAGTCATATCAAGACTTCACAACATTACAACGTCAAAGACTACGACATGAAAGAAGAAAGACCTTTTTGCTCCGTTGGTCCTTTCGTTTTACCCCGTTTTACATTAATAATGTTGTTCACCAAAAGAGCAATTGGCCTAGCGGTATCGATTGAACCCCTCCAACCAAGAGGTTGTGAGTTCAAGTCTAGGGGTGGAAAATTGTGTTGGGTGTATAAGTTTGCCCTTAAAATAACAATAATAATGTTGTTGCTATGTAAATAACATACAAGAACTTGAAGCCATAGCAAAAAGGCTCAAATATAATAAGAGGTTTAAAAATTATCTTTAAGAAAATAAAGAAAAAAATACAGATTATTCATAAAACATAACATAAGATGTAAACTGGATAATACTAGTTCATGTTGGAGTGCGAAGCTAGTTAAACAAGGATTTAAAGAAAAAGAAGAATTTGCTTTGCAGATAAGGCACGCCGCGGCCTCTCCTAGGCGCGACGCGGCCTAGAGTGTAAACAAGGGTCAGTTCGAAGAAAGTTGTTGTTTTGGATTTTTGCCGTGGAGGTGCGGCGCGGCGCGGCTTCGTCTGACGGGGAAGTTTCCAAAAACGTGTTTTCTTGTTCCCAAAGCTATTTTCTTGTTGAGTTTTGCCTATTTAAGCATCTTATTTTAACCCATACATGTATCCATGAAATTTATGAATAAAAGAACTCTCTTTGGTGGCCGAGGATTAAAGTAATTATTCGTGATTACATACAACCTCGTTAAATCTATTGTCTTTAACTTTTTTGCTATTTTCTTCATATACATCAATTATTTTCGTTTATTGTAAGTGGGTTTGATAACCTAGGGTTATCAGGTCTTGTTAGGGCTCACGTGCTTTATTCCTAACAAGTGGTATCAAGAGCTTCGGTTCAGTTTCACGGGAACAATGGCAGAAAAAGTGATGTGAAGATTGATAAGTTTGATGGGAATGATTTTAGCTTTTGGAAGATGCAAATAGAAGATGTGCTCTATCAAAAGAAGTTTTACCAACCGTTGAAGGGTGTTAAACCGGAAGAGATGACTCAAGGCGAGTGGGAGTTGTCGGATAGGCAAGCCCTAGGAGTTGTTCGACTTTCTCTGGCCAAGAAAGTTGCTTACAACATCGTGGGTGAAACCACAACGGCGGGTGTACTTGCAGCTTTATCTAACATGTATGAAAAGCCATCCGCTTTGAATAAAGTTTTCTTGATTCGGCAACTGGTGAATGCTAGAATGTTGGAGGGTTCCTCGGCGGCGGATCATTTTAACGAATTTAATTCAATTTTAACTCGTTTGAAGTCGGTGAATATTAAATTTGATGATGAGCTTGAGGCGTTGTTTTCCTATCTTTATTGCCCGATAGTTAGTTGGGCCAGTTCGGTTACGGCGGTTAGTAGTTCATCCGGAACTACTAAGTTAATTTTTGAAGGAATCCGGGATTTGATTCTTAGCGAATGTATTTGTAGGAAAGATTCGAATGGAAGTTCGGGTTCGGTTCTAAGTATTAGTCGGAGAAGAGCTAGATCAAGAAGTCCGTCAAGGAGCAAGAACGTGGTGTGTTGGAATTGTCAACAAGTTGGTCACTATAAGTCAAAGTGCCCGAGTCTTAAGTCGGGTGGGAGCGTATCGACTATGGTAATCGAAGAAGTGTTGACGTGCCAAAAAGAGGTTCTTGACGAATCTTGGGTTTTAGATTCGGGTGTCTCGTATCATGTTACCCCATACATGAACGAGATGGTGAACTTCAAGGAATACTCCGGTAAGGTTCGATTTGCGAATGGGAGCAATGTTGCAAAACTCGGCCAACTCGGCCGAGTACTCGGGGAGAAATTGGCAGATCGGAGGAAACGAGAAATCCTTGAAACGACTCCAAACCGTTTTCTTAAAAACTGATAAAAAAATTTTTTAGCAGGAGCGGCGCACCAGACTCAGGTGCGGCGCTTTTAAAGACCCAAGAGCGGCGCTTTTGATGCCAAAAGCGGCGCTTCTACCGCCTGGTCACAAATACTGTCATAACCCGACCTTAACCATAAGGACGATTACAATAACATATGATTTCATCGCGAGGTATTGACCTCTATATGCGACATTTTTCAAAAACTGCATTCGTTTTTACAATACAAACCATAGCTTTTATTACAAATACAAGGTTTAAACAACTTAATAATGATTATCGTTTAGCGATAATCTTAGACTTACAAACTTTACATGTGATAATAACAATACGACTTCCAACATATTTTACATTACAGATCCTCCGATATGCAGTTTTATTTTTGACACAAATATGCATACTCAAGATCTTGCTTAAATTCAACATGTTGCAGCGGAAGCTTTTAGTTATCACCTGAGAATAAACATGCTTAAAATGTCAACATAAAGTTGGTGAGATATAGGTTTAATGCCGGCAGCGTTATAAATATAGACCACAAGATTTCATATATAAACGTTTTAATAAAGATATTCTAAGTTGTTGAGCACTTGATAACCATACTTAACATTTAATTAACGTCGCATATTCCCTTTATTATGAAATCTTACTACACCGTACCAAGTGTAGTCACCGAAACGAAGTACTGTGCAACCGTTGAATACTGGTCGTCCAGTCCGGTTGGGGTTGTCAGGCCCGATAGATCTATCAACAGGATTCGCATTTACAATACCTCATGTAAATAGTAGTTACCAAGTTACAGGGAAGTATGCCAGTGGTACAACTCAACGTAGAATATATATTTTTAATCACTTGTGTCCATAACGTAAATCATAAAATGCATGTATTCTCATCCCGAAATATTTAGAGTTTAAAAGTGGGACTATATACTCACTTTTGCCTTGAAGGTATTTATCACTACTTGGTCTCCGATAGATATCACGAACCTAACCATATATATAATATATCAACATATTTTCTTTTTAAGTAATCGTTATATATATATATATATATATATATATATATATATATATATATATATATATATATATATATATATATATATATATATATATATATATATATATATATATATATACTTTTAATACTTTTAATATTTTCTTAGTCCGTAGTTAGCAGTTCGATGTTAGTGGTCCACAATTAGTTGCTTAAATAAAATAAATAAAGACCCCATCGTATTCGTATTGATCAGAATTAATCTCGGCCCATGGTACCATGTTGTCAAGTGACGTGTTGCGTACATAAAGTACCGTGTTGTCAAATGACGTGTTGCGTACAATCATGAGGTCTTATGATTAATCTTCTCGTGTTGTTTACGGGTGGTCCTGAAATATATAAAATCAAATCATAAGTAAATATATATGAAATATCATATTAATTAGAAATATATGATTAATTTAATTTTTCTCCAAATATTTTCGTAGCTAAACTAGCTTCGGATACCTGATCTTGTTTTAGTCGTAGTTTCTTCATTACAACTCCGTTTTTGTTGGTTCAACTTGCCACTTCCTTGGATCGAGTCAAATTTTAAGAATATGAACAGAAAATACCTTAGGTTGTATTCAAAATTACAGGTTATAGGTCAAACTTTGGTGAAACTTATGAAAGTGATCATTTTCCATCATAAAAACAACATTTAATGATCATTTTTCTCAAAATACTTACACTTTGAGTTAAACCATAAAATTTTTATGTGTTAACATATTCATAAGAAATATCATTTTTCCAGAACATGAACTTCCAATTCAAAGCTTAAGATGGTTTTTAATTATCCAACCCAAAACAGCCCACGATTGCACTCCGACGACGTAGATTCAGTTTTTAAGGTGTTCTTTGTAAAACCAAGTTATATCTTGTTAAGTTAGCATATAATTATGATATATTACAGGTCTTGAAGTGTTTTAAAAGTTAAGTTAGAAGGATCTATTTAGTTTGCAAACGAGTTTGAAATCATTCAAACTATGTTCTTGTTGTTAAAATTTTACAACATAAAATAAGATAGCTATATAATTATGAATCGAACAAGATTATGAATAAGGTTACTACCTCAAGTTACTTGGACAAAATTACTATAAGAGATGAGAAAAATCCTAGAATCAAAAGAGTGGTGGAGTTGGATTGAAAGGTTGGAAGTAAACTTGTTTACGTGGAAGGATTTTTGAAGTGTTCTTGAATGGATTTTCTTATGATGATTAAGGGTTATTTTTGAAGCTAGATCTTCATGGTTATTTGCTGAGATTGTGAAGAACACTTAAGGTTCCTAAGAGTGTGTTTTTGGTTAGAGAAAATGTGTAGTAAAAATGAAAATGGAATGGAGTATAAATGGTGGTGAAAAGATGTATAAATTTGTAATATTGTGCAAAAGTCTTGTAATATGCCAAATTGATTAATAATGCATGCTAAGATCTAAAATTGACTGACTCATGGCTGCTAATAAAGTGATTGTGATGTGTATATATCAATAGTAAATACGTATAGAAGCTGGGTATGATATGGGTACATATACCCTAGATATACGTATAAAAATCTTGAGAAAACGGAATGAGGATTCAAATATAGCTATCTTTTGTAAATATACTTATATTATTTTATGTATATAAATCCTTTAAAAGTGATAAAATACATATCTATACGATACATGTATAAGCATTATAAGTTTTAAGTATTTAATTCGAAGAACGTCACATATAGTTATCGTTTTGAAAACTTAAGTTAGTAGTCTCAAAATATACTTATAACTCATTGTTATTAGTACACAATGAGATGTTAAAACATTCTTAGATCATGTTAAATATATAAAAATACATATATATACACAAACGTATAATTATCGTATGTTATATATTTCGTGATATCATCGGTCAAATTGGACGGTCAAACGTTGTGTAAAACTCTTTTCAAAAACATAAGTCTCAACAATTTAGATTGCTTATCATGTTGGTAAGGTTTAATTTATGTAAATATTAATCTTATAAGTGTAAAATGATCGGAAAAATACGGGTCGTTACAGTACCTACCCGTTAAATAAATTTCGTCCCGAAATTTTAAAGTTGTACCTATTTTGCGTTCTCGAGAAACAAATGTGGGTACTTTTGTTTCATCTGATCCTCTCGTTCCCAAGTAAACTCGGGACCTCTTCGAGCATTCCAACGAACCTTAATGATTGGTATGTTGCTCTGCTTGAGCCGTTTAACTTCACTGTCCATGATTTCGACTGGTTCTTCTATGAATTGTAGTTTCTCATCGACTTGGATTTCTTCAAGAGGAATGGTGAGATCTTCCTTTGCAAGACATTTCTTGAGGTTTGAGATGTGAAATGAATTATGTACTCCAGCGAGTTGTTGTGGTAACTCAAGTCGATAAGCTACCGGTCCGATGCGTTCGATGATCTTGAACGGGCCTACATACCTTGGGTTCAGTTTACCCCTTTTACCGAAACGTATTACACCTTTCCAAGGTGACACCTTTAACATAACCATGTCACCGATCTGAAACTCTAATGGTTTCCTTCGGACATCGGCGTAGCTCTTTTGGCGACTACGGGCTGTTTTCAATCTCTTCTTGATTTGTACTATCTTCTCAGTCGTTTCGTGTATGATCTCGGGACCAGTTAATTGTCGATCTCCTACTTCATTCCAACAGATAGGGGATCTACACTTCCTTCCATACAGTGCTTCGAATGGTGCAGCTTTAATGCTCGCATGATAACTGTTATTATACGAGAATTCTGCTAATGGTAGATACTTATCCCATCCATTTCCAAAATCGATCACACATGCCCTGAGCATGTCTTCAAGAGTCTGAATTGTTCTTTCACTCCGCCCGTCAGTTTGTGGATGATATGTGGTGCTCATATCCAAACGAGTTCCCAGGGCCTCCTGTAGTGATTTCCAAAACTTTGATGTAAATCTACTATCACGATCGGATATAATGGAAATAGGTATTCCATGCCTTGAAACAATTTCCTTTATGTATAATCGTAATAGTTTCTCCATTCTATCCGTTTCCTTTATAGGCAAGAAATGTGCAGATTTGGTGAGACGATCAACTATTACCCAAATGGTGTCATAACCCCAGGCAGTCTTAGGTAACTTTGTGATGAAATCCATAGTAACACCGTCCCATTTCCATTCTGGGATTTCTGGTTGTTGAAGTAACCCTGATGGCTTCTGGTGTTCTGCTTTGACTTTGGAACAAGTTAAACATTCCCCAACATATGTTGCAACGGCTGTCTTCAAATTAGGCCACCAATAATGCGTCTTAAGATCTTGATTCATCTTTCCAACTCCAGGATGTATCGAGTATCTTGTCTTATGTGCCTTGTTCAATATCAACTTCCTTAATCCACCCAACTTTGGTACCCAAATACGGTTTGCAAAATATCGAATTCCGTTTTCCCGCATAACGAGTTGCTTCTCATACTTCTTCATTATTTCATTTCCTATGTTTTCTTTAGTAAGAGCTTCTCGTTGAGCCTCTTTGATTTGTGAGTTGAGATTCATGCGAATTTTTATGTTCATTGCTCGTACTCGAATTGGTTCCCGTTCCTTTCTGCTTAGAGCGTCGGCCACTACATTCGCTTTCCAGGGATGATAGCGAATCTCACAATCATAGTCGTTTATCAGCTCGACCCACCTACGTTGCCTCATGTTCAGCTGTTTCTGATCAAAAATATGTTGAAGGCTTTTATGATCAGTAAACACAGTGCATTTAACCCCATATAAATAGTGTCTCCATATCTTCAATGCAAACACTACTACTCCCAATTCTAAATCATGCGTCGTATAATTCCGCTCGTGAATCTTCAATTGTTGGGATGCGTATGCTATAACTTTCTTCCGTTGCATAAGGACGCAACCAAAACCTTGTCACGAAGTGTCACAATATATCTCAAAATCATCGTTTCCTTCAGGTAACGATAAAATAGGTGCTGTAGTCAACTTCTTCTTCAGTAATTGAAATGCACTTTCCTGCTCAGAAGTCCATTCGTACTTCTTCCCTTTTTGCTTTAACGCTGTTAATGGTTTAGCTATTCGTGAAAAATCTTGAATAAACCTTCTAAAATAACCAGCTAAACCCAAAAATTGGCGTATCTGCGTTGGTGTCTTAGGAGTCTCCCATTTTTCAATGGCTTCAATTTTAGCTGGATCAACCTGAATTCCTTTGCTACTAACAACGTGGCCAAGAAATTGCACTTCTTTCAACCAAAATGCACACTTAGAAAATTTGGCGTATAACTGTTCTTTTCTTAACAATTCTAATACCAACCTTAAATGCTGCTCATGCTCTCGCTCACTCTTGGAATAGATAAGAATATCGTCAATGAAAACGATAACAAACTTATCTAAATACGGACTACAAACTCGATTCATGAGGTCCATGAATACAGCTGGCGCATTAGTCAACCCAAACGGTATAACCAAAAATTCGTAATGACCATAACGTGTCCGAAAAGCAATTTTCGGAATATCTTCTTCTTTGGCACGTAATTGATGATAGCCCGATCTTAAGTCGATTTTCGAGTACACACATGATCCTTGCAGTTGATCAAATAAGTCATCAATTCTCGGTAGTGGATACCGATTCTTGATAGTTAACTTATTTAATTCACGATAATCTATACACATCCTAAAAGATCCATCTTTCTTCTTGACGAATAAAATTGGAGCTCCTCACGGTGAAGTACTTGGTTGTATGAATCCACGGTCCAGTAATTCTTTTAACTGACTCTGAAGTTCTTTTAACTCAGACGGTGCAAGTCTATATGGAGCACGAGCCACTGGTGCAGCTCCTGGTACTAGATCTATTTGAAATTCTACAGATCGAAATGGAGGTAATCCCGGCAACTCTTCCGGAAAGACTTCAGGAAAATCTCTTGCCACAGGCACGCCATTGATGCTCTTCACTTTTTCCTTCATTTCGACTTTATTAACATGTGCTAAGATAGCATAACACCCTTTCTTCAAGCACTTTTGAGCTTTTAAACAACTAATGAGTTTTAGCTTTGAGTTACCCTTCTCTCCATAAATCATTACTGGCGTTTTATCCTTACGAGGAATGCGAATTGCCTTCTTGGCACACACAACTTCAGCTCCTATTTTGGACATCCAGTCCATGCCGACTATTACATCAAAACTTCCTAATTCTACAGGTATCAAATCAATCTTAAATATTTCTCCGGCTAAATTTATTTTACAATCACGGCAAATTTTATTGGCTTTAATTAGTTTACCATTAGCTAACTCAATCATGTACTTAGCATCTAGAGGTAATGATGAACAATTCAATTTAGCATAAAAGTCTCTACTCACGTAACTTCTATCGGCACCAGTATCAAATATAATAGATGCGGATAAGTTATTAATGGTAAATGTACCCGTAACAAGCTCCGGGTCTTCTCACGCCTCTCTAGCATTAATAACAAATGCTCTTCCACGTGCAGATCCATTATTCTTCTCTGGATTCGGACACTGGCTCTTATAATGACCCTGTTTCCCACACCCATAACAGGTAACAGTGGCCAAGGCAGTTCTATTTGCATTAGTGGCAGGAGTCTTGGTGCCATTTGTATTTGTAACAGGAATCCGACAATCTTCAGCAAGATGACCCCTTCGATTACAATTTTCGCACACCACATTACAATAACCAGAGTGATGTTTGTGGCATCTGTTACATAAAGGATTTCGTCCTTTGTAACCTGACTTCGAAACGCTACCCGCACCTTGCGTGGTTTCTTGTTTCTTGTTGGATTGTTGATGATTACCTTCCCACTTTCTTTTGTTTCCCAATGTCTTGACATCGGTGTTCTTATCCAGAATAATCTGGTCCATCAACTCGTTCGCCATGGTGATGGCTTCATGAATAGTCTTGGGTTTTGATGCTGTAACATTTGCTTTGACATTTTTAGGCAAACCATCTTTGTACAGTTCTATCTTCCGTTCTTCGGTTGGTACCAATTCGGGACATAGCAAAGCTAATTCCATGAATCGCTGATTGTAGGTGGTGAGTTCAGTACCAACAACTTTCAGGCTTCGTAATTCAGCTTCCAACTTCCTAAGTGATAATGCTAAAAACGAACATATATTTCATAGCATTATTCCTCAAGAAAGACAAGCTTTTAGTTGCAACTGTTCTATTTACAAGTGATATTCGTTTAAATAATAAAAGGTGAAGACAAAAGACAGATTCGACGAATTGAAGACGCAAACGACCAAAAAGTTCAAAAGTACAAAATACAATCAATGAGGTTCCAATTATTGATAAGAAACGTCTCAAAATTATAAGAGTACAAGATTCAAAACGCAAAGTACAAGATATTAAATTGTACGCAAGGACGTTCGAAAATCCGGAACCGGGACCAGAGTCAACTCTCAACGCTCGACGCAACGGACTAAAAATTACAAGTCAACTATGCATATGAATATAATATAATATATAATTAATTCTTAAAATTAATATATATATTATATTATATTTATAAAACGTCGGCACAAGGAAACAAGCAACATGTGAGCTCTCCCAGCTGGCCATGTGATCGCATGGCCAGGAAGAAGAAAGTCCATGCGATCGCATGGCATGAAAAGTCAGGCCACATCTCCTATAAATTCACAGTTTGGTGAACGCAAAAACATATATATCCATCAATCTCTCTATCTATATACGTAATATTTATATTTATAATTTATATTTTAATTTTAATTTTAATTATAATTCTAATAATAAGGGTATGTTAGCAAATGTTGTAAGGGTGTAAGTCGAAATTCTGTCCGTGTAACGCTACGCTATTTTTAATCATTGTAAGTTATGTTCAACCTTTTTAATTTAATGTCTCGTAGCTAAGTTATTATTATGCTTATTTAATCCGAAGTAATCATGATGTTGGGCTAATTACTAAAATTGGGTAATTGGGCTTTGTACCATAATTGGGGTTTGGACAAAAGAACGACACTTGTGGAAATTAGACTATGAGCTATTAATGGGCTTTATATTTGTTTAACTAAATGATAGTTTGTTAATGTTAATATAAAGATTTACAATTGGGCGTCCCTATAAATTACCATATACACTCGATCGGACATGATGGGCGGGGTATTTATATGTACGAATAATCGTTCATTTAACCGGACACGGGAATGGATTAATAGCCACTAGAATAATTAAAACAGGGGCAAAATTATGTACAAGGACACTTGGTATAATTGATAACAAAATATTAAAACCTTGGGTTACACTCAGTCGACATCCTGGTGTAATTATTAAACAAAGTATTAAAATCTTGTTACAGTTTAAGTCCCCAATTAGTTGAAATATTTAACTTCGGGTATAAGGATAATTTGACGAGGACACTCGCACTTTATATTTATGACTGATGGACTGTTATGGACAAAAACCAGACGGACATATTAAATAATCCATGACAAAGGACAATTAACCCATGGGCATAAAAATAAAATCAACACGTCAAACATCATGGTTACGGAAGTTTAAATAAGCATAATTCTTTTATTTCATATTTAATTTCCTTTATTTTATATTTAATTGCACTTCTAATTATCGCATTTTTATTTATTGTTATTGTATTTAATTGCACTTTTAGTTATCGTACTTTTTAATTATCGCAAGTTTATTTTATCGCACTTTTATTATTCGCAATTTATTATCGTTATTTACTTTACGCTTTTAATTAAGTCTTGTATTTATTTATTATTTTACATTTGGTTTTAACTGCGACTAAAGTTTTAAAATCGACAAACCGGTCATTAAACGGTAAAAACCCCCCTTTATAATAATAATATTACGTATATATATATTTGTATTTTTATAAAAGTAAACTAATATAGCGTTAAGCTTTGTTTAAAGATTTTCCCTGTGGAACGAACCGGACTTACTAAAAACTACACTACTGTACGATTAGGTACACTGCCTATAAGTGTTGTAGCAAGGGTTAAGTATATCCATTCTCTAAATAAATAAATATCTTGTATAAAATTGTATCGTATTTAATAGTATTTTCTGCTAAAATATAAGCTATTTTATATACACCTCGCATAAAATCAAGTTATTTTTGGCGCCGCTGCCGGGGACAAATCTAGCTTAAAAGCCGGAAGCACAACGCTATATAAAAAAAAAAGATTTTTATTTTTAAGTTTACTTTTATAAAAAAAAATACGCTTTGGTAAAAGTACGTTTTAAATATTCTAAAATATAAAAAGAAAAATAAAAATATAAATATTTTTAAGAGTTTGTTAAATATTTAAGTTCTATAAAAGTTTCTTTATCTTTATTTTATAAAAATATAAGTTTTATTTAATTTATATAAATAGATTATATAAATATATAAAACAGAAAAAAAAACACAAAAAAAAAAAAAACACTCGAGTCCAGTACTGTAGCAGCCCAGTAACAGGCCCGAAACCCTAGCCCATGCGATCGCATGGCTGGGTAACTTAGGACTCATGCGATCGCATGAAGCCAACTGACACGCCAGGTTTGACTCTGCAACTGCATTAATTACGGATAATTATTATTATTAATATATTTAAACCCTAATTAGGGTTATATATTTTATAATTTAATTTAGTTTTTATATTTAATTTGTATTTTTATGTTTAATTAGTTATTTAAAGTTTAAAATTAATAGTTTTATTAAATAAATAATATAAAAACAATATTTTTATAAAAATTGTACTTTTTACAACTTTTTGTATATTTTTATATTTTGTACCTTTTCAATAGTTTTAGCGCAATATTTGTATTTTTAGCTCATATTTAGTTTTAAACTTAGTTTTTGCCATAGCTATTTTTATTTCTAGATTTTTAGGCCTTGCCGTAAAATCACTTAAGTGCATTTTCTTTAGACTAAGATTTAGGTACTTTAGAATTTTGCGACGCCTTTTTAAGTTTTAGTTTCTTTTTAAGTTATTGCCATTTGGGATATAGTTTTACTTGTAAGCTTTAATATTTTTAGACGACTTTTACCTATGTATCAATTATCATTCCAATTAGTAATCTCAATTTGCGATTATAATTTTAAGTTAGTTGTAGTAATAAGGTTAGGTTAGTCAAGTGTTTTTAAGTGTTATAAGTTTCTTTTATTTTTCCGTCACCTTTTATTTTTTCAACCATATTTCTTTTTCGACCTTTTTCGACGAACTCTTTTTCTTTCTTATTTCTCGTCATTCTAGTTTTTAGGACTTAGAATTTTTTTCTACTTCTTATCTAAATTTCTTAAAATTACGAAAATTTATTTTAAGTGGTTAAATTGATAGACATCAAAATTTTCTGGTTCGTAGTAATAGTTGGATTTGTACGTGGACCGGGTTATTGGAGCGAAACAGTCCTCAATTATATTGAGACCAAACGAATCCTGCCCCTCTGCTGCATCTTTTGGCTATTCGAAACGTGGGCAAAATCAGAAAAGTCTATTGATTGGATAACTTATTATAATTTTTCTTTCCTTTTAAAAACTAATAGGATATTCAGTGAATGCACCGAGCAAGACGTTCACCACCTTTTGTACGTTCACCACCTGTAACTAGATCAAGACATTTAGCAAATATTACCGCCGTTGATTTTTCTTTAGAATCGTCATCCAGTCGACCAAGTACTCCAGTTCAAATTTCCGATAATCCATTTTTGAACCCGACCTCACAATTGAGAATCCGGAGAATATTCAGGAACGATTCATAGATCCTGAACCATTAAATTTTCCTCCGGAACCACCAATCATTCAAACAGAGATTTTTGAGAAACGAACCATTAAATCAGAATCCTCTAGTGATTCCGATTCAACAAATTCAATTATGGAAGTAACAGAACCATTAAGTATGGAAGACCGAATGAGAGCTAAACGCACTGGCCAAGGTCACGCAATTACTCATCCAGACATTAATGCGCCAGATTATGAAATCAAAGGACAAATTCTACACATGGTGACTAATCAATGCCAATTTAGTGGTGCGCCGAAGGAAGATCCAAATGAACATCTTCGTACCTTTAACAATATCTGCACACTATTTAAAATCCGAGAAGTAGAGGATGAACATATATATCTCATGTTATTTCCCTGGACTTTAAAGGGAGAAGCCAAAGATTGGTTGGAATCGTTACCTGAAGGGGCGATTGATACATGGGACGTTTTAGTTGAAAAATTTCTTAAACAATTCTTTCTTGCATCTAAAGCCATAAGACTTCAAGGAGAAATTGTTACGTTCACACAGAAGCCGAATGAAACTCTATATGAGGCGTGGACAAGATTTGGAAAGTTATTAAGAGGATGTCCGCAACATGGTTTAGATACCTGTTAAATAGTACAAATATTCTACCAAGGATGCGACATCACTACAAGAAAAGACATAGATATAGCAGCTGGTGGTTCTATTATGAAGAAAACCGAAACTGATGCTTACAAAATTATTGATAACACTGCTTCCCACTCACATGAGTGGCACCAAGAAAAAGATATCGTTAGATCATCTAAAGCAGCTAGAGCCGATTCTAGCCATGACTTAGATTCCATTTCCGCAAAGATAGATGCTGTCGAGAGACGAATGGAAAAGATGACTAAAGATATTCACTCAATACGAATTAGTTGTGAGCAGTGTGGAGGACCACATTTGACAAAAGATTGTCTCAGTATTGAATTAACAATGGAACAAAGAGAGAATATTTCATACATAAACCAAAGGCCTGGAAATAATTATCAGAATAATTATCAACCGCCAAGACCGAGTTACAATCAAAACCAGAATTATAACCGAAATATTCCATACAACAACCAACAAGGTCCTAGCAATCAACAAGTATCCAACAATACTTACAATCAGCAAAGACCTAATTTTCAAAACAAACCACCACAATAAACCGATGATAAAAAGCCGAATTTAGAAGATATGATGACGAAGCTAGTTGAAACTCAAACGCAGTTTTTCACATCTTAGAAACAAACTAATGAACAAAATGCTCAAGCATTTAGAAATCAACAAGCTTCTATTTAAAATCTGGAACAAGAAGTAAGTAACCTAGCAAGGTTAATAAGTGAAAGAAAACCGGGAAGTCTACCTAGTGATACAAATGCTAACCCCCGGAATGAAACAGCTAAAGCCATTACCACAAGAAGTGGTACAACACTTAAACAACCTGAAATACTTGTAACTTCTGATGAAGCTATTCCTACTCCACAAGAACCACAACCTGATCAAGATAAGGAAAAAGAACCGGTAGTTGAAAAGGTTAATGAAGATAACACAGTTAAGGCTAAACCTTATGTTAAACCATACCAACCACCACTTCCTTACCCGAGTAAAATAAAGAAAGAGAAACTTGAAGCCGAGCAATCCAAATTCTTGGATACGTTTAAACAGATAAATGTAAATCTTCCTTTCATTAATGTGATTTTAGGAATGCCTAGATACGTTAAATTCTTAAAAGATTTGATCACGAATAGAAAGAAAATGGAAGAACTCTCGGCTGTTACTATGAATGCTAATTGTTCAGCAGTGCTGTTGAATAAGATACCAGAAAAACTATCTGATCCAGGAAGTTTCACAATTCCATGTTTTCTGGGTAGTCTTAGTTCAATAGAAGCATTGGCAGACTTAGGTGCTAGTATAAATCTAATGCCATATTCACTATACGCTAAACTAGACCTTGGAGAATTGAAACCAACCAGAATAAGCATACAACTAGCCGATCGATCAATAAAATATCCTAGAGGGATAATGGAAAACATGCTAGTTAAAGTTGGTACTTTAGTATTTCCAGTAGATTTTGTTGTTCTGGACATGGAAGAAGATTCTCAAGTTCCTCTCATATTAGGAAGACCATTCTTAAACACGGCTAAAGCAATGATAGACGTGTTCGGTAAGAAACTGACCTTAAGTATAGAGGACGAGAGTGTTACCTTTTTAGTTGATAGAGCAATGCAACAACCGCAATCTGCAGATGATACATGTTATTATATTCAAACTATAGATGCACATGCAGAATTATTAGAAGAATTTCCAGAATTACAAGGAACAGGAAAATGTTCTTTAAGAGAAGGTAATGAACCAATTGATGAAGTTGAAATGTTAGCTACACTTATAGCTAATGGATATGAACCAACAACAGAAGAAATTCAAATGCTAAAAGAAGAAGACAGATATCGATACAAATCATCGATAGAAGAACCTCCGAAATTAGAGTTAAAGCCACTTCCAAACCATTTGGAATACGTTTATTTACATGGTGAATCTGAATTACCTGTAATAATATCGTCTTCTCTTACTGAAAATGAGAAATCACAACTCATTTCTATGTTGAAAGCTTATAAACCAGCCATTGCATGGAAGATTCATGATATTAAAGGAATAAGTCCTTCGTATTGCACACATAAAATCCTTATGGAAGAAGGTCATAAAACGTATGTGCAACGCCAAGAAGACTAAATCCTAATATGCAAGATGTAGTTAAGAAAGAGATTATTAAACTGCTAGATGCAGGTTTGATATATCCAATCTCTGATAGTTCATGGGTAAGCCCAGTTCAATGCGTGCCTAAGAAGGGTGGCATGACTGTCATTACAAATGAGAAAAATGAGCTTATTCCTACTAGGACTGTAACAGGATGGCGTGTATGTATTGATTATAGAAAATTAAATGACGCCACCAGAAAAGATCACTTTCCCTTACCTTTCATTGATCAAATGTTGGAAAGATTAGCCGGAAATAGTTACTATTGTTTTCTAGATGGATTTTTCGGATATTTTCAAATTCCAATAGCACCCGAGGACCAAGAGAAAACCACATTCACGTGCCCTTATGGTACTTTTGCTTACAAACGCATGCCATTTGGACTTTGCAACGCTCCTGCAACCTTTCAAAGGTGTATGATGGCGATTTTTCATGACATGATAGAAGAATGCATGGAAGTTTTCATGGATGACTTTTCAGTCTTCAGTGATACATTTGAATCATGTCTAGCTAATCTGGAACGAATGCTTATTAGATGCAAACAATCAAATCTAGTACTTAATTGGGAGAAATACCATTTCATGGTTAAAGAAGGCATCGTTCTTGGTCATAAAATTTCAAAAGAAGGAATTGAAGTGGATAGAGCTAAAGTAGATGTAATTGCTAAACTTCCACATCCCACCAATGTTAGAGGAGTTAGGAGTTTTCTAGGCCATGCCGGTTTTTACCGACGTTTCATAAAAGATTTTTCTAAAATTGCCACTCCTATGAATAAACTCCTAGAAAAGGATGCTCCATTCATCTTTTCAGATGAGTGTATCAAATCTTTTAATATTCTTAAAGAGAAACTAACTAATGCGCCGATCATGATAACACCAAATTGGAATCTACCATTTGAACTAATGTGCGATGCAAGTGATTTTGCAATGGGAGCCGTTTTAGGACAAAGGATTGAAAAACGATTTCAACCTATATATTATGCTAGTAAGACGTTACAAGGAGCACAAACGAACTATACAACTACTGAAAAAGAACTCCTTGCTATTGTCTTTGCTTTTGACAAATTTCGATCATATCTCGTTCTAGCAAAAACGGTGGTCTATACCGACCATTCTGCTCTTAGATACCTATTTTCGAAACAAGATGCTAAATCAAGAGTAATCCGTTGGATCTTACTCTTACAAGAGTTTGATATTAAAATCCGAGATAAAAGAGGAGCAGAAAATCTCGCCGCTGATCATCTTTCTCGTCTTGAAAATCCTGAGTTAGAAGTTCTAAATGAATCGGCCATACAAGACAACTTTCCTGATGAATATCTATTGAAGATAGATTATAAAGAAATTCCATGGTTTGCAGACTATGCAAACTACTTAGTTTGTGGATTCTTTGAAAAAGGATTATCGTACCAAAAACGAAAGAAATTCTTCAGTGATATAAAACACTATTTTTGGGAAGATCCACATCTGTTTAAAAGTTGTCCCGATGGAATAATACGCCGATGTGTATTTGGAGATGAAGCTAGTAAAATTTTAAACCATTGTCACACAGGACAAACAGGAGGGCATTATGGGCCTCAACTAACAGCAAGAAAAGTTTATGATGCTGGATTCTATTGGCCTACAATTTACAAAGACGCACACCTTCTTTGCAAATCCTGTAATGCTTGTCAAAGGGCCGGAAAAATAAGTCAACGTGATGAAATGCCACAAAATGTCATCCAAGTATGTGAAGTATTTGACATTTTGACTTTATGGGTCCATTTCCAAAATCTCATAATAATCTATATATACTCGTAGCCATTGATTATGTATCTAAATGGGCGGAAGCACAAGCTCTCCTAACTAACGATGCACGAGTTGTAGTCAACTTTTTAAAACGTCTTTTTGCAAGGTTTGGAACACCGAAAGCTTTAATAAGTGATCGGGGTACTCATTTCTATAATAATCAACTTGAGAAAGTTCTTAAAAGATATGGAGTAACTCATAAAATCTCCACCGCATATCATCCACAAATAAGTGGACAAGTTGAAAATACCAACCGAGCTTTAAAATGTATTCTAGAGAAAACCGTAGGATCAAATCCGAAGGAATGGTCCATTAAATTGGAGGATGCACTCTGGGCTTTTAGAACAGCCTACAAAACTTCAATTGGAACCACACCTTTTAGACTTGTTTATGGAAAAGCATGTCATCTTCCAGTAGAAATTGAACACAAAGCATTTTGGGCTTTGAAGACATGTAATCTTGATTTACACGAAGCTGGACGTCTACGGTTAAGTCAACTAAACGAATTAGAAGAATTAAGACATGAAGCATACGATAATTCGTTAATCTATAAGGAAAGAACGAATAAATGGCATGATAAAAGAATCAGAAGTTTAAAAGAATTTAAAGAAGGAGACAGAGTTCTTCTTTTCAATTCACGATTCAAGCTATTTCCTGGAAAATTGAAATCAAGATGGTCTGGACCATTCATAGTTAAAAGAGTTTTCCCATACGGAATGATAGAATTAATAAATTCAAATGGGATTGAATTTAAAATTAATGGTCACAGAGTTAAACACTACATAGATAGTCCAATGGAATTCGACAATGAAGTTAATCACAATTTCGATACCACAGCTAACTAAGTGTGGGGAGAATCAAGTCTTTAAAGGATAATATGTATTTCTGTTAGAGTTAGATTGTCTGTTTTCATGTAGTTCTCGAAAATGGAACCCGAATGGTCTTTCCCTAGCAGACCCTAAAGAACTAGTCTTCTCCCCCCATTCTGAATTTTTATTTTTTAGGAAATGAAGACTGCCTGTGAACTAAACCATGGTCTAATGCTACACGCTTTGATCACTAAATGTAATAATGACACACTACCCAGTGAAATAGTATCAGTAATCAGAGAAAGATTGGACGGAGTAAGAAAAGAATCCAGATGCGAAGATAATAAGTTACAATTTGGTAAAGGAAAATCAAAATCCGCAGCGAAAAGAAGAGCACGACGCCTAGAACGATGTCACAAATGCGGAAAATGGTCACATGGAGGTAAATGTTCAAATAATCAAACCTATTCAAATACCGAATTTGTTACTTTATGCAGAGACGGACCGTTCATATGTTTAGAAGAAAAGACACTGAATGCTCGAGGTTACGCCTATGTAGCTATGGAAACCCAATTAAACCGACTATCTTATGAATGGGATAGATCATATAACTAAGAATACTATCTCACAGGTAAGTCTGTACAGTTTTTATTTTTTATTTATTTTTATTTTTAACCTTTTGATAATAAACGCTAATTTGTTCGCTATAAAGTATTAAATAAAATTAGGTTTGGCGACCGAAATTATTGATATCATCCAAAAATTTATTACATCACTGCGAAATTTAACGTTTATTCTTAAGGTATAAATATCTTTAATCAATCAACCCAAAATATTTCAAAAATTCGTCATGAGTTAAATTAGGTCTTGGAACCGAAATTACTTTACCGAAAAGAGGGGTGTATATTTTTGATAATATTTGATTGATTAAAGTGGGATAAAAAGCCAAAAAGATTTTTAATTTTATTGTTACCATATTTTTTTTAAAATTAATATATAAATCTTTAATTAATATTGTAAACTTTGTAAAAACAATATATTTAAAATTGTAAATATTTGAAAAATATAATATAAGTTTGGTGTGATTTTATAATATGAATTTTTAAATTAAGTTTGGTGTGAATTTTTAATATTAATTTTGAATTTTATGTATTTTTATTTTAAGTTTGGTGTGAATTTAAAAACAAAAATTTACTTTATCTCATTAAGTTAAAAATATGATTTTTAAAAAATTCGTCGTAAGTTGAAGACTAGGTCTTTGAACCGAAATTGCTTTACCCGAGGGAGGGACGAGAACTTTTATTATCATTATTTTTAATCTTATTGAATTAAAGTATGCCAAAAACATTAAAAAAAACCCAAAAATCTTTACTTTTAAAAACCACACTTTGATTTGACAAATTTTAAAATTTTGTCGAGGGACAGACTAGGACAACGATCCGAAACGCCCTCGCTCCTAAATGAAAACAAAATTTTTAAAATTTAATTAATTATAAGTTTTATAAAGTATAAGGTTTTATAAAAAAAAAAAAACATGAAATTACTGTAGCCGGCACCCCATGCGATCGCATGGGGTTTGCACTTGGAACCCATGCGATCGCATGGGGACCAAATGCAGGCCTGATACATACAGCAGCCTGTTCTGTTTCTTCTCCACAAAACACACACATTCACGAAACTCACCCAAAAATTCACCAATTTTCGCCATTTTTCCACCGTAATTCATCAAATTTCTTGCTCTAATCATGCCTAGATTCTCATTCTTCAGCAAATTGGTAAAAATTACACCCCTAAACTCTATAAATTCCTAGTTTTTGTGATAATTACCAATTTTTTACCTAATGCAATTTTGTTAATTTCTAGTGTAATTAGTGTTAAATTGTTAGTATTTTATGCATGTATAACCTAGATTGATGCTATTTA
Organism: Rutidosis leptorrhynchoides; assembly: GCF_046630445.1. Classification (NCBI taxonomy): domain Eukaryota; kingdom Viridiplantae; phylum Streptophyta; class Magnoliopsida; order Asterales; family Asteraceae; genus Rutidosis; species Rutidosis leptorrhynchoides. Next base: position 45,871,554 of record NC_092334.1, on the reverse strand, counting down.
ACATGATTTGAAGCTAAAAACTTCAAAATTTTTAGAAATCTAGGGTTTGTGTTCTTGAGCAATTTGGGGCTTTTTGATATAAACAGGTTATGGCCGATTTTTGTCATGAATTATTGCTAAATTGAGTAGTGTAACATGTTTAGATAGTTAAATGATCCAAACATTGATCCTAAACATGATTTTTGGAGATTAAAGTGGACTTTTTAAGTCCAAAATTCATGAACTTGATTAATTTGATATATTTGCCATTTGAGACTTGTTTAATTATTAGTAATGAATATTTTGACATGTTATTTAAGTTAAATGCTTATGAATTTTGTATACATTTTCATATGTGCTTATTTGAAAAGTGTAGAATTGTGAAAAATTGTGAAAATGTGTATAAGTTTAATTTTGATTTAACATGTTATAGTGATTGTTTTAAGTTGTTATTTTGCTAACACTAATGCATATTTGGATGCACAAATTTTGTGTTTAATGTGTTTTGCAGAAAGCCGATACTGGAGGTTCAGGAGCATCATCATCTAGACGACCAGCACCAGCACCAGAACCAGAACCAGAAATGCAACACGAACAAGAACCACAACAGGAACAACAACAGCCTGATCAGCACATACCTTATTATGATCCGGTACAGTTTGTTGATGAATTCATAGTATTCCCAATGAGGCCTCCAGTAGAATTCCCAACAATTCCTGAGCACACTCTGCATCCTAATCTGAGATTTGATAGGAGATGGAGAGATTACGAGACATATCAAAGGAACAAATTCAAATTGGTAACAAAAAATGTAGAGGTGCCAAGGGTAATCGATTGGGCCCCTTTGGAAATGGTCCATCTAGCTGACCGTGTTAGACAGCTTTTAGTTCAAAGGTATGGCAGTTCTTCTTTTACAGATTGGGAACGTCTTTTCACCATTCGTAGACCTGTATATAAGGAATGGTGTGTTGAGTTGATGAGTACTGTATCACTTGATACAAATATAGTTAGAATAGATGATAGAAGATTTCTTAGGTTTATCCTTGGTGGTAGGATGTACAGAATGTCCATGTTGGACATGGCCAGGGCATTACAGATATATACTCCTGGTGAGTTGCTATTACCCGATTGTACAAATTTGATTCATTATGGTGAAAGGGTAGATAGTAACTTTGACGCTGACGCCATTTGGAGGCGTATGTCACATTTTGATGTTTTTACACGAGCAGGAGGACACTCCTATACACATATTGACAGAGCCGAGCTTCGTATTATTCATAGATTTTTGGCTAACTCGATTACACAGAGAGGTCATAATAAAGAAAAAATTACCTTACATGATTTATTCTACCTAAAGTGTATTCGGGATCCTAGAAGCTTTGTCAATATCCCTTACTGTGTTGCTTTTTATTTATCTAAAATGGTAGAAGGAATGCAGGACGGGAGTATAATAGGAGGAGGTATTTTTGTTACTCTCATTGGAGAGTATTTAGGTGTTGATAGGAACCAAGGGGGTCCATTACAGCTTTGTAGAGAACAGGTTGAGCCCTTAGGATTGAAAGTTTATGTGGGTGCTAAGGTATTGAAAAGTAGACGTAACCAGACAGTACCCTATGAGGGATCTCATCCTTAGGTAGAGAGAGGCTCAGAAGAGGAAATGGAGGAGGCGGAAGACATTAGGGATGTCTTTCGAGATGCTATTCTTGACGTCCACATTCGTATAGATGAGGAAGCAATGACGAACGCGGCCAGACATATTATGTATGAGCAGTGGAACTCCGAGCGAGTATACGAGGATTATAGGCGACGCCAACACGATAGCTGGTTAGTTCATCAGCACCAAATCATGAGCCAGCTATCATATCAGGTACCAAATAACTATGTACCTACTCAACCTGCTCATTTTCCGCCACATAGCCCCGATATCCGACCACCCTTTAACCGGTATGACTATAACCAAGCCTATCAAAACACCTATAACCAACAATGGAACCCACCTGACGAGATGAACTGGAACCCATATCCAGACTGATTTAGTTCCATTTGGTTATTTTTATGATTTTTATGTTTTTATCTTTTGACTTTTTCATGTTTAAACTTATGTTATTGGATATATTTGTGTAATTTTTATTATTTTTATTATTATTGTGTACTAATATTTCATATTTAGAATTTGAAAGTGGGATATTGAGTCCCATTTCAAATTGCCATGCATGATTATATTTGTATGTATGTATATTGTCGATTGTACAAAACAGGGTAAAACAGCGCATTTTCAAAGACTGGCATTAAGTTCAGCAAAAGCTACTAATTTTGACGACAAGATGCAAAATATATGTGAAATAACAACAAGACGGAATGAACAAATGATGTGCACCATTTATCATTCAGCAAACAAACGCCAATATATATGGAAACTTTGGTAAAAATTTAATCATTTTCACACAAATCACCCTCAATAATTTAAATTGTTACTGATTTCTTGCAAATGAGGGCATTGCAAGATCTTAAGTGTGGGAAGGGGTTAAATTCTTTCGGATTTTTTAAAAAATTTTATCATAAACACTTGGTTACCATTAAAAATACTAGTAAAGCAGTAGTTGTATTAGAATCTAGTGCTCTCTGATAATAAAGAACAGCCCTAGTCTTATATACTGACTACCCAATTCTAGTAAAAAATTTTCAAAATTTTCAATTAAATGAACTCAAAATCATGTTTATACATATTTATGAACGATAAAACTAGGTTTTAATACCGAAATTATTGTTACCTCGAAAAGGACATAAATTGAGAACAAACCAAAATGTTAAAATTCATTTAAAATAGAATAGAGGACAATAAAAAGGAAAATAAAAGCCAAGTGTGGGAAAATTCTCCAAGTTATTCAAAACATATGTCACATATTTTTGTACAAATAACTGAAAATACTTTTGCTTTGGACTAAACTAAAATTTTTTACCTGATTTACTGTAAGAAAGATGGATCTACACGATGAATCAATTCCATCATTAAAAGGAAGTAAAGTCTTCCGAAAAAGACACGCGCTTCTTGATTTAGGTCAAGAAGTTGTCGTCCATACCAGCTGTAGGTTGACGAAAAATCTAGAAAAGTCATCACTAAAATTAGCAGGAAATCCACGGACCTCAGCATTAAACAGGGTCGCCAAGTGGTCAGATTTATCCTAACCATGAGAAGGATTTATCTCGTACAATGGGGGGCACCGTGCAAATTAGCTTGATAAGACTAATGAATCAGATCCCCAGAAAGGATAATCTTCTTAAAGATTAAAAATTAGCTTTTAAGACTGATATTACTCAATCCTTGAGATTGACCTTAAAGATTGAGAATTCAAACTCATGGAATTCGATGATATCTAAACTCGAGCTTGAACGAGAAAATATTTTGATCAAATTATAAACCGATTTGTTTTCTGAAAACCCATTTTCAATGAGTTCATTACCATTGAACGTAAAATCCTAAGAATTCACCTGGAATTCATTAGGTCATCTGAACCAAATCGGGCGTCAACCGTAAGAACGGTGGTTGCATAGCATGGTTAAAGACAAGACCTTGTGCCAGACCGACAAATTATAAGGGTGAGCTTTACTATTGCTCCTACAAAGGATAGTAATTGCGTCCGACACGTTATAGACCATAATCAAAAGCATGTCAGGGGACATTGCCTTAACAGTTGCTTGTTCAACGCTTTCCTTTACAACCGGACGGTAGTTTACCGAAAGGTAATATACGGGACAAGTAAACTGGATGTGTTGCTTTCCTAATACAAGGTTAGCAAGTGGGTGACACAAAACCGCAAGTTTTGAGCTAAAATTTTCAAAACTGAAACCCACCAAGCCCACAAAAATATTTTGCAAACACTGGTGAAGGGTTATTCCGGAAAACTTATCTAGGGTAAAAACTAGATTTAATTTTCAAAAGATCAAATGTTTTCATAAAGATCCAATTTCCTTAATGGATCTAAATTTTATAGTCATGTGGGACTGTAAACCACATCGTTACTACCATTGTTTATACCGCCGTATTGAAATCACTGATGTACAAAATGTGAAGAATAAAGAAGTGATTCTTGTATTTCAAGACTATATTGCTTGAGGATAAGCAACGCTCAAGTGTGGGAATATTTGATAATGCTAAAAACGAACATATATTTCATAGTATTATTCCTCAAGAAAGACAAGCTTTTAGTTGCAACTGTTCTATTTACAAGTGATATTCGTTTAAATAATAAAAGGTGAAGACAAAAGACAGATTCGACGAATTGAAGACGCAAACGACAAAAAAGTTCAAAAGTACAAAATACAATCAATGAGGTTCCAATTATTGATAAGAAACGTCTCAAAATTATAATAGTACAAGATTCAAAACGCGAAGTACAAGATATTAAATTGTACGCAAGGACGTTCGAAAATCCGGAACCGGGACCAGAGTCAACTCTCAACGCTCGACGCAACGGACTAAAAATTACAAGTCAACTATGCATATGAATATAATATAATATATAATTAATTCTTAAAATTAATATATATATTATATTATATTTATAAAACGTCGGCACAAGGAAACAAGCAACATGTGAGCTCTCCCAGTTGGCCATGCGATCGCATGGCCAGGAAGAAGAAAGTCCATGCGATCGCATGGCATGAAAAGTCAGGCCACATCTCCTATAAATTCACAGTTTGGTGAACGCAAAAACATATATATCCATCAATCTCTCTATCTATATACGTAATATTTATATTTATAATTTATATTTTAATTTTAATTTTAATTATAATTCTAATAATAAGGGTATGTTAGCAAATGTTGTAAGGGTGTAAGTCGAAATTCTGTCCGTGTAACGCTACGCTATTTTTAATCATTGTAAGTTATGTTCAACCTTTTTAATTTAATGTCTCGTAGCTAAGTTATTATTATGCTTATTTAATCCGAAGTAATCATGATGTTGGTCTAATTACTAAAATTGGGTAATTGGGCTTTGTACCATAATTGGGGTTTGGACAAAAGAACGACACTTGTGGAAATTAGACTATGGGCTATTAATGGGCTTTATATTTGTTTAACTAAATGATAGTTTGTTAATGTTAATATAAAGATTTACAATTGGGCGTCCCTATAAATTACCATATACACTCGATCGGACACGATGGGCGGGGTATTTATATGTACGAATAATTGTTCATTTAACCGGACACGGGAATGGATTAATAGCCACTAGAATAATTAAAACAGGGGTAAAATTATGTACAAGGACACTTGGTATAATTGATAACAAAATATTAAAACCTTGGGTTACACTCAGTCGACATTCTGGTGAAATTATTAAACAAAGTATTAAAATCTTGTTACAGTTTAAGTCCCCAATTAGTTGGAATATTTAACTTCGGGTATAAGGATAATTTGACGAGGACACTCGCACTTTATATTTATGACTGATGGACTATTATGGACAAAAACCAGATGGACATATTAAATAATCCAGGACAAAGGACAATTAACCCATGGGCATAAAACTAAAATCAACACGTCAAACATCATTGTTACGGAAGTTTAAATAAGCATAATTTTTTTATTTCATATTTAATTTCCTTTATTTTATATTTAATTGCACTTCTAATTATCGCATTTTTATTTATTATTATTGTATTTAATTGCACTTTTAATTATCGTACTTTTTAATTATCGCAAGTTTATTTTATCGCACTTTTATTATTCGCAATTTCATTATCGTTATTTACTTTATGCTTTAAATTAAGTCTTGTATTTATTTATTATTTTACATTTGGTTTTAACTGCGACTAAAGTTTTAAAATCGATAAACCGGTCATTAAACGGTAAAAACCCCCCTTTATAATAATAATATTACTTATATATATATTTGTATTTTTATAAAAGTAAACTAATATAGCGTTAAGCTTTGTTTAAAGATTATCCCTGTGGAACGAACCGGACTTACTAAAAACTACACTACTGTACGATTAGGTACACTGCCTATAAGTGTTGTAGCAAGGGTTAAGTATATCCATTCTCTAAATAAATAGATATCTTGTGTAAAATTGTATCGTATTTAATAGTATTTTCTGCTAAAATATAAAACTATTTTATATACACCTCGCATAACATCACTAACCTCATTCCTTGGACAATACACGTTGATTAGCATTGTTTTGAATTCTTCCCACGGAGTATCATAAGCTACATCTCCTCCTACGGCCTTCACATAGTTTTTCCACCATGTGAGTGCACTATATTGTAAGGTGCACGATGCATACTTGGTCATGTCCTTCTCAATACAACCACTGATTTTAAACACAGACTCAATCTTTTCGATCCACCGGATTAAACCGACTGGTCCTTCTGTTCCACTGAATGATGAGGGCTTGCAACCTTGAAAAGTGTCATAACCCGACCTTAACCATAAGGACGAATACAATAACATATGATTTCATCGCGAGGTATTGACCTCTATATGCGACATTTTTCAAAAACTGCATTCGTTTTTACAATACAAACCATAGCTTTTATTACAAATACAAGGTTTAAACAACTTAATAATGATTATCGTTTAGCGATAATCTTAGACTTACAAACTTTACATGTGATAATAACAATACGACCTCCAACATATTTTACATTACAAATCCTCCGATATGCAGTTTTATTTTTGACACAAATATGCATACTCAAGATCTTGCTTAAATTCAACATGTTGCAGCGGAAGCTTTTAGTTATCACCTGAGAATAAACATGCTTAAAACGTCAACATAAAGTTGGTGAGATATAGGTTTAATGCCGGCAGTGTTATGAATATAGACCACAAGATTTCATATATAAACGTTTTAATAAAAATATTTTAAGTTGTTGAGCACTTGATAACCATACTTAACATTTAATCAACGTCGCATATTTCCTTTATTATGAAATCTTACTACACCGTACCAAGTGTAGTCACCGAAACGAAGTACTGTGCAACCGTTGAATACTGGTCGTCCAGTCCGGTTGGGGTTGTCAGGCCCGATAGATCTATCAACAGGATTCGCGTTTACAATACCTCATGTAAATAGTAGTTACCAAGTTAAAGGGAAGTATGCCAGTGGTACAACTCAACGTAGAATATATATTTTTAATCACTTGTGTCCATAACGTAAATCATAAAATGCATGTATTCTCATCCCGAAATATTTAGAGTTTAAAAGTGGGACTATATACTCACTTTTGTCTTGAAGGTATTTAACTCGACTTGGTCTCCGATAGATATCAAGAACCTAACCATATATATAATATATCAACATATTTTCTTTTCAAGTAATCGTTACATATATATATATATATATATATATATATATATATATATATATATATATATATATACTTTTAATACTTTTAATACTTTTAATACTTTTAATATTTTCTTAGTCCATAGTTAGCAGTCCGATGTTAGTGGTCCACAATTAGTTGCTTAAATAAAATAAATAAAGACCCCATCGTATTCGTATTGATCAGAATTAATCTTGACCCATGGTACCATGTTGTCAAATGACGTGTTGCGTACATAAAGTACCGTGTTGTCAAATGACGTGTTGCGTACAATCATGAGGTCTTATGATTAATCTTCTCGTGTTGTTTACGGGTGGTCCTGAAATATATAAAATCAAATCATAAGTAAATATATATTAAATATTATGTTAATTAGCCAAGATATGATTAATCCGATTTTGTCATAATATGATATATTACAGGTCTTGAAGTGTTTTTAAAAATCAAATTAGAAGGATCTATTTAGTTTGCGAACAAGTTTGAAATCACTCAAACTATGTTCTTGTTGTTAAAATTTTATAACACAAAATAAGATAGCTATATAAATATGAATCGAATAAGGTTATGAATAAGGTTACTACCTCAAGTTACTTGGACAAAGCTACTGGAAAAGGTAAGAAAAATCTTGGAATCAAAAGAGTGGTGGAGTTGGATTGAAAGATTGGAAGTAATCTCCTAGAAATCGGATGACTATATTGATACGTTCTTGAGTAGGTAAATGAAGAGAGATTAGGGAGTGAATTAACTTGAAAGAAAATTGGAAATGAAATTGTATGTGTGTGTGTGCAAAATAGCATGATTATGGGATGGATATATAGGAGATTTAGTTTGTTTTCTTGCACAAAAGTCACACATGAGGTTAAATGGCTGGTTCCCACATGTAACATCATGTCTAGTGGCTGATCATTGAAGTTTATTGTTGGTATATACCAATAGTAAATACGTATAGAAGCTGGGTATGATACGGTTACATATACCCTAGATATACTTGTAGAAATTTTGAGAAATCGGAACGAGAATTCAAATATGGACGGGTTTATAACTGTAAAAGAGGCTCAAAACTGGGCTTTTATTTTTGGGTCAAACCGGGCCAAAATAAAATTTTAAGACATTTTTAATAAAGCAATGTTAGCCCAAAAAAAATTTCTAAGCTGACCTGGCAGCTCGACCCCAGCCAGGGGCTCTGCCCCTTGGACCCCGCCAGGGGTTGCCACCCCTTGGACCCCGCTTATTGGGGGCGCTGCCCCCGAACCCCCGTCATAATCAAGATAAGTTCAAACAAGTGTGCACTCCACACTTCCCCAAACTTGTTCGATATTTATCAAGATTATTTTGGTTACAAATTAATCCCATTACACTTAAATCATATTGGTGACATAGATCACCAACACATTATATATTGTAAGTATATATGTCAAAGAATGTTACATATAGTTATCGTTTTGAAAACTTAAGTTAGTGGTCTCAAAGTATACTTATAACTCATTGTTGTTAGTTCACAATGAAATGTTAAACCATCCTTAAATCATGTTAAATATGTATAGATATGTACATATACATAATCGTATAATTATCGTGTGTTATATAGTTCGTGATATCATCGGTCAAATTGGACGGTCAAACGTTGTGTAAAACTCTTTTCAAAAACATAAGTCTCAACAATTTAGATTGCTTATCATGTCGATAAGGTTTAATTTATGTAAATATTAATCTTATAAGTGTAAAACGATCGGAAAAATCCGGGTCGTTACAGTACCTACCCGTTAAATAAATTTCGTCCCGAAATTTTAAAGTTGTACCTATTTTGCGTTCTCGGGAAACAAATGTGGGTACTTTTGTTTTATCTGATCCTCTCGTTCCCAAGTAAACTCGGGACCTCTTCGAGCATTCCAACGAACCTTAACGATTGGTATGTTGCTCTGCTTGAGCCGTTTAACTTAACGGTCCATGATTTCGACTGGTTCTTCTATGAATTGTAGTTTCTCATCGACTTGGATTTCTTCAAGAGGAATGGTGAGATCTTCCTTTGCAAGACATTTCTTGAGGTTTGAGACGTGAAATGAATTATGTACTCCTGCGAGTTGTTGTGGTAACTCGAATCGATAAGCTACCGGTCCGATACGTTCGATGATCTTGAACGGGCCTACATACCTTGGGTTCAGTTTACCCCTTTTTCCAAAACGTATTACACCTTTCCAAGGTGACACCTTTAGCATAACCATGTCACCGATCTGAAACTCTAATGGTTTCCTTCGGACATCGGCGTAGCTCTTTTGGCGACTACGGGCTGTTTTCAATCTCTCCTTGATTTGCACTATCTTCTCAGTAGTTTCATGGATGATCTCGGGACCAGTTAATTGTTGATCTCCTACTTCATTCCAACAGATAGGGGATCTATACTTCCATCCATACAGTGCTTCGAATGGTGCAGCTTTAATGCTCGCATGATAACTATTATTATACGAGAATTCTGCTAATGGTAGATATTTATCCCATCCATTTCCAAAATCGATCACACATGCCCTGAGCATGTCTTCAAGAGTCTGAATTGTTCTTTCACTCTGCCCGTAAGTTTGCGGATGGTATGCGGTGCTCATATCCAAATGGGTTCCCAGGGCCTCCTGTAGTGATTGCCAAAACTTTGATGTAAATCTACTATCACGATCGGATATAATGGAAATAGGTATTCCATGCATTGAAACAATTTCCTTTATGTATAATCGTAATAGTTTCTCCATTCTATCCGTTTCCTTTATAGGCAAGAAATGTGCAGATTTGGTGAGACGATCAACTATTACCCAAATGGTGTCATAACCCCAGGCAGTCTTAGGTAACTTTGTGATGAAATCCATGGTAATACCATCCCATTTCCATTCTGGGATTTATGGTTGTTGAAGTAACCCTGACGGCTTCTGATGTTCTGCTTTGACTTTGGAACAAGTTAAACATTCCCCAACATATTTTGCAACATCTGTCTTTAAATTAGGCCACCAATAATGCGTCTTAAGATCTTGATACATCTTTCCAACTCCAGGATGTATCGAGTATCTTGTCTTATGTGCCTCATTCAATATCAACTTCCTTAATCCACCCAACTTCGGTACCCAAATACGGTTTGCAAAATATCAAATTCTGTCTTCCCGCATAACGAGTTGCTTCTCATACTTCTTCATTATTTCATTTCCTATGTTTTCTTTAGTAAGAGCTTCTCGTTGAGCCTCTTTGATTTGTGAGTTGAGATTCATGCGGATTTTTATGTTCATTGCTCGTACTCGAATTGGTTCCCGTTCCTTTCTGCTTAGAGCTTTCCCGGGATGATAGCGAATCTCACAATCATAGTCGTTTATCAGCTCGACCCACCTACGTTGCCTCATGTTCAGCTGTTTCTGATCGAAAATATGTTGAAGGCTTTTATGATCAGTAAACACAGTGCATTTAACTCCATATAAATAGTGTCTTCATATCTTCAATGCAAACACTACTGCCCCCAATTCTAGATCATGCGTCGTATAATTCCGCTCGTGAATCTTCAATTGTCGAGATGCGTATGCAATAACTTTCTTTAGTTGCATAAGGACGCAACCAAAACCTTGTCGCAAAGTGTCACAATATATCTCAAAATCATCGTTCCCTTCTGGTAACGATAAAGTAGGTGTCGTGGTCAACTACTTCTTGAGTAATTGAAATTCACTCTCCTGCTCAACGGTCCATTTGTACTTCTTCCTTTTTTGTGTTAACGCTGTCAATGGTTTAGCTATTCGGGAAAAATCTTGAATAAACCTTCTATAATAACCGGCTAAACCCAAAAATTGGCGTATCTGCGTTGGTGTCTTAGGAGTCTCCCATTTTTCAATGGCCTCAATTTTAGCTGGATCAACCTGAATTCCTTTGCTACTAACAACGTGGCCAAGAAATTGCACTTCTTTCAACCAAAATGCACACTTAGAAAATTTGGCGTATAACTGTTCTTTTCTTAACAATTCTAATACCAACCTTAAATGCTGCTCATGCTCTTGCTCACTCTTGGAATAGATAAGAATATCGTCAATGAAAACGATAACAAACTTATCTAAATACGGACTACAAACTCGATTCATGAGGTCCATGAATACAGCTGGCGCATTAGTCAACCCAAACGGCATGACCAAAAATTCATAATGATCGTAGCGTGTCCGAAAAGCAGTTTTCGGAATATCTTCTTCTTTGACACGTAATTGATGATAGCCCGATCTTAAGTCGATTTTTGAGTACACACATGATCCTTGCAATTGATCAAATAAGTCATCAATTCTCGGTAGTGGATACCGATTCTTGATAGTTAACTTATTTAATTCACGATAATCTATACACATTCGAAAAGATCCATCTTTCTTCTTGACGAATAAAATCGGAGCTCCCCACGGTGAAGTGCTCGGTCGAATGAAACCACGGTTCAGTAATTCTTGTAACTGGCTTTGTAACTCTTTCATCTCAGAAGGTACAAGTCTATATGGAGCACGAGCCACTGGTGCAGCTCCTGGTACTAGATCTATTTGAAATTCTACAGATCTAAATGGAGGTAATCCCGGTAACTCTTCTGGAAATACTTCAGGAAAATCTCTTGCCACAGGCACGTCGTAAATGCTCTTCACTTTTTCCTTCGTTTCAACTTTATTAACATGTGCTAGGATAGCATAGCACCCTTTCTTCAAGCACTTTTGAGCTTTCAAACAACTAATGAGTTTTAGCTTTGAGTTACCCTTCTCTCCATAAATCATTAATGGCGTTCTATCCTTACGAGGAATGCGAATTGCCTTCTTGGCGCACACAACTTCAGCTCCTATTTTGGACATCCAGTCCATGCCGACTATTACATCAAAACTTCCTAATTCTACGGGTATCAAATCAATCTTAAATGTTTCTCCGGCTAAATTTATTTTACAATCACGGCAAATTTTATCGGCTTTAATTAGTTTACCATTAGCTAACTCAATCATGTACTTAGCATCTAGAGGTAATGATGAACAATTCAATTTAGCATGAAAGTCTCTACACACGTAACTTCTATCGGCACCAGTATCAAATATAATAGATGCGGATAAGTTATTAATGGTAAACGTACCCGTAACAAGCTCCGGGTCTTCATACCCCTCTCTAGCATTAATAAAAAATGCTCTTCCACGTGCAGATCCGTTATTCTTCTCTGGATTCGGGCACTGACTCTTATAATGACCCTGTTTCCCACACCCATAACAAGTAACAGTGGCCAAGGCAGTTCTATTTGCATTGGTGGCAGGAGTCTTGGTACCGTTTGTATTTGTAGCGGGAACCCTGCAATCTTCAGCAAGATGACCTTTTCGATTACAATTGTTGCACACCACATTACAATAACCAGAGTGATGTTTGTGGCATCTGTTACATAAAGGATTTCGTCCCTTGTAACCTGAGTTCGAACCGCTACCCGCACCTTGTGTGGTTTCTTGTTTCTTGTTGGATTGTTGATGATTACCTTCCCACTTTCTTTTGTTTCCCGATGTCTTGACATCGGTGTTCTTATCCAGAATAATCTGGTCCATCAACTCGTTCGCCATGGTGATGGCTTCATGAATAGTCTTGGGTTTCGATGCTGTAATATTTGCTTTGACATTTTTAGGCAAACCATCTTTGTACAGTTCAATCTTCCGTTCTTCGGTTGGTACCAATTCGGGACATAGCAAAGCTAATTCCATGAATCACTGATTGTAGGTGGTGAGTTCAGTACCAACAGCTTTCAGGCTTCGTAATTCAGCTTCCAACTTCCTAACCTCGTTCCTTGGACAATATTCGTTGATTAGCATTGTTTTGAATTCTTCCCAAGGAGTATCATAAGCTACATCTCCTCCTACGGCCTTCACATAGTTTTTCCACCACGTGAGTGCACTATCTTGTAGGGTGCACGATGCATACTTGGTCATGTCCTTCTCAATACAACCACTGATTTTAAACACAGACTCAATCTTTTCGATCCACCGGGTTAAACCAACCGGTCCTTCTGTTCCACTGAATGATGAGGGCTTGCAACCTTGAAAAGTTTTGTAAGTGCACCCCACACGAGGATTTGGTTTAACTGCAGCACCTCTTGCAGCCTCGACCCATAACATTCTGTCGTTCACTCACTGATTGATGAGTTCCTGGATTTCTTGTTCCGTCATTCGGTTCAATCGCGACATAATCTTCAACAAGAATGAAAAAATATAATTATTCACATGGAATATTATAGATGTAGTATGTATTTACAGTACATCGTAGCTTATTAATAATATGAACCAGTTATTATTATAAAAGCCTTTTCTTCTTATTAGCATTTTATAATTATATCTAGGGTAGTACCTACCCGTTAAAGTTCATACTTAATAGCTTAGTACGAAAATCAATTACTACCAACCAAATAATACTTAACCATGGAAAATTATTGCATTTCACACTTCACTATTTTACATATACTTATCTTACATCAAACATTAAGCAAACTACACTAGTAATATTATACAAAACATTATATGATCCCATGGTTTAAAATAACAGCGCATCATTTAACCCAAAGCGTTTGTGTTCAAAGAAATCGCTTAAAGGTTATCCTGGTTGTCTCCCTGCGTTTTGGCTGAGGAACCGAAGAACTGGATGTCGGGATAGAACTAATAGGAATAGCAGGAATAGGTGTGGAAGTATCTGGTGGAGTTGGTGCCACAACATCCTCTCTAGACTCGGGATTTAGATTTTCCATTTCAGTAGCCTTTCGTTTCTTTCCTCGTTCGAACTTGTCTTTCGTAATTTCCTGTATTTCTTCCTCCTCAGGATCACTTTCCGGTTCCTCTTCGATTGATTCATCCGGAACTTGTGAGTCTTCCCCAAAGGTATCGTTTTCATCATCAGATAGATTAATGACTGGAACACCATCTGAAGAGTCTGGTTCGGAGTCACTGAATGTGATAATAAGTTCTAAGCCAGACATCTATCACATAACAACTAGCACGTTAATACCACATAATATTTACATATTAATTTTTAACCAACAAGGATAAGCAATAGTTTTCGAAATCAAACACGGTCAAAGTCCAGACTCACTAATGCATCCTAACAAACTCGATAAGACACACTAATGCAAATTCTCTGGTTCTCTAAGACCAACGCTCTGATACCACATGTCATAACCCGACCTTAACCATAAGGACGAATACAATAACATATAATTTCATCGCGAGGTATTGACCTCTATATGCGACATTTTTCAAAAACTGCATTCGTTTTTACAATACAAACCATAGTTTTTATTACAAATACAAGGTTTAAACAACTTAATAATGATTATCGTTTAGCGATAATCTTAGACTTACAAACTTTACATGTGATAATAACAATATGACCTCCAACATATTTTACATTACAAATCCTCCGATATGCAGTTTTATTTTTGACACAAATATGCATACTCAAGATCTTGCTTAAATTCAACATGTTGCAGCGGAAGCTTTTAGTTATCACCTGAGAATAAACATGCTTAAAACGTCAACATAAAGTTGGTGAGATATAGGTTTAATGCCGGCAGCGTTATGAATATAGACCACAAGATTTCATATATAAACGTTTTAATAAAAATATTCTAAGTTGTTGAGCACTTGATAACCATACTTAACATTTAATCAACGTCGCATATTCCCTTTATTATGAAATCTTACTACACCGTACCAAGTGTAGTCACCGAAACGAAGTACTGTGCAACCGTTGAATACTGGTCGTCCAGTCCGGTTGGGATTGTCAGGCCCGATAGATCTATCAACAGGATTCGCGTTTACAATACCTCATGTAAATAGTAGTTACCAAGTTAAAGGGAAGTATGCCAGTGGTACAACTCAACGTAGAATATATATTTTTAATCACTTGTGTCCATAACATAAATCATAAAATGCATGTATTCTCATCCCGAAATATTTAGAGTTAAAAAGTGGGACTATATACTCACTTTTGTCTTGAAGGTATTTAACTCGACTTGGTCTCCGATAGATATCACGAACCTAACCATATATATAATATATCAACATATTTTCTTTTCAAGTAATCGTTACATATATATATATATATATATATATATATATATACTTTTAATACTTTTAATATTTTCTTAGTCCATAGTTAGCAGTTCGATGTTAGTGGTCCACAATTAGTTGCTTAAATAAAATAAATAAAGACCCCATCGTATTCGTATTGATCAGAATTAATCTTGACCCATGGTACCATGTTGTTAAATGACGTGTTGCGTACATAAAGTACCGTGTTGTCAAATGACATGTTGCGTACAATCATGAGGTCTTATGATTAATCTTCTCGTGTTGTTTACGGGTGGTCCTGAAATATATAAAATCAAATCATAAGTAAATATATATGAAATATCATATTAATTAGAAATATATGATTAATTTAATTTTTCTCCAAATATTTTCGTAGCTAAACTAGCTTCGGATACCCGATCTTGTTTTAGTCGTAGTTTCTTCATTACAACTCCGTTTTTGTTGGTTCAACTTGCCACTTCCTTGGATCGAGTCAAATTTTAAGAATATGAACTGAAAATACCTTAGGTTGTATTCGAAATCACAGGTTATAGGTCAAACTTTGGTGAAACTTATGAAAGTGATCATTTTCCATCATAAAAACAACATTTAATGATCATTTTTCTAAAAATACTTACACTTTGAGTTTAACCATGAAATTTTTATGTGTTAACATATTCATAAGAAATATCATTTTTCCAAAACATGAACTTCCAATTCAAAGCTTAAGATAGTTTTTAATTATCCAACCCAAAACAGCCCACGGTTGCACTCCGACGATGTAGATTCAGTTTTTAAGATGTTCTTTGTAAAACCAAGTTATATCTTGTTAAGTTAGCATATAATTATGATATATTACAGGTCTTGAAGTGTTTTAAAAGTTAAGTTAGAAGGATCTATTTAGTTTGCAAACAAGTTTGAAATCATTCAAACTATGTTCTTGTTGTTAAAATTTTACAAATTAAAATAAGATAGCTATATAATTATGAATCGAACAAGATTATGAATAAGGTTACTACCTCAAGTTACTTGGACAAAGTTACTGTAAGAGATGAGAAAAATCCTAGAATCAAAAGAGTGGTGGAGTTGGATTGAAAGGTTGGAAGTAAACTTGTTTACTTGGAAGGATTTTTGAAGTGTTCTTGAATGGATTTTCTTATGATGATTAAGGGTTGTTTTTGAAGCTAGATCTTCATGGTTATTTGCTGAGATTGTGAAGAACACTTAAGGTTCCTAAGAGTGTGTTTTTGGTTAGAGAAAATGTGTAGTAAAAATGAAAATGGAATGGAGTATAAATAGTGGTGAAAAGATGTATAAATTTGTAATATTGTGCAAAAGTCTTGTAATATGCCAAATTGATTAATCATGCATGCTAAGATCCAAAATTGGCTGACTCATGGCTGCTAATAAAGTGATTGTGATGTGTATATACCAATAGTAAATACGTATAGAAGCTGGGTATGATACGGGTACATATACCCTAGATATACGTATAAAAATCTTGAGAAAACGGAACGAGGATTCAAATATAGCTATCTTTTGTAAATATACTTATATTGTTTTATGTATATAAATCCTTTAAAAGTGATATCTATACGATACATGTGTAAGCATTATAAGTTTTAAGTATTTAAGTCGAAGAACGTCACATATAGTTATCGTTTTGAAAACTTAAGTTAGTAGTCTCAAAATATACTTATAACTCATTGTTATTAGTACACAATGAGATGTTAAAACATTCTTAGATCATGTTAAATATATAAAAATACATATATATACACAAACGTATAATTATCGTATGTTATATAGTTCGTGATATCATCGGTCAAATTGGACGGTCAAACGTTGTGTAAAATTCTTTTCAAAAACATAAGTCTCAACAATTTAGATTGCTTATCATGTTGGTAAGGTTTAATTTATGTAAATATTAATCTTATAAGTGTAAAACGATCGGAAAAATCCAGGTCGTTACAAATACCATCAAATGATGTTCAGGAGCGGCGCTTTTACCCCAAAAGCGGCGCTCCTGTACCTGGGAAGGACTGTTTCGATATTTGACCAAGTGTCATGCCAACCCAAATACTCAGCCACAATTTCAAAAGACAAATTACATTCCATTCATAAAATAAGAGTATTTATAGAACAAAACTGGCACAACGACCCTTGGGACTCCAACGACCCATTGAATACATTAAAGTAGCAATTTCGACCCAAAAGAGTTTAACTTCCAAACATTTAACGAGCATGGTGTTTGGGATTATACTACCCCACGCTTAGGTCAAAATCCAAAAGCATCCACTATCATAATAAAAGTGGGAGACTTCTAATTCAACCGAATACCCTTGCCTTTATCCACGCCGGAGCCTAAAAAAGTGAACAACGAGAGGGTAAACTAAACGCTTAATGAATGCAATAATTATACACATACATATATACTTGCAAACACTTACACAATTACCGCATACACGCTAGCGAATTAATTAGCATACCATCGCAAAGTATAACGCTAAATCTCCAATACCAAAAGCTAGCACAAACAATAGCATATAACACGAACAATATAATATGCTAGTAATAATTAACACAGAACCTGGAAAACCAATCGTACAAGGGAATGATGCTTGCGAAAGACCATCGGAGTTCACAACGACCATTAGTGTACTTAACACCGCGTATCACTAATCCCCGGGTGGTGTCTTAACACCGCCATAAACCCACCCATCACGACAATGTGGTGTCTTAACACCGCGACTAACCTACATGTCACTAACCCCGAAGTGGTGTCTTAACACCGTGACTAACCCACTCGTCACGTAAAATGTAGTGTCTTAACACCGCGACTAACACACATTACATGCCACGCAACTAAATACATTATATACATACACGTATAATTATTCCACTCACCTTAATGCCTTTGGTGAATGATAAACCAAGCTCGCAACCTTCAATGTAACGCACCTATTACATTATGCACATAATCAATCATACAATCAAGTTGGTCAACCAACTCACTCACTATGCTAGTGTCATTTTGACCCATAGTGCAAATGTGACCCATTTGCACCATTAACCCTCATACTAGTTCAAGATTACACCAAATCACTAACATCAATCGATTAAGGTCTTAATACACTTATTAACACAAGGATAGTGCATTTTTATACCCATAACGCAACTTAGGTCACCCAAGACTCTTTTGACCCATTCCAAGGTCAACACGCCCATTTGGGTCATCCACAAACCCAAACAACACCCAATCGCTTAGAAACAAAGTGTGCTAGTGATTAACCAACCATTTAAGACCCATAAACACAATTTATCATTTAAAATCCTAGGTTAGTCATTCTTGGGTTCTATAACACCCCGAATTTTTTTTATATATATACAGCGGAAGACCAATTTATATATATATTAAATGTATAAAATCCCATTAATAATAAACACATAAATAAATAAATGACCGGGTGTTATATTAAACATTAAAACAACTTTTAATATAAAGGACACGACATCAGAGTTTCCGGCTTTATCAAACATATCTTCCAGCATCCCATCTTTACCTTCATAACTATCATACAACAAATCCATAACCTACAGGGAAGATGTGGGGGATTAGCACGAAGCTAAGTGAGTGCAACTAACTATAGGCAATAGTATACAGGAACAGTCATACTACTCATGTCACATAGTCTAACACACAAACATCACCCAAGTGCCGTCTACAGAGACTCTGGCGGCTCGGCCAAACCATTAACCACCAGCTGATCAGACTGGGGCTTACCAGAAGTTCCTCCACCACCGTGTTTTATATATATAATCCACACGCGACGGATGCGTCATTCACATATATATACACCACGATTGTCTAGGCCACCACATGAGGAACCCAACCCGCAAGTTGATCTCTCCTACCGAGGCCACCACACAATAGGGACGCACTGGGCTCCAGCAGACAAGCATCAACCAACATGCAGTCATCACAATATACTAACTAACTGTATCAGTAAGTATAGCTAACAAACATGGCAATCATAATATAACATGCTACTCTATACTATGTTCTCCAGTTAGTCCCACTCACCGATACCGGCATCACTCGGTAGTCTAATATCACCGAGTCTTCTCCTCGTCTGTATCACCTGAAAACAATACTCACAAGTTAGCAAATCATATTCCAAATGCTAACAATATTATAATCACAATATATATACATATATACATACACACATATTCCATCAATATACAAACTGGCAGCATAACGGCTAACAATCAACACTTAGGTAAAATATTCTGTCCTGGACACACAGTCGATCGACTGTCTCCTCAATCGGTCGACTGTTGACACAACCGGTCGACTGACTTTTCCAATCGGTTGACTTATTTAGCATAAACACAATCAGCGGAAAGTCAAACTCAGTCGGTCGGTTCACTCGCCAGTCGATCGACTGTCGACCGACAGTCGGCCGACTGTATTCATCTTCCTCAGAAACTGAACAAAGGCTACGGACTTCACGATGAAATCCTCAAATCTCGATCTAGAGCTCGTTTTAAACACCATAATCGACCACAACTTGTTCACTACTTGTTATAGACTCAAAACCCACAACAATTTGACCATAACAACACTTAAATCACTAGTTTTGACACAAATTCAAGCTTTTTACAAAATCCACACAAAACTATGAATTTAACATCGAATTGAACACAAAACACATGTTACTTACCTTGTTAGAATCAGTAGACAACAAAGAACACGATTCTAAGATCAATTTGAGCTCAAGAACAAGTTTTGATGATTAGGGTTTCAAAGGAGAAAGAATTTGGTACGAGGTATTATTTAGAACATTCAAGAAAATGAAAGAAAAAGCTATCTCCCAGCTTATATATTTAAGCCAAACACCATACCCCATTACACACGGGTATTTATCAGTTATCTAATATCTTTCGTACCTAATTTGACTGCCCTAACGGAGTCCAAATTAAATAAACAAACCTGTTCTGTGACCCTTGTCACAAACTGGTTCTATCCACATCATTCAATAATATTAAATATTAAATTAAAAATAAAAACATATAATAACACCACACAACCTGAGGGCAAAATATTAATCTAACAGCTAGGCCCACCTCGAGGGTGTTACAAATCTACCCCCCTTAAAGAGATTCTGTCCTTGGAATCTAATAAGTCATAGCCAACACGGGTCACAGGCAACCAATACCAACACACTTGGTCACACCGGTAACTACACCAAAACACATCCTAAGATAACAAGCATTACCAAGGTTCATTAGTTTTCTCATCTGTTAACCCATAAGCCAAAATCGTCAATTTAAAAACTCACCGTCACTAAGTCAAAGCCAACCCTTTCTATTACGACCAACTACAGTCACGCAGTTGCCTATAGCATCACAATTATCGCTAGAAAAGGGTAACCAAGTACCAACCATATACTGTTAAACAAAGGCCGTGCACGTCATCTTTTATCCTAGAGCTAAGCTAAGAGGATAACGATCAAACAATTCAACACTAGATGCAATCAACATTCATTCAAATACGAGACAACCCATAAAGTATTATATAGACCCATCATCAATTTAATTGACTTCTACAAAATGGTTCACAACAAGTTTTCGCATACATATCGTATTCTCGAATCATATGAAACTATCCATCATTTAGTCCTCCAATTTACATCAGTCAGTCTGATTTCCTCGTTTTTTTTTCACGAAAAGTTTCACGTCAAACTGTCACTACACCCCACTTTCTGAAGATACCCACGGTTATACACTTGTCGATTTCATCGAAGTGGACTGATCCATAAATTTTGAGATTACTCATAAAGTAAATCCATCAATCTCCCATTCAGTTTATTCTAAGTCATCTGTTTGTTGTCAACGTGTCACATGAAGACACAATTCAGTTAAGCCCACAATTCTACATCACCAAATCAGCAAGGGTCATGGGTATTACAAACTACCACAACGGGTTACAACGTGACCTTAGTCAAAACATGTCCTACGGTCATACGACTTACAAAGCTCCGTCCATTCTCGTAGGTCAAAAGCTAAATTATCGGTCTAAAGCCAAACATACCATCTGCTAGTCTACTACCCAAGGGTCAAGACCCTCTATATGCTGATCTACAAACTTACTTACTTACACTACACGATATTCGAATCGTTCCTCACATTCTGGTCTAGAAAACAGTCTTTACCACGAGCTAAAGAAATTCAATGCTGACAACCTTCCGCTATCTAATAACTGAACAATTCTAATTTCATTTGAATTCCAAACTTGATCTATCATTAATCTTACAAAATACTACGAAAATTCCATCTCATGTCTAGGTTTTACACACTAACTCTCGAGTCACTACTAATGACCCACTACGTGATATCTGTCAATCATGATTTGAGGTTATCCCTGAGTCACTTTCATCGAATTTCCTAGATCAACTCACTCTAAAACACTGAATAATGGCTATCATTTACCTTAGAATACACAAACTTAGCTAAATAACATAGCCAAATCAACTCGAATTACACTAAATTACTCAAACTCCGTAATTTATTACCTGTTTCAATCCCCGATATTCAAGAATTCCGTTGAAATTCGCTTATCTGGTTCAATATTCACCCAATTATTCAACGACTAAAAATGTGATTCTGGTCAACTCAATCATTGTAGAAATGATTACCAACCCAATTTTAAATTAATTCAATCATTACATCACAAATCTTGAGTAAAGAATAATCGTCCACACATTCTTAATGTAATTATCCAACTATTAATTTCCTCAAGTAACATCAATACACATGCCCAACACTGCTATAGTTACATCAGAAAAATCGTCAATTGGTTAAAGTGCTACCAGAGCCCGCAATTAAATACCTAGTTCAAATTTGATATTTAAGGGTTTCGTCATAAATCACTTATCTAAGTTGATACTTACCCAAAATTCATCACTTAAAACCTGACTTTATTCATATCATCATCATTAGAAGAAACACTTAAAAATGCAATATTAAATCAACATTAATCATTCGAATCATGGATTTCAAGTCAACGATATCCATCACTACAAGCAATAAACATACATCTAACAATTGAGTCCGTTAAATGATATCAATACACGCGTTTGACACCACTGAAACTATCTCTGCATCGACTTTATTTTGCTTCAAACTTCATCAGAACTCAAAACTAAGACTTATTCGATCATCAATAGCCTAGGTCCAAATATTGTTCAACTAACATTACTATGTTGAAAAAGTCTACTCTCGGTCAACAGTTCATCGAAAGTCACAATCATCGTCAAACAACATCCGATCTAACACTCGTTACATCTCTTCCGACTCTCGAAACTACTGTATGATTCACTACAATGTATTTTTGTTGGCCAGACGTAATACATCATTCTAAATCACACTTTCATTTCGAGTATTTCGGAACAAGATCTTAATAGAATTCATCAATACAACACGGTCTATTTTCTGAAGTCACCGTTAGTTATAAATTTTCACTATATCCCAACTAATAGATTTTACAATCTAAGACTATCAAAACAGCAATAAGTCTTGTAGGTAAGCACCTAACTCGGTTCCAGCTCAATCTTAATTCTACTAAGTCCTCTTTAGCAACCATAATTGAAAATCTGACCCAACATTCAATAAACTATACCTACTTACTTCGTCTTATTGGCAAATACTATTATTGTCCGTCCTCGACCTTGCATTCAAATCTTCAAAAGATAAGATTTTCACATTAGTTACTATCGAACTATTAGATCAATGATTCTACCTTAACAGTAATAAGATTACAGTTCTAATCACGTCTTCTGACCTAGTCAAGATTCATCACAATTCAGCTTGAACTGAATTCCTATTTCGATTAAAGTCTTCTCCACTTCCAAGAAAGTCACTAAACGAACGTCTCTTACACTGACATCTAATGAGTCACATCAATTCACAAAAGTCAACAACTTCTCCGGACAAATCTATGAGTCCTACATAGCTAGTCAAGTCCTGCAATGGTACAGCCAGGCTAGTAATAATCCTCACATAACAAAACATAATTTTCCTATCTTCAGTCAAGACTACATGGAAAGCTCTATTCAAACATACTTCTTAAAGGTCACCACCAACTCACATGAGTCTAAGGTAGAAAAAAAACGAATCCTCAAGGTCTTACTACGATCACAAACATCTGAACCAAAAGTCTACATCATACATGACACGCAAACTACATACATACGACAGTAACAAACATGGTTTGGGTCCTCTTATTAGGAGACAAGAAAACTACTACTCTATTCCAATCCTCACGGGCCACTACGTATGTCCCATCGATCCATAAAAAGGAATTATATTTCACCTAAGTCCCACACAACAAGTCCCGTCATACTACCATATCACAGGGTCCGTCATCTATTGATTCAGTCACGGTCAACAAGCATGAAAACTACACTTCACATAGTTACACAATAGGTTTCGGGCTCTTCACCAATCATCAAGGTGTCACTACCCTAATCAGTCTCTATGGGTCACTACACGTGTCCCGACAGTCAGTGGTAAATATAAGGCTTCATATTCGTCTTGGTTAATACTACAAATTATTCACCTGAATTCTTAAAGTCTAGGCCAACAGTAGTCTCACGTATAGTATAACAGGCCATATAACAACAATTCACAAAAGCATGACACAATATTCCAAAGGTCATGTCTATAAAGTCTCACAGAACATAGCAGTCAGTCTACGGGAATAAAATCCCGATAGTGGCAAGGGTAGTCCAGACACAATCGTCTTAACTATATCCGTCAA
The DNA here is from genome assembly GCF_046630445.1 of Rutidosis leptorrhynchoides. NCBI lineage: Eukaryota > Viridiplantae > Streptophyta > Magnoliopsida > Asterales > Asteraceae > Rutidosis > Rutidosis leptorrhynchoides. Next base: position 45,847,352 of record NC_092334.1, on the reverse strand, counting down.
CTTTCATCTACTTCTATCTTACAGGAATAATTACCCAATCACAACTAGAATCACTTATCATCACAGATTATCATAACAACAAACACACAATTGACAAAAGCATGAACACAATCTACATGTTCATTAATAATAACAGTTACAGTAATGTAACGGGAATGTACCTTTATGAATAAGAAGACATCTTCTGTTTCTATCAACACCTCGATCGCACCCGCACCCTTAACCCTCATCAACTCTGCAACTGAATCCTCATCACTGGAGCCACGTCAACTAATACCCGTCAAATCCTTCATCCAAATCGGCATAAAAACGCATCCACCGAAGTTCTATCAGCACTGAGGGTCAACGGGGCACCAGCAGGGTGGAATCGATCTTCATACCTGTCTTATCACAACATCTCACACACAAAAGCTTAGTAGATAATCTGTTAGTTTCCGCCAACTAACTCGTCAATACCTACTTCACTCACTTAACCCACCCCCAAGATATGTTTGACTCAACACACGGTTTGGGAACATGTCATTTCCGTGCACACGCTGCCAAACCTACGCTCTGATACCAACTTATAACACCCCGGAATTTTTTTTTAATATATATACAGCGGAAGACCAATTTATATATATATTAAATGTATAAAATCCCATTAATAATAAACACGTAAATAAATAAATGACCGGGTGTTATATTAAACATTAAAACAACTTTTAATATAAAGGACACGACATCAGAGTTTTCGGCTTTATCAAACATATCTTCCAGCATCCCATCTTCACCTTGATAACTATCATACAACAAATCCATAACCTGCAGGGAAGATGTGGGGGATTAGCACGAAGCTAAGTGAGTGCAACTAACTATAGGCAATAGTATACAGGAACCGTCATACTACTCATGTCACATAGTCTAACACACAAACATCACCTAAGTGCTGTCTACAGAGACTCTGGCGGCTCGACCAAACCATTAACCACCAGCTGATCGGACTGGGGCTTACCAGAAGTTCCTCCACCATCGTGTTTTATATATATAATCCACACTCGACGGGCGCGTCATTCACATATATATACACCACGATTGTCTAGGCCACCACATGAGGAACCCAACCCGCAGGTTGATCTCTCCTATTGAGGCCACCACACAATAGGGACGCACTGGGCTCCAGCAGACAAGCATCAACCAACATGCAGTCATCACAACATACTAACTAACTGTATCAGTAAGTATAGCTAACAAGCATGGCAATCATAATATAACATGCTACTCTATACTATGTTCTCCAGTTAGTCCCACTCACCGATACAGGCATCACTCGATAGTATAATATCACCGAGTCTTCTCCTCGTCTGTATCACCTGAAAACAATACTCACAAGTTAGCAAATCATATTCCAAATGCTAACAATATTATAATCACAATATATATACATATATACATACACACATATTCTATCTATATACAAACTGGCAGCATAACGGCTAACAATCAACACTTAGGTAAAATATTCTGCCCTGGACACACAGTCAGTCGACTGTCTCCTCAATCGGTCGACTGACGTAGACAGTCGGTCGACTGTTGACACAACCGGTCGACTGACTTTCCCAATCGGTCGACTTATTTAGCATATACACAATCGGCCGAAAGTCAAACTCAGTCGGTCGGTTCACTCGCCAGTTGGTCGACTGTCGACCGACAGTCGGCCGACTGTATTCATCTTCCTCAGAAACTGAACAAAGGCTACGGACTTCACGATGAAATCCTCAAATCTCGATCTAGAGCTCGTTTTAAACACCAAAATCGACCACAACTTGTTCACTACTTGTTATAGACTCAAAACCCACAACAATTTGACCATAACAACACTTAAATCACTAGTTTTGACACAAATTCAAGCTTTTTACAAAATCCACACAAAACTATGAATTTAACATCGAATTGAACACAAAACACATGTTACTTACCTTGTTAGAATCAGTAGACAACAAAGAACACGATTCTAAGATCAATTTGAGCTCAAGAACAAGTTTTGATGATTAGGGTTTCAAAGGAGAAAGAATTTGGTACGAGGTATTATTTAGAACATTCAAGAAAATGAAAGAAAAAGCTATCTCCCAGCTTATATATTTAAGCCAAACACCATACCCCATTACACACGGGTATTTACCAGTTATCTAATATCTTTCGTACCTAATTTGACTGCCCTAACGGAGTCCAAATTAAATAAACAAACATGTTCTGTGACCCTTGTCACAAACTGGTTCTATCCACATCATTAAATAATATTAAATATTAAATTAAAAATAAAAACATATAATAACACCACACAACCTGAGGGCAAAATATTAATCTAACAGCTAGGCCCACCTCGAGGGTGTTACAGGTTCTTATGACCTGATCTTACCCAAAAACCCTAAATCACCAACAAATGGGTTTTATGTTCACCATTGACCCAAAACCTAACCCTCAAACAAATCAAAGTAAAGAATATCAAGATTTGGACACACCACCACAATCAAAACGTAGCTAGAAACTAGATGAACAACTTTATTACTCGCTCTTTGGCCCGAATCAAGCTTCTTCCTCCTTGAAATGGGTTTCTCACTTTAAGAATGGATGATAGTGTTTGAGTGGGTGAAAGATGAGGTGAAAAGTGAGATCTAGATCTGATCACAAGGCTTATATACAATCATATGTGAAAAGACCAAAGTGCCCTTCATATTTTTACAATTTAATTAAAAGACCCATTCTTTTCCCCGTCCAAGAGCGGCGCTCCTAAACCTAGAAACAGCGCTCCGAGTGTCTTTTCTTGATATTTTTGGGTCGTTACAAGTCTCCCCCACTTGAATCGGAGCGCGTCCTCGCGATCAAAGCCGCATGACAAGCAGGAAGATACACTAAAACAAACTCTTCGGATTCCTATGTAAACTCGGAACCCTTTGAAATGTCCCGTTCATATTGATTATAAACGTTTCATATTAATTGATTTTGTTGCGAGGTTTTGACCTCTATATGAGACGTTTTTCAAAGACTGCATTCATTTTTAAAACAACCATAACCTTTATTTTATCTATAAAGGTTTAAAAAGCATTACGTAGATTACCAAATAATGATAATCTAGAATATACCGTTTACACACGACCATTACATAATGGTTTACAATAAGAATATATTACATTAAAAATAAGTTTCTTGAATGCAGTTTTTACATAATATCATACAAGCATGGACTCCAAATCTTGTCCTTATTTTAGTATGCAACAGCGAAAGCTCTTAATAATCACCTGAGAATAAACATGCTTAAAATGTCAACAAAAATGTTGGTGAGTTATAGGTTTAACCTATATATTATCAAATAATAATAATAAACCACAAGATTTCATATTTCAATACACATCCCATACATAGAGATAAAAATCATTCATATAGTTTGAACACCTGGTAACCGACATTAACAAGATGCATATAAGAATATCCCCTATCATTCCGGGACATCCATTGGACATGATAAAACAACATCGAAGTACTAAAGCATCCGCTACAACGGATGGGGTTTGTTGGGCCCAATAGATCTATCTTTAGGATTCGCGTCAATTAGTAGACTGGTTTACTAATTCTTAGGTTACCAAGTAAAAAGGGGCATATTCGGCTTCGATCATTCAACCATATAATGTAGTTTTGATTACTTGTGTCTATTTCGTAAAACATTTATAAAAATTGCGCATGTATTCTCAGCCCAAAAATATAAAGGGTAAAAAGGCAAATGAAACTCACTTTCACAGATTTTTACTTCGTCGGGAAGTAAGACTTGGCCACTGGTCGATTCACGAACCTATAACAAACATGTACATATATATCAAAGTATGTTCAAAATATATTTACAACATTTTTAATACATTTTAATGTTTTAAGTTTAGTAAGTCAGCTGTCCTCGTTAGTAACCTACAACTAGTTGTCTAGAGTTAGATGTACAGAAATAAATTGATATATGTTATCTTGAATCAAACCAAGACCCAGTGTATACACGTCTCAGGCTAGATCACAACTCAAAGTATATATATTTTTGGAATTAACCTCAATCCTGTATAGCTAACTCCAACATTACTGCATATAGAGTGTCTATGGTTGTTCCAAATAATATATATAGATGGGTCGATATGATATGTCAAAACATTTGCATACGTGTCTATGGTATCCTAAGATTACATAATATATTAGAATACATGTATAATACAATATAAGCTAGCTAGGATATGATTAATATAGATTTGTTACCAATTTTCACGTAGCTACAACAAGAAAAATTATCCAATCTTGTTTTACCCATAACTTCTTCGTTTTAAATCCGTTTTGAGTGAATCAAATTGCTATGGTTTCATATTGAACTCTATTTTTTGAATCTAAACAGAAAAAGTATAGGTTTATAGTCGGAAATATAAGTTACAAGTCATTTTTGTAAGAGGTAGTCATTTCAGTCGAAAGAACGACGTCTTGATGACCATTTTGAAAAACATACTTCCACTTTGAGTTTAACCATGATTTTTGGATATAGTTTCATGTTCATAAGAAAAATTATTTTTCCAGAAGAACAACTTTTAAATCAAAGTTTATCATAGTTTTTATCATAGTTTTTAATTATCAAACCCAAAACAGCCCGCGGTGTTACTACGACGGCGATGTTAAATTATTACATTATCATGATATTATGATGTATTAATATATATTAATATGATATATATACAATTAAATGTCATTACAACGATAATCATTACATATATGCCTCGTTTTGAAATCATTAAGTTAGTAGTCTTGTTTTTACATATGTAGTTCATTGTTAATATACTTAATGATATTTTTACTTATCATAATATCATGTTAACTATATATATATATATATATATATATATATATATATATATATATATATATATATATATATATATATCCATATATATGACATCATATAGTTTTTACAAGTTTTATCGTTCGTGAATCACCGGTCAACTTGGGTGGTCAATTGTCTATATGAAACCTATTTCAATTAATCACATCTCAACAAGTTTGATTGCTTAACATGTTCGAAACACTTAATCATGTAACTATCAATTTCATTTAATATATATAAACATGGAAATGTTCGGGGTCACTACAGTACCTACCCGTTAAATAAATTTCGTCCCGAAATTTTAAGCAATTGGAGGTGTTGACGAATCTTCTGGAAATAGGTACGGGTATTTCAGCTTCATTTGATCTTCACGCTCCCAGGTGAACTCGGGTCCCCTATGAGCATTCCATCGAACCTTGACGATCGGTATCTTATTTTGCTTGGGCCTTTTAACCTCACGATCCATTATCTCGACGGGTTCTTCAATGAATTGTAGTTTTTCATTGATTTTAATTTCGTCTAAAGGAATAGTGAGATCTTCTTTAGCTAAGCACTTCTTCAGATTCGAGACGTGGAAAGTGTTATGTACAGCCGTGAGTTGTTGAGGTAACTCAAGTCGGTAAGCTACTGGTCCGACACGATCAATAATCATGAATGGTCCAATATACCTTGGATTTAATTTCCCTCGTTTACCAAATCGAACAAAACCTTTCCAAGGTGCAACTTTAAGCATGACCATCTCTCCAATTTCGAATTCTATATCTTTTCTTTTAATGTCAGCGTAGCTCTTTTGTCGACTTTGGGCGGTTTTCAACCGTTGTTGAATTTGGATGATCTTTTTGGTAGTTTCTTGTATTATCTCCGAACCCGTAATCTGTCTATCCCCCACTTCACTCCAACAAATTGGAGAACTACACTTTCTACCATAGAGTGCTTCAAACGGCGCCATCTCAATGCTTGAATGGTAGCTATTATTGTAGGAAAATTCTGCTAACGGAAGGTGTCGATCCCAACTGTTTCCGAAATCAATAACACATGCTCGTATCATGTCTTCAAGCGTTTGTATCATCCTTTTGCTCTGCCCATCAGTTTGTGGATGATAAGCAGTACTCATATCTAGACGAGTTCCTAATGCTTGCTGTAATGTCTGCCAGAATCTTGAAATAAATCTGCCATCCCTATCAGAGATAATAGAGATTGGTATTCCATGTCTGGAGACGACTTCCTTCAAATACAATCGTGCTAACTTCTCCATCTTGTCATCTTCTCTTATTGGCAGGAAGTGTGCTGATTTAGTGAGACGATCAACTATTACCCAAATAGTATCAAAACCACTTGCAGTCCTTGGCAATTTAGTGATGAAATCTGATAATGCTAAAAACGAACATATATTTCATCGCATTATCCCTCAAGAAAGACAAGTTTTTAGTTGCAGTTGTCCTATTTACAAGGAATATTTGTTTAAATATTAGAAGGTGAAGACAAAAGGCAGATTCGACAAATTGAAGACGCAAACGAAAAAAAAAGCTAAAAAGAACAAAGTACAAGCAAAGAGGTTCAAATTATTAATGAGGAATGCTTAAAAATGACAAGAGTACAAGCCGCAAAAAGCAAAGTACAAGATATTAAATTATACGAAAGGACGTTCGAAAATCCGGAACCGAGACATGAACCAGCTTTCAACGTACGACGCAACGGATCGGAAATTATAAATTAATTATGTATATAAATATAATATAATATATAATTAATTATATAAATTATATATTTATATTATATTTATAATAAAAACCGTCGGCAGCTTAGGATCCTGGTTTGGTGAGCTGAAATTGTGGGCTCCGCACTCGCGGAACTCTGAAGATTAAAATCAACCGCACTCGTGGAGCATAGAATTCTATAAAAGCCCATGCAATTCGACGGTTTTGAGAGACCTTATATATATATATTTTTTTTTCTTTCCCCATTTTTATGTATCAAGTATCACTCCAAATCGTAATCTCAATTTGTAATTTTAATTTTAAGTTAGTGATAATAATAAGGATCGATTAGTCGAATGTTTTAAGGTTTTGTAAGTCGAAACTCTGTCCGTGTACCACTACGCTAATAACACCCACTGTAAGTTATGTTTATGTTATTTTCATTAATGTCTCGTAGCTAAGTTATTATTATGCTTATTTAATGCCAAAGTAATCGTGATGTTTGACTAAAAATATTAAAATTGGGTAATTGGGCTTTATACCATAATTGGGGTTTGGACAAAATAACGACACTTGTGGAAATTAGGCTATGGGCTATTAATGGGCTTTATATTTGTTTAACTAAATGATAGTTTGTTAATTTTAATATAAAGATTTACAATTGGACATATCCATAAATAACCATATACACTCAATCGGACACGATGAGCGGGGTATTTATATGTACGAATAATCGTTCATTTAATCGGACACGGGAATGGATTAATAGTCTATAGAATTATTAAAACAGGGGTGAAATTATGTACAAGGACACTTAGCGTAATTGTTAACAAAGTATTAAAACCTTGTTACAGTTTAAGTCCCCAATTAGTTGGAATATTTGACTTCGGATATAAGGATAATTTGACGAGGACACTCGCACTTTATATTTATGACTGATGGACTGTTACGGACAAAAACCAGACGGACATATTAAATAATCCAGGACAAAGGACAATTAACCCATGGGCATAAAACTAAAATCAACACGTCAAACATCATGATTACGGAAGTTTAAATAAGCATAATTCCTTTATTTTCATATTTAATTGTTCTTCTAATTATCACATTTTTATTTATTGTCATTGTATTTAATTGTACTTTTAATTATCGTACTTTTTAATTATCGCAATTTTATTTATCGCAATTTCATTATCGTTATTTATTTTACGTTTTAAATTAAGTTATATTTATATATTTTACATTCGGTTTTAACTGCGACTAAACTTTTAAAATCGACAAACCGGTCATTAAACGGTAAAAACCCCCCCTTTATAATAATAATATTACTTATATATATATATATATATATATATATATATATATATATATATATATATATATATATATATATATATATATATATATATATATATATATATATATATATATATATATATATATATATTTATATGTATTTTTACAAATTAAAACTAATATAGCGTTAAGCTTTGTTTAAAGATTTCCCTGTGGAACGAACCGGACTTACTAAAAACTACACTACTGTACGATTAGGTACACTGCCTATAAGTGTTGTAGCAAGGTTTAAGTATATCCATTCTATAAATAAATATATATCTTGTGTAAAATTGTATCGTATTTAATAGTTTTTCCTAGTAAAATATAAACTATTTTGTATACACCCCTACGCACATCAAGTATTTTTGGCGCCGCTGCCGGGAAAGTTAAACGCCGAAAGCGCAACTGTAACGACCCTGGAATTTCCAACATTTATTTATTAATAATAATTATTATTAATACGTGTGATTAAACGAATGTATGTTATTACATTTACATGTTGCCATGATTGCCCGAACTTGACTTTTAAGTGCCCGAAACGTCTTTGTGACACCCGGAACTTTCACGAATAATATTTTTAGATATTATTTACATTCATGATTAAGATTATTAATCATTTTAATTAACTAAAGTTGTTAGTTAGTTACTTGGGCTTTTAATTGGATTTATTTGTTAATTATTTGAACTTGGGCTTTATTAGTGTAATGGACTCATGACTTTGGGCTTATAAGCCCACCCTACTTCCTATATGGACTTAACTAGCCCAACATTGCATGTAAGTATTACTTTCATAAGTAACTAGTTAGTTGGTGCATTTGGAATCAAATTACTTGCTATCCCCATGCACATACACCAATTAACCAAAACTTTTAAGCTTTTCATGCTAGTAACTTGTGGACACTTCCCTCCCCCCTCTAACCCATCAAACCGTCGGCCATGGGGGAGAAAAGAGGGATTCAAATTTTTTTTTTTTGACTACTTCATCTACTAGTTTCATTTACATTTCACACACACACCTTACTTGCAATTTCTCTCAAAACTTTTTCTCTCTTTTCTCTCTACACTTTGTAAGTTACAAGACTTCTTTTCTTTCTCTTTTCTTTGCAAAAACCGAATTATATACACAACCTAATCATCATTCATCACTTGTCTTTGATTGATTGTTAGTTGTTACATGAAATTGTTAGTTATTCTTCACTAGTTACATGATCAAACTTACTAGTTTGATTCTTCATAATATCTTGTATTTATCAAGAACACAAGAACTAAACTTACTAGTTTATGTTCTACTTATATTGTTTCAAAAGTTTGTAAGTTCATGTGTTGAAAGCATACTTGTGATTCATGAAATAAACTTTAAAGTTTACTTTCCTTAAAGATCAAGCTTAGGCTTGAATCTTTAAAGTATGCAAACCATGAACTTAATTACTTGTTTACTTAGCTATTTACTTCATTTACTTGCACTTTAATTTCATGATTTAAGTTGTTATTGGTCAAATGTTACTAGTTAGCTTTGATCTCATTAATCTTGAACTAAAAGTTAACTTGAAAGTTCAAGAACACACAAATAAGTTTTCGTTAAAAATAACTTTGTATACTTATGCTTGATCTAGACTTTTGAGTCTTGGATCTTCAAGATCTAACCAAGAACTATGTTCTAAATCTTAAGATCTTGATTAGTTAGTTTACTTTCAAGTTTGTAACTTATTATTAGTCTTATAGTTCATGTAAGTGTCAAACCTAAGATTTTGATGTAACTTTGGTTCATCAAACTACATGCAACTCTTAAGTGAGTTGTGCTTCATGTCTTAGACTTGCACTAGGGTTATGATGGTCAAGACTTGGTTAAGATGATGTAGATACATCAATAAGTTGTACACTTGAAGCTATATGCATCAAGGATGAGAACCATGATGAACATCAAGCACCAAGACCACCGGAACCCTTTTAAACTTACTGTTTCTGTCCAAAAGCTACTGATCTGATGTTTCTGTAACATACCAGTAGACCTGGGCTGTTCTAACCTTGATTTTTAGATAGAACTTTTCGAGTAGATAACTTTTCATATAGGACTTGTCTTAATCCGAGTTAGGGTTTAGGATTTATGGGCCTCCGATCGTCACTATGTCCTTTAACGTTGGGCAGAAATTTCTGACCTACTCGCACTTAGACCGTCGCCACGGTCAAACGAAGACGAGTTTGCTTCTGGAATTTTTACCACACTTAAGGGACTCATATAAGGAGTCATGGCCACTGGTCACACCTTAATTCAGTAAGGGTAGAGGCCGTGGTGACTGACTGAAGTCAGACTTTGTTTTAAACTACTTTCATAAACGAAACCTACTTTACGCCTTTTGTTTAATGATGAATGATGATGACCCTTAAGACCTTAATTACATACTTTTAAACCTATTAAGACAATTTACTGACTTAGTATTATTTGCCTTAGGTTGAGGACCTTCGAACCGATTACTTGCACACCTTTCCCGACTACTACTTTACCGCTACATATAATTGTGAGTTATAGCATTCCCTTTTTACTTTAACTTATTTTGGGAACTGAGAATACATGCAGATTTTATGTTTTACATACTAGGCACGAGTACTTAAACTTATATATGTGTGGGTTATACAACAGCATAAACATTCCCTTTAGCTCGGTAACGTTTAATCATTGGTTTTTGAACCGTGAACGCAAATCTTAGATATGGATCCATAGGGTTTGACATCCCCACTCGGGCTAGTAGCGCTAGCATTTAATGAGTGTTTAATACTTCGTAGACATACGCACTTGCCAAGTGTACTTTCAGGGGGTATAAACGTTAAGTTAGTTACCAAGTGCCCACGGTTAACATATACTTTATCATACTGTTTTGGAACGCTCTTTGTAGCACTGAAATCTCGTGGCCTACCTTACATATTGTTATACTTAAACTATAGCTCACCAACCTTTATGTTGACGTTTTTAAGCATGTTTTTCTCAGGTGCTTGAGGTTAGCTTCCGCTGTGTACTAGTCGTGCTGTAGACACCCGCTGCTTAGAGTTGTCATCGCATGAACTACTTTATTTTGCATTCAAACATTCGTACTTTTGAACTATGACTTGTAACGACCATTGTGGTCACATACACTTATTATTTGCTTCTACTTAGTGAAGCATGCTTTTGAAATGTAAAACATTTGATGTCGGTTATGACATCACCTTTTTATCGTGACTGCAACTTCTTTAATTACAGCATATAGTACTTAACCTTGTAATGATCCTGTTGTTGATGATTCGTACACGATGGTTTTGTACGGGGCATCACAGCAACGCTAAAAATAAGAAGAAAAAAAAGTTTTTATAAAAGTTTTTGTTAAGTTCTTTTTATAAAAATATAAGTTTTAAAAATAATAAAAATATAAAAATACAAAAAGAAAAAAAATAATATATTTATATTTTTAAGAGTTTATAATATTTATAAAGTAAATAAGTATTTTTATTTTAGTTTTAAAATTAAATTTTAATTTAAGTTATATTTATATTTTTTATATTTTATAAAACAGCAAAATAGAAAAAGTAAAAAAGTAAAAAAATAAAAAAATCTGAACCTGCATAAAAATCGAACCTTTCTCAGCTGAAACTGAACCCTCCGCGACTCGCGGAGCTTTTGAACTGGGACTAACCGCACTCGCGGAGGTCCTCTGACAGGTCAAACATAGTACGCATTAATTACAGTTTAGGGTTTTATTAATAATAATTATTATTATTAACCCTAATTAGGTTTTAAATATTTAATTAATTTGTTTTAGTTTTAATTAATTTGTTTATTTAGATTAATTAGTTTTATTAATTTATAAAATTAATACTTTTATGAAATAAATAATATAAAAATAATATTTTTATAAAAATTATAATTTTATAAACTTTAAGTTTATTTTTATAGTTTGTATCTTTTTATTTGTTTTAGCATAATTTGTATTTTTTTTATCGTTCGTACTTAGTTTTAAATATAGTATTTGCCATAGTTATTTTTATTTCTAGATTTTTAGGCTTTGCCGTAAAATCCCTTAAGTGCTTTTTCTTTAGACTAAGATCTAGGTGCTTTAGAATTTTGCGACGCCGTTTTTAGTTTTTAGTTCCTTTTTAAGTTATTGCCATTTGGGATATCGTATTTCTTTTAAGCTTTAACATTTTTAGACGCAACTTTTAATTTTTAGTTTTTAGTTCCTTTTTAAGTTTCGACGCGCTACTTTCTTATTTTTATTTTTCAACGCCTATTATTTTTCAATCTTTTATTTTTCGATGTTTTTCGACGCGCTCTTTTTCTTTCTTATTTCTCGCCATTCTAGTTTTTAGGACTTAGAATTTTCTCTATTTCTTATCTAATATTTCTTTAAATTTCAAACGAAAAATTATTTTAAGTGGTTAAATTGATAGACATCAAAATTTTCTGGTTTGTAGTAATAGTTGGATTTGTACGTGGACCAGGTTATTGGAGCCAAACAGTACTCAATTATATTGAGACCAAACGAATCCTGCCCCTCTGCTGCATCTTTTGGCTATTCGAAACGTGGGCAAAATCAGAAAAGTCTATTAATTTGATAACTTATATAATTTTTCTTATTTTTATAACTAATAGGATATTCAGTGAATGCACCGAGCAAAACGTTCACCACCTTTTGTACGTTCACCACCTGTAACTCGATCAAGACATCTAGCAAATATTGTCGCCGTTGATTTTTCTTTAGAATCATCATCCATTCGACCAAGTACTCCAATTCAAATTTCCGATAATCCATTTTTTGAACCCGACCTCACAATTGAGAATCCGGAGAATATTCAGGGACAATTCATAGATCCTGAACCATTAATCTTTCCTCCGTAACCACCAATCATTCAAACAGAGATTGTTGAGGAACCAACCATTAAATCAGAATCCTTTAGTGATTCAGATTCAACAAATTCAATTATGGAGAATCTGGAACCTTTAAGTATGGAAGACCGAATGCGAGCTAAACGCACTGGCCAAGGTCACGCAATTACTCAACCAGACATTAATGCGCCAGATTATGAAATCAAAGGACAAATCCTACACATGGTAACTAATCAATGACAATTTAGTGGTGCACCGAAGGAAGATCCAAACGAACATCTTCGAACATTTAATAGGATCTGCATTCTATTTAAAATAAGAGAAGTGGACGATGAACAGATATATCTCATGTTATTTCCCTGAACTTTAAAGGGAGTAGCCAAAGATTGGTTAGAATCGTTACCTGAAGGGGCGATTGATACATGGGATGTTTTAGTTGAAAAATTTCTTAAACAATTCTTTCCGGCATCTAAAGCCGTAAGACTTCAAGGAGAAATTGTTACGTTTACACAAAAGCCAAATGAAACTCTATATGAGGCATGAACAAGATTTGGAAAGTTATTAAGAGGATGTCTGCAACATGGTTTAGACACTTGTCAAATAGTACAAATATTCAACCAAGGATGCGACATCACTACAAGAAAAGACATAGATATAGCAGCTGGTGGTTCTATTATGAAGAAAACAGAAACTGATGCTTACAAAATTATTGATAACACTGCTTCCCACTCACATGAGTGGCACCAAGAAAAAGATATCGTTAGATCATCTAAAGCAGCTAGAGCCAATTCTAGCCATGACTTAGATTCCATTTCCGCAAAGATAGATGCTGTCGAGAGACGAATGGAAAAGATGACTAAGGATATTCACTCAATACTAATTAGTTGTGAGCAGTGTGGAGGACCACATTTGACCAAAGATTGTCTCAGTATTGAACTAACAATGGAACAAAGAGAGAATGTTTCATACATAAACCAAAGGCCTGGAAATAATTATCAGAATAATTATCAACCGCCAAGACCAATTTACAATCAAAACCAGAATTATAACCGAAATGTTCCATACAACAATCAACAAGGTCCTAGCAATCAACAAGTATCCAATAATACTTACAATCAGCAAAGACCTAATTTTCAAAACAAACCACCACAAACCGATGATAAAAAGCCGAATTTAGAAGATATGATGATGAAGCTAGTTGAATCTCAAACTCAATTTTTCACATCTCAGAAACAAACCAATGAACAAAATGCTCAAGCATTTAGAAATCAACAAGCTTCTATTTAAAATTTGGAACAAGAAGTAAGCAACCTAGCAAGGTTGATAGGTGAAAGAAAACCAAGAAGTCTACCTAGTGATACAAATGCTAACTCCCGGAATGAAACAGCTAAAGCTATTACCACGAGAAGTGGTATTACACTTAAACCACCTGAAATACCTGTAATTTCTAATAAAGCTATTCCTACTCCACAAGAACCAGAATTTGAGCAAGATAAGGAAAAAGAACCGGTAGTTGAAAAGATTAATGAAGATAACACAGTTAAGGCTTAGTTGAAAAGGTTAATGAAGATAACACAGTTAAGGCTAAACCTTATGTTAAACCATACCAACCACCACTTCCTTACCCGAGTAAAATGAGAAAAGAAAGACTCGAAGCCGAGCAATCCAAATTCTTGGATATGTTTAAACAGATAAATGTAAATCTTCCTTTCATTGATGTGATTTCAGGAATGCCTAGATATGCTAAATTTCTGAAAGATCTAATCACAAATAGAAAGAAAATGGAAGAACTCTCGGCTGTTACTATGAATGCTAATTGTTCTGCAGTGCTGTTGAATAAGATACCAGAAAAACTATCTGATCCAGGAAGTTTCACAATTCCATGTTTTCTGGGTAGTCTTAGTTCAATAGAAGCATTGGCAGATTTAGGTTCTAGTATAAATCTAATGCCGTATTCATTATACACTAAACTAGGCCTTGGAGAATTGAAACCAACACGAATAAGCATACAACTAGCCGATCGATCAATAAAATATCCTAGATGGATAATGGAGAACATGCTAGTTAAAGTTGGTACTTTAGCATTTCCAGTAGATTTTGTTATTCTGGATATGGAAGAAGATTCTCAAGTTCCTCTCATATTAGGAAGACCATTCTTAAACACGGCTAAAGCAATGATAGACGTGTTCGGTAAGAAACTGACCTTAAGTATAGAGGACGAGAGTGTTACCTTTTCAGTTGATAGAGCTATGCAACAATCGCAATCTGTAGATGATACATGCTATTATATTTAAACTATAGATTCACATGCAGAATTGTTAGAAGAATTTCCAGAATTACAAGGAACAGGAGAATGTTCTTTAGGAGAAGGAACTGAACCAATTGATGAAACTGAAATGTTAGCTACACTAATGGTTAATGGATATGAACCAACAACAGAAGAAATTCAAATGCTAAAAGAAGAAGACAGATATCGATATAAATCATCGATAGAAGAACCACCGACATTAGAGTTAAAGCCACTTCCAAACCATTTGGAATATACTTATTTACATGGTGAATCTGAATTACCTGTAATAATATCGTCTTCTCTTACTGAAAATGAGAAATCACAATTCATTTCTGTGTTGAAAGCTTATAAACCAGCCATTGCATGGAAGATTCATGATATTAAAGGAATAAGTCCTTCGTATTGCACACATAAAATCCTTATGGAAGAAGGTCATAAAACGTATGTGCAACGCCAAGAAGACTAAATCCTAATATGCAAGATGTAGTTAAGAAAGAGATTATTAAACTGCTAGATGCAGGTTTGATATATCCAATCTCTGATAGTCCATGGGTAAGCCCAGTTCAATGCGTGCCTAAGAAGGGTGGCATGACTGTCATTACAAATGAGAAAAATGAGCTTATTCCTACTAGGACTGTAACAGGATGGCGTGTATGTATTGATTATAGAAAATTAAATGACGCCACCAGAAAAGATCACTTTCCCTTACCTTTAATTGATCAAATGTTGGAAAGATTAGCCGGAAATAGTTACTATTGTTTTCTAGATGGATTTTCCGGATATTTTCAAATTCCAATAGCACCCGAGGACCAAGAGAAAACCACATTCACGTGCCCTTATGGTACTTTTGCTTACAAACGCATGTCATTTGGACTTTGCAACGCTCCTGCAACCTTTCAAAGGTGTATGATGGCGATTTTTCATGACATGATAGAAGAATGCATGGAAGTTTTCATGGATGACTTTTCAGTCTTCAGTGATACATTTGAATCATGTCTAGCTAATCTGGAACGAATGCTTATTAGATGCAAACAATCAAATCTAGTACTTAATTGGGAGAAATGCCATTTCATGGTTAAAGAAGGCATCGTTCTTGGTCATAAAATTTCAAAAGAAGGAATTGAAGTGGATAGAGCTAAAGTAGATGTAATTGCTAAACTTCCACATCCCACCAATGTTAGAGGAGTTAGGAGTTTTCTAGGGCATGCCGGTTTTTACCGACGTTTCATAAAAGATTTTTCTAAAATTGCCACTCCTATGAATAAACTCCTAGAAAAGGATGCTCCATTCATCTTTTCAGATGAATGCATCAAATCTTTTAATATACTTAAAGAAAAACTCACTAATGCGCCAATCATGATAACACCAAATTGGAATCTACCATTTGAACTAATGTGCGATGCAAGTGATTTTGCAATGGGAGCCGTTTTAGGACAAAGGATTGAAAAATGATTTCAACCTATATATTATGCTAGTAAGACGTTACAAGGAGCACAAACAAATTACACAACTACTGAAAAAGAACTCCTTGCTATTGTCTTTGCTTTTGATAAATTTCGATCATATCTCGTTCTAGCTAAAACGGTGGTCTATACCGACCATTCTGCTCTTAAATACCTATTTTCGAAACAAGATGCTAAACCAAGATTAATCCGTTGGATCTTACTCTTACAAGAGTTTGATATTGAAATCCGAGATAAAAAGGGAGCAGAAAATCTCGCCGCTGATCATCTTTCTCGTCTTGAAAATCCCGAATTAGAAGTTCTAAATGAATCGGCCATACAAGACAACTTTCCTGATGAATATCTATTGAAGATAGATTATAATGAAATTCCATGGTTTGCAGACTATGCAAACTACTTAGTATGTGGATTCCTTGAAAAAGGATTATCGTACCAAAAACGAAAGAAATTCTTTAGTGATATAAAACACTATTTCTGGGAAGATCCACATTTGTTTAAAAGTTGTCCCGATGGAATAATACGCTGATGTGTATTCGAAGATGAAGCTAGTAAAATCTTAAACCATTGTTACACAGGACCAACAGGAGGGCATTATGGGCCTCAACTCACAGCAAGAAAAGTTTACGATGCTGGATTCTATTGGCCTACAATTTTCAAAGACGCACACCTTCTTTGCAAATCCTGTGATGCTTGTCAAAGGGCTGGAAAAATAAGTCACCGTGATGAAATGCCACAAAATGTCATTTAAGTATGTGAAGTATTTGACATTTGGGGTATTGACTTTATGGGTCCATTTCCAAAATCTCATAATAATATCTACATTCTCGTTGCCATTGATTATGTATCTAAATGGGTGGAAGCACAAGCTCTCCCAACTAACGATGCACGAGTTGTAGTCAACTTTTTAAAACATCTTTTTGCAAGGTTTGGAACACCGAAAGCTTTAATAAGTGATCGGGGAACTCATTTCTGTAATAATCAACTTGAGAAAGTTCTTAAAAGATATGGAGTAACTCATAAAATCTCCACCGCATATCATCCACAAACAAGTGGACAAGTTGAAAATACCAACCGAGCTTTGAAACGTATTCTAGAGAAAACCGTAGGATCAAATCCGAAGGAATGGTCCATGAAATTGGAGGATGCACTCTGGGCTTTTAGAACAGCCTACAAAACTCCAATTGGAACCACACCTTTTAGACTCGTTTATGGAAAAGCATGTCATCTTCCAGTAGAAATTGAACACAAAGTATTTTGGGCTTTGAATGAAATGTCCCGTTCTTATTGATTAAAAATGTTCCATATTAATTGATTTCTTTGCGAGGTTTTGACCTCTATATGAGACGTTTTTCAAAGACTGCATTCATTTTAAAACAAACCATAACCTTTATTTCATCAATAAAGGTTTAAAAAACTTTACGTAGATTATCACATAATGATAATCTAAAATATCCTGTTTACACACGACTATTACATAATGGTTTACAATACAAATATGTTACAACGAAAGAAGTTTCTTGAATGCAATTTTTACACAATATCATACAAGCATGGACTCCAAATCTTGTCCTTATTTAAGTATGCGACAGCAGAAGCTCTTAATATTCACCTGAGAATAAACATGCTTTAAACGTCAACAAAAATGTTGGTGAGTTATAGGTTTAACCTATATATATCAAATCGTAACAATAGACCACAAGATTTCATATTTCAATATACATCCCATACATAGAGATAAAAATCATTCATGTGGTGAACACCTAGTAACCGACATTAACAAGATGCATATATAAGAATATCCCCATCATTCCGGGATCCTCCTTCGGACATGATATAAATTTCGAAGTACTAAAGCATCCGGTACTTTGGATGGGGTTTGTTAGGCCCAATAGATCTATCTTTAGGATTCGCGTCAATTAGGGTGTCTGTTCCCTAATTCTTAGATTACCAGACTTAATAAAAAGGGGCATATTCGATTTCGATAATTCAACCATAGAATGTAGTTTCACGTACTTGTGTCTATTTTGTAAATCATTTATAAAACCTGCATGTATTCTCATCCCAAAAATATTAGATTTTAAAAGTGGGACTATAACTCACTTTCACAGTTTTTTTTTACTTCGTCAGGAAGTAAGACTTGGCCACTGGTCGATTCACGAACCTATAACAAATATGTACATATATATCAAAGTATGTTCAAAATATATTTACAACACTTTTAATACATTTTGATGTTTTAAGTTTATTAAGTCAGCTGTCCTCGTTAGTATCCTACAACTAGTTGTCCACAGTAAGATGTACATAAAATAAATAGATATATATTATCTTGAATCAATCCACGACCCAGTGTATACATATCTCAGTATTGATCACAACTCAAACTATATATATTTTGGAATCAACCTCAACCCTGTATAGCTAACTCCAACATTCACATATAGAGTGTCTATGGTTGTTCCGAAATATATATAGATGTGTCGACATGATAGGTCGAAACATTGTATATGTGTCTATGGTATCTCAAGATTACATAATATACAATACAAGTTGATTAAGTTATGGTTGGAATAGATTTGTTACCAATTTTCACGTAGCTAAAATGAGTAGTTTTTACCAATTTTGTTTTGCTCGCCATTTCTTCGTTTCTAATCCGTTTTGAGTGATTTAAGCGGCCACGGTTTCGTATTGAACTTGACTTTATAAAAATAAACAGAAAAGGTATAGGTTTATAGTCAGAAATACAAGTTACAAGTCATCTTTTGAAAGAGGTAGTCATTTTCGTCGAAAGAACGACATCTTGATGACTGTTTTGAAAAACATACTTTCACTTTGAGTTTAACCATGATTTTTGGATATGGTTTCATGTTCATAAGAAAAATAATTTTCCCAGAAGTATAGCTTCTAAATCAAAGTTTTTCATAGTTTTTAATTATCCAAACCAAAACAGCCCCCGGTTGTAACTACGACGGCGTAAATCCGATTTTATGGTGTTTATCGTGTTTCCGGGTTTTAAATCATTAAGTTAGCATATCATATAGATATAGATCATGTTTATAGTTGATTTTAAAAGTGTATTTAGAAGGATTAACTTTATTTGCGAACAAGTTTAGAATTAACTAAACTATGTTCTAGTGATTACAAGTTTACCACTTCGAATATGATAGCTTTTTATGTATGAATCGAATGATGTTATGAACATCATTACTACCTGAAGTTCCTTGGATAAACCTACTGGAAAATATAAAAATGGATCTAGCTTCAACGGATCCTTGGATGGCTCGAAGTTCTTGAAGCAGAATCATGACACGTAAACAAGTTCAAGTAAGATCATCACTTGAAATAAGATTGTTATAGTTATAGAAATTGAACCAAAGTTTGAATATGATTATTAACTTGTATTATAATGATAACCTACTGTAAGAAACAAAGATTTCTTAAGGTTGGATGATCACCTTACAAGATTGGAAGTAAGCTAGCAAACTTAGAAGTATTCTTGATTTTATGTAACTAGAACTTGTAGAATTTATGAAGAACACTTAGAACTTGAAGATAGAACTTGAGAGAGATCAGTTAGATGAAGAAAATTGAAGAATGAAAGTGTTTGTAGGTGTTTTTGGTCGTTGGTGTATGGATTAGATATAAAGAATATGTAATTTTGTTTTCATGTAAATAAGTCATGAATGATTACTCATATTTTTGTAATTTTATGAGATATTTCATGCTAGTTGCCAAATGATGGTTCCCACATATGTTAGGTGACTCACATGGGCTGCTAAGAGCTGATCATTGGAGTGTATATACCAATAGTACATACATCTAAAAGTTGTGTATTGTACGAGTACGAATACGGGTGCATACGAGTAGAATTGTTGATGAAACTGAACGAGGATGTAATTGTAAGCATTTTTGTTAAGTAGAAGTATTTTGATAAGTGTCTTGAAGTCTTTCAAAAGTTTATGAATACATATTAAAACACTACATGTATATACATTTTAACTGAGTCGTTAAGTCATCGTTAGTCGTTACATGTAAGTGTTATTTTGAGACCTTTAGGTTAACGATCTTGTTAAATGTTGTTAACCCAATGTTTATAATATCAAATGAGATTTTAAATTATTATATAATCATGATATTATGATGTACGAATATCTCTTAATATGATATATATACATTAAATGTCGTTACAACGATAATCGTTACATATATGTCTCGTTTCAAAATCATTAAGTTAGTAGTCTTGTTTTTACATATGTAGTTCATTATTAATATACTTAATGATATGTTTACTTATCATAATATCATGTTAACTATATATATAACCATATATATGTCATCATATAGTTTATACAAGTTTTAACGTTCGTGAATCACCGGTCAACTTGGGTTGTCAATTGTCTATATGAAACCTATTTCAATTAATCAAGTCTTAACAAGTTTGATTGCTTAACATGTTGGAAACACTTAATCATGCAAATAACAATTTCATTTAATATATATATATATATATATATATATATATATATATATAAACATGGAAAAGTTCGGGTCACTACAGTACCTACCAGTTAAATAAATTTCATCCCGAAATTTTAAGCAGTTGGAGGTGTTGACGTATCTTCTGGAAATAAATGCGGGTATTTCTTCTTCATCTGATCTTCTCATTCCCAGGTGAACTTGGGTCCTCTACGAGCATTCCATTGAACCTTAACAATTGGTATCTTATTTTGCTTAAGTCTTTTAACCTCACGATCCATTATTTCGACGGGTTCTTCGATGAATTGAAGTTTTTCGTTGATTTGGATTTCATCTAACGGAATAGCGAGATCTTCTTTAGCAAAACATTTCTTCAAATTCGAGACGTGGAAAGTGTTATGTACAGCCGCGAGTTGTTGAGGTAACTCAAGTCGGTAAGCTACTGGTCCGACACGATCAATAATCTTGAATGGTCCAATATACCTTGGATTTAATTTCCCTCGTTTACCAAATCGAACAACGCCTTTCCAAGGTGAAACCTTAAGCATGACCATTTCTTCAATTTCAAACTCTATATCTTTTCTTTTACTGTCCGCGTAGCTCTTTTGTCGACTCTGGGCTTTTTTCAATCTTTGTTGAATTTGGATGATTTTCTCGGTAGTTTCTTGTATTATCTCCGGACCCGTAATCTCTCTATCCCCCACTTCATTCCAACAAATCGGAGACCTGCACTTTCTACCATAAAGTGCCTCAAACGGCGCAATCTCAATACTAGAATGATAACTGTTGTTGTAGGAAAATTCTGCTAACGGTAGGTGTCGATCCCAACTGTTTCCGAAATCAATAACACATGCTCGTAGCATGTCTTCAAGCGTTTGTATCGTCCTTTCGCTCTGCCCATCAGTTTGTGGATGATAGGCAGTACTCATGTCTAGACGAGTTCCTAATGCTTGCTGTAATGTCTGCCAGAATCTTGAAATAAATCTGCCATCCCTATCAGAGATAATAGAGATTGGTATTCCATGTCTGGAGACGACTTTCTTCAAATACAGTCGTGCTAACTTATCCATCTTGTCATCTTCTCTTATTGGCAGGAAGTGTGCTGATTTGGTAAGACGATCAACTATTACCCAAATAGTATCAAAACCACTTGCAGTCCTTGGCAATTTAGTGATGAAATCCATGGTAATGTTTTCCCATTTCCATTCCGAGATTTTGGGTTGTTGAAGTAGACCTGATGGTTTCTGATGCTCCGCTTTGACCTTAGAACACGTCAAACATTCTCCTACGTATTTAGCAACATCGGCTTTCATACCCGGCCACCAAAAATGTTTCTTGAGATCCTTGTACATCTTCCCCTTTCCAGGATGTATTGAGTATCTGGTTTTATGAGCTTCTCTAAGTACCATTTCTCTCATATTTCCAAATTTTGGTACCCAAATCCTTTCAGCCCTATACCGGGTTCCGTCTTCCCGAATATTAAGATGCTTCTCCGATCCTTTGGGAATTTCATCCTTTAAATTTCCCTCTTTTAAAACTCCTTGTTGTGCCTCCTTTATTTGAGTAGTAAGGTTATTGTGAATCATAATATTCATAGATTTTACTCGAATGGGTTCTCTGTCCTTCCTGCTCAAGGCATCGGCTACCACATTTGCCTTCCCCGGGTGGTAACGAATCTCAAAGTCGTAATCATTCAACAATTCAATCCACCTACGCTACCTCATATTCAGTTGTTTCTGATTAAATATGTGTTGAAGACTTTTGTGGTCGGTATATATAATACTTTTGACCCCATATAAGTAGTGCCTCCAAGTCTTTAATGCAAAAACAACCGCGCCTAATTCCAAATCATGCATCGTATAATTTTGTTCGTGAATCTTCAATTGTCTAGACGCATAAGCAATTACTTTCATTCGTTGCATTAATACACAACCGAGACCTTGCTTTGAGGCGTCACAATATATCACAAAATCATCATTTCCTTCAGGTAATGACAATATAGGTGCCGTAGTTAACTTTTTCTTTAACAATTGAAACGCTTTCTCTTGTTCATCTTTCCATTCAAATTTCTTTCCTTTATGCGTTAATGCAGTCAAGGGTTTTGCTATTCTGGAAAAGTCTTGGATGAACCTTCTGTAGTAACCCGCTAGTCCTAAAAACTGGCGTATGTGTTTCGGAGTTTTCGGGGTTTCCCACTTTTCAACAGTTTCTATCTTTGCCGGATCCACCTTAATACCTTCTTTGTTCACTATGTGACCGAGGAATTGAACTTCTTCCAACCAAAATGCACACTTTGAAAATTTAGCGTACAATTCTTCCTTCCTCAATACTTCTAACACCTTTCTCAAATGTTCACCGTGTTCTTGGTCATTCTTTGAGTAAATAAGTAGGTCATCAATGAAAACAATGACAAACTTGTCAAGGTATGGTCCACACACTCGGTTCATAAGGTCCATGAACACAGCTGGTGCATTAGTTAAACTAAACGGCATGACCATAAACTCGTAATGACCGTAACGTGTTCTGAAAGCAGTCTTTGGAATATCATCTTCTTTCACCCGCATTTGATGATACCCGGAACGTAAGTCAATCTTTGAATAAACAGACGAGCCTTGTAGTTGATCAAATAAGTCGTCGATTCTCGGTAGTGGGTAGCGATTCTTGATGGTAAGTTTGTTCAACTCTCGGTAGTCGATACACAACCTGAATGTACCATCTTTCTTCTTGACAAACAAAACAGGAGCTCCCCACGATGATGTGCTTGGTTGAATGAAACCACGCTCTAAAAGTTCTTGTAATTGGCTTTGCAGTTCTTTAATCTCGCTGGGTGCGAGTCTGTAAGGAGCACGAGCTATTGATGCAGCTCCTGGTACAAGATCTATTTGAAATTCAACGGATCGATGTGGGGGTAATCCCGGTAATTCTTTCAGAAATACATCGGGAAATTCTTTTGCGATGGAAACATCATTGATGCTCTTTTCTTCAGTTTGTACTTTCTCGACGTGTGCTAGAACAGCATAGCAACCTTTTCTTATTAGTTTTTGTGCCTTCAAATTACTAATAAGATGTAGCTTCGTGTTGCCCTTTTCTCCGTACACCATTAAGGGTTTTCCTTTTTCTCGTATAATACGAATTGCATTTTTGCAATAAACGATCTCTGCTTTCACTTCTTTCAACCAGTCCATACCGATTATCACATCAAAACTCCCTAACTCTACTGGTATCAAGTCAATCTTAAATGTTTCGCTAACCAGTTTAATTTCTCGATTCCGACATATATTATCTGCTGAAATTAATTTACCATTTGCTAATTCGAGTAAAAATTTACTATCCAAAGGCGTCAATGGACAACTTAATTTAGCACAAAAATCTCAACTCATATAGCTTCTATCCGCACCCGAATCAAATAAAACGTAAGCAGATTTATTGTCAATAAGAAACGTACCCGTAACAAGCTCCGGGTCTTCCTGTGCCTCTGCCGCATTAATATTGAAAACTCTTCCGCGGCCTTGTCCATTCGTGTTCTCCTGGTTCGGGCAATTTCTAATAATGTGGCCCGATTTTCCACATTTATAACAAACTACATTGGCATAACTTGCTCCGACACTACTTGCTCTGCCATTACTCGTTCCGACACCATTTGTTCCTTTCGTTCTGTTAACTCCTGGTCCGTAGACCTCACACTTTGCCGCGCTATGACCATTTATTTTACACTTGTTGCAAAATTTGGTGCAGAATCCCGAGTGATACTTTTCACACCTTTGGCATAGCTGCTTCTGATTGATGTTGTTGTTGTTGTTGCGGTTATTATTGTTGTTAAGATGATTGTTGTAGTTGTTGTTGTTGTTGTTGTTGTTGTTGTTGTTGTTGGGCCGTTTGTTGTAGTTGCGATTGATGTGGCGATTATTAGGATAGTTGTTGCGATTATTGTTGTAATTGATGTTGTTGTTGTATTGGTGATTCTTATCACCGTTTTCCTCCCACTTTCTTTTGACTTGCTTCACATTGGCCTCTTCAGTAGTCTGTTCTTTAATTCTTTCTTCAATCTGGTTCACTAGTTTGTGAGCCATTCTACATGTCTGTTGTATGGAGGCGGGCTCGTGTGAACTTATATCTTCTTGGATTCTTTCCGGTAATCCTTTCACAAACGCGTCGATCTTCTCTTCCTCATCTTCGAACGCTCCCGGACACAATAGGCATAATTCTGTGAATCGTCTTTCGTACGTGGTAATATCAAATCCTTGGGTTCGTAACCCTCTAAGTTCTGTCTTGAGCTTATTGACCTCGGTTCTGGGACGGTACTTCTCGTTCATCAAGTGCTTGAATGCTGACCACGGTAGTGCGTAAGCATCATCTTGTCCCACTTGCTCTAGATAGGTATTCCACCATGTTAACGCAGAACCTGTGAAGGTATGCGTAGCATACTTCACTTTGTCCTCTTCAGTACACTTACTTATGGCAAACACCGATTCGACCTTCTCGGTCCACCGTTTCAATCCGATCGGTCCTTCGGTTCTATCAAATTCCAAAGGTTTGCAGGCAGTGAATTCTTTGTAGGTGCATCCTATACGATTTCCTGTACTGCTAGATCCAAGGTTATTGTTGGTATGTAGCGCGGCCTGTACTGCGGCTATGTTTGAAGCAAGAAAGGCACGAAATTCCTCTTCACTCATATTCAAGGTGTGTCGAGTAGTCGGTGCCATTTCCTTCAAAATAGTCAAATGAAACGAGTTAATCATATAGAATATCAAGAGTAGTCAATAGTATTTCGTAGCGTAATATGAACTTATTTATAAAAGCTCTTTCTTCATATTAGCGTTTTATACTCTTTAATTCGGGTAGTACCTACCCGTTAAGTTCATACTTAGTAGCTAACATACCATTTCAACTACTACAATTCTATATGAAAAACTAATTACAAAAAAATATAAATCATATTCAAACCTTTATACAATAACTTGCAAACTTACAATACCGCTATTTTACATATAGCATGAAATATAGCACATAAAACTTTGATACAAAGTAGTTGCGAAAATAATTCTAGTTAATAAATAAGGCGTTCAGCAAAGGCAACAAAGACACGTAATTCATACGTCCAGAAACAAGTCATGCATTCTGGTTTTACTAATACCACTTCCCATCCTTGGTCTTGTGGAACGTAACCGTTGTGACCGATAGTATGACAACGTGTTGTAACGTCGTCAAAAGGACGAAGGTTACGTAATGACCAACAGTCTCGTAATAACCTAAAAACCTCATTTCTTACCCCAATTACCGACTCCGTCACTTGTGGGAACGTTTTGTTTAATAGTTGTAGCCCGATCTTATTTTTCTCACTTTGGTGAGAAGCGAACATTACTAACCCGTAAGCATAACATGCTTCTTTATGTTGCATGTTAGCCGATTTTTCTAAATCATGAAGTCCTATATTCGGATACATTGAGTCAAAATAATTTCTTAACCTGTTGCGTAAAATAGCATTTGGGTTCCCCGCAATATATGCGTCAAAGTAAACACATCGTAACTTATGGGTTTCCCAATGTGATATCCCCCATCTTTCAAACGAAAGTCTTTTATAAACCAAGGCATTCTTGGAACGTTCTTCGAATGTCTTACAAACTGATTTTGCCATAAATAGTTGTGCCGAGGAATTCTGACCGACTCTAGATAAGATTTCATCAATCATGTCTCCGGGTAAGTCTTCTAAAATATTGGGTTGTCTATCCATTTTGTGTTTTTATACTGTAAAATAGAAAAGAGTTAGATTCATAAAAGATACTTATTAATACAAGCAATTTTTACATATTTCGTAAAGCATAAGCACACTATATTACATATATTACACCGCACAAATACAACTATCTTATTCCGACTCACTCGTTTCTTCTTTTTCGAACTTGGTTCTTTTTGCTAAGTTTTTTGGGATATATGATGTTCCCCTAATATGAGCCGTCGTTTTCCACATTGTTTTAGAAAAACCTGGTGGTTTAGAAGTTCCCGGGTTATTGTCACCACTTAAGAAATACGGGTGTTGACGATACATATAAAGTTCATCGGGTTTGGAATCAAATTTCTCTATTTTTATGCCCTTTCCCTTATTGTTCTCTTTTGCCTTATTAAATTGTGTTGGGGTAATTTCTATAACATCATCGGAATCCTTGTCGGGATCCGATTCATCGAAGAATTGGTAATCCTCCCAATACTTTGCTTCCTTGGCGGAAACACCATTGACCATAATTAACTTTGGTCGGTTGGTTGAGGATTTTCTTCTACTTAACCGTTTTATTATTTCCCCCACTGGTTCTATTTCTTCTTCCGGTTCCGGTTCCGATTCTTCTTCCGGTTCCGATTCTTCTTCCGGTTCCGACTCTTCTTCCGGTTCCTCTTCGGGAACTTGTGAATCAGTCCACGAATCATTCCAATTTACATTTGACTCTTCATTATTATTAGGTGAGTCAACAGGACTTGTTCTAGAGGTAGACATCTATCACATAATATCAAACGCGTTAAGAGATTAATATATCACATAATATTCACATGTTAAAAATATATAGTTTCCAACAAAATTTGTTAAGCAATCATTTTTCAAGTAAAAACGGTCGAAGTCCAGACTCACTAATGCATCCTAAGAAACTCGATAAGACACACTAATGCAAAATTCTGGTTCTCTAAGACCAAAGCTCGGATACCAACTGAAATGTCCCGTTCTTATTGATTAAAAACGTTCCATATTAATTGATTTCGTTGCGAGGTTTTGACCTCTATATGAGAAGTTTTTCAAAGACTGCAATTATTTTAAAACAAACCATAACCTTTATTTCATCAATAAAGGTTTAAAAAACTTTACGTAGATTATCACATAATGATAATCTAAAATATCCTGTTTACACACGACTATTACATAATGGTTTACAATACAAATATGTTACAACGAAAAAAGTTTCTTGAATGCAATTTTTACATAATATCATACAAGCATGGACTCCAAATCTTGTCCTTATTTAAGTATGCGACAGTGGAAGCTCTTAATATTCACCTGAGAATAAACATGCTTTAAACGTCAACAAAAATGTTGGTGAGTTATAGGTTTAACCTATATATATCAAATCGTAACAATAGACCACAAGATTTCATATTTCAATATGCATCCCATACATAGAGATAAAAATCATTCATATGGTGAACACCTGGTAACCGACATTAACAAGATGCATATATAAGAATATCCCCATCATTCCAGGATCCTCCTTCGGACATGATATAAATTTCGAAGTACTAAAGCATCCGGTACTTTGGATGGGGTTTGTTAGGCCCAATAGATCTATCTTTAGGATTCGCGTCAATTAGGGTGTCTGTTCCCTAATTCTTAGATTACCAGACTTAATAAAAAGGAGCATATTCGATTTCGATAATTCAACCATAGAATGTAGTTTCACGTACTTGTGTCTATTTTGTAAATCATTTATAAAACCTGCATGTATTCTCATCCCAAAAATATTAGATTTTAAAAGTGGGACTATAACTCACTTTCACAGTTTTTTTTACTTTGTCAGAAAGTAAGACTTGGCCACTGGTCGATTCACGAACCTATAACAAATATGTACATATATAACAAAGTATGTTCAAAATATATTTACAACACTTTTAATACATATTGATGTTTTAAGTTTCTTAAGTCAGTTGTCCTCGTTAGTATCCTACAACTAGTTGTCCACAGTTAGATGTACAAAAAATAAATCGATATATATTATCTTGAATCAATCCACGACCCAGTGTATACATATCTCAGTATTGATCACAACTCAAACTATATATATTTTGGAATCAACCTCAACCCTGTATAGCTAACTCCAACATTCACATATAGAGTGTCTATGGTTGTTCCGAAATATATATAGATGTGCCGACATGATAGGTCGAAACATTGTATACGTGTCTATGGTATCTCAAGATTACATAATATACAATACAAGTTGATTAAGTTATGGTTGGAATAGATTTGTTACCAATTTTCACGTAGCTAAAATGAGTAGTTTTTACTAATTTTGTTTTGCTCGCCATTTCTTCGTTTCTAATCCGTTTTGAGTGATTTAAGCGGCCACAGTTTAGTATTGAACTTGAATTTATGAAACTAAACAGAAAAGGTATAGGTTTATAGTCGGAAATACAAGTTACAAGTCATTTTTTTGAAAGAGGTAGTCATTTCCGTCGAAAGAACGACATCTTGATGATTGTTTTGAAAAACATACTTTCACTTTGAGTTTAACCATGATTTTTGGATATGGTTTCACGTTCATAAGAAAAATAATTTTTCCAGAAGTATAGCTTTTAAATCAAAGTTTTTCATAGTTTTTAATTATCCAAACCAAAACAGCCCCCGGTTGTAACTACGACGGCGTAAATCCGGTTTTATGGTGTTTATCGTGTTTCCGGGTTTTAAATCATTAAGTTAGCATATCATATAGATATAGATCATGTTTATAGTTGATTTTAAAAGTGTAGTTAGAAGGATTAACTTTATTTGCGAACAAGTTTAGAATTAACTAAACTATGTTCTAGTGATTACAAGTTTACCACTTCGAATATGATAGCTTTTTATGTATGAATTGAATGATGTTATGACCATAATTACTACCTTAAGTTCCTTGGATAAAATACTGGAAAATAGAAAAATGGATCTAGCTTCAACGGATCCTTGGATGGCTCGAAGTTCTTGAAGCAGAATCATGACACGAAAACAAGTTCAAGTAAGATCATCACTTGAAATAAGATTGTTATAGTTATAGAAATTGAACCAAAGTTTGAATATGATTATTACCTTGTATTAGAATGATAACCTACTATAAGAAACAAAGATTTCTTGAGGTTGGATGATCACCTTACAAGATTGGAAGTAAGCTAGCAAACTTAGAAGTATTCTTAATTTTATGTAACTAGAACTTGTAGAATTTATGAAGAACACTTAGAACTTGAAGATAGAACTTGAGAGAGATCAATTAGATGAAGAAAATTGAAGAATGAAAGTGTTTGTAGGTGTTTTTGGTCGTTGGTGTATGGATTAGATATAAAGGATATGTAATTTTGTTTTCATGTAAATAAGTCATGAATGATTACTCATATTTTTATAATTTTATGAGATATTTCATGCTAGTTGCTAAATGATAGTTCCCACATGTGTTAGGTGACTCACATGGGCTGCTAAGAGCTGATCATTGGAGTGTATATACCAATAGTACATACATCTAAAAGTTGTGTATTGTACGAGTACGAATACGGGTGCATACGAGTAGAATTGTTGATGAAACTGAACGAGGATGTAATTGTAAGCATTTTTGTTAAGTAGAAGTATTTTGATAAGTGTCTTGAAGTCTTTCAAAAGTGTATGAATACATATTAAAACACTACATGTATATACATTTTAACTGAGTCGTTAAGTCATCGTTAGTCGTTACATGTAAGTGTTGTTTTGAAACCTTTAGGTTAACGATCTTGTTAAATGTTGTTAACCCAATGTTTATAATATCAAATGAGATTTTAAATTATTATATTATCATGATATTATGATGTACGAATATCTCTTAATATGATATATATACATTAAATGTCGTTACAACGATAATCGTTACATATATGTCTCGTTTCATAATCATTAAGTTAGTAGTCTTGTTTTTACATATGTAGTTCATTATTAATATACTTAATGATTTGTTTACTTATCATAATATCATGTTAACCATATATATAACCATATATATGTCATCATATAGTTTTTACAAGTTTTAACGTTCGTGAATCACCGGTCAACTTGGGTGGTCAATTGTCTATATGAAACCTATTTCAATTAATCAAGTCTTAACAAGTTGATTGCTTAACATGTTGGAAACACTTAATCATGCAGATAACAATTTCATTTAATATATATATATATATATATATATATATATATATATATAAACATGGAAAAGTTCGGGTCACTACATTGAAGACATGTAATCTTGATTTACATGAAGCTGGACGTCTACGTTTAAGTCAACTAAATGAATTAGAAGAATTAAGACATGAAGCATATGAAAATTCGTTAATCTATAAAGAAAGAACGAAGAAATGGCATGATAAAAGAATCAGAAGTTCAAAAGAATTTAAAGAAAGAGACAGAGTTCTTCTTTTCAATTCACGATTCAAGCTATTTCCTGGAAAATTAAAATCAAGATGGTCTGGACCATTCATAGTCAAAAGAGTTTTCCCATACGGAACTGTAGAATTAATAAATTCAAATGGGACTGAATTTAAGGTTAATGGTCACAGAGTTAAACATTACATAGATAGTCCGATGGAAGTTGACAACGAAGTTAATCACAATTTCGATACCACAGCTAACTAAGTGTGGGGAGAATCAAGTATTTAAAGGATAATATGTATTTCTGTTAGAGTTAGATGTTCTGTTTTCGTGTAGTTTCCGAGAATGGAATCCGAATGGACTTTCCCTAGCATACCCTAAAGAACTAGTCTTCTCCCCCCATTCTGAATTTTTATTTTTTTTAGGTTTTTACGAGATGAAGACTTCCTGTGAACTAAACCATGGTCTAATGCTACACGCTTTGATTACTAAATGTAATAATGACACACTTCCAAGTGAACTGGTATCAGTAATCAGAGAAAAATTGGACGGAGTAAGAAAAGAATCCAGATGCGAAAATAATAAGTTACAATTTGGTAAAGGAAAATCAAAATCCGCAGTGAAAAGAAGAGCACGACACCTTGAAAGATGTCACAAATGCGGAAAATGGTCACACGAAGGAAAGTGCTCGACGAATCAGACATATTCCAATACCGAATTTATTACTTTATGCAGAGACGGACCGTTCATATGTTTAGAAGAAAAATCGATGAATGCTCGAGATTACGCCTATGTAGCCATGGAAAATCAATTAGTCCGACTATCTTATGTGTGGGCTAGAGCATATCACTAAGAATACTATCTCACAGGTAAGTATGTAGAGTTTTTATTTTTATTTTTATTTTTAACCTTTTAATAATAAACGCTAATTTGTTCGCTATAAAGTATTAAATTGGTATTCAATAAAATTAGGTCTTGCGACCGAAATTATTGATATCATACAAAAATTTATTACATCACTGCGAAATTTAACGTTTATTCTTAAGGTATAAATATCTTTAATCAATCAACCCAAAATATTTCAAAAATTCGTCATGAGTTAAATTAGGTCGTTGAACTGAAATTACTTTACCGAAAAGAGGGGCGTACATTTTTGATAATATTTGATTGATTAAAGTGGGATAAAAGACCAAAAAGATTTTTAATTCTATTTTTACTTTGTTTTTAAAATTAATATTAAATTAATATTGTAAACTTCTTTTTTAAAAAATTAATTATATTTAAAATTGTAAATATTTGAAAAAATTAATATTTTTAAAATAAGTTTGTATGTATAAAAACAAAATTATAATATAAATTTGGTGTAATTTTTTTTAAAAATTTAAGTTTAGTGTGAATTTAAAAACAAAAATTTACTTTATTTCGCTAAGTTAAAAATATGATTTTTAAAATTCGTCGTGAGTTGAAGACTAGGTCTTTGAACCAAAATTGCTTTACCCGAGGGAGGAACGAGAACTTTAATTATCATTATTTTTAGTCTTATTGAATTAAAGTATGCCAAAAAAAAAAACCCATAAACATATCTTGTCGAACAGACCAGTCCCCTTCACCACCACACCCATTTTCCACAAAAAACACACACAAAAACCTTTCAAAATCGAAATTTTTCACCATAAATCGTCAAATTTGTTGCTAAAATCACAATGAGGAGACTATTATCAAGGAATTACGCAAGGAAATCGGTAAATTTCTACACCTAAACACCATTTAATCCGAATTTTTAGTGTTCTTGAACAATTTCATACCTAATTCGATTTTGATGCTTTCTAGTGAAATAATGCTTAAATTGTTTGTGTATTATGCTTGTATAACCTAGATTGATGCTATTTAACATGATTAGAAGCTTTGAACTTCAATTTTTGAATAATCTAGGGTTTGTGTTCTTGAGCAAAATTAGGGCTTTTTTATATAAACAGGTTATGGCCGAATTTTGTTGTTAGTTTATGCTAAATTGAGTAGTGTAACATGTTTGGGTTGCTAAATGATCAAAACTTTGATCCTAAACATGATTTATGAAGATTAAAGTGGACTTTTTGAACCAAAATTGCATGAACTTGATTTAATTGATATGAATGCCATGAGGAACTTATTTAATTGTTATAATGATTGTTTTTGACATGTTTTAAAAGATAAATACGAAGGAACTTTGTATACATTTTTGTAAAAGTATATTTGTAAAAGTGTAGAATTGTTAATATTTTGAAAATGTATATAGAGTTTAATATGGATTAAACATGTCATTGTAATTGTTTAGATTTATGATTTTGCTAAAACTAATGCATATTTGGATGCACAAAAATTATGTTTGATATATTTTGCAGACTGAAAGGGGTGAATCTTCATCCCAGTCTCGCAATGCTCCTCCGGAAGATGCAGATCAACAGGAAATTAATAACCAATACCGACAAGATATGCCTCACCCAATTCTTTCATATTCAAACATTCATGAGGCAGATTTACATTCGAATTTGAGATTTGATAGATATTGGATAGACTATCCAAAATATCAAAAGAACCTGCACAACCTTGTGTCTAATGATGTTGAGGTACCCAGAGTTATAGATTGGGAACCATTAGAGGTAGTGGAATTGGCCGAGCCAATCAGGAAATTACTTACTCAAAGGTATGGTAATTCTACTTTTAGTGATTGGGTACGTTTATTCAACATGCGTAGACCTGTATATAGAGAATGGTGTGTAGAGTTATTATGTACTATTGAAATAAATGATCGGGTAGATACTTTAACCGATCGTAGTTTTCTTAGATTTTTATTAGGAGGGGAGATGCGCCATATGTCTTTACTAGATATGGCTCGGGCTTTACGTATATATACGCCCGAGGAGCTAGCATCTTATGATTGTCAGAGGTTAATAGTTTATGGTAGGAGGGTGGATGAGAATTTTGATACGAATGACGTATGGAGTAGGATGACTAGCCATCGCCGATTCCAGGGGAGATTATACTCTTATCTTAATATTGATAGAGCTGAATTAAGAGTAATCCATAGATTTTTAGCCAATTCGATTACACAACGAGGTAAGAATAAGGAAAAGGTAAATGAACAGGATTTGTTTTACCACATGTGTATTCGAGACCCACAGAGCGCTGTAAGTATACCCTTTTGTGTGGGTTATTATTTATTGACTATGGTTAGGGGTATGAGGCGTGGTAGCATAATAGGAGGTGGTATATTTATTACTTTAATTGCTGAATATCTCGGTGTGGATAGAAGTCGGGGGGGATTATTAATGGCAGAACCAGAATCCCGCGATAGAATAGAGTTGCGTGTTTATCATGGTGCTAAGGTCTTAAAGAAACGAAACAACGCGGCAACACGTTATGATGGCAGGCATCCACAGGTTGAGAGAGATAAACAGCAAGGTCAACCGGGAGGGGGTAATCCAATGACGGAAATGCAAATTTTTATGTCTCGACACTAGTATGAAATGGCTAGACAAAAAGCATTTCAAGAAAGCCAAATCATAAGTCATTGTACACACGTAGGTAGAAACTACATTCCTACCGCTATGCCCGAATTTTCTCCTTGGACTTTAGAGAGCCGACCACCATATCCTACATATGACCCGGCCCAAGCATTTTACAACATCTATGGATACGCTTGGGACCCATACTGGAACCATCCTCCTCATTCGTAATTTTCTTATTTTATATTTTTGTTTATTTTATTGTAATGTTACTAATTCTTAATTTTCTTATTTCTTATTTCTTATTTTATTATTATAATAGCTTTTATAATTTTCTAACTTTATTAGATTTTAATAATTTTTGAATGTGGTGTGAAAACCCAACTTCAAAAATATGTATATATGTGTTTGTTGTTTATCTCATGTACAAAACAGGGTAAAACAGCGCATTTTCAAAGACTGACATTAAGTTCAGCAAAAGCTATTAATTTTGACGATAAAACGAAAAACAAATGTGATGTACCAACAGACGGAATGAATAAATGGTGTGCACCATTTATCATTCAAAGCATACAACAATATGATTGGAAACTTTGGTAAAATTTTAATCATCTTTTTACACTAATCACCCTCAATAATTTAAATTGTTACTGATTTCTTGCAAATGAGGGCATTGCAAGATCTTAAGTGTGGGAAGGGGTTAAATTCTTTCGAATTTTAAAAATTTTTGATTTAAACACTTGGTTACCATTAAAAATACTAGTAACGTAGTAGTTGTATTAGAATCTAGTGCTCTCTGATAACAAAGAACAGCCCTAGTCTTATATACTGACTACCCACTTCTAGTAAAAATTTTCAAAATTTTCAATTAAATGAATTCAAAATCATGTTTATACATATTTATGAAAGATAAAACTAGGTGTTAACACCAAAATTATTGTTACCTCGGAAAGGACATAAATTGAGAAACAACCCAAAATGTTAGAATTCATTTAAAATGGAATAGAGAAAAATAAAAAGGCAAAGAAAAAGAAAATAAAAGCCAAGTGTGGGAAAATTTACCAAAGTTATTTAAAACATATATCACATACTTTTGTACAAATAACTGAAGATACTTTTGCTTTGGACTAATCTAAACCGTTTTACCCAATTCCTTATAATATATTTGAAAGAAAGATGGATCTACACGATGAATCAATTCCATCGTTAAAAGGAAGTAAAGTCTTCCGAAAAAGAAACGCGCTTCTTGATTTAGGTCATGAAGTTGTCGTCCAGACCAGCTGTAGGTTGACGAAAAATATAGAAAAGTCATCACTAAAATCAGCAGGAAATCCACGGACCTCAGCATCAAACAGGGTCGCCAAGTGGTCAGACTTATCCTAACCATGAGAGGATCTGTCTTGTAAAATGGGGAGGACGCCGTGCAAATTAGCTAGATAAGACTAATGAATCAGATCCCCAGAAAGGATAATCTCCTTTAAAGATCAAAAATCAGCTTTTAAGCCTGATATTACTCAATCCTAGAGATTGACCTTAAAGATTGAGAATTACAAACTCATGGAATTCGATGATATCTAAACTCGAGCTTGAACGAGAAAATATTTTGATCAAAATTACAAACCGATTTGTTTTCTGAAAATCCATTTTCAATGCGTTCATTACCATTGAACGTAAAATCCTAGGAATTCACCTGGAATTCATTAGGTCACCTGAACCAAATCGGGTGTCAACCGTAAGAACGGTGGTTGCATAGCATGGTCAAAGACAGGACCTTGTGCCAGACCGGAAAATTATAAGGGTGAGCTTTACTATTGCTCCTACAAAGGATAGTAATAGCATCCGATACGTTATAGACCATAATTAAAAGCACGTCAGCGGACATTGCCTTAACAGTTGCTTGTTCAACGCTTTCCTTTACAACCGGACGATAGTTTACCGAAAGGTAATATACGGAGCAAGTATACTGGACGTGTTGCTTTCCCAATACAAGGTTAGCAAGTGGGTGACACAAAACTGCAAGTTTTGAGCTAAAATTTTCAAATCTGAAACCCACCAAACCCACAAAAAGAATTTGCAAACACCGGTGAAGGGTTATTCCGGAAAACCTGTCTAGGGTAAAATCTAGCATGAATTTTCAAAAGATCAAATGTTTTCATAAAGATCCAATTTCCTAACGGATCTAAATTTTTATAGTCATGTGGGACTGTAAACCACAACGTTACTATCATTATTCATACCGCCGTAATGAAATCACTGATGTACAAAGTGTGAAGAATAAAGAAGTGATTCTAGTATGTTTTTATTCAAGACTATATTGCTTGAGGACAAGCAATGCTCAAGTGTGGGAATATTTGATAATGCTAAAAACGAACATATATTTCATCGCATTATCCCTCAAGAAAGACAAGCTTTTAGTTGTAGTTGTCCTATTTACAAGGAATATTTGTTTAAATATTAAAAGGTGAAGACAAAAGGCAGATTCGACAAATTGAAGACGCAAACGAAAAAAAAGCTAAAAAGAACAAAGTACAAGCAAAGAGGTTCAAATTATTAATGAGGAACGCTTAAAAATGACAAGAGTACAAGCCGCAAAACGCAAAGTACAAGATATTAAATTATACGAAAGGACGTTCGAAAATCTGGAACCGAGACATGAACCAGCTTTCAACGTATGACGCAACGGATAGGAAATTATAAATTAATTATGTATATAAATATAATATAATATATAATTAATTATATAAATTATATATTTATATTATATTTATAATAAAAACCGTCGGCAGCTTAGGATCCTGGTTTGGTGAGCTGAAATTGTGGGCTCCGCACTCGCGGAGCTCTGAAGAGTAAAATCAACCGCACTCGCGGAGTATAGAATTCTATAAAAGCCCATGCAATTCGACGGTTTTGAGAGACCTTTTATATATACATATATATATATTTTTCTTTCCCCATTTTTATGTATCAAGTATCACTCCAAATCGTAATCTCAATTTGTAATTTTAATTTTAAGTTAGTGATAATAATAAGGATCGATTAGTCGAATGTTTTAAGGTTTTGTAAGTCGAAACTCTGTTCGTGTACCACTACGCTAATAACACCCTCGGTAATTTATGTTTATGTTATTTTCATTAATGTCTCATAGCTAAGTTATTATTATGCTTATTTAATGCCAAAGTAATCGTGATGTTTGACTAAAAATATTAAAATTGGGTAATTGGGCTTTGTACCATAATTGGGGTTTGGACAAAAGAACGACACTTGTGGAAATTAGACTATGGGCTATTAATGGGCTTTATATTTATTTAACTAAATGATAGTTTGTTAATTTTAATATAAAGATTTACAATTGGACATACCCATAAATAACCATATACACTCAATCGGACACGATGAGCGGGGTATTTATATGTACGAATAATCGTTCATTTAATCGGACATGGGAATGGATTAATAGTCTATAGAATTATTAAAACAGGGGTGAAATTATGTACAAGGACACTTGGCATAATTGTTAACAAAGTATTAAAACCTTGTTACAGTTTAAGTCCCCAATTAGTTGGAATATTTGACTTCGGATATAAGGATAATTTGACGAGGACACTCGCACTTTATATTTATGACTGATGGACTGTTATGGACAAAAACTAGACGGACATATTAAATAATCCAGGACAAAGGACAATTAACCTATGGGCATAAAACTAAAATCAACACGTCAAACATCATGATTACGGAAGTTTAAATAAGCATAATTCCTTTATTTTCATATTTAATTGTTCTTCTAATTATCACATTTTTATTTATTGTCATTGTATTTAATTGTACTTTTAATTATCGTACTTTTTAATTATCGCAATTTTATTTATCGCAATTTCATTATCGTTATTTATTTTACGTTTTAAATTAAGTTATATTTATATATTTTACATTCGGTTTTAACTGCGACTAAAGTTTTAAAATCGACAAACCGCTCATTAAACGGTAAAAACCCCCCTTTATAATAATAATATTACTTATATATATATTTGTATTTTTATAAATTAAAACTAATATAGCGTTAAGCTTTGTTTAAAGATTTCCCTGTGGAACGAACCGGACTTACTAAAAACTACACTACTGTACGATTAGGTACACTGCCTATAAGTGTTGTAGCAAGGTTTAAGTATATCCATTCTATAAATAAATAAATATCTTGTGTAAAATTGTATCGTATTTAATAGTTTTTCCTAGTAAAATATAAACTATTTTCTATACACCCCTACGCACATCAAAATCCATGGTAATGTTTTCCCATTTCCATTCCGGGATTTCAGGTTGTTGAAGTAGACCTGATGGTTTCTGATGCTCAGCTTTGACCTTAGAACACGTCAAACATTCTCCTACGTATTTAGCAACATCGGCTTTCATACCCGGTCACCAAAAATGTTTCTTGAGATCCTTGTACATCTTCCCCGTTCCAGGATATATTGAGTATCTGGTTTTATGAGCTTCTCTAAGTACCATTTCTCTCATATCTCCAAATTTTGGTACCCAAATCCTTTCAGCCCTATATCGGGTTTCGTCTTCCCGAATATTAAGATGCTTCTCCGATCCTTTGGGTATTTCATCCTTTAAATTTCTCTCTTTTAAAACTCCTTGTTGCGTCTCCTTTATTTGAGTAGTAAGGTTATTGTGAATCATTATATTCATAGCTTTTACTCAAATGGGTTCTCTGTCCTTTCTACTCAATGCATCGGCTACCACATTCGCCTTCCCCGGGTGGTAACGAATCTCAAAGTCGTAATCATTCAACAATTCAATCCACCTGCGCTGCCTCATGTTCAGTTGTTTCTGATTAAATATGTGTTGAAGACTTTTGTGGTGGGTATATATAATAGTTTTGACCCCATATAAGTAGTGCCTCCAAGTCTTTAATGCAAAAAAAACCGTGCCAAATTCCAAATCATGTGTCGTATAATTCTGCTCGTGAATCTTTAATTGTCTAGACGCATAAGCAATTACTTTTGTTCATTTCATTAATACACAACCGAGACCTTACTTTGAGGCGTCACAATATATCACAAAATCATCATTCCCTTCAGGTAATGACAATATAGGTGCCGTAGTTAACTTTTTATTTAACAATTGAAACGCTTTTTCTTGTTCATCCTTCCATTCAAATTTCCTCCCTTTATGCGTTAATGCAGTCAAGGGTTTTGCTATTTTGGAAAAATCTTGGATGAATCTCCTGTAATAACCATCTAGCCCTAAAAATTGGCGTATGTGTTTCGGAGTTTTCGGGGTTTCCCACTTTTCAACGGTTTCAATCTTTGCTGGATCCACCTGAATACCTTCTTTGTTCACTATATAACCGAGGAATTGAACTTCTTCCAACCAAAATGCACACTTTGAAAACTTAGCGTACAGTTTTTCTTTTCTCAGCAACTCTAGCACTTTTCTCAAATGTTATTCGTGCTCTTGATCATTCTTCGAGTAAATAAGTATGTCATCGATGAAAACAATGACAAACTTATCAAGGTATGGTCCACACACTCGGTTCATGAGGTCCATGAACACAGCTGGTGCGTTAGTCAACCCAAACGGCATAACCATAAACTCGTAATGACCGTAACGCGTCCTAAAAGCAGTCTTTGGAATATCATCCTCCTTCACCCGCATTTGATGATACCCAGAACGTAAATCAATCTTCGAATAAACCGACGAGCCTTGTAGTTGATCAAATAAGTCGTCGATTCTCGGTAGTGGATAACGATTCTTGATGGTAAGTTTGTTCAACTCTAGGTAGTCGATACACAACCTGAATGTACCATCCTTCTTTTTGACAAACAAAACAGGAGATCCCCATGGTGATGTACTTGGTCGTATAAAACCACGCTCTAAAAGTTCTTGTAGTTGGCTTTGGAGTTCTTTCATTTCACTGGGTGTGAGTCTGTATGGAGCACGAGCTATTGGTGCAGCTCCTGGTACGAGATCTATTTGAAATTCAACAGATCGATGTGGAGGTAGTCCCGGTAATTCTTTCAGAAATACATCGGGAAATTCTTTTGCGACGGGAACATCATTGATGTTCTTTTCTTCGGGTTTGACTTCTTCGATGTGTGCTAGAATGACATAGCAACCTTTTCTTATTAGTTTTTACGCCTTCAAATTACTAATAAGATTTAGCTTTGCGTTGCTCTTTTCTCCGTACACCATTATAGGTTTTCCTTTTTCTCGTACAATGCGAATTGCATTTTTGTAACATACGATTTCCGCTCTCTCCTTTTTCAACCAGTCCATGCCGATTATCATATCAAAACTCCCTAACTCTACTGGTATCAAATCGATCTTAAACATTTCGCTAACCAGTTTAATTTCTCGATTCCGACATATTTTATATGCCAAAATTAATTTACCATTTGCTAATTCGAGTAAAAATTATTATTCATAGGCGTCAATGGACCACTTAATTTAGCACAAAAATCGCTACTCATATAACTTCTATCCGCAC
Source organism: Rutidosis leptorrhynchoides (assembly GCF_046630445.1). NCBI lineage: Eukaryota > Viridiplantae > Streptophyta > Magnoliopsida > Asterales > Asteraceae > Rutidosis > Rutidosis leptorrhynchoides. The sequence goes on along the minus strand of NC_092334.1, from coordinate 45,806,259 downwards.
TCGAATCAAATAAAACATAAGCAGATTTTTCATCAATAAGAAACGTAACCGTAACAAGCTCCGGGTCTTCCTGTGCTTCTTCCGCATTAATGTTAAAAACTCTCCCACGGCTTTGCCCATTATTATTTCCCTGGTTTGGACACGTAGTTTTGTAGTGGCCCTTCTTCCCGCATCCATAACAAATAATGTGGGCATTACTTGTTCCTTTATCCGATGGTCCATAAATTTCACACTTCGTTGTATCATGACCCTTTCTATTACATTTAGTACATGTTGCTGGACAAAAAGTAGTTGGATGGTACCCTTCACACCTTAGACACGAAATTTTCTGATTTTAATTACCAGTGTTGTTATTGAGATTGTTGTTGGGATTTTTGTTGTTGCAGTTGGTATTGTTGTTGGGACGATTGTTGTAGTTGTTGTTGTTGGAATGGTTTTTGTTGCGTTTGTTGTTGCGAAAAATGGTGCGATTGTGGTTGTGATTGTGGTGTTGATTGTTGAAATTGTGACTCTTGTCACTGGGTTCTTCCCACTTTCTCTTGACTTGTTTCATTTTGGCCGCCTCGGTCGCCTGCTCTTTAATCCTTCCTTCGATCTTGTTCACTAATTTGTGAGCCATTCGACTTGCCTTTTGTATGGAGGCGGGCTCGTGTGAACTTACATCTTCTTGAATTCTTTCCAGTAACCCTTTTACAAATGCGTCGATCTTCTCTTCTTCGTCTTCGAACGTTCTGGGACATAATAGGCACAATTCTGTGAATCGTCGTTCGTACGTGGTGATATCGAAACCTTGCGTTCGTAATCCTCTAAGCTCTACCTTGAGCTTATTGACCTCGTTTCTGGGACGATACTGCTCGTTCATCAATTGCTTGAATGCTGACCATGGTAGTGCATAAGCAGCATCTTGTCCTACCTGCTCGGGATAGGTATTCCACCATGTTAACGCCGTACCTGTGAAGGTATGCATAGCGTACTTAACTTTGTCCTCTTCAGTACACTTACTTATGGCAAACACCGATTCGACCTTCTCAATCCACCATTTCAATCCAATTGGTCCTTCGGTTCCATCAAATTCCAAAGGTTTGCAGGCAGTGAATTCTTTGTAGGAGCATCCTACACGATTTCTTGCGGAATTAGTTCCACTACTAGATCTAGAGTTATTGTTATTTTGCATCACCGCCTACTCTGCGGCTATGTTCGCAGCAAGGAAAACACGGAAGTCTTCCTCACTCATGTTCAAGTTCTGACGAGTCGCCGGTGCCATTTCCTTCAAAAATAGCCAAAAGAATTGAGTTAATCATATAGAATTTAAGAGTAGTCAATAGTATTTCATAGCATAATATGAACTTATTTATAAAAGCTTTTTCTTCATATTAGCATTTTATAGTTTTAATTCGGGTAGTACCTACCCGTTAAGTTCATACTTAGTAGCTATTATACAATTCAACTACTACGATTCTATACGAAAAACTTTTTACAATAATATTTTGCGTTCAAACTTTATACAATATTTTACAAACTTACAATACTGCTATTATACATATAGGATGAAATATATCACATAATAACTTTGCTACTCGGCAGCTATGAAGGCAATTCTAGTTAATACGTAAGTTGTTCAGCAAAAGAAATAAAGACACGTAATTCGTAAGTCCAGAAACAAGTCATGCATTCAGGTTTTACTAAGACTACTTCCCATCCTTAGTCTTGTGGAACATAACCGTTATGACCTTTGACTAGGCAGCATGTTGTAATGTCGTCAAAGGGACGAGGGTTTCGTAATGTCCAACAGCCCCGTAATAATCTAAAAACCTTGTTTCTCGCTCCAACTACTGAATTCGTCACTTGTGGAAAGGTTTTATTTAAAAGTTGCAATCCGATGTTCTTTTTCTCACTTTGGTAAGAAGCGAACATCACTAACCCGTAAGCATAACATGCTTCTTTATGTTGCATGTTAGAAGCTCTTTCTAATTCACGAAATCCTATGTTGGGATGTGTTGAGTCAAAATAGGTTCTTAACCCGTAGCGTAAAATTGCATTTGGGTTCCCCGCATTTAACGCTTTAAAGAAAACACGGCGTAACTTACGATCTCCCCAATGTGATATACCCCACCTATCAAAGGAAAGCCTTTTATAAACTAAGGCATTTCTGGAAAGTCTTTCAAATGTTTGACAAGTTAATTTCGCCATAACTAATTGTGCTGATGAATTCTGACCGACTCTAGACAAGATTTCATCAATCATATCCTCTGGTAGGTCTTCTAAAATATTCGGTTGTCTACCCTTAACCTCCATTTTGTGTTTTTATACTGTAAAAATAGATGAGGGTTAGATTCATAAAAGATAATTAACAAACAATACAAGCAATTTTTACATTTATCATAAAAGCACAAGCACACTATATTACATATATTACACAACATGATTACAACTCTTTAATCCGACTCACTCGTTTCTTCTTCTTCGGACTTGGTTCGTTTTGCTAATTTCCTAGGGATATATGGTGCTCCCCTAATACGAGCTGTCATTTTCCACAATGGTTTAGAAAAACCTGGTGGTTTAGAGGTTCCCGGGTTATTGTTACAATTTAGAAAATACGGATGTTACCGATATATATAAAGTTCATCGGGGTTGGAATCAGGTTTCTCCATTTTTATAGCTTTTCCATTATTATTTTCTTTTGCTTTATTAAATTGGGTCGAGGTAATTTCTATAAAATCATCGGAATCCTCATCGGGCTCCGATTCATCGGAAAATTGGTAATCTTCCCAATATTTTGCTTCCTCGGCGGAAACAACATTGACCATTATTAACTTTGGTCCGTTGGTTGAGGATTTTCTTTTATTTAATTGATTTACTGTAGGTATCAATATTTCTTCCTCCGGAACCTCTTCTTCTTCCGGTTCCTCTTCTTCTGGTTCCTCCTCTTCCGGTTCCTCTTCTTCCGGTTCCTCCTCTTCCGGTTCCTCTTCGGGAATTTGTGAATCTTCCCAAAATATATCCGACTCTTCATTATTATTAGGTGATTCGATGAGATTTGTACTAGAGGTAGACATCTATCACACAATATCAAACACGTTAAGAGATTAATATATCACATAATATTTACATGTTACAATTTGTAGTTTCCAACAAAAAAATATTAAGCAATCATTTTTAAAGAAAACACGGTCGAAGTCCAGATTCACTAATGCATCCTAACAAACTCGATAAGACACACTAATGCAAATTTTCTGGTTCCCTAAGACCAACGCTCGGATACCAACTGAAATGTCCCGTTCATATTGATTATAAACGTTTCATATTAATTGATTTCGTTGCGAGGTTTTGACCTCTATATGAGATGTTTTTCAAAGACTGCATTCATTTTTAAAACAACCATAACCTTTGTTTTATCTATAAAGGTTTAAAAAGCATTACGTAGATTATCAAATAATGATAATCTAGAATATACCGTTTACACACGACCATTACATAATGGTTTACAATAAGAATATATTACATCAAAAATAAGTTTCTTGAATGCAGTTTTTACATAATATCATACAAGCATGGACTCCAAATCTTGTCCTTATTTTAGTATACAACCGCGAAAGCTCTTAATAATCACCTGAGAATAAACATGCTTAAAACGTCAACAAAAATGTTGGTGAGTTATAGGTTTAACCTATATATTATCAAATCATAATAATAGACCACAAGATATCATATTTCAATACACATCCCATACATAGAGATAAAAATCATTAATATAGTTTGAACACCTGGTAACCGACATTAACAAGATGCATATAAGAATATCCCCTATCATTCCGGGACATCCATCGGACATGATAAAACAACATCGAAGTACTAAAGCATCAGCTACAACGGATGGGGTTTGTTGGGCCCAATAGATCTATCTTTAGGATTCGCGTTAATTAGTAGACTGATTTACTAATTCTTAGGTTACCAAGTAAAAAGGGGCATATTCGGCTTCGATCATTCAACCATATAATGTATTTTCGATTACTTGTGTATATTTCGTAAAACATTTATAAAAATTGCGCATGTATTCTCAGCCCAAAAATATAAAGGGTAAAAAGGCAAATGAAACTCACTTTCACAGATTTTTACTTCGTCGGGAAGTAAGACTTGGCCACTGGTCGATTCACAAACCTATAACAAACATGTACATATATATCAAAGTATGTTCAAAATATATTTACAACATTTTTAATACATTTTAATGTTTTAAGTTTATTAAGTCAGCTGTCCTCGTTAGTAACCTACAACTAGTTGTCCAGAGTTAGATGTACAGAAATAAATTGATATATGTTATCTTGAATCAAACCACGACCCAGTGTATACACGTCTCAGGCTAGATCACAACTCAAAGTATATATATTTTTGGAATCAACCTCAACCTTGTATAGCTAACTCCAACATTACTGCATATAGAGTGTCTATGGTTGTTTCAAATAATATATATAGATGGGTCGATATGATATGTCAAAACATTTGCATACGTGTCTATGGTATCCCAAGATTACATAATATATTAGAATACATGTATAATACAATATAAGTTAACTAGAATATGATTAATATAGATTTGTTACCAATTTTCACGTAGCTACAACAAGAAAAATTATCCAATCTTGTTTTACCCATAACTTCTTCGTTTTAAATCCGTTTTGAGTGAATCAAATTGCTATGGTTTCATATTGAACTCTATTTTATGAATCTAAACAGAAAAAGTATAGGTTTATAGTCGGAAATATAAGTTACAAGTCATTTTTATAAGAGGTAGTCATTTCAGTCGAAAGAACGACGTCTTGATGACCATTTTGAAAAACATACTTCCACTTTGAGTTTAACCATGATTTTTGGATATAGTTTCATGTTCATAAGAAAAATCATTTTCCCAGAAGAACAACTTTTAAATCAAAGTTTATCATAGTTTTTAATTATCAAACCCAAAACAGCCCGCGGTGTTACTACGACGGCGTATGTCCGGTTTTACGGTGTTTTTCTTGTTTCCAGGTTTTAAATCATTAAGTTAGCATATCATATAGATATAGAACATGTTTTTAGTTGATTTTAAAAGTCAAGTTAGAAGGATTAACTTTTGTTTGCGAACAAGTTTAGAATTAACTAAACTATGTTCTAGTGATTTCAAGTTTAAACCTTCGAATAAGGTAGTTTTATATATATGAATCGAATGATGTTATGAACATTATTACTACCTCAAGTTTTGTGGATAAACCTACTGGAAATGAGAAAAATAGATCTAGCTTCAAAGGATCCTTGGATGGCTTGAAAGTTCTTGAAGCAGAATCATGACACGAAAACAAGTTCAAGTAAGATTTCCACTCGAAATAAGATTGTTATAGTTATAGAAATTGAATCAAAGTTTGAATATGAGTATTACCTTGTATTAGAAAGATATATTACTGTAAATAAGAAAGATTTCTTGAGGTTGGATGATCACTTTACAAGATTGGAAGTAAGCTAGCAAACTTGGAAGTATTCTTGATTTTATGAAACTAGAACTTATAGAATTTATGAAGAACACTTAGAACTTGAAGATAAAACTTGAGAGAGATCAATTAGATGAAGAAAATTTAAGAATGAAAGTGTTTGTAGGTGTTTTTAGTCGTTGGTATATGGATTAGATATAAAGGATGTGTAATTTTGTTTACATGTAAATAAGTCATGAATGATTACTAATATTTTTGTAATTTTATGAGATATTTCATGCTAGTTGCCAAATGATGGTTCCCACATGTGTTAGGTGACTCACATAGGCTGCTAAGAGCTGATCATTGGAGTGTATACACCAATAGTACATACATCTAAAAGCTGTGTATTGTACGAGTACGAATACAGTGCATACGAGTAGAATTGTTGATGAAACTGAACGAGGATGTAATTGTAAGCATTTTTGTTAAGTAGAAGTATTTTGATAAGTGTCTTGAAGTCTTTCAAAAGTGTATGAATACATATTAAAACACTACATGTATATACATTTTAACTGAGTCGTTAAGTCATCGTTAGTCGTTACATGTAAATATTGTTTTGAAACCTTTAGGTTAACGATCTTGTTAAATGTTGTTAACCTATTGTTTATTATATCTAAAGAGATGTTAAATTATTACATTATTATGATATTATGATATATTAATATATCTTAGTATGATATATATATATATATATATATATATATATATATATATATATATATATATATATATATATATATATATATATATATATATATATATATATATATATATATATATATAGATAGTTAAATGTTGTTACAACGATAATCGTTACATATATGTCTCGTTTCGAAATTATTAAGTTAGTAGTCTTGTTTTTACATATGTAGTTCATTGTTAATACACTTAATAACATGTTTACTTATCATTTATCATGATTAAACATAGTGTATCAATATCTTAATATGATTCATGTGTATTTAGTAAGACGTTGTTATAACGATAATCGTTATATATATCGTTTCGAGTTTCTTAATTCAATAAACTCAATTTTATGTATATAACTCATTGTTAAAATACCTAATGAGATACTTACTTATCATAATATCATGTTAACTATAAATATAATCATATATATGTCATCATATAGTTTTTACAAGTTTTAACGTTCGTGAATCACCGGTCAACTTGGGTGGTCAATTGTCTATATGAAACCTATTTCAATTAATCAAGTCTTAACAAGTTTGATTGCTTAACATGTTGGAAACACTTAATCATGTAAATAAAAATTTCATTTAATATATATAAACATGGAAAAGTTCGGGTCACTACACCCTTTCGATGTCGCCATTGAACTTTAAAAGTCCTCACCTCTTTGTTATGCAACATTTTCACCTTTTAATCAAGAATGGAAATCGGTTACTCGACATATTCTAACTTGTTGTTCAAGGAAATTTCATCCAACGGTACCCACGTCGAGTCATACGCAAGACACTTACGGAGGTAGGAAACATGGAATGTGTTATGAATCCCCGCAAGCTCTTTGGGTAACTCTAGTCTATAATCAACTTCATCGACACGATCCAAGATTTTGAAAGGCCCAATAA